>NC_140580.1:1166226190-1166918070 GCF_964204655.1 Triturus cristatus | reverse complement strand
CACCAAGACAGCATACATAGAAAGAACACCCACATACATATACGGAAGTGAATGAGGCAGGTGAATCTAGGAGTGAATCCTGCGGGTAAGGCTGGGTGTGAAGGACGAATGTAGCACTGGTAGTGTCCTGGCATACTTAGACTGGCATAAGACCAACGTAGTATCCTCCAGGAAGCTCATGTCCTGTTACTGCTACAAACTCTGCGCCTAAGTGGGGTGCACACCGTTATTTTGTTCCGTAAGATAAACATTTGAGGGGGTGGCTAGTCTGATGCAGACTGTCGCCCTATCAGAACTTTTTCTGACCCTAAAGGGCATTATCTTATAGTGCAGGGGTGTCGGTGGGGTATGCGCCCTTTCAGACACTTTATGACCCTAAAGGGCAATATCTTATGGTGCACGGGCATTTGTGGGTATGCTGCCCTATCAGACACTTCCTGACCCTAAAGGGCATTTTCTTATAGTGCAGGGGTGCCGGTGGGGTATGCTGCCCTATCAGAACACGTTCTGACCCTAAACGCATTCATTATCTTATAGTGCAGGGGTATCTGTGGGGTATGCTGCCCTATCACAACACTTTCTGACCCTAAAGGGCATTATCTTATAGTGCAGGGGTATCTGTGGGATATGCTGGTCGCACAGGTCAATACGTACAACCCACACGTAGACCGCCCCCATTACTTTACCAATGGCATGTCTTTTGAGCCATGAACAGTTCTTTTGGGAGCTGACAGACAGGTCTAAGGTCCTCTGTAGGTAAATCTAGGCGGCGCTGAGACGCCGTCAGCCGCGCCCAAGGCCATATGGCATATAGTGGGGCAATCTCCTGGCTGACCTCTAGGTGTGTAGTGATTTCACCGACAGCCCTCTGTCCATGGGGGGCTCCAGCAGCAATGGCTGTTTGTTTAGTTCCCCTTGGAGTCGCCCCGACAGACAGGCATGGTGTGAGCGGCCACCAGATTCTCGAATTTTTTGTTTGGCACCCCCAAAATATTGAATCCAGATTATCGACTACCACTATGTCCTTAAAGTAAGAATGTGCACAAGCATGGATTTACTATTGATAATTCCACGTCCATGCCCTTCCAGGAGCTATATATATATATATATATATATATATATATATATATATATATATATATATATATATATATATATATATATATATATATATATATATATATATATAGTGAATAAGCCTGCTGGTCAGGCGAAACGCGCCCTAGAAGCTGACCCAATACATTATTTTTGAGGCCGCCAGTAGATAGTATATATATAGATATAGATATAGATAGATAGATAGATAGATAGATAGATAGATAGATAGATAGATAGATAGATAGATAGATAGATAGATAGATAGATAGATAGATAGATAGATAGATAGATAGATAGATAGATAGATAGATAGATAGATAGATAGATAGCCAAGGTGCATGTCTGTACTGTGTGTAACCTTCGGATGCCCGCACACCCCCCCCCCTTACTGAGTGTAATCCTGGGGTGACCGCACATGCCCCCTTTACTCAGTGTAACCCTCGGGTGCCCGCACACCCACCCCTCTTACTTTGTGCAACCTCCTTGTGCCCGCACACGTCCCCCTTACAGTGTGTTAAACCTCGGGTGCCCGCACACCCACCCCTCTTATTATGTGTAATCCTCGTGTGCCCGCACACGCCCCCCTTACAGTGTGTAACCCTCGGGTGGCCACACACGCCCCCTTTACTGTGTGTGACCCTCAGGTGGCCGTACCCCTCCACCCCCTTACTGTGTGTAACCCTCGGGTGCCCGCACACGCGCCCCATACTGTGTGTAACCCTGGGATGTCCTCACACGCCCCCTTTGCTTCCTCGTCGTGTTTCTTTTGAAGACCCCTTGGGTGACTTCCTCCGCAGACAACATGCAGATGGAAGAGTTTTACAAAATACAGGCCTGGGTTCTAGCAGGCATGGTTTCATCAACAAGTATTAATCAAATAAAGAAATACAAAACATAATAAAGGCACCCGAGAGGCCCAACAGAGAACAACCCTGACAAAAAGCTGACAGTGGAAATCAGAGTAGTGTTTCTAGGAAGCGTTCACCGGTGAGGCTGTAGACGTTGCTAAACTCCTGTAGGGAGCACAAAATACCTGGTGCCAGACTGACATCTGGTGGCCAGTTTCGGCATGGCATGTTGTTATTTACCAAAGCTAAGTAGCCGCCGATCATCGGTGCATCAGCGCTATCTGCTGGCCAATCAGGCGATAGCATTGACTTGCTTGATAACAGAAGCAGTGTAACTTTGACACTCATTACGAGGTCCCATAGTGGGGCAAGTACCTGAGCCACTCTGGGGTTCCTAATACCGGAGCGAGTAGGGAAAGGAGAGTGTTATTGGGGACGACAAGTAGGACCCCGAGGCAGCGTTTTTTAATGCCCCAGATGGAGTTGAGATAGGATACACACCGACACCCTGGGCTGAGGTGATTAAACACTTCCTAAACAGAAAATTTTCCAGTGGCGGCTTATTGCTTTTAAAAGTGGTGATGCGATCAGGTGGGCATTCAAGGAATGCCGTTAGGTGCAACCCCAAAGCTCTCGATTGTAGTTCATTATACACAATGTTCATAACAAATAAGAGATCTGGAGTTGAGCCTGGCAGTGCGAGTTTCTCACACTGCCTAGCAGTGTGTAAAAACTAAATAGAACAGTATATTAAATTTTTTTAAACAAGGATATCCCTGCTCCTCTTTGTCCCACAATCAGTCGCAAAAAGGCAGCAAGAGGTCTCTGAGCGAACTCCCCTAACCAATCCAAATGTCTTTCTCATGCTGTTAACCAGCATGAGAGAAAGGCCAGGATTGGTTGGAGTGGACAGGCTCAGCGCTCCTACAGGCACCCGAGGCCTGCGCCTGTTCTCCACGCAGCTGTCCAAGACAGCTCTGGTTGGAGAGGTTTAAAATGCGCAGGTCAGGCTGGCCATCACAAGACATCCAGCCAAAGTGACATGCACACTTTACAAAATGTAAGTGTGCACCACTTTTCATCCCCTGCTGCCAGTCAGCCCAACACTTGGGTCGGGCTGGTGGCTACACTGAAAAATAAAATGGTAATAAAATCATTTAATACTACTTTACTTTTCAGGTTTGCTGCGGGCGACGCTCCTCGACCCTATTTGAGGCCCCTCTGCTGACGTTTTCACTTCTAATTAGACATAATGTGAAATTCAGCACCTACTGCACCAAATTCTGGATGTTTCTGTAATTATCGAGCACACCAGCACATTTGACAGGCCAAAATTTAACCTAATGAAAATAGAGGGGCTGAAAAATGTATTGCAGCTTGTATTTACATCATGCTCAAACTCCGAAGGGCTTACAATTTTGATCTCAATGCAAACTGGAGTTTGCGGCGAGGTCGGGATCTTGCCTCATATTCATCTTTGGTGCAGGTGGGTCCACTTCGAGATTATGAATTACTGGGAAAATGTGTAAATCCAGGTCTGACTCCTCAATAATTTCTCCTTTCTCCCAAGAGTTTTGACTCCTTTCAGCAGCTGTGATATCCAGGTGACACACAGAAACATTGGGCCTGATTAGGATGGCACCCTAACGGAGATGGGGACCTCCCAACATAGTGTCGGCGGTCCCACAGGCCATATTACAATGCGACCGCCACTGTGGCAATCACATTGTACATGTTTTCCATTGCGGCGGGTGCTGCTGGCAGCAGCACCCACCACAATGGAAAAAAAGGATGTTTTATATATCCCTGTACAACTTGACAAGCACCATGCGGTCGCCGTGCCTGTCACTTGGTACAATGATATGTAGGGGGGCACCATAGGTGCCCTCCAACTTCCAAAGGAATGGGCCCACTACGGCCCCCCAATGTTCATCCCCACAAGCCTTTCCATGGTGGGTGAACCGCCATGGAAAGGCTGTTGGGGAGGGACCATTGTAATCCCTACGGCGGTGCCTGATAGGCACCGCTGCCATTTCAGGGATAGGGAGGCCTACCACCACATCGGTGGGCTCAAGGAGCCCATCGAATGAATGACGATCGGAGTTTCCGGCCGCCACAGTACCGCCCGACATAATAATATGGCGGGCGGAAAATGACCTCACGGTGGCGGTGAACCCGTCACAGACAGCCTGTGGGTGGCAGGTTCAGTGCCAACGTAATGACCCCCATGGTGTCCTCACAGATCTCGTAATTCCGATGGTCCAGCCACTTTTGTTAGTGGCCCCATCAAAATTACAGCGTGGCTCGTGCGAGGTGAGATGTGGGAATGTGGGCTGGACGCCTACAGAGGACCAGCAGGGAGTTTGCGTTTGGTAGGCACAGTGCAAGTTGGTAGTCTGAAGTAAGTGACACGTGTTGGACGTGGAACATATGATGCTCCTATGCTCTATGAGGTTCATCCGGGCTGGCAGTGGAGCACTGGCCTAAAAGACACAGCTTCTGGACCCAAGACAACAGTCCTATGAGGTCCCTCCAGGAAGGGCGGTGGAGCAGTCTACTGCAAGGGGCAGGTTCTTAACCGAAATAAGTACTGTGGGTCTATGGGGACTACCCAGGGGCAGTGGGAGTGCAACTTGCTGCAAGAAGTAGCTTGCCTACCCCCAACTGAGGTAGGAGTTTGTTGGGTCCACACTGGAGGAGTGGGGGTTCAGTGCACTGTGAGACGGAGCCTTCCAATCACCAAATGAAATGGCTGAGGGGGCAGCTGGGAGTGGGGGAGGAGCAACCCCAAAGGAGGCGCAGTACCCCAGGAGCTACTGAGGGCCCACAAGGCCAAATGTTATCGGTGTGTTGAGCTCCTCGAGAAATCAGCTCCCTGGAGCAGGAGAGGCAGAGCTCTAGGCAGGGGTGTAGTACTGGTACCAGGCATCATGGAAAGTGTGAGGAGTCGTGCAGTCAGGCTGTCCTCAGGCGCCATCCAGCTCTAACAGTGGAGGTGACTCTTCCTGCCTGCACTGGATGCATGTCCTCGAAGCACAGGTTAAGTAGGCACGAAGAAAAGGGGAGAAGTCAGTCAGGGAGATTTATTATTTATACCGATTAAACCTGGATAAAGGGCTTTGGAGAACTTTAAATGAGCACCAGCTACATTAAACAAGGTTGGATTTATGTTTTTAAAGTATACAAAAAAAGTGGTGGATGGAAGGCTTAAATTAATCTCAGCCACTCGTAATTACTCATGGCCACATCTCAAGCCATCATTATATTGCACACCATGCCACCTCAGTTTGGACCCACTTATATGGAAATCAGTCTTGACCCTGCTCCAATGAGAACCGTCCAGCTCGACTGCCAGGCCAGGTCCTCCCCGAACCAGAACACAAGTAACCCAGGACTGGGATCTCCCTAGTTAGGGTTAATCAGCCGGGTATAGCTTGTTGTACACAGGACCTATGCTGAAAGTAATGATGAAAGTAAACAAGCATGAAAGGGGGCTCGGGGACGTAATGGATCAAAAAATAAAGCCGGGGGGCATGGCCAAGATGGCGGGGTGAGCGGACGCTTCCTCCCGTAGCTCCTCCGGCCCGGATAAGTTTGAGCCCTTTTTTTATGCTTTTCTCCCCCCGCTGAGGCTCGGCGTGGGAGTGGAGCGTGGCGGAGCACCAGGGGTGCACGTTGTTGCCGTTTCGGTTCGGATCGCCTCGGGGGAAGCCCCCCAAAAGTCCGATCGAGTTCACGGAGCGACGGAGGGCCTGAGGGGCGGAGCGCATTGGAGTGCTGTCCGGGCGCCTCGGCTGGGCCTGGTGCTGAAAGTTGCGATCTGGAGGGAATCTGGCTCGACGGAGGTTGAAGAAGCCTTGCGGGAGGGGACCCGACGGTGCGGAAGGACTAGGACGGGCGCCTTGGCACTCGGACTGGTGTCGGCGACACTTCGCACTGCGGGGGCCCCCTAACCCTTAGCCGAGGTACGACGGACTCTCTGGTAGAGTCGGACCACCTGGGCCCCTGTGTGTGACAGACTGAAGCCGGCGGTGGAACCTATTTGACTGTTGTGCGTTTTGGGAGCCCCGGTGGTGCCGCCGGGCCTGGTCGTTCTGCCCTGCTCCACCCTGCCGCCATCTTGTCCCCGAGGGAGCAGTGGTGGTGGCCTTCGCCGGAGCCCTTGCTGCTGGATGTATGTGACCCCCGCTGCTGTTGGGCTGACTTTCTGGGGGATGTGTTGATGAGACCCCCCCACTGCGGCTCCCGTTGCTGCCTCGAATGGGCTCCCGCGGCTGACGGTGACCGGGCTGGGCCGCCATTTTGTCACCTGTGACGCAGCGACTCTGCCTGTGGGGGGACACCCACGTCGAGCGCTTGCCAGCGGCTGGACATCCCTGGTGCGGCTGGACCTGTGCCCGACCGCGGTGCTGGCGATGTCTGGAAAAGGCGGCCCGAAGAAGGGGGACCGCACCCTGCCGGACATGCTTGGCAGGGCCCAGCAACTGCGGGACAGAACACAGCCCTCGCCGGGGTCCTCCCGGGCCCCGGCGGATGTGACTGGGGGGGAGCCACCCGTCACGAGGACCTTTATGGAGGAACTGTTTAGCTCCCTCAGGGAGGACTTCCAGACACTGAAGCGGGAGGTGGCCAGTGAGGTCCGGGAAGTGCGCAGGGAAGTGGAGGGCCTTGGCGAGCGAGTTGACACGGTGGAGACGGAGGCCCACCACCGAGCGGAGGAGATAGTCCATCTTCAACAGGACGTTCTCCGCCTCCGGGAGCAGTGTGTGGAACTCCAGGCCCATTCTGAGGACCTGGAGAACAGATCTCGGAGGAACAACATTCGAGTGCGTGGTGTGCCGACTGCGGACGAGGGGTCCGATCTGGGGGGCTACCTGCGGGCCCTGTTCCGAGAGATCCTGGGGGAAGCTGCGGACTTCCCCATCAGCATTGATAGGGCGCATAGGGTCGGCCGGCAGCGCCAGTCATCGGCACCTCCACCGGACATTCTGGCCTTCCTGCCCGACTTCCCACTGAAGGAGCGCATCATGGCTGAGGCCCGCAGGAAACAGCCCCTGACTTTTCGGAATCGGCCGGTGGCGCTTTACCAGGACCTCTCCGCCATCACGCTGCAGAAACGCAGGTCCTTTAGGATTGCCACTGACTTTTTGCGTGAACACGAGACGCCGTACTCTTGGGGTCATCCCTTCCGCCTGATTTTTCGGTGGAACGGGGTGCTACACCAGCTACGCTCCTTGCAAGACATTTGTGGTGTCCTGGGGCTCACGGCGGCGGAGGAGGAAGGAGCTACACCGTCGTGGAGGTCTTCGGAGAGACGGAACCGGCGGAGATCGACGAGGCGGCGCTCAGCGGCCAGCGCAGGGCGTCCTGACTCCCCTACCATCAGGGCGGACATGGCCGATGCTCTGAGGGCGGCGGCCGGGGATTCGACCGGCTCCTCCGGCGTGGCCTTGACGGCCTAACACTCACTCCGGGGGGAGATGCCTTTAGCTTCTTTACATGCTTGGTACGGGGCGGGGGGTTCGGGGGGGAGCGGATGGAGGTGAGTGGCTGGACGTCCACTTCGTTTCTTTCTACGGACTTGCCCGTCTTGGGGCTTGACTGGGACAATGGGGTGTTTGAGTTTGCGGGTGGCTAGTTGCCAGGGTTGTGTTTTGGGTGGGGGGGGGGGGTTGTTTTGGGGTTGGGGAGGTCCCGTCCGATGTTGTCCATGCCCACCTTGTTCTGGCTTGTCCTGCGCGGCTGCCCCGCGCGCCCCACCCGCTGATCCCCTGCCCATTGCACGGCGCTCCCGATCCCCGAGAGGAATGTCGGGCCTAAAGGTAGTGACCCTTAACGTTCAGGGTCTGAATAACCCCGTGAAGCGCAGAGCGATCTTATCTTTGCTGGAGGGGACGCAGGCGGACATTTGCCTTTTGCAGGAGACCCACTTATTGCCCCGGGATTGCCATAGGCTGCGCTCTGCTAAGTTCCCCACCCAGTTCTTTTCCTCGGCAGCGAACAAGACGGCGGGGGTAGCCATTCTTTTAGCGAGCTCCTTTCGGGGGGAGGTTTTGTATAAGTGTGCTGAACAGAAGGGGAGGCTTCTTGCGTATCGCATGCGCCTAGGAGGCATTGCGTTTACGGTCGGCTCCGTTTATAGCCCTAACGACCACCAAGAGCGCTTCCTAGATTCCGTGTTGGTGGATGTCACTGCTTCTCCCGACCGCCACGTTATTTTGGGGGGAGACCTTAATATTGTCTTTGATTCTGTGATGGACAGATCGGCGCAGCGCTTCCCGCAGACGGGGGAACTGTCCCAGGCTGTAAAGGCCCGGATTGCGGACATGGACCTGCACGACCTCTGGCGCTCCATGCACCCCACGGATAGGGACTACTCTTACTTTTCGCACGCACACCGAACCTACTCACGGCTGGACTACCTTCTGGTGAGTGGACCGTTGCGTGCCGCTGCCACGGCGGCGGACATCGGGGTCCTGACCCTGTCTGACCATTCCCCAGTCACCGGCGTTTTCCAGTGGCCGGCGGCCTCCCCCTCTCGGGGGGTGTGGCGCCTCCGGGATACCCTTTTACACAAAAAGTCGGTGGTGCAGCGCATTGGGGAGGTCATACAAGACTACCTCACTCATAATAGCAACACCGACACTTCGCAGGCGACACAGTGGGCGGCACTGAAGGCAGTCCTCCGGGGGGAATTTATCTCTATCTCCGCAGCCGAAAATAGGGAGCGGCAACGGAAGAGGGACGAGCTGACAGCTCAGGTCCGGGAGCTTGAGCAGGTCCACCGCCGTACGGGGGCGCCAAGGGTGTGGAGGCAGTTGAAGGCAGCGAGGAAGCTCCTGTCGGCACTGGATCTTGACAGGGCGGAGTATGCAGCCTTGCGCTTGAAACATGCCTGCTACGCTGGGGGGGACAAATGTGGCAGGCTCCTAGCACACCGGCTCCGGGTCACGCAACAGCGTAGCGTTGTGAGAGAACTGGTGGACACGGACGGGGGGGTCGTCTCTGGGGACGCGGAGGTAGCGGAATCTTTCCGCGGCTTCTACGAGGCGCTGTATGCTGAAGAGCCCTCCTCGCTACGGGATGCCGAAGGCTATTTGGAGTCGGTGACCCTTCCGGTGCTGGATCCGGTTCAGGCGGACCACCTGGAGCGGGATATCCACGTTGAAGAAGTGATTTCCGCTATTGCGCGGCTGAAGCATGGTAAGGCCCCGGGCCCGGACGGGTACACGTCTCTGTTTTACAGGACTTTTTGCACGGCTGTGGCCCCTGTCCTTACTCGGCTATTTAACTCCTTTTCCGAACCGGGAGCCATCCCACCGGATCTCCTGAGGGCGACGGTCGCGGTAATCCCGAAACCTGGGAAGGACCGGGCCCTCTGCGGTTCGTATCGACCCATCTCGCTTTTAAATGTCGACCTCAAGTTGTACACAGGGATTCTAGCGTCCAGGCTGGGTCCACACCTCCCCGGATTGGTGGAGGCGGACCAGGCTGGCTTCGTACCAGGCAGACAGACGGTTGACAACACCAAGAGGGTGACGCATGTTCTGGAGAAGGCCTCGCGGATCCCGGGGGAGCGGATGTTGCTGTCTGTTGATGCGGAGAAGGCCTTCGACAGAGTTCACTGGCCGTATCTCGAGCTGGTCCTCAAGAAATTGGGAATCGGTGATAAGTTCCGCACCATGGTATTCAACTGCTATAAGCATCCTTCAGCGTCGGTGCGGGTCAACGGGTGTAGCTCCGGTGGATTTGCTATCGAACGCGGCACGCGGCAGGGCTGCCCCCTCTCGCCGCTTTTGTTTGCCCTCTACATGGAGCCGTTTGCTCAGAGGATTCGCAATAATCCGGATGCTACTGGGGTCCGGATGGGCCAGTATGTCCACACCGTCAGTCTCTACGCGGACGATGTCCTGTTGACCTTGGACGACCCTAGGAGGTCGCTGCCTGCTTGCCTCCGGGAACTGTACGCCTTTGCATGTGTGGCCGGTTTCAAAATGAATATGAGCAAGTCGATGGCGTTAGACGTGTCCCTGGCTGCGGATACCAGGAGGGACCTTCAGCGGCTCTTCCCCATGCAGTGGTCCTCGTCCACGGTGCCATACCTGGGGATTCTGCTGGCGCCCACATTGCCGGAGATGGTTACGGCTAATTATGCCTCCCTTAGCAGGAAGATCAAGGAGGAGCTTGGTCGCTGGAGCAAGGGCCTACTGTCCTGGCTGGGGCGAATCGCGGCGGTTAAGATGACGGTGTTGCCTCAGATACTGTATCTTTTTCGGGCCCTACCTCTCCAGCCCCCGGTGGGCTGGATACATCAAATGCAGGCTGACATCTCCCGCTTTGTCTGGCAGGGCCGCAAGCCCCGAATGAAGAGGGTCCTCTCCACGCTTGCTCCGGAGGCGGGGGGTCTCGGTATTCCGGACCTCCGTAAGTACTTTCAGGCGGCGCAGCTGCGATATCTGGTGGAATGGAGCAGGTGGGAGTCCGACAAACACTGGCTCTTTCAAGACCAGGCAGTGGCGGGCCGCACCTTACAAGAGGTTCCATTCTTGCGCCGCGCGCATCGCCCCCCTAATCTTTACGCTTCTTTTGTCACGCGGGTCCCCCTGCGGGTGTGGGATGCAGTCTGTGAGGCTCGGGGCCTCACCACCTTTCCTTCGCCGCTCACGCCCATAGTGGGCAACCCGGACTTCTCCCCAGGGATGGAGCCGGGGGTTTTCTCCCACTGGGTACAGGCAGGCTGCAGGGCACTTTTCCAGATCTATGGCCCGGAGGGAGTGGTCCCTTTTCAGCAACTCCGCCAGGAGTTCGGCCTGACGGAGCTGGACAGATTGCGCTACATGCAGGTTCGGCATTGGGCCCTCCAGCCCCAGGTGCGTGCCACCGCCGCCCGTCAAATTACACCGTACGAGAGGTGGGTGGCTACTCGGACCTCCGACGCCAAGCTAATTACCGATCTGTACAAGTACCTACAACCCCCGCCGTTTCATTACTACAACCCGGGGAGGGAGCGCTGGCACAGGGAATTGGGTAGGACACTCAGCCACAAGGAATGGGACAAAATTGCGTATCGGGCGCGGCACTCTGCATACCACACGGGCCTTACGGAGACCTTTACTAAGGTGTCCACATACTGGTACTACACCCCGGAGAGACTGTATGAAATGCATAAACACACTGACAAGGGGTGCTGGCGGGGCTGCGGGCAGGAAGGTACCCTCTCACACATTCTTTGGGATTGCCCAGTGCTGACCGCCTACTGGAAGGAAGTTTTGGACGAGGTGGATAAGCACTTTGGGATAGAGCTGCCGCGCCTCCCGGCGTATGTCCTGCTGGGCCTCCCCAATGACCTAATGTACCCACTGAAGTCCCGCAGGGGTAGGCAGATCGCGATTGCGCTGGGGTCTGCGGTTCAGAACATTCTTATCCACTGGCGCACCGCCACCGTCCCCTCCATCACGGGTTGGTTGCATAGGCTTTGGCATGTGCTGGGGATGGAGAAGCTGTCGCTTACGGTTGCGGGGGAGATAGACCAATTTGAAGAGCTGTGGCAATCCTTTCTAGCGCTGCTATCCACTGAATTCCGGGAGCTCACCTGCCCGAGGTATCTTAGGCTTCTTAGGTTGACGCCGCCGGTGACCCCAGCGGACTAGTTCACTTGTGAGACGGGGGCCCCCCGGGGGGTGGGGGGGGGTGCGGGGCTTCTTGGTGAGGATTAATCTGGTGCGGGACCATAGGACGGGGGGGGGTGGGGTGTTGTTTTTTCGTTACTGGGGGGCTGGGGGATGGGGAGGGGGAGATTGTGCTTTGTCGAGTTGCTGCTGGCTTTCATTGCTTAGATTTGGGGTGTCGGATATGCATGCGGGGATTCCACAGATTGCATTTTTAGCCCTGCATTTACTGTGTTTTTCCCCTGGTCCATTGAGCTATCCATTGCCAACCCTCTGGAGTTGCCCCTTTTTTTCTTTGATTGTATTCTATGTATCCTAACCTCCTATCCCCCTCCCCCATGGTTTGTTTTGTTTCAATAAAAACATTTTAAACATAAAAAATAAAGCCGGGAAGAGGGGAAAAAATAGGACATAAGGGAGAGAGGAACTGAGAAGGAAGTATGGAGAAACACATGAGGAAGAAATCACCATGGGGCAGGGGAGAAACACATGAAGGAGAGAGCAACACAAGGGGTAAAGGAGAAGCACATGAAGGAGAGAGCAACACAAGGGGTGATGGAGAAGCACATGAGAGAGAGCAACACAAGGGGTGAGGGAGAAGCACATGAGGGAGATCAGCACGGGGGCAGAAGAGAAGAAAATGAAGGAGAGAGCAACACAAGGGGCGAGGGAGAGGCATATGAGAATGAGAGAGAGCAACACCAGGGGTGAGGGAGAAGCACACAAGAGAGAGCAACACAAGTGGTGGGGGGAGAAGCACGAAGGAGAGATCAGCACGGGGCAGGTGAGAAGCACATGAAGGAGAGAGCAACACAAGGGGTGAGGGATAAGCAGACAAGAGAGAGAAACACAACAGATGGAGAGAAACACATGAGAGAGCAACACAAAGGGTAAGGTAGAAGCACGAGAGAGAGAGAGCAACACAAGGGGTGAGGGAGAAGCACATGAGAGAAAGAGAGCACCACAAGGGGTGAAAGAGAAGCACATGAAGGAGAGCAACACAAGGGGTGGGGAGAAACACATGAAGGAGAGAGAGTAACACAAGGAGTGAGGGAGAAGCACATGAAAGAGAGAGAGAAACACAAGGGATGGGGAGAAGCACATGAAGGAGAGAGCAACACAAGGGGTGAGGGAGAAGCACATGAGAGAGAGAGAGCAACATGGAATTTAGGGGCGGCAGAGAGAATGATACGAGGCAGAGAATTGGAAAACAAATGCTCTATCTTAGACTGCTTAACCAAAAATGATAAAAGCAGCAGTGGAAGGATAGACGTCAGTCAGTGAAAAGGACTGCAAAGATGCTATGCTTCAGGACATGGACAAATTCAAGAAGAGGAAGGCACTCCATTAAATAAGCCAATCAATTTAAAGCAATGGGCGGGCTCTAAGCCCATAATGAGCTCACAATAGGCCTTTTGCACACAGCTTGTGCTGCGCAGTAGGCAAGACCTAATACAAACTGAAGTCACTACAGGCAGGAATAGGGCAGAAAGGGTTAATGAAATGGAAATACTGAAGGCATTGCAACGTCAGCTAACTAAATGCAGCGTTTAACATGATGACTGGACAGAGGTTATTAGGTATTTCTAACTAGAAGTGGCAAAAAGTACATTTCACAGGGAAAGCCTTGTTGACGAACCTTTGCACCTCGAAGATTTCATGAAGCTTATCTATGTGTGGTTAGAAATTCTATAGAACCGATTTTGCAGTAAAATCTTGTGCAAACTTTTCTTTAAAGTGAATTCTTGCACCTATGGTGTATTTTTCAGGATTGCTTCGGTTTGTGAAGGGATTTTTTTCCACCAAATTTATTGTAAGAAAATTCCACAGCATTCGTCAACATTTAGATGTATAAAAAGCCATAAGGGGTGTGAGTGAAAATCTTTGCTACTTCAGTCACCCCCAAGCTACACAGAGACTACTTATACTCAAATTCTAAAAACCTTTAATGCACCAGCACTCCTGGAAGAGGAATTTACCATATATGAGCTATTGTTCTACAGAAAGAGAAGAACCAAAAGTCTCCAGGGGATTCCAGGGTGTGTGGAGTGAGAACAATTAAGAGGTGTTCGCCAACTAATAAATACACGGATGTGCAAAGTTCATAATTAAACCACGTTCCAATTCAAATTCCAGATGCATTTATAAAGCGCTATAAACTTCTTAGGGCATCAAGGCACTGAGAGAAGCTGGATAGTATACGGTAGACAATATAAACACACACAAAGCAGCACCGTACACCACCTCAGTATTGTGTATTTTGTCATACATTGTTTTTAGACAATGCTGCAGCATTCTTTTATCCTTGCTGCAAAGACTGGAACTGAGCCCTCCCCTCCAAATGCCAGTCTGTCTCTGATCCCCAAGATTCACAGATTGCTGCTTGCTGGAGAGCTCTCAAGTCTGCCTGTTTATTTGTCAACACTTGACCTCAATAAATGTTTAATATATCCTCCTGAGGCAGAGTACTCGCTCCATTGGCCATCCTTGTCCAAGGGCCTCCACCCTCTGACCCCAAAGCATGTCCTTCCCTGCACTCTGGTGGTCTCTGAACTTTCACTGAAGTGTGGAAGACGTCGGCACTAGAGTCCAGTTCTAGGACCCTCCGTCCCCATGCACCAATGCCACATGATCGGCTGGACACTGGTTTTCGAAGGCACATACCTTACCTCCACCATCTTCAGAACCGCTCTCCTCGGTGTCAGTGGCAGGGGGCGTGGAGTGCAGGTCAGAGGTCAGTGTGTAGTCGTGAGGGTGACGCTTGCGGAACACTGTGAGTTCAATGTACCTGGCTTCAGGGTGCAGAGGTGCAGGGGTACAGAGATCCAGGGGGCCACACATGGTGCAGCCCATGGTTGAGGAGGCAGAAGACAGGCTGATTCTGCCTGAACAGTTGACCAGTTATGATGAAAGCATCTCAGGCGCAGTTCCTGTATGTTCTCAGGTTGCTCTACCAGGGAATCCACAGGATCACCTTATTATTCACTCCATTAGTGCCTGAAAAGCAAATTTCAGGGCAAACCCCACCCGGAGGAAAAGAGAGACTTTGAGAAGATCCAGAGCTGCTGATGTAATCCATACACATCACCCACGCGGAGGGACCAGTCTTGCAGATTCTGGAAGAGACAGCCTCAAGAAGCAGAAAAGCAAACTTCACCTCTGGGAAGTCCAGACAAACGACCAGTGGAGCATCCCCAAAGAAACAGGATCCGCAAGAAAGTGGGCTGAACCTGTCAAGGCAAAGCGAGGGAAGAGTTACTGCCCACAGAAGCCAAGACTGACAGTTTGAATGGAAACCATCAAAGCCGACCAACATCAAACCAGGACAACACAGCAAACCATCATCAAGCAGAAGAAGGGACAATGATATTAAGAAGTTATGAGAACTCTCTTTCTCAAGCATTGAACACATCATTCAACTAGCCTGCCATGCACTCCTCTTCAAGGCATCAATGGCACACTCAAATCAGACTCAAGGCGTCACAGAGGCTCTGAACTGATTGGCTGTAATCTCAGTAATTCTCACAACTGGAGCACTGCCCTCTCAGACCACAGAGTCAACTTTACCCCCACCATGGAGTGTGTACCTGTCAGATCACAGAGTCTCCTTCTCCCAGACCACTGAAGGGCTGACTTCTCAGACCATAGAATCTATTTTATCTTCACCAATAGACTGCTGACCTCTATGATCATATGATCTCCTTCACTCTGACTCTGCTGACTTCTCATATCATAGTCTGCTTCAAAGAGAGCTGATCTCTCTGACCACAGAGTCTCCTTCACTCTAATCAAGGAGGCACTGAGACCATAGAGTCTCCTTTACCTTGCTAACTGGAGAACTGACCTCTCAGACCATAGAGTCTCCTTCCACTTGAACAATGGAGTGCCGACCTCTCAGGTCATAGAGTCTACTTATTAGGACTACTTCAGCTCAACCGATGGACTGCCAACCTCTCAGATCATACTTCAGTAACTAATGGAGTGCTGCCCTCTCCGACCATAGAGTCTCCTTCATCTTGACAGATCGAGTGCTGACCTTTCTGATCATAGAGTCTCCTTCACCCTGACCATAGAGAAGTAATGTCCCACATTAAAGGAACTACCTGACTAACGAATGAAGTGCTGCCCTCTCAGACCACAGAGTCTTCTTCACCCTGACCAAATGGGGTGCTGACATCTCAGATCATAGAGTTTCCTCTACCCTGACAACTGGAGCACTGACTCTCTGACAATGGAGTCTTCTTCAACCTGAGCAATAAAGTGCTGACCTCTTAGATCATAGAGTCTTCTTCCCCCTGATTGGAGTGCTGACCTCTCAGACTATAAAGTCTCCTTTACCTCTGACCATAGAGGTCTCCTTTACCCTGACCAAGGGAATGCTGACCTCCCAGATTATAGTCTAGTTCTCCTTGACTGATGGAACGCTTACCTCTCAGACCATAGAGTTTTACTTTATTCTAAACATTAAAGTGTTTACCTCTCAGACCATAGAGTCTTACTTTATTTTCAACAACAGAGTGCTTACCTCTTAGATCATAGAATCTACTTCACTCTGATCAATGGAGCGCTGACTTCTCTGACCACGGAATCTATTTCTCCCTAAAGAGTGGCGTGCTGCCATCTCAGTCCATAGAGTTTCCTTCACCCTGACCAATGGGATGCTGACTTTACAGATCATAGAGTCTCCTTAACTCTGACAACTGGGCCTCAGACTTCTCAGAACATAGTCTCCTTCACCCTGACCAATGGAGGGCTGTGCTCTCACACTGTGGCCGTCACTCTAATGGAAGGACTTTTACATCACACTGCAGAGTCCCCTGCAGCCAAGTACCCAGCACATTTCTACACCAGCAGTCATGTCACCACACACAGTTTGGTGCGAGGGCCACAGAGGGAACTCACACTTCTGGAGTCTGAGGCCTGTGGCTGTATCTAACCAGTGCGTAGACGCAGTCACTAGAAATTACAGAAATGCAATGTAAATACCTGAACATTTGTACAGCAAAGTCTTTATGCACACTCTAAATCTAAGCCTGGGTATTGTCTTGATTATACTGGGTGCTCTCTTGTGTCTCGAAAAAGCTATACCTCTCTGATGAGCTCTAAATAGAGCAAAACACCTGTCAAGGATTGCGTTGATTCATTCCAGGTTGGCCTGGATGGTATTTTACCAATCCAAAGCTGTGCTACTGTGCCTGGAGTGTTAAAAGGCTTTTGTCATTTTACAGCTCAGCATGGATGGCACTGTGCTAATCCTATCCTTAAAGCCTGCTGTATGAATGGCAAAAGGCTTTGTTACTTCCTAGCACGGCGTGGATAGCACTGTGCTAATCCTTCGCTTAAAAGCTCTGCTAGAAAATCAGACATTTGAGGTGAGCAGATTCAGAGTTTTGCTGGCGGTCGCCACTGGGTAGTTATAGTTAGGTCAGCGGTTACATAGGAAATGTGTATTTTTGATTTGTTAATACTTTGGCGCCATTTGATGAATCTCCACAAAACTTTCCAAATGTTTCTTTTCTTTGTCTAGTTTCTGCAAGGAATGTGTGATCTGTCAAGTTGAGGCCAAAAAAAGGGGGTCTCAAAACGCAAAATCTGCATGCATTTTCCATAGACTTTTTTAGGCAGTGATACCTCAAACACTGCTGAAAGGAATTGCACCAAATTTGGCAGAAGTTCGAGCTTGGTCCAGAACGCGTATTTGTGTGATTTGGTGTAAATATGTGCAGTCGTTTTTGAGATATTGAGTCTCAATATAAATAAAGTATATCTGAACGGTTGAGTTTGAGGGACTTTCGCAAGAGTCCCTCAAGCCCAATTTTGAAAAAAAGAGCGTTCTCATTGACCCAGGGAGCTTTTTTTCCCTTTGAGTCATCTTGCTCTCTGATTGGCTACCAGCAACATGAAGAAAAATGCTGCTCACAGCCATTTCAGGACTCAGGGACATGGGGGCATATTTACAAGCTCCTATCACCACAGGAACGTCACTTTTAGTGACGTTCCTGTGACGAAATGGGCTTCGCCTTATTTACAAGACAGCGTTAAGCCACTTGCACTGCGTTGTAAATAAGGCACCCTTTCACGCTATCCTTAGCGTGAAAGGGGCGGGCAATGGGTGTTGCGGTGGGCGTTCCACCGCAACACCCATTGATTTTGGCGCTGCCCCATATTTACAAGGTCAGCGTGAATATGGGGCAGCGCCAAAACTAAGACCAGGTGTAAACCTAGTTTTAAACAGGCGCAACAAGGAGAAAGGTTTAATTTCTCTTCGTTTTTGCTGTTTCCATGTGGGCTGCGTTGTACAGCACAGATGGAAACAACAAAACAACATTGATTGTTAATGTGCAGGACGGTGTCCATTACTGCATAGAAACAATCATTAAAAAAATACATTTTGTAACTTCTATGTGTGGTGCATTAAGCAGCACACATAGAAGTTGGGGTTTACTTCCTATCGGGAGCTTGGCTGCTATTAATTGACATGTCATCAGTGATGTCACCGGCCATGTTATGAGTGATGTAATATTTGAGGTCCTAAGCAATGTATTGTGGGGAAGTACGTTTTAGGTAACTCAGGTAATTATAACTGCCGAATTTCTATAGTTTTGTACGAGTGACTATAACGTCCCTGTAACCTTTGTTTTTTTCAGTGAAATATATATATATATATATATATATATATATATATATATATATATATCCTTTCAGGCATAGAGTGACGAATAAATTATGCAAAAAAGAAGCAGAGAACTCTGGGTAGTTCTCAAGTTTAGGTGGAAAGCAGTTCCTGTATGGAGCACTCTCAACACCAGCGACACTCTAGATCTGCTCACCTCAAATGTCTGTTTTTCTATCAAAATCTTTAATCCTATGCTTAAAGATTTTGATAGAAAAACAGACATTTGAGGTGAGCAGATTTAGAGTGTCGCTGGTGTTGAGAGTGCTCCATACAGGAACTGCTTTCCACCTAAACTTGAGAACTACCCAGAGTTCTCTGCTTCTTTTTTGCATAATTTATTCGTCACTCTATGCCTGAAAGGGTATTTCTTTCACTTCTACTGGGTGCTCCCTTGTGTCTGGACAAAGCTATACCTCTCTCAAGAGCTCTAATTAGAGCGAAACACTGTGTCAGGGGTTGCTTTTACTCATTTCAGGTTGGCTTGATTGGTATTTTACCAATTCAAAGCTGTAATACTGTGCCTGGAGTGGTAATTGGCTTTTGTCATTTTACAGCTCGGCAAGAACAGCACTGTGCTAGTCCTCTGCTTAAAGACTTTGCTGTACAAATGGCAAAAGACTTTGTCCTTTTCTATCTCTGCGTGGATGGCACTGTGCTAATCCTATGCTTAAAGATTTTGATAGAAAAACAGACATTTGAGGTGAGCAGATCTAGAGTGTCGCTGGTGTTGAGAGTGCTCCATACAGGAACTGCTTTCCACCTAAACTTGAGAACTACCCAGAGTTCCATGCTTCTTTTTTGCATAATTTATTCGTCACTCTATGCCTGAAAGGGTATTTCTTTCACTTATACTGGGTGCTCCCTTGTGTCTGGACAAAGCTATGCCTCTCTGAAGAGCTCTAATTAGAGCGAAACACTGTGTCAGGGGTTGCTTTTACTCATTTCAGGTTGGCTTGATTGGTATTTTACCAATTCAAAGCTGTAATACTGTGCCTGAAGTGGTAATTGGCTTTTGTCATTTTACAGCTCGGCAAGGCCAGCACTGTGCTAGTCCTCTGCTTAAAGACTTTGCTGTACAAATGGCAAAAGACTTTGTCCTTTTCTATCTCGGCGTGGATGGCACTGTGCTAATCCTATGCTTAAAGATTTTGATAGAAAAACAGACATTTGAGGTGAGCAGATCTAGAGTGTCGCTGGTGTTGAGAGTGCTCCATACAGGAACTGCTTTCCACCTAAACTTGAGAACTACCCAGAGTTCTCTGCTTCTTTTTTGCATAATTTATTCGTCACTCTATGCCTGAAAGGGTATTTCTTTCACTTATACTGGGTGCTCCCTTGTGTCTGGACAAAGCTATACCTCTCTGAAGAGCTCTAATTAGAGCGAAACACTGTGTCAGGGGTTGCTTTTACTCATTTCAGGTTGGCTTGATTGTTATTTTACCAATTCAAAGCTGTAATACTGTGCCTGAAGTGGTAATTGGCTTTTGTCATTTTACAGCTCGGCAAGGACAGCACTGTGCTAGTCCTCTGCTTAAAGACTTTGCTGTACAAATGGCAAAAGACTTTGTTCTTTTCTATCTCGGCGTGGATGGCACTGTGCTAATCCTATGCTTAAAGATTTTGATAGAAAAACAGACATTTGAGGTGAGCAGATCTAGAGTGTCGCTGGTGTTGAGAGTGCTCCATACAGGAACTGCTTTCCACCTAAACTTGAGAACTACCCAGAGTTCTCTGCTTCTTTTTTGCATAATTTATTCGTCACTCTATGCCTGAAAGGGTATTTCTTTCACTTATACTGGGTGCTCCCTTGTGTCTGGACAAAGCTATACCTCTCTGAAGAGCTTTAATTAGAGCGAAACACTGTGTCAGGGGTTGCTTTTACTCATTTCAGGTTGGCTTGATTGTTATTTTACCAATTCAAAGCTGTAATACTGTGCCTGAAGTGGTAATTGGCTTTTGTCATTTTACAGCTCGGCAAGGCCAGCACTGTGCTAGTCCTCTGCTTAAAGACTTTGCTGTACAAATGGCAAAAGACTTTGTCCTTTTCTATCTCGGCGTGGATGGCACTGTGCTAATCCTATGCTTAAAGATTTTGATAGAAAAACAGACATTTGAGGTGAGCAAATCTAGAGTGTCGCTGGTGTTGAGAGTGCTCCATACAGGAACTGCTTTCCACCTAAACTTGAGAACTACCCAGAGTTCTCTGCTTCTTTTTTGCATAATTTATTCGTCACTCTATGCCTGAAAGGGTATTTCTTTCACTTATACTGGGTGCTCCCTTGTGTCTGGACAAAGCTATACCTCTCTGAAGAGCTCTAATTAGAGCGAAACACTGTGTCAGGGGTTGCTTTTACTCATTTCAGGTTGGCTTGATTGGTATTTTACTAATTCAAAGCTGTAATACTGTGCCTGAAGTGGTAATTGGCTTTTGTCATTTTACAGCTCGGCAAGGCCAGCACTGTGCTAGTCCTCTGCTTAAAGACTTTGCTGTACAATGGCAAAAGACTTTGTCCTTTTCTATCTCGGCGTGGATGGCACTGTGCTAATCCTATGCTTGAAGATTTTGATAGAAAAACAGACATTTGAGGTGAGCAGATCTAGAGTGTCGCTGGTGTTGAGAGTGCTCCATACAGGAACTGCTTTCCACCTAAACTTGAGAACTACCCAGAGTTCTCTGCTTCTTTTTTGCATAATTTATTCGTCACTCTATGCCTGAAAGGGTATTTCTTTCACTTATACTGGGTGCTCCCTTGTGTCTGGACAAAGCTATACCTCTCTGAAGAGCTCTAATTAGAGCGAAACACTGTGTCAGGGGTTGCTTTTACTCATTTCAGGTTGGCTTGATTGGTATTTTACCAATTCAAAGCTGTAATACTGTGCCTGAAGTGGTAATTGGCTTTTGTCATTTTACAGCTCGGCAAGGACAGCACTGTGCTAGTCCTCTGCTTAAAGACTTTGCTGTACAAATGGCAAAAGACTTTGTCCTTTTCTATCTCGGCGTGGATGGCACTGTGCTAATCCTATGCTTAAAGATTTTGATAGAAAAACAGACATTTGAGGTGAGCAGATCTAGAGTGTCGCTGGTGTTGAGAGTGCTCCATACAGGAACTGCTTTCCACCTAAACTTGAGAACTACCCAGAGTTCTCTGCTTCTTTTTTGCATAATTTATTCGTCACTCTATGCCTGAAAGGGTATTTCTTTCACTTATACTGGGTGCTCCCTTGTGTCTGGACAAAGCTATACCTCTCTGAAGAGCTCTAATTAGAGCGAAACACTGTGTCAGGGGTTGCTTTTACTCATTTCAGATTGGCTTGATTGGTATTTTACCAATTCAAAGCTGTAATACTGTGCCTGAAGTGGTAATTGGCTTTTGTCATTTTACAGCTCGGCAAGGACAGCACTGTGCTAGTCCTCTGCTTAAAGACTTTGCTGTACAAATGGCAAAAGACTTTGTCCTTTTCTATCTCGGCGTGGATGGCACTGTGCTAATCCTATGCTTAAAGATTTTGATAGAAAAACAGACATTTGAGGTGAGCAGATCTAGAGTGTCGCTGGTGTTGAGAGTGCTCCATACAGGAACTGCTTTCCACCTAAACTTGAGAACTACCCAGAGTTCTCTGCTTCTTTTTTGCATAATTTATTCGTCACTCTATGCCTGAAAGGGTATTTCTTTCACTTATACTGGGTGCTCCCTTGTGTCTGGACAAAGCTATACCTCTCTGAAGAGCTCTAATTAGAGCGAAACACTGTGTCAGGGGTTGCTTTTACTCATTTCAGGTTGGCTTGATTGGTATTTTACCAATTCAAAGCTGTAATACTGTGCCTGAAGTGGTAATTGGCTTTTGTCATTTTACAGCTCGGCAAGGACAGCACTGTGCTAGTCCTCTGCTTAAAGACTTTGCTGTACAAATGGCAAAAGACTTTGTCCTTTTCTATCTCGGCGTGGATGGCACTGTGCTAATCCTATGCTTAAAGATTTTGATAGAAAAACAGACATTTGAAGTGAGCAGATCTAGAGTGTCGCTGGTGTTGAGAGTGCTCCATACAGGAACTGCTTTCCACCTAAACTTGAGAACTACCCAGAGTTCTCTGCTTCTTTTTTGCATAATTTATTCGTCACTCTATGCCTGAAAGGGTATTTCTTTCACTTATACTGGGTGCTCCCTTGTGTCTGTACAAAGCTATACCTCTCTGAAGAGCTCTAATTAGAGCGAAACACTGTGTCAGGGGTTGCTTTTACTCATTTCAGGTTGGCTTGATTGTTATTTTACCAATTCAAAGCTGTAATACTGTGCCTGAAGTGGTAATTGGCTTTTGTCATTTTACAGCTCGGCAAGGACAGCACTGTGCTAGTCCTCTGCTTAAAGACTTTGCTGTACAAATGGCAAAAGACTTTGTTCTTTTCTATCTCGGCGTGGATGGCACTGTGCTAATCCTATGCTTAAAGATTTTGATAGAAAAACAGACATTTGAGGTGAGCAGATCTAGAGTTTCGCTGGTGTTGAGAGTGCTCCATACAGGAACTGCTTTCCACCTAAACTTGAGAACTACCCAGAGTTCTCTGCTTCTTTTTTGTATATATATATATATATATATATATATATATCACCGCAGACTCCTCCAGTAAAGAAAAGTATGAGGCCAATCAGGGGAAACCAAGGAAAACCTTTAATGGAGAATTCGGGCATAATGCATTTCGGCTTTACAGCCTTCGTTGGATGCCGCTACACAACAGGATGCTGCTCCACCTGTTCCTTTGTAAAGCCTGCTCCACTCCTATTGGTTGGAGTGCACCTTGCCTCAGATCATGTGACCGTGTGCATATTGCAGAAGGATGTAAACTACAATTCCCAGAAGTCATCTGATTCGGGTAAGTATTGCGTGTGAGGAGGCAAGCAGAAATCCAACCCAAATGGGTAGTGATGTTGTAACAAAAGGTGCAGAGTGGCCGGTTTAAAGCGCCTGGGATTAAATACAGTCCAAAAGACTCCCCTGGGTCCCCTACGACGTTCGAGCCTCCCATGCAAGTGTCCACCGGGCTGTGAACCACTGTACAGTAAGAGTGGTTCCAAGTGAAGTCACGAGCTGCGCCTGGCAGCAGCCATTGGTTTGGCGAGCACTGGAGGTGGGCTGGAGTTTTCCGATACCTCGGAGCAAAGAGAACGCTGTGAACAGCTGATGCCAGCAAACTCCTGCATCTTGAAGAACGGGGTCCCATCAGCGCCTCTGGCCGACGCTAAACATCACCACAGACTCCTCCCATAAAGAAAAGTATGAGGCCAATCAGGGGAAACCAAGGAAAACCTTTAATGGAGAATTCGGGCATAATGCATTTCGGCTTTACAGCCTTCGTCGGATGCCGCTACACAACAGGATGCTGCTCCACCTGTTCCTTTGTAAAGCCTGCTCCACTCCTATTGGTTGGAGTGCACCTTGCCTCAGATCATGTGACCGTGTGCATATTGCAGAAGGATGTAAACTACAATTCCCAGAAGTCATCTGATTCGGGTAAGTATGGCGTGTGAGGGGGCAAGCAGAAATCCAACCCAAATGGGTAGTGATGTTGTAACAAAAGGTGCAGAGTGGCCGGTTTAAAGCGCCTGGGATTAAATACAGTCCAAAAGACTCCACTGGGTCCCCTACGACGTTCGAGCTTCCCATGCAAGTGTCCACCGGGCTGTGAACCACTGTACAGTGAGAGTGGTTCCAAGTGAAGTCATGAGCTGTGCCTGGGAGCAGCCATTGGTTTGGCGAGCACTGGAGGTGGGCTGGAGTTTTCCGATACCTCGGAGCAAAGAGAACGCTGTGAACAGCTGATGCCAGCAAACTCCTGCATCTTGAAGAACGGGGTCCCATCAGCGCCTCTGGCCGACGCTAAACATCACCACAGACTCCTCCCGTAAAGAAAAGTATGAGGCCAATCAGGGGAAACCAAGGAAAACCTTTAATGGAGAATTCGGGCATAATGCATTTCGGCTTTACAGCCTTCGTCGGATGCCGCTACACAACAGGATGCTGCTCCACCTGTTCCTTTGTAAAGCCTGCTCCACTCCTATTGGTTGGAGTGCACCTTGCCTCAGATCATGTGACCGTGTGCATATTGCAGAAGGATGTAAACTACAATTCCCAGAAGTCATCTGATTCGGGTAAGTATTGCGTGTGAGGAGGCAAGCAGAAATCCAACCCAAATGGGTAGTGATGTTGTAACAAAAGGTGCAGAGTGGCCGGTTTAAAGCGCCTGGGATTAAATACAGTCCAAAAGACTCCCCTGGGTCCCCTACGACGTTCGAGCCTCCCATGCAAGTGTCCACCGGGCTGTGAACCACTGTACAGTAAGAGTGGTTCCAAGTGAAGTCACGAGCTGCGCCTGGCAGCAGCCATTGGTTTGGCGAGCACTGGAGGTGGGCTGGAGTTTTCCGATACCTCGGAGCAAAGAGAACGCTGTGAACAGCTGATGCCAGCAAACTCCTGCATCTTGAAGAACGGGGTCCCATCAGCGCCTCTGGCCGACGCTAAACATCACCACAGACTCCTCCCGTAAAGAAAAGTATGAGGCCAATCAGGGGAAACCAAGGAAAACCTTTAATGGAGAATTCGGGCATAATGCATTTCGGCTTTACAGCCTTCGTCGGATGCCGCTACACAACAGGATGCTGCTCCACCTGTTCCTTTGTAAAGCCTGCTCCACTCCTATTGGTTGGAGTGCACCTTGCCTCAGATCATGTGACCGTGTGCATATTGCAGAAGGATGTAAACTACAATTCCCAGAAGTCATCTGATTCGGGTAAGTATAGCGTGTGAGGGGGCAAGCAGAAATCCAACCCAAATGGGTAGTGATGTTGTAACAAAAGGTGCAGAGTGGCCGGTTTAAAGCGCCTGGGATTAAATACAGTCCAAAAGACTCCCCTGGGTCCCCTACGACGTTCGAGCTTCCCATGCAAGTGTCCACCGGGCTGTGAACCACTGTACAGTGAGAGTGGTTCCAAGTGAAGTCATGAGCTGTGCCTGGCAGCAGCCATTGGTTTGGCGAGCACTGGAGGTGGGCTGGAGTTTTCCGATACCTCGGAGCAAAGAGAACGCTGTGAACAGCTGATGCCAGCAAACTCCTGCCTCTTGAAGAACGGGGCCCCATCAGCGCCTCTGGCCGACGCTAAACATCACCGCAGACTCCTCCAGTAAAGAAAAGTATGAGGGCAATCAGGGGAAACCAAGAAAAACCTTTAATGGAGAATTCGGGCATAATGCATTTCGGCTTTACAGCCTTCGTCGGATGTCGCTACACAACAGGATGCTGCTCCACCTGTTCCTTTGTAAAGCCTGCTCCACTCCTATTGGTTGGAGTGCACCTTGCCTCAGATCATGTGACCGTGTGCATATTGCAGAAGGATGTAAACTACAATTCCCAGAAGCCTTCTGATTCGGGTAAGTATTGCGTGTGAGGGGGCATTCAGAAATCCAAAACTAAGACCAGGTGTAAACCTAGTTTTAAACAGGCGCAGTTTAGTTTTTGCTATTTCCATGTGGGCTGCGTTGTACAGCACAGATGGAAACAACAAAACAACATTGATTGTTAATGTGCAGGACGGTGTCCATTACTGCATAGAAACAACCATTAAAAAAAATACATTTTGTAACTTCTATGTGTGGTGCATTAAGCAGCACACATAGAAGTTGGGGTTTACTTCCTATCGGGAGTCTGGCTGCTATTAATTGACATGTCATCAGTGATGTCACCGGCCATGTTATGAGTGATGTAATATGTGAGGTCCTAAGCAATGTATTGTGGGGAAGTACGTTTTAGGTAACTCAGGTAATTATAACTGCCGAATTTCTATAGTTTTGTACGAGTGACTATAACGTCCCTGTAACCTTTGTTTTTTTCAGTGAATATATATATATATATATATATATATATATATATATATATATATATATATATATATATATATATATATATATACAAACACTCCCTACAGGTGGTCGTCAGTAGGTAGTTATAGTTAGGAATTAGTTTCCATAGTAAAAGCGTTTGTTCTTTTGGCAATATCTTTGTCGCCGTTTGACGAATCTACGCGAAATTTTCAAAACTAATGGGGCGCTCCGGTCAGCTCCTGTCTTGAAAGTTTAGACACAGCTACAGCCCGAACTGCTGAATGGAATTACACCAAATTTGGCAAAAAAGTAGCTCTTGGTTCAAAAAGTGCCCTTTTTTTTTTAAATGGTGTAAATCCGTTCAGTAGTTGCTAGAAATTCAAAAAATAAAATAATATAAATATATCGATTTCTGAGAACCGAGGAGGAGCTGCGAATCCTCCCGGGCACAAGCTTAATTCTGATTGGCTGCCAACACGCCAAACCAGGAAGTGTTGGCAGCCATCTTGTGACTCGGTAACCGAGTCACAAGAAAACAGTAGATAAAACATGAAAAAACAAGAAAAGGGGGTAGGGTAGGAACACCCTGACCCCCTAGGCCTGCTCAGGGGGTCCCACAAAAAGCATTTTTTTTTTAAATCGCCCAAATTCACTTTGGGTGCGCGAATCCGTCCGAGAATTTTTTTTGAAACATGAAGCGCAGTCTCCATCTCTTTGTTTTCTATAAGCCCCCGGGTGGGCCAGGTCCCAGAGGCAATTTGCAATTATGTGGCGGGGGCCCGTGGGGGCCCCTGCAGCCCCGGGGACTGCCAACTCTCAGGACTTAGTTAAATTATTTGCGGGGGCACATGGCCCCCTAGCAGCCCTGGGGACCGCCACCTACCCAGGGGTTGAATAAAAATGCGTGCGGGGCTCCAACCCCCCCACGCTGCCCCGGGGACCACCACCTCCCCGGAGCTTTTAAATTAATGGGGAGCCTCGTGGGCCCCCCAAGCCCCGGGGACCACCACCGCCCCCGCCCCCCGCCCCCCGCCCCGGAGCTTCCATCTTTAATGAGGGGGGCCTCGTGGGCCACCCCAAGCCCCAGGGACCACCACCTCCCCAGGGCTATTTTTAAAATCAAAGTGTGGGGGGGCTCGAGCCCTCCCACACTGCCCCGGGGACCACCATCTCCCCGGGGCATTGTATATGTAAATACGAGGGTCCGTAGCGGCCCCCGGGGACCACCACCTCCCTGGGGCTATTTACATGTTGGGAGGGGGTCCACGCGGCTCACCTCCAGGAGTCCTCGATGGCCCAGGGGACTTCCACCCCCCAGGACCGGCTCCTGCAATGTCCTGGGGTGCCCACCCCTGGGACATTGCTGCTTGCTATGGCAGGGCAGAAGCACGGCTCCCACCCTGCCATAGCAAACTCTGCTTTGCTTCTTGGAAGCTAGAGCAGGTTCTTAAGAAGCAAAGAAGAATTGCTTTTGGGCAAGGGGAGCTGCATGTTAGCAGTTCACCTTACCCAAGCAATGCCTGCTCCCACAGGAAGTGGGGAGCCGGCAGGGACAGTGGGGTTATTGGGGCTCCCCCCACAGTCCCCAACTTGAGGGTGGGCCCCGGGGATGGGGTCCCCAGGGCCAAAAGTGGCCCGGGAGGGGGGTCCACTCGGCCCCCCTCCCCTTTATTTTTTTGTTTTAAATGGAAGGCTGGCCCCAGGGAATGGTGTCCCCAGGGCCATAATTAGCCTTAGGAGGAGGGCCACCCAGCCCCCCCAAAAATAAACAAGGCCAGGCCCTGGCGTTATGGGATCCCTGGGACCAGAATTGGCCCAGGGGAGGGGGGCCACACAGCCCCCTCCCGACAAAAATGAAAAAAATGAGGCCAGGCCTCGGGGATGGGGTCCCCGGGACCAGAAGTGGCCCAGGGGAGGGGGGCCTAAAAATAAAAAAAATAAAAAATAACAAGGCCAGGCTCTGCAGGATCGGGCCCCGGGGCCAATAGTGGCCCAGGGAAAGGGGCCACGCGGCCCCTTCCTGTTTTTTTTTTAAATAAAAAAATGCTCAGGCCCTGGGGAATGGGGTCTCCAGGACCCACAAAATGTTAAGAAAAGGGGGGCCACACAGCCCCCCTTCTAACAATAGAAAAAGAAAACAGAAGCTGGCGCCTCGCTGGAGGCCCTGCCCCCCTCCCAGCACCACTCTTGAAATGTGCCTCCTAGCATGCTTTGGGTTGGAGGATGAAGTCCCCTAGAATTGTATGGGTCCTTAGGGGCCAACTAGCCCACCAGGTACCTCCAGTAAGCCCCACACAGTGGGATTGCTGAGAGGTGGTCCAAGGCCACAACCCTTTTTACACCACTCTGCAAATGCGCATCTTGGTGCATTGCTGGTGGGGCGATGAGGTCCTCTTGTGTCCAGAGGATCTGAGGACTAAAGTGGACTTCATCCCGTGAGCAGCAGTGCACCAGGAGTCGCGTTTTCAGAGATGTTTACAAAGGGGGCGTGGCCTTTGAGCACTCTTAGCAATCCAGCTGTATGGGGCTTACTGGAGGTAACAGGAGGGCTAGTTGGCCACAGGGACCCTCAGGAGGAAAGGGGACTTCATCCCCCGACCCATAGTGCGCCAGGAAGCAAGTTTGCAGTGTGGTGGAGAAAGGGGGCATGGCCTTTGTCCACCTCTCAGCAATCCCAGTGTGTGAAGCTTACTGGAGGTAAATGGTGGGCTAGTTGGCCCCTAAGAACCCCCAGCAGCGAAGGGGACTTCAATCCCCATCCAAGAGCGCGTCAGGGAGTGCGTATGCAGAGTGGTGGGCAAAGGGGGCATTGCCTTCAATGAGAAGTTCGCAATCCTGCTGGGTAGGACTTACTGGAGGTAATAGGAGGGCTTGTTGGCCCCCATGGATGTCCTTGAGAGCTAACCAACCCTCTTGTTACGTCCAGTAAGTACCACACAGTGGGATTGCTAAAACATCTTCAGAGGCCACGCCCCCTTTCTCCACCACTCTGCAAATGCGCCTCCTGGAAGACTACGAGATGGAGGATGAAGTCCAATTTACTCCTGAGGGACTTTGAGGGCCAAGAAGCCCTCCTGGTACGTCCTACACAGCGGAACTCCTGAGTACTGGTCGGAGGCCCAGCACCCTTTCTCCACCACTCTGCAAACGCGACTACTAGTTAAAGAAGTGTTTGAAATGTAATAGGTTTCGCATTTGTGAGAGTTAGAGCTATTGGCGTTGTAAATGTAAAAGTGTTTTACTAATGTTTTTTGGAGTGGAGTGGATGTACGTTGTGTGTAGTGGAATTATGTGGTAAGTTGTGCAGTGAAATTATGTGGATAGAAATATGTGGTATTTAGTGTATAGGAATTATGTAGAGTGGGATTATGTGTTATGGAGAGTAATTATGTGGTACGGTAGTCTTAGTTGTGGAGTGGTAACGTCAGGTTTAGTCTTTCTTGTTTCCATAGAAGCTCAACTATGAACTCAGTGAGACACAAAAAGAAGGAATCACTGAGGAGCACTTGTGGACCTAGTCCGAAGTATGAGCAGGGACACTGGAATTATGTGACTGTTTGGCTGCACCGACCTTTGCACAATTATACATTTTCTGCATTAGCCACACAATCCATCATCAGCTCCCTAATCTGCAGATTTGAACAAAAAAGCTTGGTTTCTAGCTCAAACGGCTCAAATGTTACCAAAAATGCAGAGGCAAGTCTTACAGC
This sequence comes from Triturus cristatus, assembly GCF_964204655.1. Classification (NCBI taxonomy): domain Eukaryota; kingdom Metazoa; phylum Chordata; class Amphibia; order Caudata; family Salamandridae; genus Triturus; species Triturus cristatus. Next base: position 1,166,888,197 of record NC_140580.1, on the reverse strand, counting down.
ATGGTGTAAGGCCCTTTGCAAACCTAGAATGGTCACCTGTTACTTATTGCTAAATGTGGGTGTTAAATTGGTACTAATGGTGTGCAAGCCACTCTTGCTTCCTTCTGCGCCTCTCTTGCCTCATTCTGCATTTCTGTTGCTTCTTTCTGCACATTTTTCTTTTTCTGAACTTCTCTTGCCTCTTTCTGACAATCTCTTCTACTTTCTGCACCTCTCTTGACTCTTTCTGCACCTCAAATTGCCTCTTTTTGCACCTCACTTGCTTCTTTCTGTACCCTTCTAGTCACTTTCAGCCCCTCTGTTGCTTCTTTCTGCACTTCTCTTCCTTCTTTCTGCACCCCTCTTGCCTCTTTCTGTACCCCTCTTGCCTCTTTCTGTACCTTTGTTGGTTCATTCTGCATGGCTCTTGATTCTTTTTGCACCTCACTTGCTTCTTTCTGCATACCTCTTGCCTATTTCTGTACCCCTCTTGCCTCTTTCTGCACCCCTGTTCCCTTTATCTGCACCTTTCCTGCCTGTTTCTGCACCTCTCGTGCCTCTTTCTGTACCTCTGTTGCTTCTTTCTGCACTTCTCTTGCCTCTTTCTGCATCCTTTGCACCTCTTTCAGCACCTCTGTTGCTTCTTTCTGCACTTCTCTTCCTTCTTTCTGCACCCCTCCTGCCTCTTTCTGTACCCCTCTTGCCTCTTTGTGCACCTCTCCTACCGGTTTTTGCACCCCCTTGCCTCTTTTTGCACCACTGTTGGTTCATTCTGCACTGCTCTTGCTTCTTTCTGCACTTCACTTGCCTCTTTCTGCACTTCCCTTGCTTCTTTCTACACCTCTGTTGTTTCTTTCAGCAATTCTCTTGCCTCTCTCTGCACTTCTCTTGCTTGTTTCTGCACCTCTCATGCGTCTTTCTATACCTCTGTGGCCTCTTTCTGTACTTCACTTGCTTCTTTCTGCACCTCTCTTGCCTCTTTCGGCACCTCTGTTGCTTCTTTCTGCACTTCTCTTGCCTCTTTCTAGACATCTGACTTAAAGGTAGTTTTAATCCCCCTGCCCTATTATGTACTAGGGTCTTACAGGGGAGGTCATGCCAATCACTGGGGTACCCCAACCCATAGTGTACCCTAGTGTATGTAGGTGTTTTCACCGTATTCTAAGTGTCTTTCAGCATAGCACTGGCTCCGGGACTGGTTAGTCAGAGTCAGTTACCACCAGTACCAGTCAGCAAAAAGGTTGAGGGAACAGGATGACTTTGCAACAAGGCCTCTTTCTGCACCTCTGTTGGTTCTTTCTGCTTATCTCTTGCTTCTTTCTGCACCTTTCTTTGTACTTCTGGACTTCTGCTGCCTCTTTCTGCATTTCTCTTGCTTCTTTCTGCACCTTTCTTCCTCTTTCTGCACACGTCCTACCTATGTAGGCATAGTTAGAAATTAGCATTTTAAAAACCTTGGCAATTCACTGAAAAAACCATAGGTTTCAGGGAAGATATAGTTCAAAATTAGCATTAAAAAAACCTGTGAAATTCACGGAAAACAACATAGGTTTCAGGGACGTTATAGTTAGAAATTAGCATTTAAAAAAACCTTAGAAATTCACTGAAAAAAACCAGGTTTCAGGGACATTATAATATAACCTTTGATACACCCACTCTAAAATACAGACTACCAGTTTTGAAACCATAGACACACCAATATTAATTACTACATATCCACTCACTGATTCCTAAGTCTTCACACACATCCACTCATTCACCCATACAGTCACTCATACATGCAGTCACTCATCAATACAGCACTATCATATGCACTCATACACCTATACAGACACTCACACACCACCACTCATCCGTAGTTACTCACACAACTAGTCAGTCATGCAAAGAATCAATCACACTTCCATGTACTCACCTATACAGTTATTGTTAGACCTGTCAGCCCTAGGGTGGTCTCCCCCTCTATTTTTGATCGTGCCTCATTTTTTCCACCCTCATTTTTATGTTGGACTTAGGTCTCCGGGCGCCTTTTCATTGCCAATCAGTGTTAAGGTGCAGGTGCTCCCTTCTCCCAAGATGGCTGCCACAGGCCCCTGCTACTGCAGAGTGGTCTTTCTAGTAGCACCCTAGCTGCCAGGAGCTGGCTAGAACCCCACAACAATGTTGCGACACCAGCCCGCCTTTTTTGTCTCATAGGTAGAATGGGGAAGCTCCTGGAATGTGCTGGAACCTTCTAGAAGGGAGGTGGGGTTTTTACTTTTGCCGCCTTGGATAGAGATCACCTGACCTAGGGCTACTTAACAGAGGGAGGGAACATTTTCTAGTCAGTTGGCCAGTTGGGGTAAAGCAGACTTGGAGAATTCACGCAGGAGTTTTAGGCGGTAGGGCCTAGCCAGGGACTTATGCCTCTGAAAGTGACAGGACTTAGGTACTGCCTTTTAAGTGAGTGAGGGATCCTGTACAGCCCACTGATCTAGCCCAGCGGTAGGAGGACCCAGGGGCCATCTGCCAAACCTGCCTAGGAAGGAACTAGTCACCAACTCAATCCCTACCCCCAAGAAATAGAACCCCTAAGGGCGCCAGAGACATCTGCGCCATTAAGATCGCTGGAACTTCATGCTGAAACTGAATGCTGAAACTAAACGCTGGAACTTCATGCTGAAACTGAATGCTGAAACCTAATGCTGAAGCTCCCTATTGAAACCTAAGCTGAAAGTAACTGCTGGACTGCTGGGGGATCAACCAGGTACTAGCGCTGTGACCCCCGCGCTCCCCGACCTTGCCTGGGATCCCCCCGAGTCAGTCCCACATCGGGCGCTGAGCGCTGAGCTCGCCGTCGCCCCCGCTTAATTTGTCAACCCCCCCCTGGTGCGGGAACCGGAAGCCTGCCCCCATCGACCCGGGGCCCGCGGAGAAGCCCGGGGCCCCGTGGCTGCCGTCGCAGCGTCTGCAGGAGTCGTGAGAGGCCGCGGAGCCGGCTCCGGCAACCACGTGACGAGGGCGGACTGCGCGTCGCCACCCCTGCCGCTGAGCATACTGACTGCGGGACCCAACGAGGGGAAGAACCCCCGAGCGACTGCCCGACCCCAAGGACGCCGAGATCAAGGTAACCCCCGGGGCTGGGAGGTAGCGTGGCCGTGCAGAGGCCTGGGACTCACCCCCCTGCTCCCCGGGAGGCTGGTGGAGGACCCGGTGCGCCCCCTATCGATCGGTAGCGGCACCGCACTCTGAGACTCTGGTTCCCCCTCCGTGGGATTCCCCCCTTGCATCGGAGACCCTGATTCCCCTCCGTGGGAGTGGCCCCTTGCTTCTTGACTGCCGCGTACAAGGGGACCAAGTGCTTAAGGCCTGATTATTACGAGTAGCGCTGTGTTCCCACGTTCTGCTCTGAAGTGCTTAAGGCCTGATCATTACGAGTAGCGCTGTGTTCCCACGTTCTGCTCTGAAGTGCTTAATGCTGATTATTACGAGTAGCGCTGTGTTCCCACGTTCTGCTCTCAAGTGTTTAATGCTGATTATTACGAGTAGCGCTGTGTTCCCACGTTCTGCTCTGAAGTGCTTAATGTTGATTATTACGAATAGCGCTGTGTTCTTAAGTTCTGCTCTGAAGCGCCAACGGTGTCATGAGTAGCGGTAAGCCCGCAAGCTGTGCCCTGAAACGCTGTTAGATTCCCAGGTGGGGGGCTACGTTTCCCAGTCCTAGGTCAATGCGCTAGTAATTACTAAATACCGCGCGAGGTGGCCACGGCGGATTGAAACGCTAGTGGTGGGAGGGGCGCAGCGTGCTGGTTAACCGCTGTGTTTACCGCTCCCCCCAGGTTCGCCAGGTGTTGCCAGTGGAGCTATGATGAATTGCTGGTGAATCTGACGCTAATGTATTCAGGTACTGCCTATTGCACCATAATGAAATGCTGGTGAATCTAACGCTAATGTATTCAGGTACTGCCTATTGCACCATGATGAAATGCTAGTGAATCTAACGCTAATGTATTCAAGTAATGCCCATAGCCATCTCATGAACTGCATTTGCATCTAACTGCTTAGATAAACTTGATCGATTTTCATTGAACCAACGGTGTGGCGTCCATTAATGTGTGCGTTTTCTGCTTCAGGGGGATGTGTGTGTTGTATGGTCGCTTTACACTTAAGCGTTCGGGTGCCCACCCGCTCGAGTCACGTTAACCCCTTAGGGCCCGTTGACCCCAGGTGTTACAGTTTTACACACACCACCTCACTTATTCACACAGATACTAACATATACTTACTCTCGTATACAATCACTGATACAAGCACACACTCATCCACTCTCACATCTAGTCATTTATATACTCCAAAACTCACATATACAGCCTTTCAAATATGCAGTTACTCACACATGTACCATTGAGACATCCATTCACTCACCAACATACCCATACACACACTCACCCACCCATACAGCCCTTCACAGATCCACTCTTGAACTAATATACCCAGTGAATCACCCACTTACACATCTATGCACAGAGTCACACACCCCACACCCACCCACACTGACACTCAGGCACCCATACAGATACTCAGACAACCAATCAATCACCCATATAGACACTCATGTAGCTGCTCACAAACCCATGCAGCTGCTTATACACCAACTGACAGACTGAGAGACATTCACAGTTTAGTCACTAACCCATGCATTTAGTAAGACATTATTAATCACTCACTTATACAGTCAGTCACGCACCTACTAAATTATCCATTCAGAAACTTATACACCCACTCATTCTTCAATACGCCTTTTTTAAACTTTTTTTTTTTTACAGAGTTTTATATAGCGCGAACTTGATCCGAATTGAGTATCAGCGCGCTTTACATTGCACCAGTTGCATTACATGAGAACGCATTCATTTTTAGGTCTCGCCTACGCAGTGCGCATGCACCGCATAGGAGGCCTTTAGCCATCGTGCAGCTCTTTTTCCAAGCACATACTCGTGCTTGTGGCGGCATACGCCTTGCGGGAGTGCGCAGCGGCGCGCCACAAGCACGAGTATGTGCTTGGAAAAACAGCAGACTGGTCTCCCCAGCATGCGCGCACGCACCACTCCGGGGCTTGTTGTTTTTATTTTTAAACTTTCAGCGCGAGGCGCGCACTTGTTTATCTAACTGTTACCCTATTGTACAGCAGATGACCGGCCTATGCTCCCTTGCAATTGTACTTACTGTCTGCTTTTAAAATAAAAGTGAAGGGGTTTAATGTCCTTTTTGACTTCCATCCACCTTCGTAAACATCCCAAATCAGTGCCACATGGCCACACCCAGTTTGTAGAACTGTGCCCTGTAATAGCAGCAGCTTCTGCCTTAGCCCGTCTCAATAGATCACGCATCCACAAACTTACTTCTGGGGCTTGCCTTCCATGACATGGCCATGCGGCCCTTAAATACTACCAGGCCAAGTATATGAATTTACACAGCATTTTTTCTTTTTGGGTCTTGGCATGAGGCATAATTCAGGTGTGCAGGGTATTGTAACGGCCACATTTACTTATACAACACTGACCATGCCTAATGCGCAGTTGCACAAATTCTTACTCTCTGTGGATCACTTCATATTTATTTTCACAACTATTCTTTCAAAGAGCACGGGCTGCACCCTACTATTTCCATTTAGGCCACACTCCCACAAACACTCTTTAAATCATGCATCCAGCAACAACGTGCCAATCGAATATCTCTCTATGACCATGTCAGGGCTATGACGCACTATACAAATGAAACACAGGAAGGAGCGACTCCTTCGATTATCCAGAGAAGAGCTTTGAACTTCGCCACCAGCTGTAGGCTACGCACTCTCTAAAGGGAAATACAGTACAATAATGGTAGCATTCCTCTCTTTTGGGGGCCTTTCAAAAATTGTCTCATTTCAAGAGTGAACATCCTTTCCTCTCCTCACAAATGCCGCACATTAAACAAAGCACCTGCCCTACATTAAAAAAAAAACATTTCCCAACTCCTGTGCCACCCCCCTTCTAAGGCCGCTCTCATCTTGCAAAAGTGTTACTCCGTTAGAGAGGAGAAACAAAGTGCCAAGAGGTCAGTGAATTTAGATGAAGTGGCTGTGGCACATCTATAAAAAAAAAAAAAAACGCACTGAACCTTAACAGTGCACGTTTCCGCTCTGTTCATGCAGAGGTGCTACTTGCTAATCTGAATGCAATCAACACCTCATCTGCAAAGTCTGGCAAGTGTTTCATCCGGGTGAGCCACTTCCAACAGGAGGACCCAGCAGACGCATGAAGGACCTCTACGTTGCGAGTCTTGTCAGGACCATGATCGCCGCTGATGTCCACGTGACACGGTTACTCATTCTTTGACCAGTTCGCCATTCTTTCTTACACCAGATTCTAGAACTCTGTGTTCAAAAGCATCAACGAGGTGCTTTTGGTTTTCGTTTAATATTTAATATTCAAGTGGTTTGCAAGGGCCAGGCAAACTATATAATATCCCAAGAACAACAAGCATTTGCAATGCAATAGGTCTCGCATTGGCCAGCATTTGAGCTATTGGCATTGTAAATACCAATGCCTTTTATTTATGTATTTTAAAAACCCACAAGCGGTGCATAAACACACATTTAAACTTACAGTCATTGCTTACGAGAAGAAATGGCAGTAACTACGCCTCCTTTTTACTGCCAGCCTTGCTTCTCGTAAGCAAGAACTATAAGTACAAAGTGTGTGCTTACGCACCACTTGTAACTTTTCTAAACACATAAATAAAAGGCATTGTCATTTACAATGCCAATAGCTCAAACACTCGCAAATGCGAGACCTATTGCATTGCAAATGCTTGTTTTGTTAGGCACGGGGAGATTAAGTGATTTGCCCAGAATCACAGGATGTACAGCATCATTGCCGAGACTCAAACCCAGTTCCCCAGATTCGAGGTCGACCGCCCTAGATGTTAGGCCAACTCCTCTCACCTACTGGCGCATATATATATAAAACTTATTTAAACTTTACAGAAACACACAGTCTCTAGATGATATCATCAGTGATGTCATTTGAGATTTCATCAGTGATGTCACTGAACATGTCATGATGTAATATGTAACATCATCAGTAGTACAATGCGGGGGCGTGAGTTATAGTTAGATCAACTAACTATAACAACCAAATTTCTCTGGTTTTGTATGAGTGAGATGTCCAACTAACTATAACGTCCCTGAAACCTGTGTTTTTTAGTAAATTTCTAAGGCTTTTTAAATGCTAATTTCTAACTATAATGTCCCTGAAACCTATAGTTTTGTCAGTGAATTTCAAAGGTTTTTTAGATGCTAATTTCTAACTATAACATCGCTGAAATCTATGGTTTTTTCAGTGAATTTCAAAGGTTCTTTTAAATGCTAATTTCTAACTATAACGTCCCTGAAACCTATGTTGTTTTCCATGAATTTCACAGTTTTTTTAAATGCTAATTTTGAACTATAACTTCCCTGAAACCTATGGTTTTTTCAGTGAACTTCTCAGGTTTTTTAAATGCTAATTTCTAACTAGAACGTCCCTGAAACCTATGTTTTTTGCTGTGAATATATATATATAAATATATATATATTTACACATTACCTATTGGTGGTCGCCAGTAGGTAGTTATAGTTAGGATTTAGTTTCCATAGGAAAAGCATTTTTTGACTTGTCTATAACATTGGCATTATTTGACCAATCTTCATGAAACAGTGTCAAAGTAGGTTCTAGTTGTCATGGAAAGTTTGGATGTGAGCCGTGCAGTGGAGACCGAGAAATAGGGGCACGAAAAAAGGGTGCTTTTGTAATGTTAATTCCAATAGGAACAAGTTGTCAAACCTACAGCCCGAACCGCTGGACGGAATTACACCAACTTTGGCATGGCAGAAGGGTAGATTGTGCTTTTTGTTATTTGGTGCAAATCCGTCCAGTAGTTTGAGAAATTTAGGCCGAAAATTATAGATATATCTCTGGCCATGGATATTTCGTGACAGTTTTGCGATTAATCGCAGATGCACGTGCCAACAGGAATGCTCTCATTGTCTGGACGCAATCTGAACAGAAAGTTGCGACCGGCATTTTATCATCTTGGCTGGTTCATCAACCAAGGCCACACTAATTCCCATAGGAAATTTAGACACAGCTACTGGCTGAACTGCTTAATGGAATTACATCAAATTTGGCAGAAAGGTAAATATTTGCCCAGGGAAGTGCCTTTTTTGTGATTTGGTGTAAATCCGTTTAGTAGTTTTGAAGATATTAACCAGAATCCAAATATGTATCGATAGGGACGCGAAGGATCCATGACCCCTCCCGATCTTGTTTTGACATGTGATTGCCTGTCAACACTTCAAACTAGGTAGTGAAGACATCCAATATGGGAATTGGCTTGAGCCGAGTCCCACCAAAAGTGTAACAAAAAAAAGAGAGAGAAGGGTGCAGGGTAGGTCTACCCTGACCACTTAGGCCTCTTGGTGGGAGGTTCCTGGGGAGACCCCAGGGCAAAAAAATGTTTTTGCAAAAACAATTTCAGAAGGAGCCGAGCTGGAGCCGCGGCTCCCGCCAAAATTTTTAAAAAAAGAGTAGCGCAGCCTCCCGTGCTTCTCTTTAATTAAAGCTCTGGGTGGGCTAGGTCCCGGGGTATGTGGGCGTAGTTTTTAAAAAGAATGGGGGCCTTGCATACCCCCCCCGTGTCACAGGGACCACTACCTCATCGGGGCTATTGAACAAATTAATGCAAGAGCCCTAAGGTCTCCCCCGCAAACCCAGGGACCTCACCTTACTGGGGCTAAGTCTAAATAAATCAGTGGGGCCTCCCATAGCCCGTGTCTTAGGGGCCACCACCTCCCAGGGCTATTTAATTTTGTAATGGAGGCCTCATGGACCCCCCAGGGCCCTGGAGCCCATCATCTCCCTGGACCTAATTTAATTTTTTACAATGGGAGGGGGCCACGCACCCTCTTCACAGGCTTTCCTCAGGCCCTGGGGACTGCCACGTCCCTGGGGCAGACCCTAGAACAACAAAGGAGGGGGACCGCTTGGTCACTCTCCTGGAGCCATAGATTGCCCTGGGGACTGCTACCCACCCCCAGGGCCAGCCCCTGGTATGTATTGCGGTTTCCTGTGACTTGGTGGGAGCTTTACCGCTCCTGCCAAGTCACAGCAAATGCCCTGCTTCCAACAAGCAAGAGCTGACAAAGTTCTCTTGCATGCTGGAAGCAGAGCAGAATTCCTTTCAGACACAGGGAGCTGCATGGGGTCTCCGGGGTCAATATCGGCTCAGGGAGGAGGGCCGCGCAGCCCCCTCCCCCATTGCAAAAAAGCCTGGCCCCCTGGGGATGTGGTCCCCAGGGTCGAAATGGGCCTGGGTAGGGGGGCGCTGCGTGGCCCCCTACCCTAATACAAAAATAATAATAATTAAAAAATGCTGGCCCCAGGGAAACTGCCAGTGCCCCCTTTCTGAACTACTCTTTTAAAGGGGCCTCTTGGTGCACCTATGGTTTTTTCAGTGAACTTCTCAGGTTTTTTAAATGCTAATTTCTAACTAGAACGTCCCTGAAACCTATGTTTTTTGCTGTGAATATATATATATAAATATATATATATTTACACATTACCTATTGGTGGTCGCCAGTAGGTAGTTATAGTTAGGATTTAGTTTCCATAGGAAAAGCATTTTTTGACTTGTCTATAACATTGGCATTATTTGACCAATCTTCATGAAACAGTGTCAAAGTAGGTTCTAGTTGTCATGGAAAGTTTGGATGTGAGCCGTGCAGTGGAGACCGAGAAATAGGGGCACGAAAAAAGGGTGCTTTTGTAATGTTAATTCCAATAGGAATGAGTTGTCAAACCTACAGCCCGAACCGCTGGACGGAATTACACCAACTTTGGCATGGCAGAAGGGTAGATTGTGCTTTTTGTTATTTGGTGCAAATCCGTCCAGTAGTTTGAGAAATTTAGGCCGAAAATTATAGATATATCTCTGGCCATGGATATTTCGTGACAGTTTTGCGATTAATCGCAGATGCACGTGCCAACAGGAATGCTCTCATTGTCTGGACGCAATCTGAACAGAAAGTTGCGACCGGCATTTTATCATCTTGGCTGGTTCATCAACCAACGCCACACTAATTCCCATAGGAAATTTAGACACAGCTACTGGCTGAACTGCTGAATGGAATTACATCAAATTTGGCAGAAAGGTAAATATTTGCCCAGGGAAGTGCCTTTTTTGTGATTTGGTGTAAATCCGTTTAGTAGTTTTGAAGATATTAACCAGAATCCAAATATGTATCGATAGGGACGTGAAGGATCCATGACCCCTCCCGATCTTGTTTTGACATGTGATTGCCTGTCAACACTTCAAACTAGGTAGTGAAGACATCCAATATGGGAATTGGCTTGAGCCGAGTCCCACCAAAAGTGTAACAAAAAAAAGAGAGAGAAGGGTGCAGGGTAGGTCTACCCTGACCACTTAGGCCTCTTGGTGGGAGGTTCCTGGGGAGACCCCAGGGCAAAAAAATGTTTTTGCAAAAACAATTTCAGCAGGAGCCGAGCTGGAGCCGCGGCTCCCGCCAAAAAATTTTAAAAAAGAGAAGCGCAGCCTCCCGTGCTTCTCTTTAATTAAAGCTCTGGGTGGGCTAGGTCCCGGGGTATGTGGGCGTAGTTTTTAAAAAGAATGGGGGCCTTGCAGACCCCCCCGTGTCACAGGGACCACTACCTCATCGGGGCTATTGAACAAATTAATGCAAGAGCCCTAAGGTCTCCCCCGCAAACCCAGGGACCTCACCTTACTGGGGCTAAGTCTAAATAAATCAGTGGGGCCTCCCATAGCCCGTGTCTTAGGGGCCACCACCTCCCAGGGCTATTTAATTTTGTAATGGAGGCCTCATGGACCCCCCAGGGCCCTGGAGCCCATCATCTCCCTGGACCTAATTTAATTTTTTACAATGGGAGGGGGCCACGCACCCTCTTCACAGGCTTTCCTCAGGCCCCGGGGACTGCCACGTCCCTGGGGCAGACCCTAGAACAACAAAGGAGGGGGACCCGCTTGGTCACTCTCCTGGAGCCATAGATTGCCCTGGGGACTGCTACCCACCCCCAGGGCCAGCCCCTGGTATGTATTGCTGTTTTCTGTGACTTGGTGGGAGCTTTACCGCTCCTGCCAAGTCACAGCAAATGCCCTGCTTCCAACAAGCAAGAGCTGACAAAGTTCTCTTGCATGCTGGAAGCAGAGCAGAATTCCTTTCAGACACAGGGAGCTGCATGGGGTCTCCGGGATCAATATCGGCTCAGGGAGGAGGGCCGCGCAGCCCCCTCCCCCATTGCAAAAAAGCCTGGCCCCCTGGGGATGTGGTCCCCAGGGTCGAAATGGGCCTGGGTAGGGGGGGCGCTGCGTGGCCCCCTACCCTAATACAAAAATAATAATAATTAAAAAATGCTGGCCCCAGGGAAACTGCCAGTGCCCCCTTTCTGAACTACTCTTTTAAAGGGGCCTCTTGGTGCACAACTTGTTGGGGAATGAAGTCCTCTTGGTGGCTGAGGATCTTTGGGGGCTAACAATCCATCCTGTTTCCTCCAGTAAGTCCCACATAGTGGGATTGCTGAAAGGTTGTGGTAGGCCCCACCCCCTTCCTCCATCACTCAGCTAACGAGCCTCCTGGTGCGCTACTGGCTGGTGGATGATATCCTTTTGGATGTGGGGGAACCTTGGGGGCTAGGAGCCCCTCCTCTTAACTCCAATAAGTCCCACACCGCAGGATTGCTAAGAGGTCATTAGAGGCCCTACCCCCTTTGTCCACCACTCTGCACATGCACCTCCTGTGCACTACTGGTGGGAGGATGAAGTGCCCTTGGATGCGGAGGGTCCTTGGGTACCAAGAACCCCTCCTGTGTCCTCCAGTAAGTCCCACACAGAAGGATTGCGGAGAGCTGGTTGGAGGCACACCCCCTTTCTTCACCACTCTGCAAACACAACTACTAGTTAAAAAACAAAGAAATTCACTTAAAAAACCAAAGGTTACAGGGACGTTATAGTTAGGAAATAGAAGTAAAAAAAACTTAGAAATTAATAAAACCAAAGGTTACAGGGACTTTATAGTTAAGTGCAGATTTCACAAAAACTTAAAAATTCTGTAGTTATGGTTAACTGAGCTAACTATAACTTAAGCCCTGGCAATGCACTGCTTATAACCTCACATATTACATCACTCATGATATGGTCAGTCACATCACTGATGACATCCCATATGATATCACTGATGACATCATCCACAAAACCACTCACACCCTTATGCAACCTCACAACCAGTCACATACCCATTCACAGACCCACACAAGTGCTCATACATCTACTTATTCATCCACAGAGCCACTCATCCACTCATATGGCCACTTACACAATCACTCACTCATACAACTAGTCACTCATCCATGCAGCCACTCACACAGCCACACACTCAACCATGCAGCTAGAACAGACCCACTTATTCACCTAAACAGCCTCTCACAAACCCAATCACTTAGCCATACAGCCTCTCAACTCAGCCACTCACTCACCCATACAACCAATCACACATTCACACAACCAAAAAAACACATATATCCATTCACATATCCATACTCACACAGATACATACTCCCCAATCCAGCCACCCACACACCAATTCACTTAACCAAACTCCCAGTCAAAGAGCCACTCCCTCACCCCTCCAGTACACTTACACACCTGGTCACTCACTCATACAGCCACTCAGACACCCACTCATTTACACACCCACTCACTAACCCATACAGCCACTGACACACCCACTCACTCACCAATACAGCCACTCACACACCCACATAGCTACTTACACGCCCACTTATACACCCATACAGCCACTCATATACCCATGAAGCAGAGCTCTTCAATCTGTGGGGCGCGCTCCACATTAAAATCTCACCGCCCCATGTCGCAAGTACATTTGCGACGTGCCATACTCTTGTAATTTAAACAAGAAAACATTTTCCTGCTGTCTTCAGCTCTCTCGGCGACTCTGAGAATGGATGGGGTCTGGCCTCTCAGACACTGACGTGCAGGCAGGCGCGCAATGCCGATTTAGCTCAAAGGGCTTCAGCCCTCCCCCGCGTGTGACTGAGACAGCTTCCAGGGAACAGACACAGCTGCACCGAGTACTTCACAGGTCTTTTAAAGACCATTTGCTTGTTAATGACGCTTTGTTCTTTTTTCACTACTTCTTAGAGCCCCTGCCTCTCCACTCTGCCTACTGATGGAATAATCAGCCCCCCAGAAACATGTCCCTAGTTGCGCCTCTGCGTGCAGGGCACATTGGCTGTCCTTGTGTTGTTAAGATATGACAGCAATTCCGAACGGTAAGAAAAGGCGCCCTCTTCCGCACAAAGACAGCACACATGCATACACACAGTGAGCCTGCCTGTTTTCTATTTAAGTAAAAAGTAAAATGAGTTATTCCGTGACTCATCCCTCCCGATCAAATGGCTGAGATATAGAAATCTGTAAATACAGATCAGAGCCCAGTGGATGAAAACACTCGGGTGCTCACTAGATTTTTAACCGCCGCCATTGAACACGTTTGTGTACTCTTTTGCTAATTATCCACAGTCCGTGTTTTTCAGAACTGTGGCTGGAAGGGTGCAGCTGTCCTAGCGCAGTTACATGATGAAAAAGTACTTCTGTGTATTTTTCTGACAGCTGTGCCAGCCTCATTCTTGATCTCAAAATGTCTTTGATCTCATGGTCACATGTTCGATTCCCTGTAGGTCCACTCAGCCATACATGTTTCTGAGGTCGATAAAATGATAGCCGTTTAGTTGAGTAGCAAAGACGCGATGTCACTTTGTCAAAGGCCATGTGACGTCTCTTCCTGTGTCGTCACTGGGGTCAAAGTTTTGGTGGCCTGGCTTTTGCCCTCCAAGCAGATCTAAGAGGCATGCCCAACAGCTGCGCAACATGCACACCCAAGTCATTTTAGCAGAGGAAAATGGTGACTGCCAACCCATCTTTTCAATGAGGTATTTAAAATTGTGTACAACCTTTCAATCACCATAGCACCGTCCTATGCCTGCTGGATGTTAGTACTTCAGATGCAGGTAGTACAGCTGGAGGCCTGACAGGGCAAAAACTGATTGTAGCCCTCGTAGTAACTGCACTTCATGGTCCCATTGGAAGCAGCAGAAGCCACTATATGAAGGTAGCAGAGGAGTAAGGCCTGGAAATGGAGTAGCCAGAGACGAGTAGGCAGGCCCTCTGGGGGGGAGCGGGTCCACTACTAGTTGGTCACAGGCTTTGAGCACTTGGATGTATGTAGATTCAGTCAGCAGTGGAGTGCAACCTTTACTTCAATGTGCATTATCTGTGGTAGTAATTAAGAAAGGCTGGTCAGTAAGGAGCTCCACAAGCGATACATTTAAGACATTTAAGTAGTGGCATCTTGCTTTTGAGATAAGACATCTCCTTTTTAGTGATAAGCTAGTTTGAGGTTCACTCACAAAATTAGTCTTCTTGCAATGGGAATGGTGCTAAGCCCTGTTTGTTTAACAGCTCTTCTGTTTTTAGCTAAAGAGAGTCCAAAAATACCTGGTAGCGCTGCTGTATTTGTTCTTCCAGAGGAATAGGCATTTGGAGGCATAGCTTTTCAATAATGTTAGGGTCGTGTGAGTCTGAGATTTCCTAGCAAGCATCAAGGTGTACCCAACTAAAAGGATAGGGCAAGCTGAAGCTCCTGGACAGTGGTAACAGGCAGGGTCAGGAACATGCATTTTCAGTTATTTAGAAAAGTACGCCCAGTCAGCATTGGAGCTCAGTGACATAGTCTTGACTATGTTGTCCACTGTAGTCCAGTTCCTCTTTACAGCAATGTAGGGCAGAAAGGCCAAGCTAGCATAACCCAAACTTAACATCAACAGACTATGCCTAGGGTGAGTAGCGGCAGCAGAGTTTTTAGTAGCCCAGGCGCAGCAGAACATGTGTGGAAAAATTGAGGAATCAGGGAAAGCATGCTAGTAAGCATCAATTAGTAGAAAAAGCTGCAGAATACCGAACATGCAATAATAAGGCACCTAAACCTCCAGGAAGGAAAAGTTTGGAACTTCCTAAATCATGAAACCGGTGAACTCCATGGTGATCTATATAGCAATGAACAAATTATCTCTCTTTCTTTCTCCTTTTTAATAAAATATATAGAAATGGTTTCACAAATCTAACGATAGGAACATTATGTGCAAGGATTAATGTGCTGAACAACATTGTAATTTGTTTTGTTCCTCTGAGATGTACAATGCCCATTGTAAGCTTCAAGCAGTAAAGTTTTGAGCTAATGTTTCTAAGTGGCTGTGGATGTAGTAGGTTCAATCAGTTATTTGCCAGATATGGTATGGGGTATGCGAATGGCGGTCGATTATGTAGTGTACCAGATTCCAGAAATTTCTGACAGGTGGTGGGGGGGGCAAACATCTACAAATATTCAGCTGGGGGGGCTCAACCTAAAAAAGTTTGAAGACCTCTGCCATATAGCCCCTCGGACACACATTCACACACGGATACACACAGCCACTCACATATTATATGTTAAAAGTAGTATCTCTCATTAGTAGTACACCTAGTATACTAATTAAACTTTTGTAGTAGCTTAGCATATATGTTTCATATTCATAAATTCTTAGAAAACACTTACACTCACTGGATGACATCATCAGTGATGTAATCAGTTGTGTCATCAGTGATGAAATCAGTGATGTCAATGACCATGTCAGGATGTAATATGTGCGGTTATAAGCAGTGCATTTTGGGGGTGTAAGTTATAGTTAGATCAGGTAACTAGAACTACTGGATTTCAAGAAGCACTCCACCATTCCTTCGGCGATCGCCTCAAAAACACCGGAGCACGGACCACAATTTGGTGCAGAATTAGAGTTTATTTGCACTTTCCATTCACAGCCATGAATGTATATATATATATGTGTGTGTATAGATATATATATAAATATATATATATATATATATATATATTAAAAACACTCCTCTTTCCCTTTCAAAAGAGACCAACACTCGAGCATCAGTTTATCCATTTATTGCAAGCCACACTTAATATAGAGATGCGTTTCTGCAGTTTGCTGCCTTTTTCAATCTATACAATCTTCTTTGTGGATACGCCCTTTATGCAAATTTAGAATCCATCAACATGGAAGAAATACTCCTCGTAAAGCCCTTCCAATCATGCTGTCCTAATACACGTAATGTTCACCAATAATTTTCATGATTGTTACAGTGAGTATTAAAATACTTAAAATTCCTTGCTTCGCAAACACAACAGTTTATTCCCAGTGGTTTAGTGGCAAAACATGTATGCATGTCAAGCTGGCAAACCGCAAGTCTGGAGTGTTGACACATACACATATATATATATATATATATATATATGTGTGTATATATTATCTACTGGCGGTCGCCAGTAGATGGTTATAGTTAGGACCGTGTTTCCATAGGAAATCTGAAAATTCTATTTTGAATAACTTTGGCGCCGGTTGACGAATCCTCGGGAATTTATCAAAATAGGTGGGGCACTCCGCTCCTACCCTGAAAGTCTCGGGGTGATTAGTCAAGCGGGGGCCGATAAAAAATGGGGGTCCCAAAACGCGTTTTCCCCATGCATTTTTCCATAGGGACCTTTAGTCCAAGGTACAGCCCGAACGGCTGAACAGAATTACTTGAAATTTGGCAGAGAGGTAGTCCTCAGGTCAGGGATGTGCCTTTTGAATATCTGGAGTCAATCTGTTCAGTAGTTCCTGAGAAAATTTCAGTTAAAAGTACATATATATCTATAAGCGCGCACCGTGCGCACACGGTGAAAAACCTGGAAAAAAATATATTAATACATACATAACTTAGCATTTAAAAAACCATACAAAAGACACATATGTCATCAGTGATGTAATATCTGACGTCATCAGCAGAGGATTGCGGTCGCGTGAGTTATAGTTGCCTGCACTAACTATAACGGGGGAATTTCATTGGTTTTTTACGAGGGAAGTGTCCAGCTAACTATAACATGTGTGAAACCTATGGGGGGATGGGGGGATTGGGGGGGGGGGTGGAGGTGTGATATATATATGTGACCAAGTTGGCCGTTGACCGGAACGAGTCATGATCGACTGCACCTGAAACTAAAAAATAAACGCTGTATTGGTATAACCAGCTCACGAAGACATCCGTTTCTCTTACCATGCATGATTGCACATAGGAGTGGTAATTGGAGATATATATATATATATAGATACTCCATAAAAACCACAAAGGTTGCAGTAACGTTATAGTTAGGTGAATAAGACATGGACAACATTAACATTTTGAACTCAAAAAAAACCACAGAGATTCACGAGTTATAGTTATTTAGCAGGATTAAATTTAACTGGCCCCTCCCCATGCACTACATAAGACCTCACATATTACATCATTCATGACGTGCTATGACATTATTTATTAAATCACTGATGACATCTCAAATGGGCCCACCCCAGGGGCCAAAATCTAGGGGGATGGGGCATGCAGCCCCCCTCCACAAACCCTTACAGGCCCTTCCCCATCTCCCGGCACCAAATATATATATTTTTTTTAAACAGAAGGGGCCACACGGCCCCCCTCTATGAGCCTTATTAGGTCAGAAACCACATCCCCCAAGACGTTCAATTTTTTTTTTGAGGGGGACAATGTCACCCCCTACCCTAGTCTTCGAAGGCCCAGGAACCCCATCCCCTGGGGCCACATGTTTTTAAAAACAGGAGGGGGGGCCATGAGGTCCCCCTCCCCAAGCCTCTTTTGGCCCGGGGAACCCCAACCCCCCGGGCCACATTCCATCATAAAGAGGAGGGGGCTATGTGGACCAGCTTCCCAAGTCTTATTAGTGGTTGGGAACCCAATACCCAGGAGCGTATTTTATGGAAAATGGGAGACGGGCCGTATATTTAATAAAGGAAGAGGGTGCACGTGGCCCCCCTCCCAGAGCCTAATTAGGCCCAGAGACCCCATGAGTCTTTAAAGCCCCAGGGACCCCATTCCCCAGGGATGTCCCTTGTTGTAAAGGGGAGGGGGCCTGGCGCCCCCCTCCCAGCCTTCTCGGTCCATGGGGACCCCATCCGGGCCCTTCTCTGCTTAAATTATACTTTGGCCCTCGGGGGATGGGGGTCCATGGACCAAATACAGCTAGGAGAATTGCTGCATGCCCATAATAATTGAACTGGGCCCCAGGGAGCCCCCTGCCATGCACAGTTTTCTCATCAATAATTTCACAGCAAATGCTGCAGTGATATTGCAGTGACATTACGTTGTTAGGGAACATTTCACCCAACTATAACATTACTTTAACCTTTGGTTTTTTAAGTTTACTAAAGTAAAGTTTGTAAAGTAATATTTAATTGCCATACGTAAACCCAACACCCTGCCCCGCATGGCCTGAGGGGGTTGGCTGTAGGGCCTGGCCTACAGCCAACTCCCTGCATACAGCCAACCCCATGCTGTGCACGACTTTCAACTGTGCATAGTGGGGGATGGCCACAAGCCCTGGCTTATGGGCAGGCCCTGTGGCCCAACCCCATAAAGGCAGGCAACCCCACACTGCGCAGAGCCTTTCAATAGTGCATGGCGGGGGTTAGCTGCAGGGCCTGGCCCTGGGGACCCAATCTCCCAGGGCCTTTTTTGTAAAGGGGAGGTGGGCCATGTTGGCCCCCTCCACAACCTTTTTTAGGCCCTGGGGTCCCCATCCCCCAGGGCCATATATATTTTAAAGGTGAGATGGGCTGCATGCCCTCCGTCCCGAGCCTCATTAGGCCCCAGGGACCCTATGCCCAGGGCCTTCTTGTTTATTAAGGTGTATGGGGCCACGTGGCCCCCCTCTCTGAGCCATGTTAGGCCCTGGGAACCCCATCCCCTGGGGCCATTACTACAAATTAAGGGGAGTGGGGCTGCACGGCCACCCTCCCTGAGCCATTAATGGCCCCAGGGACCCCATCCCCTGGAGCACACATTTCTTAAAGGTGGGTGCCCTGGTGGCTCCCCAGGCCACCCTCATATACTCATTGGGGGGGGAAGGTCCAAAGCCCCTGCGCCCCCCACAGCCCCAGATGGCTCCTCACATACAGCGAGATCCAGCATTGCTCCCGCCCAGAGGGAGCAGCCACTAATGCTGCTCCCTCTGGGTGGGAGCAATATTTTGATCTGTTTCCCTGCCCGCATCAGTGAGGGAAGGGAAACAGATCAAAAGTCCGCTCATAGCCGGCAGGAGCATTTTCAAAACATCCACCGGCTGGGAGCTGACTTTGTGTTTGCTCCTGTGTGGCGGGAGTTTTGAAAATGCTCCCGTCAAGTGGGAGCAAACATGGGTTTCCCAGCCCAATCCGGTGTGCTCCCAGGAAAATAGCTAGTAAGCCAGCCCCGGGGGATGGGGTCCCCAGGGCCATTAATGGCCCTGAGAGCAGGAAAACGTGGCCCCCTCTCTTTTCAAAAGTTTACCAGTCCCGGGGTATTGGGTTGCCGGGGTCTTTAGAGGCTCGGTGAGGGAGGCTGGATGGTATCCCTCTGCTTACAAAATACATTAGGCCCTGGAGATGGGCTCCCTTGGGCTGAAAGCACCCCGGGAGGATGCTACATTGCCCTCTCCCCCTCAAAAAGACATCAGGCCCTGTAAGATGGGGTCCCCGAGGCTGAAACAGCCTGGAGAAGGAGGCTGCATGCTCCCTCCCTCTGAAAAAGACATCGGACCCTGGGGGATGAGGTCCCTAAGGACGAAATCAGTCTAGGGGTGGGCCACGTCTGCCCCCCTCCCCAAAAACATAAAACCCTCTTGATGGCATCATACAGTGAGTGTGAGTGTTTTGTTAACTTTTCTGACACTGAAAGATATATACTGAGCTATTGCGCAAGTTAAATTACTATTCTTTCTGTACTACTAATGAGTGTTAGTATTTATAACATATATCATCTGAGCTATAACCCGGTTTTTAAAGTGAGTGTACTATTTATGAGTGAACTAGCCTCTAAGCTGACACATGTTCCCTGCTGATGTATGTACATGGTAGAGCTCTGCAACAGCCTAAGCTGTTCATTGAGACTTCACTCCACAGTGATGGCTCAGTGTAGTTGTGTTTCACGACATACTGAACACTTTGCTTAGACCTTTCTCCTTTGTGATGAATGAGTGTAGTAATTTGCAATAAATACATCTGTTCACGAAGACCTGTCTCTAGAGTGATGGCCCAGTATAGTAGTGGTTAGCAACAGAATGACCTCTTTGCTGACACCTTTCTCCAGGATGAAGGACAATTTTACTAGTAGTTTGTGACACAGTGGCCTGTCCGCTAAGACCTGTCTACTGAGTGTGTGTTGCACTGGTTTGTGTAATCATGGGTGATAAATGGCATTGTTGTGGTTTGCGATAGGCAACCCTGTACAGTTAGCCTTACTTTGGTCATTAGTGTCTAGAGTGGTGGTTTAGAAGAGATAGGACTATCCGCTGAGAACTCTCTCCTGGGTGATAAGTGAGCGTAGTTGTTGATAAGGTTACAGTGAGCTCTTTCTGCTGCAAGTCTCTCACCTGCCTTCTTTTTTGTATTTTAAGAAAAGTTAAATGGTATTTTAAGAAGTATATTGCAGTTTACTTTGCTGAACGATGTCATCAGTGATATCACTGACCATGTCACAAGCGATGTAATATGTGAGTTCATAGCTGTGCATTTCAGGGTGCATAAGATATAGTTAGCTCAGGTAACTATAATTGCTTAATTTCTATGGTTTTGTGTGTAAAATCTGAACCTAACTAGAATGTCCCTGTAACCTTTGGTTTTTCTCAGTGAATTTCTAAGTTTTTTAAATTCTATTTCCTAACTATAACATCCCTGTAATCTTTGTTTATTTCAGCGGGATTCTATGGTGTTAATGTTATTTCCTAACTATAATGTCCCTGTACTCTTTGTTTTTCAGTGAATTTCATCATTTTTTTAAAATAGAAATTGCATTAAAATTTGACCCATAAGTTAAATTCACTAATATACAATTTTATAAGCTTATAAATACATTTTATTCACACATTCATTCTTATTATATATTTAAAAAATAAAAAATTAAGGTAATATAACTTATGTAGGGGCATATCAGCAAGGGTCGGCGATAATTATCGCTAAGCGCACTTAGCGCTAGGATAATTATCGCCGGCTATCGCTGCTTTCTATCGCGGAGATAGCGTGTTATCAGCAACGCTTATCTCCAAAGCAATAGAGATGCAAGCGTTAGCTGGAAAACAGTGTGATTATCGCTGGAAATCCAGCGATAATCGCACTGTGACCGGGGATACCTTGCTGATAGGGCAAGGTGTTCTTAGCCATGTAATCCACCTCCCATTGGATTACATGGCTAAGTCAGAACTAAAGCAGGCGTAAGGAAAGTAGCGATAACCATGGTTAGCACTACTTTTCTTATCGCTATGCTTGTTAGCGATTCCCTTGATAATTGGAGTAATGTCGGTTAGCGACATTTCTCCAGTTCTTTCAGGAAGGACGCCCACTTTGCATCTCATTAGAGATGCAAAGCTGGGCGTTTAGTAAACAGGCGCTAAGGCAAGGATTCATGCGATAATGTGACCTTGCTGATATAGCGATAAAATTATCACCGCTTTTCGGCCAAAAACGGCCGCAAAAGATGCGATAATTTTTTTTTCGCCGCCTTGTAGATATGCCCTGCAGTCTTTCTATAAATGCAATGCACCAAGTCTCTTTTTTGTAATTTATTTTATGGCTCTGCACATACATTCCCACCCAAAAGTACACATTCAATACTTAACAACAAAATATTTAATACAAGCATATGCTATTGCAATTTCTATAAGTATATCAGTACCTGTGTGTGGGTGAGTGGCTGTGTTTGTGAGGGTATGTGAGTGGCTATATGGGTGTGTGAGTGGGTGTGTGAGCAGCTGTAAATGGTGTAGTAGTGGCTGTGTGGGTGTGTAAATAGGTGTGTGAGTAGCTGTGTGAGTAGCTGTGTGGGTGTGTGAGTGGGTGTGTGAGTGGCTGTGTGGGTGTGTAAGTGGTTGTATGAGTAGTTGTGTGGATGAGTAATTGGGTGTTTAAGTGGGTATGTGAATGGCTGTGCGGGTCTGTGAGTAGGTGTGCGAGTGGCTTTGTGGGTCTGTGAGTGGGTGTGTGAGTAGATATATGGGTGTGTGTGGGCGGGCGTGTGAGAGTGGGTATGCGAGTGCTTGTGTGGGTCTGTGAAGGGGTGTGGGGGTGGTTTTGTTGGTCTGTGAGTGGGTGCATGAGTTGCTGTATGGGTGTGTGAGTGGGTGTGTGAGTGGATGTGTGAGTGGGTACGTGAGTGGGTACGTGAGTGGGTACATGAGTGGGTACGTGAGTGGGTGTGTGAGTTGGTGTGTGGGTCTGAGTGTGTGAGTGGTTTTACAGGTGTGCGAGTGGGTATGTGAGTGGCTACATGGGTGTGTGAGTGGTTGTGTGGGTGTGTAAGGTGGTGTGTGAGTATTTGAGTGGGGTGTGAGTGGCTGTATAGGTGTGTGAGTGGGTATGTGAGTGGTTGTGTGGATATGTAAGTGGGCATGTGAGTGAGTATGTATGTGTAAGTAGGTATATGGGTCTGTGAGTGGGTGTATGTGTTTGTTTGATTGGGCTCTTGATCCGCTGTAGAACACACAGGGGGGCCCACTGAGTGCAGCAGTGAATCCAAGGACCCTTGCGTGCTGAAAAGAAAATTTTGGGACAGTTTTTTGACCATGAGGGGTTCCTCACAGGCCCCTCCATCAGTCCCATGGGGTCCGGGTCTAATACCCTGACCTCTTTTATCACTTTTAAATGTTGTTTTCACCCCCTGGGAACTGAGTCCTGATGCACAAAACGTTGGCCACAACTTTTCTCCAAGGTTACGGCCAGCCAAACTTGGCATTGTTGTTGGTGCATGGATCCGCAGATCTGCCACGGTGGATCCACGGTTGATCCACATCTCTAGATATACATAAATCTTTTTATTTTAATAACTCCTAAACTACTAAACACATTTACACCTAATATATATATATATATATATATATATATAAATAAATATACACACACACACACACTCATATATATATCTATATAAGCACACGAAACGTGTCTGGAAGGACTTGAATACTGGTGAAGCACCGAGCTGTTAATTGTGCTTTCCTTCAATAAAATGATGGCAAGATAAACGTACCTGGTTGGGCTCCTTCACTGCAGGCAACTGTTTGGATGAATATATGCACATATATATATATATATATTCACTGAAGAAGAAAAAAGGTTCTAGTTAGACTCAGAATTTCACTCATACAAAAGCAATGAAATTCAGCCATTATAGTTACCCGAACTAACTATAACTTACAACCCAGCAATGCACTGCTTATGACCTCACATATTACATCACTCATGAAATAGTCAGTGACATCACTGATGACATCTCAAATGACATCACTGATGACATCATCTAGTAAGTATAAGTATTTCCTAAGAGTTTAAGATTGTTAAACAAATATGCTAACCTAATAGTAACAAACTAAGTGCCCGAAAGCTTCTACAGGGCACTCGTCAGCGTCCCGACCTCCGGCCTTCATCTGCAGCTCTCCCAGCATAACGGCAAGTATTATTCTTCAGCCTGACGCGTTTCGATGTATGAACATCTTCCTCATAGGCTCACCGCTTGCTATGCAAACATGGAAGGGCTCTCTTTTATTTCCATTTAAAAGCATGCTTCTTTAATTGATAAATTGCCCTAAGTGGGTCCCGCATTAAGCGTGTCATTTTGAAGCATGCTGGGACATGTAGTCTCGTGTTGAGCCTGAATCTCCCCTAAGTGGGTTTCCGTTTCCATTTGCATATTTTTAAAAGCATTTCTTTTCCTTCAATGAGGTTCCGTTATAACATGGAGAGTTATTAGCATTTGGTTCGCTGAGCTTAATGGTCCATGAAATAGTTTCAAACCACAGCCTCTATTTGTATATGCGAGATGGTGCTCCTGTCCACGGCAGGGCAGCCGTGTGCAAAGAGTAACAAACAAAGTGCCCGAAAGCTTCGACAGGGCACTCGTCAGCGTCCCGACCTCCGGCCTTCATCTGCAGGTCTCCCAGCATAACGGCAAGTATTATTCTTCAGCCTGACGCGTTTCGATGTATGACAGGAGCACCATCTCGCATATACAAAGAGAGGCTGTGGTTTGAAACTATTTCATGGACCATTAAGCTCAGCGAACCAAATGCTAATAACTCTCCATGTTATAACTAGGGGTGGGCGGAATTTGCGAAATTAACTTTCGCAAATTATCGCGAAAATGTTTAAAATTATCGCAAACAAGCGGAAATATCGCGAAGATGCGGAAGATTTTTTCCCGCATGTTCGCGAGATTTTCTGCATGGTTGCGGGTCGCCAACTTACCCATGTGGTTGCTTGCGGGCGCGGCCATCTTGTTTTGAGTTGTCTCGCGGTGCATGATCGCGAGAAGAAAGACGTGATCGCGCGACGCATGACGTCACTGCGGGCGCGAACAGTCGCGAGACAGCGCAAATGGCTAAAAACAATACAACATCTCATGGAGAACGCGACCGGATCAAGAAAACTTGTCGGCGAACGCAGGGATTCAGGTAAGGCGATCGCGCGCGAGAATGTATTATTTTACAGCGCGAGCAAGAAACAAATTATCGCCAAGCTGCGGAAACCGGAAATTTTGACATTTTCGCGCTCTCCGCGGAACGCGAAAATGTCAAATTATCGCAATTTCCGCGAACGGAACGAAATTTTCGCCCAGGCCTAGTTATAACGGAACCTCACTGAAGAAAAAGAAATGCTTTTAAAAAGATGCAAATGGAAACGGAAACCCACTTAGGGGAGATTCAGGCTCAACACGAGACTACATGTCCCAGCATGCTTCAAAATGACACGCTTAATGCGGGACCCACTTAGGGCAATTTATCAATTAAAGAAGCATGCTTTTAAATGGAAATAAGAGAGAGCCCTTCCGTGTTTGCATAACAAGCGGTGAGCCTATGAGGAAGATGTTCATACATCGAAACGCGTCAGGCTGAAGAATAATACTTGCCGTTATGCTGGGAGAGCTGCAGATGAAGGCCGGCGGTCGGGACGCTGACGAGTGCCCTGTCGAAGCTTTCGGGCACTTTGTTTGTTAATATATGCTAACCTACTACACAAGTTAAATTAGTATACTAGGTGCACTACTACTGAGTGATACTACTTCTAACATATTATGTGACTGGCTGTGGGATGGTATATATCCTTGTGTTTATGGATGTGTGAGTGGCAGTATAGGTGTATAAGTGGGTGTGTGAGTAGCTGTATGGGTGAGTGAGTTGATGTGTGAGTGGCTGTATTGGTGTGGAGTGGGTGGGTGTGTCAGTGGCTGCATGGGTGAGTGAGGGGCAGTGTGAGTGGCTCTATGGGTGGGTAAGGGGATATCTGATTATTTTTTTTTGCATATTTATATAACGCAAACTCGACCCGAAGGTATTGGAGCGCTTTACATGAGCACCATATTTACATTACACATTCAGGCACAGGGAGATTAAGTGATTTGCCCAGAATCACAGGATGTGGACACGACCTCGAGGTTCGAACCCTGGTTTCCTGCACCAAAGTCGGCAGTTTAAGCCGACGGATCATGAATGACTGTATGAGTCAGTGACTGGGTGAGTAAGTGGTGGTATGGGTGAGTGAGTGGCTGAGAGGGTGTTTGGTTAAGTCAGTTGGTGTGTGAGTTGCTGTATTGGAGAGTGATTGTCTTTGTGAATGGCTGTATGGGTGAGTGAGTGGATGGGTTCAGAGGCTGTATGGGTGAGTGAGTGGGTGTGTCAGTGACTGTGTAGATAAATAAATGGGTGTGTGAGTAGCTGTATGGGTGAACGTATGGCTATGTGACTGGCTATATGTGTGAGTGACTGGTTGTATGAGTGAGTGAATGGTTGTGTGAGTAGCTGTGTGAGTGGGGGGTATGAGAGTGGCTCAGGTGGAGTGAGTTGGTTTGTGAGTACTGGTATGGGAATGTGCATGATTGTATGGGTGTATGAGTAGGCATACAAGAGGTTGTATTGGGGTATGAGTGGGTATGTAAGTGGTTCTGTGGATGATGCCATCAGTGATGTCAATAAATAAGGTTATACTATCAGCAGTGTATGCTACTAATGGCTGCACAGGTATATTAGTTCTCAAGTTACTTTTTTCAGAGTTATGCTCAAACATTTCGTGAGCCCACTGCATAGAAGTCACAATAATAATCAAATTCAAAACCACAAAATTGAAAAGGAGCATACAGCTCTTTCCCGGGGGTGCGCACCCCAAGACATAGCAGGAGCAGGCACTGTGGGGTGGCTGTCCCCAGGGCTGTTATTGACCCTCCTCCTTTCTTCTTGTAGGGTCTGCCCCAGGGAGGTGGCTTTCCCCAGGCCAGGGAAGGGGGAACTGCAAATCCTCCCTCACATTTAATAATCAAAAAAAGATTTTGTTCCCAGGGAGACGGTGGTCCCTGGGGCCCACGGGGTTCCCCGAGGCTCCCCATTACAAAATAAACATACTGTGGAGGTGGTTGTCCCCATGGCATGGAGAGGTCTTCAAAGCCTCCCTGATATCTTTTAGATTAGCCCCAGGGAGGTGGCAGTCTCCGGGGCAGCTGGGGAAGACGCATGGGCTTCCCCTGCATTAATTTATTCAAAAGCCCTGAGGAGATGGCGGTTTCTGGAGCACGGGGGGGCGCAAGACCCCCTTAATTAGTACCAATAAGCCCCGGGGAGGTGATGATCCCCAGGGCAAGGGGGTACACAACACCCCCCCATTTCTTTAAAATAATAATGTCCGCATGCTCCTGGCATCTGGCCCACCCGGGGCCAAACAATAGAGAAGCGTGGAAGCCCGCGCTTCTATTTTTTGAATTTTTCGGTGGGAGCCCCAGTTTCAGCGCGACTCCAACTGATTTTTTTTTTTTAAACTTAATTAGGGGGGTCAGGGTATTCCTATCTTGTCCCGGTCTCTATTTTTTTTAACCTTTTTTGTTGAGACTTGGCTCAAGCCGAGTCCCAAGATGGCTACCAACACTTTTGCAATGTTGGCAGCCAATCAGATTTGAGCACGAGGACTGTCGGATCCTTGGAGGATCTGCATCCCTATATATATAAAAATTGGGATTTTCCTTATTTCTAAAACTAATGAACAGATTTACACCAATTTACAAAAAGGTAGCTTTCTGGACCAAGAGCTATCTTTCTGCCAAATTTGGTGTAATGTTGTTCAGCAATTCGGGTTGTAGTCATGTCTAAAATCTCTATGGGAATTAACATGGAGAAAACGTGCTCAACCCCAGCTTGACGGATCACCACAACATTTCCCAGACAGCAACTGGAGTGAGCGTCATACTGGTTTTGAAAATTTCACAAGGATTCATCAAGCAACGCCAACATTATTGGCAAATGAAAAAACGTTCTTCCAATGGAAAATAGGTCCTAACTATAACTACCTACTGACGACCGCCAGTAGATAATTTTATATATATTACTATATATATATTTATAGTGTGGAAAGGCTCTAAAGACAGTGCAGAAGCTTTTACAGGAAAGATTAACAATAACAAACTCAATCTAGAGTTTACTTCGCACATTGATGAGCACTCCTTAGATTTTTTGGATGTACATATTTATGTGTCTGACGAACTTGACTGCTACATCGTAAAAGTACAGCAGGCAATTCCACACTACATGCGACCAGTTTTCACCCAAGGCACTTAATAGAATTCCCTATGGTGAATTTTTAAGATAGCTAAAGATATGCAGCTCCAATAAGGACTTAGAACAATGTCAAAAAGAAACTAGGGAGAGATTCTTGGAACGGGGATACAGCAATAATATTATATTTCCAAAGCAAATACAATACTGAGGTAACGTATGCTTGTGCCAGTTAATTTTAGCCCTGATTCCAGGGTTAACACCAGGGCAGCCAGGAACTGTGAAGTTCTAAGATTAATCTCATTACTTCCTATAGTCGACAGGAGAGAACGAGAAGGTCTATTTCGATGGCCCATCGTATTAACAGATGCGGTGTTGGTCCAAATATTACCCTACAAGCCTACCCTCACATTCAGGCGAGCACCATCCATGAGAAACACACTGATAAAGAGCATCCCTGAGTTAGCTACTAACACTACCTGGCTCACACCAAAGAAAGGGTTCTACAGATGCAGCTCTTGCCGTGCGTGTAAATTTGGTATCAATACCACCCAAATATACCACACCATTTAGTCTTGAACCTGTGGCCTTAAAGAGTAAATACAATTTTTGAACAGTGTATGTCCTTGAGTGCACCTGTGGGCTAAGCTATGTGGGTGGCATGAAGCTACAGGTTCAAATGAGAATTCTGCAACATCTAAGGGCAATTGTTAACTCAGAAGCCACATACCCGGTGGCTCAACATTTTAAACTGGAACACCACAATGACCTCAAATGCCTCACATACTTTGTAATCGGAGCAATACCACCTCTAAGAAAAGGAGGCAATAGAGAAAAAATGCTCCGCCAGCTTCAGTTGCGTTTTATTTTAGAATTACGATTCCAAATCGCCATTCAGTCTGAACAATAGCGAGGATTTGCACGTTTTCTATGAAGTTGTTTTAAAATATTTTTATAAATTCTTTTGCATATTTATAAATGTATTTATTGATATTACATATAACCGCTATTATATTATATATTAGTCAATGCAATCTTTTATACGAATGGGCTGATTCAATGCACTGGGTCGTATTTAAACGATAATGGATGTTTAAACACAACTTTAGCAAAAGTCTGAGACGCATCAGAATGCTCAACACAATAAGACTCAGCGATTAGTTTAAGTTGCTCTCTGCTGCTAGAATACCCTCTCTCTGTAACAAGTACTTTAGTTTCATTTAGCACTTTGGTAGCGCATTGCACTTTATTATTTATTTTTAGCACTTTAGGTACACATGAAGGCACTGACGATATGGGCTCTCCTGCAATTAATATAGAATGAAAATTTATTGTTTAGCACATTCGATATTTAGTGAATCAGTGATGTCTGTTTATGACCAGTGAAATTAGATTACGGTCAACCCCACAGTTTTTTTTTTTGTTTTTGTTTTTTTAAGAGTTTTATATAGCGTGAACTAGACCCAAGGATATCAGGTACCAGAGCGCTTTACATGAGCACCGGTTTCGTTACATAAGGACACATTCATTTTTGTTAGGCACAGGGAGATTACATGATTTGCCCAAAATCACAGGATGTTTAGCATCGTTGCCGAGACTCGAACCCGGTTCCACAGCTTCGAAGTCGACCGCTCTAGCCGTAGGGCTACATCCATACATATTTTAGCAAATTTTAGGATACGAATGACTAAAAAGATCAATATAAATTTAATTGTGCACTGTTAATAGTCTGTCTTCAATGACTATTCTATGATGCATCACGTGGTAACACAAAGGTGTCCTTTAAAAATTAACACTGCCGCAGAGCTTTTTTCATGTGATCAAGGTAACATTAGGGGACAGAAACACGTCATGACATGTAACAAGAGATTAAAATTATACAGCAACATCGGAGTCCGTGCCCGTTTGTACCCTGGAGTGGTGGATTGCATTGGGAAGTGATTATATATATATATATATATATATATATATATTATCTACTGGCGGTCCCCAGTAGATAGTTATAGTTAGGACCGTGTTTCCATAGGAAATCCGCAACATTCTATTTGGAATAACTTTGGCGCCGGTCGACGAATCCTCGCGAAATTTTCAAAACTAATGGGGCGCTACGCTCCGCTCCTACCCTGAAAGTCTCGGGGGGATTCGTCGAGCGGGGGCTGAGAAAAAAGGGGGGTCCCAAAACGCGTTTTCCCCATGCATTTTTCCATAGGACCTTTAGACACAGCTACAGCCCGAACGGCTGAACAGAATTACTTGAAATTTGGCAGAGAGGTAGTCCTCAGGTCAAGGATGTGCCTTTTGTAGGTCTGGTGTAAATCTGTTCAGAAGGTCCTGAGAAAATAGCATTTAAATCAATATATATATCTGTAAGCGCGCTCCGTGCGCTTACCGTAAGCTTACCGTACGCGTACGGTGCCGTGCGCGAGCTCAATTCTGATTGGTGGTTACATGACTGTAAACATTCGAATCGGTCGAAATCAGGAAGTGTCGGCCGCCATTTTCTGTCTCTCGCACTGAGAAACAAAGGTGGGGAACGTGAAACGGGGGCAACGAAGAGAGTTGCAGACCCCCTAGTGTTTGTCAGGGGGTCCAAGAAGGACCCAAAAGTACGAAAAATAAATTTAATAACTTAAAAAAAAAATCGCGGGGTACGCGTACGGTAAGCTTACCATACGCGCACGGCAAAAAAAATAAAAAAAATAAATAAAGAAGTAACAATCACATTTATTAAATAAATTAAAGGACCCACAAGGGAGAAAAAAACAAATGTTACTGCGTAAAAAAAGGCGAGGCGCGCACGGCATGGACTGCGCAACGTGGGTGCTCGGTGCGCGAAGTGCACCGAGCGCCCACAGCGCGCGCACGGTGCGCTCAGCGCACCGTGCGCGCAGGGTGTGCGCATAGTGAAAAACAAGAAAAAAAAATAAAAAATAAATACATAACTTAGCATTTAAAAAACCGTACAAATTCACTGAAAAAACCATAGGTTTCACACACGTTATAGTTAGGAATTATCATTTACAAAACCTTGCAAATTCACTTAAAAAACCTTAGGTTTCACTCATGTTATAGTTAGCTGTACATTTCACTCGTAAAAAACCAATGAAATTCCACGTTATAGTTAGATCAGGTAACTATAACTTGCGCGACCGCAATCCACAATGTGTAATTTCAGATGTCATCATTGATGTCATGAGTGATGTCACTGACCATGTCATGAGTGATGTACTATGTGACGTCATCAGCAGTTTATTGTGGGCGCGCAAGTTATAGTTACCTGATCTAACTATAACGTGGAATTTCATTGGTTTTTTACGAGTGAAATGTACAGCTAACTATAACATGTGTGAAACCTATGGTTTTTTAAGTGAATTTGCAAGGTTTTGTAAATGATAATTCCTAACTATAACGTGTGTGAAACCTATGGTTTTTTCAGTGAATATATATATATAGGGCTCAATGCGGGCCTATATCGTAAGCAGTAATCGTGCATGAAATGTATGAAGATTGGAACTCTAAATCCCACAATGCTAAGAGATGACGAAAGCCCCAAACAGGGGCGGGACATTCAATAAATGCTGATGGGAGAGAAGAATGAGCACACACCTTTTGGGAGCCTCTGAGGAAGAAATTATTTTTCGAAACGCGTCGGGCTGAAACGAAAGGCTGCCTCAACATACCAGCTCCTGAACTCGTCTATATCTTGAAATTAAGGCTGGTGACCTTACAAGTTTCCCGAGTGCTTCTCGAAGTGAGCCACCATTTGTTTGTATATATATATATATATATATATATATATATATATATATTCACTTAAAAAAACCATAGGTTTCACACATGTTATAGTTAGCTGGACATTTCACTCGTGTAAAAGCATTGAAATTCCCCCATTATAGTTAGTGCAGGCAACTATAACTCACGCGACCGCAATCCTCTGCTGATGACGTCAGATATTACATCACTGTATTTAGACACTTATTTACTCATGTCTTCTTTCATTAATTTTTAGCTATACATATATTACAAATATTTTTTTTTCAGAAAGACACATATGTCATCAGTGATGTAATATCTGACATCATCAGCAGAGGATTGCGATCGCGTGAGTTATAGTTGCCTGCACTAACTATAATGGGGGAATTTCAATGGTTTTTCACGAGTGAAATGTCCAGCTAACTATAACATGTGTGAAACCTATGGTTTTTTAAGTGAATTTCCAAGGTTTTTTAAATGCTAATTCCTAACTATAACGTGTGTGAAATCTATGTTTTTTTCAGTGAATTTGTACGGTTTTTTAAATGCTAAGTTATGTATTTTTTTTTATTTCTTTTTTAAGGTTTTTCACCGTGCGCGTACGGTACGCGCACCGTGCGCCCACGTTACGCAGTTCGCGGAATTTTTCTGTTTCTACCGTACGCGCACGCTACGCGTACTCCGCGATTTTTTGCAAAAAAATTAAAGGAAATTTTGGCCCTTGGGGGTCCTTCTGGGACACCCTGACTAAGGCTAGGGGGTCAGGAACTGTCCACCCTGCCCCCTTTTCACGTTCTCCACCTTTGTTTTTCACCCCCTCAGACTGCGAGAGACAAAATGGTGGCCGATACTTCCTGGTTTCGACCGATTCGAATGTTTACTAAGATCTAACAACCAATCAGAATCGAGCTCGCGCACGGCTGCGTGCGCGTACGGTAAGTTTTACCGTACGAGCACGGAGCGCGCTTACAGATATATATATTGATTTAAACGCTATTTTCTCAGGAAATACTGAACAGATTTACACTAGACCTGCAAAAGGCACATCCCTGACCTGAGGACTACCTCTCTGCCAAATTTCAAGTAATTCTGTTCAGCCGTTCGGGCTGTAGCTTGGACTAAAGGTCCTATGGAAAAATGCATGGGGAAAACGCGTCTTGGGACCCCCCCTTTTTCTCAGCCCCCGCTTGACGAATCCCCCCGAGACTTTCAGGGAAGGAGCGGAGCGCCCCACCTATTTTGAAAATTTTGCGAGGATTCGTCAATCGGCGCCAAAGTTATTCCAAATAGAATGTTGCGGATTTCCTATGGAAACACATTCCTAACTATAACTATCTACTGGCGACCGCCAGTAGATAATATATATATATATATATATTTACAAAACACACACCTCTGCCAAAGAGAACGGAGACGCACTCAACTCCAAGCGTCATTCCTTATCAATCTTCAAACAATCCAGGTACTATTTTTCTGATGAGGCCAGCCGGGAGACAGCACCACGGCGACATTTAGCGGGCCTGCGGGGCATGGAATTGTAGACCTTGTGGAACATTTAGCGAACTGTAAATATGAAGAGACAATCTGGGTAATGTGCCATATGATATTGAAATGTACTTACCTATTACAGGTTTTGATGGTCACCAAATTGGGGTGCTGCGAACTTCCAATCCCAGAATGCAGTAATGAGGAAGTCATTGAAACGCTCACATAAGCCCAATTGCTATCATGCAAATAAATGGATGGAAAGTGCGGCACGCTGTGATTGTCATTAATTGGTCAGTGAACAAGGACTGAAAAGTTTGAAACGTGTTGGGCCACATCACAAAAATAGTACCTTTATAGGTTTCCGTTTCTCACATTTTAGTTTTCTTTGACTTACTTTACCAGTAGGCAGCATCTCATAGGGGAGCCTGTGAGTGCTGTGGGGGCCCGACTTTATATAGATACACAGAGAGAGAGAGACAGAGAGCTTTTATCTGTACCTGAGTGTAGTCTGAAATTAGTTTATTAGTCAATTAAAACCATGAACTTAGAATAGTAGAGATAAACATGCAGCCAACAAAATCAATTATAAACATACAATATTAATAACATTTGATAAAAAAACACAGCTCTCCTTGTCGGTGAGGCCTCCGTTCCAGGCACCTACCACTTATAAAGGACTAGAATGCCTCCCTGCACTGAGCTAACTAGCGGCTGCCCCGGAAGGTGTATAAGGTGCCAAGTGGATTCTATGTTAGCAAAATCTTGACTAAACTAGCCAGACAAGAAAACCCATAAAAAATCCAAGATGCTTAGTGGGCTTTTATTTTTAGAATAGCTGAAATCAGCACAACACAGCGGTAATTTAAAATCATAAAGTGCTGGGTGCAAACCATAAGTGTTGTCATTAACCGACAGGCTACTCAAATGAGCGCATAAAGTGTCAGGGGCAAACCAGAAGTGTTGTAATGAACGGACAGGCTGCTCAAATGAGCGCATAAAGGGTCAAGTACAAACCATAGGTGCTGTCATGAACTAACAGGCTGCTCAAACGAGCGCATAAAGTGCTGGGTACAAACCATAAGCGTTGTCGTGAACTGACAGGCTGTTCAAACAAGCGCACAAAGTGTTGGGTAAAGGAAAGTATTGCTTTTTGTATGGTTGCCCCCCACTTATTGCCCGACACATGATGCACTTTGACTTGGTGTGCCCTGGGTTCCCGACAATCAGGTTCCCAGGGCTTGCGTTCTTCCCCAAAACTGTACCTTTGTACCCACAATTGGCACATCTCTGGCCACAGATAAGCCCCTTGTAAAAGGTACCATGGGAACCAAGGGCACTGTGACCAGGGAAGGCATCTAAGGGCTGTAGCACCTATTGTGTAACCCTTAGAAGCCCTGTTCCTTAACGCCCACAAACTGCCGTTGTGGGCTGCTTGTTTTGGTGCAGAGAAAAATGAAGAGTCGACATGGCACACACCCCTGTGTACCATGCCTACAACCCACTGCCTGAGGCCTAGGTTAGTCACCCCTCTAGCAGGGTGCACTAGCCCTCAGGTGAGGGTACAGTGGCATGAGCCCTGTACCCTTACAGGGTCTAAGTCCACTCTTAGACATTTTAAGTGTAGTAAAGCTATAAAATGTATATGGTCTGGGAGTTGGTCATTACAAACTCCACAGCTCCATAATGGTTTTATTAAAACCTGGGAAGTTTGGTAGCAACCTTCTCAGCACATTAAACCCACACTGATGGCAGTGTGGGATTGAATATAAAATGCACTCATAAGGCATCTTAGAGATGCCTCCTGAAAAACGACAAGCCCAGGTGTGGTTCCTGAATGCCTGCCCACCATTTGGCAGCACCAGACAGATTTCTGGACCCCTGGGTAGAGGACCTCAGCTCGCTGGGCGCAGAAACAAAGCCCATCCTGGGCAGAGGTGTCATGCCTCCTCCCCCGGTATGGGCTGGGTCCATGAAGTGGAAGCTTGAACGGCCTGCCACCTTTAGAATCTGTCCCTGCCTTTTTTTGCCCCCAGCAAGGGGCTCTCAATGGTTCTGCTCCCCACTTTGGGATGGAGAATCGGTGGGAAAACCAAGCTAGGAAGAGAGGTATGCCCACCGTTGCCAAACCCACCCTTCACATGGGGGAGGCGAGGTGAAGCAGACATCTCAGTCCCCTCCATCTTGAAGATGAGGGGACTCGACCAATTAAAGAGAGGCTCATGCCCCCTCCCACTGGAGGGGGCATAATAAGAGGTGTGCCCACTCCAAGGAAGGGACCAATTGGTCCTGACCTGCACACCCCTTTTAACGCCCCTAAAGTTAGTATTTAGGGACGACCCTGAACCTTGCCTCCTCACATTCAAGGAAGAAAAAAAGAAGGACCGAAGAGCCGTGCTGACCAAGGAAGAAGAGGACACCCACTGCTTTGACCCCAGTCCTGCCCCATCTCCAACCTGCCTACAGCTAAGAAACTGGCGTATCCAGCAGCCCCACAGAGTCCAGGGGACCTGCCCTGTACTCACCTTACAGACTGTCTCCCGTGAGCAACAGATTTGCTCAACCAAGAATCAAAGGCCAGAACCCAGACCCAGGAGGCTCCGTGGTTCTGCATCACTCTGCACCCGACACCCATGGCCCGCGTTCGAGTGGCCTAACACCACGAGGAGGTATCTGGTGATCCCCGACCCCCCTCAAGCTTTGAGATGACGCCTGCAGCCTCAACCTGCAACCGGTGCCTGAAGACACTCCCACACCTGAAGCCCCACGGCCTTGGGTGGCCCAACTGACGGTGTCCAGGCATCTCCCAAGAACCTAACTTACCTGTTCAGCCAGTGGTCACCTTCAGTAAGTCTCCCTGCCCGAGCCTGCAGAAACTTTGCCGAACCGAAGGTCTCCATTGAAAGCCACAGAGTCCCCGACTTCCTCTTGGCACCCAGCTACCCTTGTGCCGCTGGTGGTGCAGCTCCTGTGCGGATTGTTGGCCCTTGCAGTGTTGACCTTAACCTCAGGAGCTTTGCTCCCACACCCAAGTGGCTTGGTCGTAAGCAGTCCCTAACCGAAGACCCCCTTAGCCCCATTGGCTAACATTGGGTCCCTGCACTCTGCACCCGGCCGTCCCAGTGCCGCTGGTGGTGCCACTCAAGTGCCTACCTAGACCTCGGGGAATTTTGGTCCTAACCCCCAAAACTCCCACTAGCAAGACGTTTATTTACCTGTAAAACCGATAACCATTTTTCTCCCATTGGAACCCATGTTATGAGTTTTTGTGCCAAAAATGTTCTAAGTGTTGAACTAATGTTTGTATGGAGAAAGAGTAACTAAATTGCAAGCTTTAAAAGTCTTACTGTCTATTGTGAGATCCTTCTGTTGTATCTAGGCATACCACCTCAAGCAGTCAATGCAATCTGAAAGTCATCAAAAAAATATTCTAATTACTGTGCTATTTAAACTGTTATTTGAAACCATACCAACCTGTAACAATTGCAGATCCATTCCCCGTTGCATTTCTGTGTAAAGATTTATAATTGAAAATACATTTTACATACCTGTACCAAGTCCTGCTTGGTTCTAGAAATAAAATACAAGTATTCATTTTTTATACTTACCCAATTGGTCTGCATTCTGTCTCTGAGTGTGTGTAATCAGTCCTTGAGTGAGTGAATATATATTAAATACTTAAGGGGGTGATCACTCAGGTCACATGATTGAGGAAGCATGTGTAGATCCAACATCAGACTGTCATTTAGCTCCACCTAATGACTCTGTAACAATTACACAATTTGAAGATCTGATGATAACATTATTGTCCCCGATTGTGGAGAGAGTAAAAGGGTTGGGAGAGAGGTTGGACAGATTCGAACAGGCAACCTTGGATAATTTCTTCTCTCTAAAAACCCTTATCAAATTGCACTCTAAAATCAGGGAGGATGGACAGGGAGGGGATGGTGGCACCCGGATGTTCTTTGCATCCACACAGGCCACACCTACCGCCTCTAATACAGCAAACACTGTAAATATGTTGGCTGTGGCTAATGCACCTGCTGCACAGGTTGTGGATACCTCAGGCAGTACTAGTCAATTGGGCCTAGCACAACCGAGTGTACCTAAGCCTCTTAAAGTCCCGGTAAAGAAGCCTATTCGGGCTGAGCTGCCGGGTAGGAAGGGACCTCTTAAATATAAGGGAACCTCGAATGGGATTGCCAATGGCAATGGTGCCGACCAAGCCCACTCGACCAGAACTTGTACTAACCTCCCCAGAGAAACCTAGCCAGAAGAATCTTCCCCCAAAGCGGCTCCAACTTTTCCACCGGTGAATTTGCCCCCCCGAGTGCCACCCGTATGTTGCCATACTTACTAACGTACCCACTTTGAAGGATGATCATTATGAATCCCACCAGGCTTTGAAAAATAAAACCATGCACTGGTTAATGACCAATAGACCTCTTCCTAGGGGTCTAGATGGGTTGATCCTAGGAGTGTGAAGGGTAGGGTGGGTAGGTTATGGTCGTAAGCACCTAGAAGGAGATTGTGTGGTGGTAAACTTCAAAGACAATAGGGTTGCTCAAACTATTTGCAATCAAAAGTATGTAATTTGGGGGGCAAGCATTGGTGTAGTAGATTTAACCTATTTTTACCCTAGAACTGCAGCAAATTATAATGGTTTACATTTTGGCGGCGGTTGGAGCAATAACCCTATTTATCCCGAGAATCCGGTCATCCCTCAATTATTCCAACCGGCAGCCTGGCCCGGGTCTTATGGGGGGCCGTCGGGATATTGAACCGACACTTGCCACAGGGTGGCCATCACGGTTTTAAGCCCAGGTGATGTTCCTGTGCTAAACGTGTTGGGTGAAAGCAATGCCATTCTTCCCTCTCAGTTAGACGAAGCCACTAAACCACCACAGGATATTAACCAGCTCGCAGGAAGACTAAGTGGGGGCAGTAGATTAAGTTTTAAAGATCTGACGGAGGGGGCACTAAACACCGAGCCCCGCAGGGAGCCGGTTGTGGCGGATCCAGACTTTAAGATTTTTAGCTGGAACATTGCGGGTATCTCGAGGAAGCTGGGACTACCAGACTGGAACGCCCTTGTGGAGGGTTACTCCATTTGCATTTTTCAAGAAACATGGTACAGGGAGCCCTGCCATAAGGTAGGATATTCGACATATTTTGTTCCCACTGTCCCCCCTGTTTTAGGGAAGGGACGCCCTTCGGGTGGTCTCCTCATATGGGTTGATGTCGCTCTCGATTGTCAGGTGGTTCAGTACCCCACCAACTCTCCCGATCTCCTCAATATTACTATAAAGGGTGCACGGGGTGGCCTCCTCCTGGACATCTTTAACATCTACGCCAGAGGCACGAAGGGTGGTATACAATCGGCCACAATATCCCTACTAGAAGGTCTGCTCAGCGCCCCAATAAATCTCGCATCTTGGTGGCAGGAGACCTGAATTGTACGTTCGAGCCTTTGGGCTTGGACGATACATTGGGAAGTGGTGAGGAGGACTCCAGGAGGGGGATTCCTGCCCTAGCGCTGCCACCTATCAAGAGGTGGACCCAAGTGGCGGTACAGATTAATTCCCTCAACATGGAATTTGACCTTAGGGCTGTTAATGGGAGGTCAAAGTCTGACTTAGTGGGAGCTCATACTTATAATAGGCCGAATCATACATCTAGAATAGATTATATTCTTCTTGACGTAAGTCTATGGAGCATCCTGAAGGATATGGAGATCATACCGACAACTGAGAGTGATCATAATCTCCTCTCACTCGCCCTCTTTCCCCAGTGGTTAACTGATAAGTGGGGGATTACCATCTTATATAGCTCCAAACCCCCACGAAGTTTTCCCATCCAATTTTGGTAGACGGCTGAAGTGGGCTAAGCTTATCATGTCCGAGGAGAAAGTGGCAGATATAGGGGCACTCCTGGCTGCAGCACAGTACAAATTGGAGTCGCTGACCCGATCGCCAGAGGAGGTTACGCTGACCGTCTGCGACTTAACTAGGGCGCTGAGCAACCTGTTTGGTCTCCCTAGCATGGCTCCTCGTGCTAACAACAGGAAGTTGCTGCCCAAAACGCAGGTTTGGTTTACAAAAAAATGCAGAGTCAAGAAAAAAGCGCTGGTTGGGGCTGTTAAATCTAAATCCCAGGTTGCAATCAGGCTCGCAAGGAAAGATTACTCCCAGACCTTAAAGGTAGCAAAAAGAGAGGGGGAGGAGAAGTTCTGGGCGGACCTCTTGACTGCAAGCTGGGACAGGAATGCAAGGGGATTTTGGAGTTTGGTAAGATCCAGGGAAAGGACTGTTGGCACATTGCTGACATGTAATATCCCAGCTCAGAATTGGTTTAGCCACTTCTTGTCCCTTTATACCCCTACCGAGGGAGTCTTTAATGACTCCTTTGCTCTGGTGGTCGAGGCAAGGGACACTGAGGCCGTTGCCTTTACTGACAGAGAAGTGGAGGTCGTAATCAAGTCCCTGGTCCCCCTAAAAGCTGCTGGGCCTGACGGGATACCCGGTGACTTGTTATGTGCCAATCCTAAGCAATGGGGGAAGTTGGTTTCCACTCTACTGAATGCTGTTATGGGGGGAGCATCTGTACCTGAATCCTGGAAAGGGGCGGAGGTTGTCCCGATATTCAAGAAGGGATGTCGGGACAACCCCGCTAACTATAGGCCCATAAGCCTTATCGATTCATCCCAAAAGGTGGCAGGGAAGGTGATTCTGGGGAGGATCCTCCAATGGGTGGATGATAACAAGATCCTGTCAGATTTCCAGGCTGGTTTTTGCTCTGGAACCGGGACCATCGAGCAAGTCTTCAGACTGGCGCTCCTGTATTGGAAGGTGGTGGTGCTGGGCAAGGGCAGTCTTTATCTGGCCTTTATCGACCTCAAGACTGCCTTTGACCTGGTACCTAGGGAGGAACTGTGGAGGGTCTTGCAGGGTTTGGGGGTGCCCTCTTATATCCTATCACTCCTGATAAAACTACACACAGGCAATTATGCGCAGGTGCGGTGGGGTAAGAATGGGGAGAAAACTGACAGAATTCCAGTGAGATGGGGTGTCCGCCAGGGATGTGTGTTAGCTCCCACCCTATTCTCTCTCTATGTGAATGGTGTGGTTGAGTATCTGCTACAAGAACCTGCTGATGCACCCTCCCTTGTGGGCACTCGGATCCCCACACTGCTCTTTGCAGATGATACCCTCCTTATTGCAAAGATCCCTCAGGGCCTCCAAAAACTTCTTAACCGCTTCCAGGAGTTCTGTTCCCTTAGGGGATTGGTGATCAATGTTGACAAATATTTGATCATGAATCCTCCTAGGAAACTGGGGCGCCTCCCGGTCTTGAACTCTGCTCACCTGGAGAGGGTATCAGAGTTTGACTACCTGGGAATCCGCCTTAGTGACTCTATGAGTTGGACTCCGCACATTCACAAGATGCTCCTTAACCACAAAAGGGTGGGTGGTGTGTTGCTTAGGGAACATCGTTCTTCCACAAAACAATTTATTGCCCCAGCTGTGGAGATTTATAAAGCTAGAGGGGTTAGTGCTGCCTTGTATGGGGCGGAGTTGTGGGGTACAGGCAATCTTGATGTACTTGCAAAATCGGAGAGCAAATTCTTGAAAGATCTGATGGCTCTCCCTTTGAGCACACCCACAGTTCCAGTGTTGCTGGATCTAGGCTGCAGATCAATTGCGGACCAAGCTCGACTTCGTCCCCTGCTCTTGTGGGCCCGCTTGTGGAGGGTGCCCGAATTAGCCTCCTATGCGGAGGGACTGTCCGAGGTGATGTCAATGGGGGGCTGGCATAGGATTAAATGGTTGAGGGACGTTAATCATCTTCTGGGGGAGTTGGGCTTAGGTGAAGCTTGGGTTACTCGATCTGCCCCTCCAAAAGCCACTTTAAAGAAATTGTATTGGGATTGGGTTTCGTCCAAACTCACTGTCGATCCACGCCTATGTAAGTCAACTGTAGCATTTTTGAGGATTAAAGACGTGGTAGCTTACGAACCCTATCTCAACATGATTTCCATTCCATTTCATAGGGCTTTATATTTTAAATTTAGAGTAGGGATTCTACCTGTAGGTGACCTGATATCCCGGTGGAAATTATCCCCCCAGCCCTCCCCCTTTTGTGCCCTCTGTTCCACGCGGGTCGAGACGGTGGCACATATTCTTTTTGAATGCCCTGACTATTGTTCTCCCAGGAGGCGCTGGCTCAAACCACTTTGTAGACAGTTGGGAACTCGCTATCACACTGTGGCCCTACGCATTTTATTGTCCGACACATCCACTTTGGTGGTTTGTGGTGTGTCTAAATTTTTAAAGTGGACTTGGTTGATTCGTGCAAAAAGGCTTTCCGTATCAATTTAATCCTGATTTTAACTGTATTAATTGTATTTATCAAGTTATTGTTTTTTACTTTCTTTTTTTCTGGGAAAGTGTTTTATTTGTTGTTTTCCTTAACTGTTGAAATGCTTTTAAGATATTTTTTGTATCGAAATAAAGCCTATCAATCATTAAATACTTAACACACTCTCTGGATAAGCCAAACTGCTGGCCCAAACTACCACAAATAGAGCTGGTAGCACCTACCTAATTTAGCCTCGGCTATACCACTGAGGACCCTCTGGACTCTGTGCACACTATACCTTACTTTGGTATAGTATATACAGAGCCAGCTTCCTGTGTGTTGACAGGCTGCTCAAACGAGCTCATAAAGTGCCAGGTGCAAACCATAACTGCTGGCAGGAACGGACAGGCAGGTCAAACGAGCGCAAAAAGTGCTGAGGTGCTCATACAGTGAGGAAAGTGCTCACGTATCAGGTGGGAATTCGAGAATTCCTGGGTTGAAACTGCTACCTCTCCGGCAACCCGCCTTAGGTTTGGCGGGGTAGCTTGCACGCTAGTGAAGTGCCACAACTCGTTCAGTAAGCCCCTGCTCTTTAATGAGGTGTCCCTTTTTCCTGCAGGACCCAACTAGCCACAACCCTGGTATATACAAGGATGGTCTCTAAGAGTTAGGATTTTAGTCATTGCCCCTAAAATAGTGAGATGGGATGGGGGCTGGATGGTGCTCATAGTGCCTAGCAGCCCGGCATCTCCATGGGCCCTTCAAGCAGAGGTTTAAGTGGGCCGGTTCCTGCTGGTGCTCTGCACATGACAGTTCCAACAAGCATTGGCATAGTCAATAGGTCTCGCCTTTGGGACCTTATAAGTATTTAGTTATGCAGCACAATATCCTTACTGCAACAACATTAACTGCTGCATAACTAAACACTTATAAGGTCCCAAAGGCGAGACCTATTGGCTATGCCAATGCTTGTTAAATAAAGCACAGGATCAC
Organism: Triturus cristatus; assembly: GCF_964204655.1. NCBI lineage: Eukaryota > Metazoa > Chordata > Amphibia > Caudata > Salamandridae > Triturus > Triturus cristatus. Next base: position 1,166,845,872 of record NC_140580.1, on the reverse strand, counting down.
ATTTTTCTTTAAACGTTAAGGGAAGACTGTGTTTATTTTACATTATTTGACATTGCTGCAGTTAGCAGGGCCTGATAATGAGCAGTGCTGCGGTCAGCCTATTGGCCCAGGGCACAGAGGTGAAGAACTGACACACTGAGGTATTTAACTCCTAAATAAAAGTCCTTGTCAACTCAATGTTAGAGTGTGACAACAAAATGATGTTTCTGAATGCTTTTAAATGGTGGAAAATGAAAAGTTACCTTAATGCTTAAGCTAACTCTTCATTTAAATTTTCTCCCATTTCAAAGTGTCACATTTACAAACAGGCTTCTTGCTCCCAGTAGCCACTGTGCCATATTTATAACTGAAAAATACAGTCCTCTTTTTGAAATGGGAGAGATTTAAAGTGAAGAAAAATATTTCTATGAAACATTTAATCTTAATGTTTTTCTCCACTTTCAATGATGCCAATTACATCGTAATGTTTTATGAAGCAAGTTTTTTCACCAATACATTCATCCCATTTTTTTAAAAAATGGCTGCATTTTTCTGTTATAAATATGGCACCTTCTCTACAGGCTACTGGGAACAAGATGCCTTGTGTTTCTAAATGTGGCACTTGGAAATGGGATTACATTTCAATGACGGGTATAATGAAATCCATAGAAACAAAGTTAACGCTTCAGTTTAATTTTCCCATTTCAAATTGTCGCCTTTACACACAGCAGGAATCTTGCTCCTAGTCCCTGGTAGACACTATGCCATATTTATAACAAAAAAATACAGCCATTATTTTAAGTGGGAGAAATTTTAAATACAGAAAAAATTTGCAATATCATGAACATTTTTGCAGTACTATTTTCTGCACTTTACATTTCTCCCACTTAAAAAAAAAATGATTATATGTTTGCATTATACATGTAACTGTGCAACATATGATGAAAGGTATTCCAATGCCACAAGTACATACGACAGACTCTTAGTCACCTATACACATTCATCCTATTCATACGCACACATGTTCATACATCCCCAAAGACCACACTCTCACTGACACTCATGGCATTCCTTTCAGAGGGCCCCTAGTCAAAGCATTTTGTTCAAAAAATAGTATCTGGTCCTATGGACATCAGGCTTAAAATCAATCGAGCGTCTGGCATGAGGGTGTCTGGTAACATCAGGCAAATTGCTTAGCCTTCAATAGCTCATGATGACTTTCGCTGACCAGAAGTAGCCCTCACTACAGAAAAGGTTGAAAGACCCCTGCTTTAGTAACTTCCAGTTCCAAGAGAAGATCAATTTTAAACTTTTTCCCAGTGCCGAATCTAAATCAGCAAGCCCCCAAATGACAACTAGACCCAGGTAGCGGCACAAAATGTCAACCCTGCTCTGCATCATCAGCTCCCCAAAACGATATTGCAGGAACTCAAGTTCAACGTATTGAAAACTAACTGACTCGCTGATTCCATGCTGAAAGAGGAAGACACACAGAACAAGAAACTTTACACACATGCGACACAATATCATGCTCAGCCACAAGTAACTGCTTGTATCGAAGGCTGATCCTTTCAATGAAACGCAGCTGGCAAAGGATACCACGAGAGACCTTTGGAATGCCCTGCGATCAAAATGAAATGTAATATGCTTCCGTAATAGATGAATGTACATCACACTGAGGAACGCTCTTGAGTATCTCACAGAAAAACATAACTGGCTTCCTACACGTTCCCCTGCTACACGCTCGTTGTAAACGTGAAGAGCCGTATTGTAAAAAAATGGACAACAACGTGTTTTGACAGATATGCAGAAATATTATTTGGATGAGTTAGTGCATTGAAGCCAGTCCCAATGGCTCTGCCATAGCTGGTATAGTCTGTAATGAAGTGTCAGGTGCCAGTTGTTTGGAACCGCAGCCTATCCAGAGTTTCTCATATTTTACTATGAACTGCTTTTCCTACTACAGTGACACTCAAGCTTATGCAAACGTGTATGGTAAATGATGTTAAATCCGTACAATTTGTTTCAGTAGAAGTGGTGCGTGTCAGCCAAAAATCCGGAAGAGGAAACTGTGTGCGTGATAACATGGTCGTCACTTTGAGTTTGGTCTCCTCAATCCTCACTTACCTGCGGCTGTCCTTCACCAACATAAACTCCTATGCTCCTCGGCTTCATGATTCTCCCAAAGCCCTTACACGCTGTTCTTACCCTTCCAACACTACCCCCTAACAACCTCCTCCACAAGCTCCACTCACCCCTTTACCTCAGGCTCCGTTTAACTTACCCCAGGCTGCCATACATTCTATCTGCAGCGGCAGTTTCTCTAGGATGGGGACCGGATCAAAAGCGTCATGCATGATGAACCAGAGAGTGGGGACTAAGTCTCCAACGGCGAGGGAGCTAAGTACCCCTAGATGTCAGCTGTCGCCTTTTCCTCCTTTCCCGACTCCGCCCTCCCAAACCAAGCCAGCTGCCTTCACGGAGGAAGCCAGCTTTCACAACATCCACTAGCACGGGAACTGGCGCCGTGGAAATAGGAAAGGGACTACTGTTTCAAAAGAAAAAAAACAAGCGCCCTTGACATAAAAGAAGGACTGCCAATCAGAATGCCACATCGAGTGACAGTTATCATAGAACATAAAGAAGGACTATCGCTGGTGCCTCAAAACTGTAGTCAGAGACAAAAAAAGAAAGACTGCTTTCTAGAGCAAAACAATACATTCCCTCGCCAGGAATCTGAAACGTGCCCTGCCACTCACTAGGCTTGTAGTACAAGACTGGAACATAAAACAAGCGCTCGTCATGACGTATACTTTTCTCTTTTTCTGCCGTCCCACTTGGACGGCCTTGCCTGCTAAAAGGTTTCTTATCTTTATGGGGCCATGTGTTTGGCCCCATAAAGATAAGAAACCTTTTACTTCAGCCGGAAAGCGGACGAGCCCGTCCAAGTGGGACGGCTCAAAAAGCCAAATAAAAACGTCACGTAGAGCTCTTTTCCAATGGCTGGCCACCGTTTAGCATAAACGGTGACGCTAGCCAATGGAAAAGAGGGGCGGGGCTTAAAGCCCTTTACAGAAAATACTTAAAATCATTAAATCTCGTCAGCGAGACTGCGCATGTGCGCAGCCCACACAGGCGAGACCTAAAAAGCAGGTATTGAGGCGGGTCCCTATCGGGCTCTCCAAAAAAAAATCTTAACTCTGCAGCAGTACCACTCTTCTCAGCCTCTAATGGAACTTCAAAGAGACTGGTTATAGGTCTCTCACAGTCTCAGCATTTCAAAACTGAAGCATATTCCAATATTATATACAAAGAAGCCACAGTTATTGCTTTATTATCTTATGCAACTAACAACCATTGACAAAGCAATATTTCTGGATGCAATGACAGAAGCAGCAAAACACCAGTCAGGTGGCACACTATGGTAAGCACAGGTTTTTAGCGTACATGTTTTAAGCCACGCCCTAATTACACGGGCCTCGCCCCTTTGAGAGACCCGCTAGTTTTTTCCTCCCAGGCTTTAAGTGGGCCGGGTCCTGCCAATGCTGAGCACCGGCGGCTCTGAAAAGCAGGTATTGAGACCGGTCCCTGGGGCTCTCCATTTCTGCCCTCACCCTCAGGTTGGAAGAGAATCTTTGCAGCAGCGCCAGTGCTCAAAGACTTTGGTGTAACTTCAAAGAGACTCGTTGTAGTTCTTTCACAGTCTCTTCATTTCAGAACTGAAGCATTTTCAATATTATGTACAAAGAAGCCGCAGTTGTTGCTTATTTATCTTATGTAACTAACAACCATTGACAAAGCCAATAGCCCTGACTTCTTGTAAGTGTAATGTTACTTGTATTACATATCTGGACGCAGTGAATGAAGCTGAAAAATACCAATCAGGTGGCACACTATGCTAAGCACAGATTTTTAGTTTACGTGTTTCTAAACCACGACGTAAATGATATTGGCCACGCCCCCGAGAGACCCCACCCCCGTTTTTTTCATCCCACTTTGAGCCCTGCCTTCAAGGAACTGATCATAACCAGCAGGCCCTACTACAGTAGGGCGGGGTAGGGGCTAGTTGGACCTTGTAACTCCCTAGCAGCCCGACAATACAGGGGCCCTTCGAGGAGCCCCAACCTCAGCCTACAGGTGAGTGTAGCTCCCCAGCCCCCACCTCGCCCCCCAGCTCCGAGAACTCAAGTGAATTATTTACACCCAGCAGTGCCATCCGAGCCGAGGCACCGCTCATGTAACTGGAAGCAGGCGCAGGATTGGGGGGGGGGGGAAATACGAAGAGTGGAACGAGTCAGCCATGGAGAGAGCCTAAGGACATGTGGTGAAGAGCAGGAGATGTGAACAGGGAGGGAGGGGGAAGGGAGAGAAGGGGGGGCATGAGAGAGAAGAAGAGTGAAGGGGTCTGGAAGTGAAGGTGACAGAAGAGGAGGGGAGAGGGAGGAGCGAGGGAGGGGGTGCGGAGAGACACGGAGTGTTAACACCCCCCCCCCCCACCCCCCCAAAAGGGCTATACTTAGAAAGGTGCCACACGGACCCTTACCTGTCGGGGGTGCTGTGGCCTTCGAGGGGTGCTCTAGGGTTCAGCGTGAGCTTTCGTCACCTCTTTATCTTTTTTTCCGAGTTCCTTCTTTCTTCTCTTCTTCCCCTCACTTTCCCTCCTGTCTCTCTTGTTTCTCCTGTTTTCTCTCCTGTCTATTCACCGGCTGCGCCCTGCGCCAGATGACCCACCTGGTTGCCCTCTCGCCCCCTCCGAGCTGTTGCATCTCTCCTCTGTTTCCCTCGCTCTCTCTCTCTCCTCTCTTGCCCTCTCTCCCCCCTCCGATCTGTCGTATCTCTCCTCTGTCTCTCTCTCTCGCCTTCTCCTATGACCTCTTTTCTTTCTATTTGCGGCGTTCCTCCCCGTCACCCTTCTCTTTCCTCTCTTTGCTCTCTTACCACAGCCCCCCTGCTCCCCCATCAGCTTTCTTTGGCTCTTAACCCCGCTGACCTCAGTAGCCACGCCCCTTTGCTGCCACCTGAGCCGCAGGTAATGGATCCCTACGCCAGGGACATACATTAACATTTATATAGTGTTTTGTTTTTAGTTATCTGTATAGCGCTAAATACCACTGGAGACCGCTTCTAAGCGCTGAAAGCCAAACAAGGGACATCGAAACAGGGAAGGGACTGCGTCGTGGTTATAGAAAAAAAAAGTAGGGAAGAGAAGTAGGCAGGAGGTGTGAGAAAGAGGCAGGAGGTGTGGAAAGGAGAGAAGCAGGAGGAGTGAGGAGAGAGGCAAGAGGTGTGAGCAGGAGGGAGGCAGGAGGAGAGAGGAGAGAGGCACGAGGTGTGAGAGGGAAGACAGGCAAGAGGTGTGAGAGAGGCAGGCGCTGTGAGAGGCAGGGGGAGTGATGAGGAAAGAGGGAGGAGGACTGATGAGGAAAGAGGGAGGAGGTGGGAGGAGGAGAGAGGCAGGAGGTATGGGAAAGAGGCAAGAGGTATGGGAAAAAGGCAGGAGGTGTGAGGGGCAGGAGGTGTGAGAAGGAGAGAGGCAGGAGGTGTGAGAGGGAGAGATGCAGGAGGTGTGAGAGGGAGAGAGGCAGGAGGTGTGAGAGGGAGAGAGGCAGGAGGCGTGAGGAGAGGAGAGAGGCAAGAGGTGTGAACAGGAGAGAGGCAGGAGGAGTGAGGGGCAGGAGGTGTGAGAAGGAGAGAGGCAGGAGGTGTGAGAGGGAGAGAGGCAGGAGGTGTGAGAGGGAGAGAAGCAGGAGGCGTGAGGAGAGGAGAGAGGCAAGAGGTGTGGAGAGGAGAGAGGCAAGAGGTGTGAACAGTAGAGAGGCAGGAGGAGTGAGGAGAGAGGCAGGAGGAGAGGAGAGAGGCAAGAGGTGTGAACAGGAGAGAGGCAGGAGGAGTGAGGAGAGAGACTGGAGGAGAGAGGAGAGAGGCAAGAGGTGTGGAAAGGAGAGAGGCAAGAGGTGTGAACAGGAGAGGAGGAGTCAGGAGAGAGGCAGGAGGAGTGAGGAGAGAGGCAAGAGGTGTGAACAGGAGAGAGGCAGGAGGAGTGAGGAGAGAGGCAGAGGAGAGAGGCAAGAGGTGTGAACAGGAGAGAGGCAGGAGGTGTGAGCAGGAGTGAGGCAGGAGGTGTGAGCAGGAGAGAGGCGTGAGGAGAGAGGCAAGAGGTGTGAACAGGAGAGAGGCAGGAGGTGTGAGCAGGAGTGAGGCAGGAGGTGTGAGCAGGAGTGAGGCAGGAGGTGTGAGCAGGAGAGAGGGGTGTGAGAAGGAGAGAGAGAGAGGGTGTGGGAAGGAGGGAGGCAGGAGAAGTGAGAAGGAGGGAGAGAGGCAGGAGGAGTGAGGGAGAGAGGCAGAGGGAGAGAGGCAGGAGGAGTGAGAGGGAGAGAGGCAGGGGGAGAGAGGCAGAAGGTGTGGGAAGGAGGGAGGCAGGGGGAGTGAGAAGGAGGGAGGCAGGGGGAGTGAGAAGGAGAGGGGCAGGAGGTGTGAGCAGGAGAGAGAGGCAGGAGTGAGCAGGAGGGAGAGAGGCAGGAGGAGTGAGCAGGAGGGAGAGAGGCAGGAGGTGGGAGAGAGGCAGGAGGTGTGAGAGGGGCAGGAGGTGTGAGAGGGAGAGAGGCAGGAGATGAGAGGGCAGGAGGTGTGAGAAGGAGAGAGGGAGGAAGTTTGAGAGGGGCAGGAGGTATGAGCAGGCGAGAGGGTGGTAGTTGTGGAAGGAGAGGGTGGTAGGTGAGACGCAGAAGGTGTGAGAAGGAGAGCGGCAGGAGGTGTGGGAAGGAGAGCGGCAGGAGGCGTGGGAAGGAGAGCGGCAGGAGGCGTGGGAAGGAGAGAGGCAGGAGGCGTGGGAAGGAGAGAGGCAGGAGGCGTGGGAAGGAGAGAGGCAGGAGGCGTGGGAAGGAGAGAGGCAGGAGGCGTGGGTAGGAGAGAGGCAGGAGGCGTGGGTAGGAGAGAGGCAGGAGGCGTGGGTAGGAGAGAGGCAGGAGGCGTGGGAAGGAGAGAGGCAGGAGGCGTGGGAAGGAGAGAGGCAGGAGGCGTGGGAAGGAGAGGCAGGAGGCGTGGGAAGGAGAGAGGCAGGAGGCGTGGGAAGGAGAGGCAGGAGGCGTGGGAAGGAGAGGCAGGAGGCGTGAGCAGGAGAGGCAGGAGGTGTGAGCAGGAGAGAGGCGGGAGGTGCGAGAAGGAAGCAGGAGTGATAAGAGGCAGGAGGTGTGAGCAGGAGAGAGGGAGCTCAGACCCGTCCGTTTCACCAGCGAGGATAAACACTTCTTGAAATGACCTGGAGCCGGATTTTCTTGAGACATTATGGATCTGTGGGTCTTCCACAGAGACCATGAACTTTACACCGAAAGAATGCATCAGTTCTACCAAAGGCTGGACATACATGTTGAAGGGATGGAGCTCGAGTGGGGGGCATGCAGGACTTGTGTTGCGGAGTGAATGAAGTCCGACTTGAACGTGCAGCAGTGTTTTTTCACTAGCAGTGTGAGGCATGCAGCACTGTGCGGCGTGCAGCAGTGTGCAGCGTGCAGCAGTGTGCGGCGTGCAGCAGTGAGTAATGCAGCAGTGTGCGGCGTGCAGCAGTGTGCGGCGTGCAGCAGTGTTTCGTGTAGCAGTGTGTGGCATGCAGCACTGTGGCGTGCAGCAGCGTGCGGCGTGCAGCAGCGTGTGGCGTGCAGCAGCGTGCGGCGTGCAGCAGTGAGTAATGCAGCAGTGTGCAGCAGTGTGTGGCATGCAGCAGTGTGTTTCGTGTAGCATTGTGCGGCGTGCAGCAGTGTGCGGCGTGCGGCAGTGTGCGGCGTGTGGCAGTGTGTGACGTGCAGCAGTGAGGCGTGCAGCAGTGTGAGGCGTGCAGCAGTGTGAGGCGTGCAGCAGTGTGAGGCGTGCAGCAGTGTGCGGCGTGCAGCATGCAGCAGTGAGTAATGCAGCAGTGTGCAGCAGTGTGTGGCATGCAGCAGTGTGTTTCGTGTAGCATTGTGCGGCGTGCAGCAGTGTGCGGCGTGCAGCAGTGTGAGGCGTGCAGCAGTGTGAGGCGTGCAGCAGTGTGTGGCGTGCAGCAGTGTGTGGCGTGCAGCACTGTGGCGTGCAGCAGCGTGCGGCGTGCAGCAGCGTGTGGCGTGCAGCAGCGTGCGGCGTGCAGCAGTGAGTAATGCAGCAGTGTGCAGCAGTGTGTGGCATGCAGCAGTGTGTTTCGTGTAGCATTGTGCGGCGTGCAGCAGTGTGCGGCGTGCGGCAGTGTGCGGCGTGTGGCAGTGTGTGACGTGCAGCAGTGAGGCGTGCAGCAGTGTGAGGCGTGCAGCAGTGTGAGGCGTGCAGCAGTGTGAGGCGTGCAGCAGTGTGCGGCGTGCAGCATGCAGCAGTGAGTAATGCAGCAGTGTGCAGCAGTGTGTGGCATGCAGCAGTGTGTTTCGTGTAGCATTGTGCGGCGTGCAGCAGTGTGCGGCGTGCAGCAGTGTGAGGCGTGCAGCAGTGTGAGGCGTGCAGCAGTGTGTGGCGTGCAGCAGTGTGTGGCGTGCAGCAGTGTGTGGCGTGCAGCAGTGTGTGGCGTGCAGCAGTGAGGCGTGCAGCAGTGTGAGGCGTGCAGCAGTGTGAGGCATGCAGCAGTGTGAGGCGTGCAGCAGCGTGCAGCATGCAGCAGTGAGTAATGCAGCAGTGTGTGGCATGCAGCAGTGTGTTTCGTGTAGCATTGTGCGGCGTGCAGCAGTGTGTGGCGTGCAGCAGTGTGCGGCGTGCAGCAGTGTGCGGCGTGCAGCAGTGTGCGGCGTGCAGCAGTGTGAGGCGTGCAGCAGTGAGGCGTGCAGCAGTGTGAGGCGTGCAGCAGTGTGAGGCGTGCAGCAGTGTGTAATGCAGCAGTGTGTAATGCAGCAGTGTGTAATGCAGCAGTGTGTAATGCAGCAGTGTGCGGCGTGCGGCAGTGTGCGGCTTGCAGCAGTGTGTGGCTTGGAGCAGTGTGTGGCTTGGTTTGTAAACAACAAGAAAAGCGGACATCAAAGGAAGGGTGGGAGGGAACGAGCATATGGGGTGTGAGTTATAACGAAAGTTAATTGTTGTAAGAGGGGATGCAGGAAGTGAAGCAGAGCGCGCGCTGGCAAAAGCAGTCTGCTGCTTTCAAGTCCGATGCCAGATGCCAGCTTTGCGCTTGAATGCCTCACATGCACTGGCCATAAACCGCATTCCTAAGGTCTTGTGCCCCTTACTAATACTCTCAATGCGTGAGGAGGCGCACGCGCAGGAAGTAGCTGGTGGCAAATGGAATGCGTGTGGTTGTGCGCGTAACCAACACCCGATCCGCCTGGGAAGCCTTTGGGGGCATTTTCTGAAGCCCCTACATAAGTCTCGCTGAGCGATAGCTTACGCGATAGCCTACGCGATAGCCAGGCGAGACCTGAAAATGATGTCGGAGGAGCCCTGCGCCCGGCTGTTCAGGGTTAGCCGGACCAGCTTTTCTGTTACTCAACCGTGCATTTGTCACCTACCTTGTTTGATGAAGTAAATTGGTTATTTTACGCTTTTCCTCTGTAATGTCGTAAGAAAGACATTTTCTACAGTTTCAGAACTGCCTTTACGAAATCTGTGTACTTTCAGCATGTTTTTTTGGTTCCAGCAAACACGGGCCACGTTCTTCACCAGTTTAATGGAGGCCGCACAGGATGCAAGGCGCTGCCAAAGTATGTGTGTCGGGGTTTGGGCCCGGAGAAGAATCGGGGACACGTCTCCAGGTTTCAACAATAGCCACAGTTAAGAGTACATTAATGGTGAGTGACCATATCCTCCACACATTTGATGAAAGCTTCTTCCAGCTTCTCATCCTATGAGATGTTGACACCATAGACCATCAAAGTCTTTTGTACACTGAAAAATAGGAAGCAGTCGCACCAAGATGGCTTCGGTCTCATCTCTCGGAGAACTCTTTACAGGTCGAACTGCCAACTCCTTTTCTGCTCTAACCCCAACTTCTTGGGATATCCCTGTGCTCCATCTCAGCATCCTACTCAATATTTCAGTTGAGCCTTTGAGTGAACTTCTTCTTCTGGATCTTGACATCATATTTTATCAATATGCAGAGGACACCCACATCTACCTCAAACTCTTCTTTATGTTCCCGTCTGATTTCTCACAGGAATTGTCTCAACAAGTTTGTAAGGAATTGGGTTATTGGTTGAGAGGAGCGAGTATCCACCCCAAGTAATAATCCCAATCCTTGTAACGGTGACCTACTAAAGTCGCTTAATAAACCTGAGCTCAACCCCCTGGTAGCTGTGGCACAGAGCAGACAGGCTTAACTTAGTGCAATGTGTGAAGTATTTATGCAGTACTGAAACAAAGTTAAAAACGCAAAACAATACAAAATCCCCAAACAAATTAGAAAAAAAGAGTAAAATTGAATAAACAAACTGACACCCAAATTACAAATCTACAATACGGGGAACCAGAGAATTAATTTTCCATGATGCAAGTAGAAATGGTGCCAATAAGCACAAAGTGGCGATGATAGTCAATGGTCGTCGTACAACAGGACCTAGTCGTAGTTGGATGTTGACCGTGATAAAGTGCAGTTCAGATACACCAACCACGTTTCTCCTGGTCAAATATTCTATCTTTTGACTTTAGTCCTGTAAGTGCCAATACCCACGGATGGAGGAACCCAGTGGAAGCCCGGAACCACCAAAGGTGAGTAGCTAGGGACCCCCAAGGCACCCAGATGCAGAGTGGTAACATCGGGTCAAATGTCAACAGGAAAACATAGGGTAAGTCATAGTTGGTATTTTCTTGTTTCAGGACCCTCCCCAAAGGACCACGAAGACACCAATTGTATCAAGGAAGGTCCGAGAGCCACCCCACCCTCTTTTGTTATCGGATATTGAGAGGAGAAGTATCCTTCCTCATCTCAACATCTACCTTCATGTAGGTCTTGCAGTTTTCTTAGGAGCAAGTCCTCTTTGGATATCAACTTGAGAGCGGGAAGCATCCCATCTCCCATCAGTATCATGTCCTCCCAGGTCCACAATCCCGGACCTGGGCAAACAAAAAAACCACACACACGTAGTGAAATACATTCGAACTATGTGGTAAATAACCATGTCACAGATCGGGCTGAAGCTCAGTCAACGCATCACGGTATCTCCTAGGCCTATGCTCACCAGGTTGCATGCAGGGTTCCCCCACCAATACGGCTCATGTGGCCTGTGTAGCAAGTGCAGCTCCGTGAGCCGAAACAGCAAGGGAAGCGGAGACTCAGCGCAAAGCCTGTGTCCATGTTCCCAGGCTATGCACAGGATACCCCTCCTCAGGCTCAAGTGGCCTCTGAAGTGCAGGGAGGCGACAGCAATCAACAGCCAGCAGACGTTGAGTCACCTTCGCTAACAATCCAACGGCATGCCCAGCATCGGGCGAGTCAATGTCCACACCGCTAGTACTCTGGCAGGCAAGATGCAGCAGCAACCAGGATGCAGTACCATGTTCCCAGCATCCAATCACAGGGTTGTCAGCAGTGGCTAAACAGACACCTGAAAACCCACTTGCTTCTGTATTCCCCCCCCCCTGAGCGGCACTCTTCTCCACATTATGGCAACACAGCTTCTCTCTCTGGAAAGAGACTTTGCAGCTCCTATTTGCACTGCTCTTCCCTCTGGGAAGCGGCATTGGATTGCTCACCTTGTCGTAGTACACGTGAAGTTCCTAGAACTCAATGAGGCACCGGTAGGTTTGCGCTAATATTCTCAACAGCGGTTGTCAGATTAGTTGCAGAATCGTCTTGTGTACAGCTAGTCTGTGAGATGCGAGAGGACAATGGGTGGCGGGACCAAGTTAGGGATTTACAACAAATATTGATCCCTAGTCCGGGGCTTCTCAGGGGAGCTGCTCTCAATCAGCCCTCTTGGATTTAACTTGGAAGGGCCTGGGTACACCTTTGGTACCATAAACTAGAGACTTGTAGGAAGGTTAAATATGCCAATCGGGTGCATTCAAAGTTGACCTTTGTTGGAAGGAGGACAGCACTTTACCTAAGGTTAGCATGGGTAAAGTGCACAGAGTTCTATAGCCAGCAAAAACAGGGTTCGACAAGAAGGCCAACAACAAAATCAGAGTGACAGCAGAAATTGCAAAATTCCAACACAACCAAAGTTATCGTAGATTCCCCTGAAGGGCTCCCCTACTCAGGCAATAAAACATGGGCAAGTTGCCTCTTCTGCTGTGGTACTTTTTTGTTCTGGGCTGGCCCATAAGGAACCATTCTCCTCATCTGCAGACCCAGTCTGAGAGATTCCCAGCTTTTGCTTGACCACAGGTGCATTCCTGTATGTAGACATTACCACTAAAGCCAACAAGGTGATGTGGGCCATTGTGCCCTTAAGTCATAAAATTATGTTCCCAACCTAGGACAACTTCTGCCCACAAAGACAACCACCAATAGAGGCCACTAACAGCTGTTGCTGTAGAGCCAGGCCCCTGGACATCCACTGTCAGGAGGAGGTTCCAGTCTGGGGCCTTGGACAAGCCTCATCCCCAGCTACGGCTGGCTAGGGGTCCCTCCCTTGCTCCTGGGGTCTCTCTGGCCACTTGGGTTTTTAAGGGGAGGAGCTACACCCTCTGGTGGTAGACACCCTCCTTCCACTCCTGCCATCTGAGGGGTGGTATCCTGAGACTGTCTTTTCAGCCCAGGGTCTGTACCCTTGGACTGAACAGGTGCCAGGACAACTGTCTGTCATGCAGGGGAAGGCCTCTAGTCCTCCATCTCTGTGACAGCACCTCAAGGACTGAGGTGGCCTTACCATGGCCACTCTTGCGGGGCTCTTCTCGCAGAGCAGGTAACTCCTGACCTACTGGTCATCCCACTGTGGATTGCTTCCACCTCCAGTCCCTTACTCTCCATCCAGGACTCCATACTCGGTTTGGAAACATTACACCGTGAAATTTGAGGAGTTGGGGCAGCCTCTCACGGGTAGAAGTTCATTGATAAGGACATCAATGGGCATCTGGGGACTGACAATGACCCTCCTATGGGCCACTTCCACCCCCGCGCCCCATTCCAGAGATACCAGGGCCACAGGAAAGAAAAAGCCTTGCGCCTGGGTTACCATGCATACCTGTCCTGGCAGACACCGCTCTTGGGAAACCAGCTTTTCTACCACCAGCTTTTCTACCACCATGGTCTGGCTGGCCTAAGAGCAGTGGCACGATCACATTCAGTGTGATCTGGTTAAAGTGATGACTCTAACCCCCAAGGCCCAGCAGCTTACCTTCTGGATCCACCTCCCAACTAAGGGACACTAGGGCATATGCTACCCTCGCCTAAAGGGGCCAAACTACCCCCCCGCCTACCCCCTCACCCCACTTCAAGGCCACAATAACCACCTCTGTGAAGAGCCCTCCTGTGGGTGGTTTTCTAAGACCGGCGTAGTCCCCATGCTTGTGCACGCAGGCTTGAAAAGTGCTAGTTGGCTTCTGCTCATCAGAACCTCCCCCCCCTTGTGCGCCGAGTGGTTATGGGACTCCTTTACCTTTAAACTCTTTTGCTGCGCTTTGGGGATCATCAGTTTTATCCTTGACCTCACCCCGCCGCCCTTTTGCCAAGAAGGACCTTGATCACCCTTCTTCGGGTCACTCCAAAGTACCCTTTTGTACACTCTAGCGCAGAACCAGAGATCTACTTCCTTCCCAAGCTCCCTGGGTATAGCGAGTCTAGAATTAATCCAGTGTTTGTGCTCCTCGGCAATTGTTGGGAGTTATCTTTTTAAAGGTGCAGGTTTTATATGTGCCACATACACTTAAGAGTGGACAAGTTTCATCAGGAGTGTGCACCCAAAGCCCCTCGAATGCTTCCAGAAGCAGACAACTGCAAGTTGGGAAGAGTCTAAAACCATAGCCAGGCTTGTATCGTCAGGGGTCAGACACGAAACAGATGCCATATATCTACCCTGTTAGAACAAAATCGATCTGGTCGCCTAACAAGACACTATTGACCCCCAAGTACCCATCTGCTTCTAACCTAGAGTTCAGGCCTGCATTTTACATCCCAGAGGCCCTTGCAGTGCCATGTGCAAATGAGACCAAGTCCTCAAACATGCGGCTGTCATTCTTAGTAGGGAAACCTTTAACATTTGGTGGCAAGAGAGACTTGCTCTGTTTCCATTGGTATAGCCAGGACACCAGCGCCAGGCTTGCACTGAACCAGAAGTAGGGAGCATTGCTCTCAATGCGGAGGGAAGGACTCACAGTGGCACAAGCCGCATTTTGCTTATAAAGCATAACTCTTCACTCAGCCTTTGGAACAGAGAAGGAGATTAGTGATAAAAACAAGAGAATAAACTCCTAAAAAGTACAGTGCTTGGGTCTTCACCTGCTCTAAAGCGCCCCGACGCAGGTGCATGAAGGCGCTTCAGGCATCTCTCAGAGAAGCAACATCCTCTTCGCACAAAACATAGCTTTCAGGACAGTCCCTTTCAAAGATTTGAGAAACCGCAGCAGCACGGCTCCAGTCTGGTTTCCCCCACAGAGGTCATGCCTTGTTCTCCACCTACAGAGATGGTGACCGAATGTATCCGGACCCATGCGCCTTGAGTCCCCAAAGTCTGTGTACCGTACTGCTCCTGTCAAGAATCAACCAACCACCTCCACACCAGCGCCAAGACCCAGGACACTCAAAAGTCCCACCTAGGAAGGGAGGACATAATCGGACACCAGGGCTTTAATGCAATGGTAAATCTACTGAGGGGAATCTGCCTCTTGCTCCAGCTGTCATCATCGTGAAGCTTCTACCCGACACCAGTCCACTTCACGGTGTCACTGTCCTTCCTGAATCCCCACTTAAAATCACTAGGCGATCATTTTGTGTTATTCCATTTGATGAGATTCCCCCTTTTTAGGTCTCGCCTGAGCCAGCACATGCGCTGTCTGCAAGACATTTAGTAAGTGGGTTTTGAAAGTGCTACCACAGGCTTTTGCTGGCCTCAAACTTGCGGTTACGTGCACGCGCGCAGGCGCCATCTGTGTTTCCTCCGTCACGGGTCATTAAGTGCATCGCTATCACTTTCGCGGCCGCGTCACTTTCACAGCCACGCGGCCAATGCTTGTTCTATATGTGTATTACTTTAGATCCCACGTGGGGTTATATTGGCACACCGCTTCTGGTTGTAACTTTGCAGCACTTTTGGCATTTGATTTGCTACTTGCGATTATGCCCTGCAACCCGCCGGGCTTGCACCCCACACCATTGAGGAGTCCCAGACTACACAGGCCATTGCAGTCACCACATTTTGGTTTTTCACGTCAGCCCACACCTCATTGGGGACATGTCTTTTCTATTTTTTCTTTTTCCTTTTACATTTTTTTTTTTTTTTATCATGTTCATTTCTACTTTAGTTGTCACTTTACATTTTCAGCGGACGAAGGTGCGGTATTAGACTTATTGCCATTCCCGGCAGTCTCTCTTCCCTGACTTTTTCTCTGGCCCGGTTTCCATAACAACGGACGCCATGCTGGATGAGGTTTTCTGCCACATTCCCGACGTTCCTTACATGCAGGGTTACTAGCAGACAGCGATAACATCCCGGGTATGACACGCCCCCAGAGTGTCTCTTACTTCACTTTTTCTGGTGAGAGCGCGATTGTATGCGCTATATATACCAGCCCACCTCACTGACAACGGATTCCACTCTACCCTAAGGCGGTTCCAGGAACGAGCTAATGTCGCGCACGGCTCCAAGTAAGCGGGATGCCTCCCCACCTATATGCAAAAAGAACTATTGATGGACGGAATGCAGAACAAATCAAAACATTCACCCCCAGTCAAGAGATCTGGGTTAAATCCATAATTTTTTTGCTCACCATGCCACCCCAGTTTAGACCGGACCATATGCAAATCAGACCCTGTGCCTCATGGGAACAGTCCAGCCCGAACTGCCAAGCCAGGTCCTCCCTGGACAGGAAATAAGCATCCTAGGACCAGTTTCGGGGTTTCACCCCTCTTCAGCCAGGATAGCTTGATTCCAGTGGCATGGAGAGCACGGGACTCACCCACCTATATGCGACACTCTCTCCTAGTAATCGCTTTCCTCTGCCTGCGTTCTTGTGCATGCCTACCTTCATGCATTTCCGCTACTCATGCCTGTCTGTCCTTATTGTTTTCAGGCCTCCTATCGTTGCCCCCTTCCACCTTTTTACCTTTCTGCTCTTTCCCAATCTCCAATTGGTCACTACACTTTATCTGGTAGTTTCCACCTTGGGGGACTGAATCTGGGCTTTCCTCTCTATCACCCGAGACTTCCACGTTTAGAAATTTTTTGCAGTCCTGCATGCCATCTTCCCTCGTTTACCTCCCTGCTGTCCCCGGTCTGAGTTCATACCCCTAGACGGCAGCCCACACCCCGTAGGGCCTTTACTAGCCTCTTATGTCCCAGTGCAGTGGTTTTTCACCATCTAGACCATGGCAACCTATAGGCGTACTGAGGCCGTGGCCGGGTATCCCATTCCCTTTGCGCTTGCACGTGTGAGACTCATTATTGACACAGCAGGTATACACCCCAGCATGACAGCCCACATCGCCGTTAGTCTCAAACTAGCCCCCTATTGTCCTGTGAAATTTCTGAGCACTTGTATCCCAGATCACTTCTTGCTTTAGGCGCACCGGGCCTTAACTGGGTCTCCTATTTCTTCAATACCCACATGTCTCAGATCCATCGTGGATACAGCGGGTTGCAATTTGACACCTTTTTCTGATTACACTCCCACACGGCAACCCCCCCCCCCCCAATAGTCTCTGATAATCACATGTGGGTCCGTGTTTGTTTCAATTGACTCCTTGCTTTCACCCTTGATATGTGCCTGACACACAGAGGACCATTCTTTGGGCTACCCACGACCCTTTTACTCGCCAGCCTTATTTCCGTCGGGGCGCCACAGGGTTCTTCTAGACCTCTGCGCCCACCAACACCTTTTGAAGCATCTTTGAATACAGATCGCTATTGTCCACTTTGTGCCTAACCTTCGCACCAGCTTTTACCAGACTGTCCCATGAATCTTGTTGGGCTTTTTCTCATTATGTCTTTTCCCCCCATGCCAGACACATCTTTGGGCCCTTATCATGGAGGTCATGGGTGCGCCATCACACACGTGATTTCGCCCGATCGTGGACACGGTCTATTACCACTAGGAGACCTGCATACTTTGGAGTTCCACGCAAACATTTGATACGATACACGGTATGTAGCATCCAGCTCTGAGATACCACCTACTTCACAATGTATTGATTATGTTTTTTTCCCCCCCATACAGCTCTTGAATACTACCATTATGGTCCCAGATGGTTAACGTGCTCCCTTATCCCTCACATCCATGTACATAGTTCCTGCTTCAAATGACCATAGTTTCATCCCACGGCGCAAGGACCAGTACGCCCTGGTTTGTGCACAAACACCCCAATTTCTATACATTTTCTCTTGAACACCTCACAACGCGGTTGTCCTACTGTGAGCACTTATTTGCGGTCACAACCACCATCCGTGGCGCCTACTTTGGCATCTCCACAACTGGACACACTGGCGACTGTATCCTAGACATGAAGGATGAATCATCACTTGCCCTATTCAACGTGACCCATGGATAAGAATTTTCACGTGTGTTTTGCGCTCACCTGGGACATTAGCAGAGACGCTTTGGTTGCTGGCAGGACGTGTGGGGTGAACGCCAGAGTTTGGGCTTGTTGCTCCCTCCCGCCGCCGCTACAGGAGCCCTTTGCGGTCGCAGTGCGGAGGGAACAGACTCCAACTCCCACAATCCCCGGCAGTGTCACCGCCCCCTAACACACCCACTTCCGCGCCCGGAGGCGCTAAATTCGAGGAGGCTCCCTCTGCGTCGCGGGACGCGCGCGGGCGGCGCCGGGCTAAGCCCGGGCAAAGGGCGGGCCCTCTGTGGCCCTCAGAGGCCAGAGGAGGCTGGGCTGGAGCCACTCTCTTGCCTATGTGAAGGGCATATATTGTAAAAAATAAAGGAGAGGGGTCCCACTACACCAAGGGGAACAGGACACCAAAACAAGACACTATGTCAAATAAACAGGACCCCCTTGGGTATCTTATGTAGCATACATCCGTTCATTCGCATTCACTCACAAGAGCCAGGTATTAGCACCAATAGGAGTCCGGAAAGGTAGTGTATGTAGAATAATCAGTGTATTTATTTTATATCATAAAAGCATTAAAAAACATTAAAAACAATTTATCACAAAATCCATGATCGTCTGGGATTACAAACATGTCCCTCTACAACGGGGAGTGGGCCTACCCTCTATATGATTGGGGTTTGAAACATAAAACTATTAAAGCCCTTTGACTAACATACCTAGCTCGGACTTCATGGCAATCAATAGAGTACTTTCTATCTTCCCCACAGACAACCAGCATTCCAAGTGGACCATTAATCAAAAACGGCGTTTCTCTTGGACGTAAGCTTGTGAAAGAAGGAGTCCCATAGCCTCTGTGGGGTATATAATTTGGACCGTAGCAGTCAGGTACTTTCCGTTGAAATTCAGAATGGGTGTTTTCTCCAGTTCTACCCTAGTTCATGTTATTCAGAAAATTAACTAGGGTTCCCTTTCTATTTTTATAGAGGAATTATTGCGGAAGGCACGTTTTTACAACTTTATATCGAGTGCAACACTGGTGCCACCTTGAAGGATCTCACAAGGTACTCAGTTTAAGGAGGGCATGATTGGTCCCTACACATAGTTCTATATGAAGAAATAATACAAATGCATTTTAATATATCTTCCTAGGGAGGAGATTACCCCCCCATGATTGAAAGCTGAACAGTTTGATATACTCGGTGGTTGAAAGATGTCACTGACGAAGAAGTGACAATCTGAAGTCTCGGTTACACCCCCAACTAGGTGGGTAACTCTCTTTAATATCAGATATATGAGACTTGTATGCATAATACAAGTGTATATATGGAGCTGTGGGATTGTTGTAGAGTGTACGGGCATGGCATCAATGTGGAGGACAAGGATGTGGTATTTAGAATTCTCGTGTTTTTTATGATGGTGTCTGCTTATTGTAGTCAGGGTCTTTGTTAACCCTCCACTGGACATTAATATCGTATTAACATGCGATTTTAATTAAGAAATGTTATAATCATGATGTACAAGTATTTGATATGTGTTTTTATATAAAAAATATGTGTTTTATTTTTTGATTTTCTAGATACAATCTTGTGTGGGAGTTGTGTTACAAGGATTTGTGCTAGCCTGAAGAAGGTGGGGAATCATAAGATACCACCGAAACGCGTCACTTTTTTGTACAGACTTTATGGGAAGGACTTACACAACGATTCTGGACACCGAGAAAGTATTAGGTTCACAAAGGCACAGGCAATATCTCTGGATATAATTGAAAAAGAAACTTGACATATTTATGAAATATGCATTTATGAACTTGTCGGTTTTTGAGCTATGCATCTTTGAGTACCTGTGAGATTTATACTATAAGACATCGCTGCTTGTGTACTTCCCTTAAAATCTTTTTGTCTCCCTCATGGATTTTGTGATAAATTGTTTTTAATGTTTTTTAATGCTTTTATGATATAAAATAAATACACTGATTATTCTACATACATTACCTTTCCGGACTCCTATTGGTGCTAATACCTGGCTCTTGTGAGTGAATGCGAATGAACGGATGTATGCTACATAAGATACCCAAGGGGGTCCTGTTTATTTGACATAAGGGCATATATTGTACATTCTTTCATTAACCTACTATGGCCGTGAGTTATGAACATTCGACATCTGTTAAGGCTGGGGGTTTTACTAATGGCACATTAGACTGTTATTTTAGCAAGGTTTCCATGGATCTAGGGAGGGAGGACACTTTAGCTGAGCGCCGGGCTGAGTGCCGCCAGTCAGTCGAATGTATGAAGAATAGGCCCCTTATAGGTCTATCACAACAAGCTATTTTGCCTGATATAAGCCCCTCTATTGAAATTGATGACTTGCTCTCTATAGATAGTGTTCCCGTACTCTTGCGGGAGCCATCTCCTTCATTTTCTTTACCTAATTCGTCTGATAGTTTACATGCAATCACCATCCTTCCTCCTAGCGATTCCCTATTAGAAGCAAAGGTGATTGATAACCCTTCCCTGCCTAACGTGGAGATCACAATAAAGAAGAATAGGAAACTATTGTTGTCCAAAGCTCTTGGCCCTCCAGGAGGAAGAAGGGCGGAGACCCATGTAGACCCAGGATCAGTCATTCTGATTTTGGGAAAAACACTAAGGCTGCCAAACCAGCTGTATCTACCTCAAAGGACCCCATAATAATTGCACCAACCCCAAAGGCTGCTTCAACTATAGTACCAACATTAGCGGAATTAGGCACTCCTTTGCATTGTCCTCCAAAGGAAGTACAGTTTACTGACCCTTTGGAAAGTATTGAACATCTTATAAGGTCATTCATGTTACCAATTATTGAGGGGTTGAGGAAAGGCTTGGGAATTTAGAGCTGGCCATCAGTAGTAAAGCTGGGCAAGTTAAGGACCAAGAGGTCCTGGCCCATTCTCCCAGGCCTTCTTCTTTTCCTGCTGCCCGTGAAGGCCGAATCAAAGTTAGTACTGCCACAGATTTTGAACATCAGAGACTAATACCCCCCCAAACCTGTAAGGCAATCTGCTTTGCTTGTTGCCAGCGAAACCCGGAGGGTAGGGGAAAAACAGTGCGCAGGAAATATGGGTGATGGGAGTAGGAGCTCTAGTACTGCTAAGGTCGCGAAACGCAAGGAGCCTCAAGTTGAACTACCGCCAGAAGCTGTCCCCTATGTGGTTGTACTAGTGGGAGTCCCAATACTTCCGGATGGTAAGAGGGAAGGGTTTTCTCAGCTTAAAAATAAAACTGTTCATTGGCGGAGTCAAAATCGTCCCCTCCCCTATAACATCAATGGCGAGATCCTCCATGTTCGCCGACTCCCCTGGCTGGGAAGTAGGGTTAAGGATATTAAGGGGGACTGAATTGTTATTAATTTCAGAGACCCCGAGGCCGTTAGATATATTCTAAACTGGTCAGTAGAGATTTCTGGAAATTCTATCGCCCCTTTTGAACTCACCTATTTTTTACCCCAGAACACAAGGGACCAGAGTTGGGTACTCTGGGGCTCTTGTTTTCCCACAGACCAACCCACGTGTATATCATAATAATGGGCACACAGTGTTTGAACCTAATTTCAAATCAATGATCTTTGATAACGTCCCAAGGTGGGACATTGTACCGCCCAGGAGCTATGGGAGTAGAGACGGGAGGATGGACCACCTGGTACCAATCACGCCATTTGAAGCCATAAATAGATTTGAAGCTCTTTCTGGCCTCGACGGTTGTGATTGACAGATGTGCCCATTGACCAACTTACCCCTCGTTACTGTCAAATCTGACCCAATCAATAACCTTAGACCACGGCATATTGGTACATTTGAGCCAATTGAACGATCTAGACCACTAGAGGGGATCTTGACATCAGAATTATCTGCCGAGTCCCCATCTATTCCTTCCCTTGTCTCTCGTTCTCTCTCAAATTGCATACCTGAGCAGGAGGCTGGTGCTGGGTCCTTCACCTTGAGCGATTCCAATGGTTCCTTGGACTCCCTATCATCTAAGCTTGCTACTGATGTTGAATATGCTAAAATTCTCTCATGGAATGTGGCGGGTCTCAAGAATAAATTGCCCATTCCTGAGTGCGGTGCGTTTATTGCCTCATTTGACATTTGTATGTTCCAAGAAACTTGGATGCTCAAAGAGAGTGTGGCCCCAGGCTTTGCAACATACGACATTCTAGCAAGTATGAGCAGTAGGGGCAGACCCTCGGGCGGGCTGTCCATATGGGTTGGCACGTATCTAGGAGTGAAGGTACTAGAAATTCCAACTAATTGTCGGGATAAATTCACTTGACTCCTCCACTGTGTTAATCTTGGGTTGGGACTTTAATTGTCATTTTGGGCCCCTTTGGGATCCAAATGTAGGAGTCCCAGATGAAGTGGATTTACTATGGAACATTCCAGACCCGCAGTCCCCTTTGGTTAAAGCCTGGACCCCCCTTGTCTTGCAACTGCAGTCACTCTCCTTAGCCGCATCGTTACGAGCATGCAATGGAAGGGTGAAGCCAGATAGACCTGGGAAAATAACGTTCAATAGATTATATCATACTTCGATAATTGAGTACATCTTTATTGAAGCTAGGCATTGGGACAGGCTTTATGAGTTTGTGGTCATTGAGAGGTTTGACAGTGACCATAATGCTCTAGGTTTGACCCTTAAACCGGGGAGTTTTGGACTAAAAAAACCCTCCCCCCAGATGAGAACCAAGTCACTGACCCATTGATAATTACAAACTGCAGAAGGAGGGCCAAATGGCCAGAATTTGAAATGTCCGACAGTAAACTTGCGGTACTGTATGAGATTATCATACCATTCATTGAAGAGATGGGGAGAGTTTGTCCTTCGGGCAGCTCAACTAATATTCATGGCCAACTGGTTGTTGCTTTAAGTTTAAATCTTTTTATTGATTTTAACACAAACAGAATGCCATGGACAGCATCAGCAGCGTCAACTACAACCCTGCGGGCCGGCTCGTTACTGTGGGAAAGGGGTGGCCTACTCATACTCCAATCCAGCCCCGTGGGAAATCAGTGTTAACACAGCATGTCGCCTACAACCCCTCAGGGCCGGCCGCGTATCCTGCAAAAGGGCACACTGTGGGCTACAAGTAGGGCTCCGAATATCCTGTGCAGTCAAACCCGCTAGGTTCCCCTCGACAAGGCACTCTAATGTGGCCGGTAGGGCCTCAGTCTCTGCAGCGGGCTCTACAGCTAAGACCGGTCCAGTCGGACTGCTATCTGCCAGGACATTCAGAAAAACCAAAGAACAAAACTCCAATCCCGTCTTAACACCCCCCTCCCCCTTCCCGTCCCGTCCTCCACTCCCCCCTCCCCAGTCCAGTGCGTGCTTCTAGTAAGTCCCGCTCGGTGTGCTACCTCGACTGGGGACCCCGTCCCGCCGCAACATCACTCCCCATCAGGGGGCGCTATTTCCTTGTGTAGTAAGCCTCAAGAGGCGAAGGTATCTGGGGCA
This sequence comes from Triturus cristatus, assembly GCF_964204655.1. Lineage (NCBI taxonomy): Eukaryota > Metazoa > Chordata > Amphibia > Caudata > Salamandridae > Triturus > Triturus cristatus. The sequence goes on along the minus strand of NC_140580.1, from coordinate 1,166,822,811 downwards.
GGTGAGCTCCCTGAATTCTGTGACCAGAAGGGACCGGAATGGCTGCCAGAGGTCATTAAACTTCTCCGCGTCCCCTGCCACTGTCAATGAGAGTTTCTCCATGCCCAGAACATGCCATAGCCTGTGCAGCCAGCCCATGATCGTAGGGGTGGGTGGGAGAGCGCCAGTGCATTAAGATGTTCTGAATGGCGGACCCCAACGCTATGGCAATCTGTCTGCCTCTGCGGGATTTCAAGGGGTACATCAGGTCGTTGGGGAGGCCCAGCACTATATAAGCTGGGAGGCGCGGTAACTCAGTCTTAAAGTGGGAGTCAACCTCGTCGAGCACCTCCTGCCAATAAGCCCCCAGTAAGGGGCATTCCCACAGGATATGTGTCAATGTACCCACCCGCCCACAGCCCCTCCAACAGGTGTCTTCCTTACTACTGTCCATGGCGTGTATACGTGCAGGGGTGTAATACCATTATGTGGAGACCTTGGTGAAGGTTTCGGTAAGTCCCGTGTGATACGCCGAGTGCCGAGCTCTGTAAGCTATCTGTCCCCATTCCTCGTGGCTCAGGGTCCTTCCTAGCTCCCTCTCCCATCTCTCCCGCCCCGGGTTGTAAAAGTGCGAGGGGGGCACCTGAAGGAATTGGTACAGGTCACTGATGAGTTTGGCGTCGGTCATGCGCGTTAATAGCCAGCGTTCGTAAGGGAGGAGTCGTCCATCCGCTGTGTTGCGCACCTGTGGTTGCAGCGCCCAGTGGCGAATTTGCCAATACCGCATTCTCTCGGTTTCCGGCAATGCGTAGTCCCGTCGTAGGTCCGTAAAGGGGATAATACCTTCTGCATTGTACATATGGCACAGGGCTCTACATCCCGCCTCTCGCCAGCAGTTGAGTGCGCCTCTCTCCATCCCTGGTGCAAACTCCGGATTGTCCGCCAGAGGTGTCAGCGGAGAGGGGAACGTAGTCAACCCATGTATGAGATTCGTAGCATCCCAGATCTGGAGATGCACCCTAGTGATAAAAGAGGCATATAAGTTGGCCGGGCGGTGCGCCCTGCGAAGGAAGGGTATCTCCTGCAGAGGACGCCCCGCCACCGCCTGATCTTGGAAAAGCCAGTGTTTATCCGACTCCCATCTGCTCCATTCCACTAGATGTCGCAGCTGTGCCGCTTGAAAATATTTGCGGAGGTCCGGGATGCCAAGCCCCCCCGCCTCCGGTGCCAGCAATGAGAGTGCTCTCCGCATTCTTGGCTTCTTGCTCTTCCAAATGAAGCGTCCTAGATCCAACTGCATCTGCCGGAGCCATCCCGTTGGTGGGCGTAGCGGGAGTGCCCTAAACACAGAGGATCTGTGGTAAAATTGTCATCTTGACCGCCGCCACCCTTCCGAGCAACGACAGGGTGCCCCGATACCAGCGTGTTAATTCGTCCCTGACTTTCCGGCCCAAAGCAGTGTAGTTGGCCGATACTATCGTGGGCAACGTTGGAGCCAAAAGGACTCCCAGATAGGGCACCGGTTCCCGGGACCAGACTATAGGGACTCGGTGTTGCAAAAGGGCTCTGGTCGCCGGCGCCAGGGAGAGATCTAAGGCCACCGACTTGCCCATATTCATTTTAAACCCTGCCACCTCCGCGAAGGAGGTCAGTTCTTCAATGCACGCTGGGAGAGCCGAGAGCGGGTCGTCAATGGAGAGTATCACGTCGTCGGCATATAGGCTAACTGCATGGCTGAAGCCTCCGAACTTCACTCCCTTCACCCCCGGGTTATCTCGGATCCGCTGGGCAAAGGGTTCCATATATAATGCAAAGAGTAATGGTGACAGCGGGCACCCCTGTCTCGTGCCTCTCTCAATGTCGAAGCTCCTCGAGCTGTACCCATTGACTCTTACTATGGCCGTTGGGGATCTATAGCAAGTAAAAATCATATGGCGAAATTTGTCCCCTACTCCCACCCTCGCCAACACCTGTTCTAGGTACGGCCAATGCACACGGTCAAACGCCTTCTCTGCGTCCACCAACAGCAACATCCTCTCTCCCCCCGGGTACGCGATGCTTTCTCAATGAGGTGAAGGATTCGTTTGGTATTATCGACCGTTTGTCTCCCAGGGATGAATCCCGCCTGATCCGGATCGATAAGCCCCGGCAATAGGGGGGCGAGGCGCGCAGCTAAGATCCCCGTGTATAGTTTGAGATCGATATTGAGGAGAGATATTGGTCGGTAAGAGCCGCAGTGGGATCTGTCTTTACCCGGCTTGGGGATCACCGCAAGGGACGCTCTTAAGAGGTCTGACGGGATGGCTCCCGGCGTCGCAAAGGTGTTAAACGCGTGAGGATAGGCGCCAGCAGTGTACAGAACGTTTTATAGAAAAGCGATGTAAAGCCGTCCGGTCCTGGGGATTTACCATGTTTAAGGCGGGCAATTGCAGATATCACTTCCTCCGTTTTGATGTCCCGCTCAAGAGCCTCCGTCTGGGAGGGCGTTAGGGGGCGGCAAAGAAACCGAGTCCAAATACCTCCGGGTTGCGAGTGCATCCGGGATGTCTCCAGCGTAGAGACTCACGTAATACCGGCGGAAACGCTCCGCAATGCCAGCGTCGTCCGTGACCGTGGAGCCCGAAGGGTCGGTGATCGCCTTCACTGTGTGTTTGACGAGTGACCCTGAGCTTGCTTGCTAGTAGTCTGCCACATTTATCTCCCCCCGTATAGTAGGCGTGTTTGAGGCGCAGTGCCGCGTATTCCGCGCGGTCCATATCTAAGGCCGTCAAGAGTTTCCTCGCTCCTTGAAGTTGCCGCCATATTCTAGGGGCCCCCGTCCGGCTATGCATGTGCTCCAGTTCGCGGACCTACTGCGTGAGCTCCTCCCGCTTCCTTCTCCTGTTGGCGTTGTCCGCCGAGATCGCAATAAATTCCCCTCGGAGTACCGCTTTCAGCGCCGCCCACTGTGTCGCTCGTGTCGTGTCCGAGTTCTCGTTATGTGACAGGTACTCCCTGACCGCTGTCGTCACCTGTGTGATCACATCGCGTCTGCCGAGGAGCGTGTCCCGCAACCGCCAGATCCTCGGGGGACTGGAGGTCGGCGGGAAACTGAGGGTAGCCGACACCGGGGCATGATCCGAAACAGAGATCACTCCTATGTCCGCGGCTGTAGCCAGCTCACGCACCGGCCCTGAGACCAAGAGGTGGTCCAGTCTTGCATACGTCTAGTGTGCGTGCGAGTAGAACGAGTAGCTTCGTGCCGTGGGGTGCATGTGACGCCAGAGGTCCCCAATATCCATCTCCGCCATCATGGCCCGACATCCCACCGAGAACTCTCCCGTCTGCGGCGAACGGTGGGCGGATCTATCAGCTGCACCGTCAAAAACCATATTAAGGTCGCCCCCTAAGATTACATGCCTGTCCTGTGCCGTCGCAGTCTCCTCTAACGCTGACCAGAGGAACCTTTCTTGCCGATCGTTCGGGCTATAAACGGACCCAATCGTAAACGTGAGACCAGCCACTCTGATTCTGTAGACCAGAAGCCTGCCCTTTAATTCCGCATGTTTATGGAGCACCTCCCCTCTAAAGTGTCGGGCTACGAGGATCGCTACCCCCGCGGTTTTAGTGTTGTTAGAAGAGAAAAATTGTGTAGGGAATGCGGAGGACCGCAGCCTACCGCAATCCCTGGGTAAGAGGTGGGTCTCTTGGAGCAGACAGATGTCTGCTCCGGTGTTTTCTAGAAGGGATAGAACAGCACGCCGGATTGTTTAAGCCCTTGACATTAAGCGTGACAATTTTAAAAGGTGTCTGCGGCATGTTGGAATGTCATCGATACCGCTGTGTCTCTTGTGAATTGACAGATTATAGCATGTATACCACTATGGCATCGGCCTTCCCTGACACGCACTGGACTGCCCTCCCCCATCCTTGAGTCTCCCTGCCCCCCCCCCCCCGTCTACCCCGACGCCCTCCCTCCCCGCTCCTCTTCCCCCAAACACCCAACAAAACTCCCTGATAACCCGCCCCCCCCCCTTCCCCAACAACATGTCCGTAACACATCTCTCCTTCCCACCAAGTCCTGGAGTATCAATGTCCAAGTCCGGCTCCCAGAGAAGCAGGTCTTCGGTATAGTATATCAGTGGACGTCAGGCCCCTACCCCTTCCCCACCCGCCCCCCCCCCCCCGCCCCGTCCCCCAAACCTGCATTTCGAGAAAGGCTGTGTTGGACTCCCAGGCAGTCAATGAGACATCACTGACTCCTGTGTTTCCAGCCACTTCCATTACTGCTTCGTCCGTGCTGGCTCTAATGCCGGGCGAGTCCGGTCGTGTGGACCGCGCCCCGACACCCTCCGCCATCCATCCTCCAGAGATCGACCTTGTCGCTGCTCGGCCATCTCGTCGTCTGGTGCGGCAATACCCAAGAGTCCGCAAGTCTCCCGCAGGGAACGTAGTTGGTGCATAGTACCGTCCCAGCAGAAGATGAGCCGAAAAGGATGTCCCCAGGTATAAGGCGTGCCTTGTGCTCTTAGAAAATCCGTGACTGTCTTGAACGTTTTTCGCTTCTGTAGCGTGATGGCTGACAGGTCTTGGTAGAGGGCCACTTGATGGCCTCGGAACGTCAGGGATTGCCTCTTCCGCGCCTCCGTCATGATGCGTTCCTTGAGCGAAAAATCCGGAAGGAAGGCAAATATTTCTGGGGGTGGCGCCGACGCTCTTCGTTGGGGTCCCACTCTGTGCGCTCTGTCAATTCGGATAGGGAACCCCTCCGCCTCTCCCAGTACTTCTCGGAACAGGGCCCGCAGATATCCCGCCACATCCGTCCCTTCGGCCGTGGATGGCAGCCCCCGGACCCTTATGTTGTTCCGCCGAGACCTGTTTTCAAGGTCCTCCGCGTGGGCTTGGAGATCTATCTGCTGGTCTCTGAGGCGCAACACTTCTTGTTGCAGATGTTCGCAATCTTCGTCTCGTCTGTGGCTGGCGTCCTCCACCGCGACCACCCGGTCTCCTAGGCCATCCACCTCCCGGCGCAGCTCCCGTACTTCACCTGCCACCTCATTCTTCAGGGTTTGGAAGTCCTCCCTGAGGGTGCTGAAGAGCGACTCCATAAAGGACCTGGTAATGGGGGGTTCTCCGCCTCCAGCTTCCTGTGCCCCTCCGGAGGACCCGGGGGACTGCTGCCCCCGATCTGCTCGTTGTTGGTGGCGTCCTAGTAGCTCGGGGAGAGTGCGTTCCCCTTTCTTCCCTCCTCTACTGCCAGCCATGGTCTCTGTGGCCCAGTGTCGCCCGACCTCTCACCCCTCGAGTCCGCTTCCCGCCGTCGCTGTCTCCGCGGCGTCCCTCGGTCTCCGCGCTGCCAAGACTCCGAGTCCTGCACTCGGTGTCATCGCTCCTTCGGGGCGATAGGCTACTCCAGTTCTCGCTAGGGGCTGTTTCCGGCCTTGTCCTGCTCACTCCGTTGGAGCACCGCCGTAGTCACCCCCAACCGTGCTGCACCTCCGAGGCTGTTAGGTCGAGACGTCCTCCGCTCGGTCCCTCTCCTCTGCTGAGAGGATCTCCAGCCTCCAGTCCCCCTCCGCCCCTCTACACTCCTCAGGTTCCGAGAGTTACTCCACCGCTGTGCGAAGGGGGGAGGCCACCAGGCCGTCGCCGCACCTGCGGGGCTGTTAGCTGTCCTCGGTACCTTCTTCTCCAGGTATCCGACGGCTGCGCCCCCCCCACGAGCCGGGGGCGTCGGGCCCCCTTCCGGGTCTCGCCTGCTGCTCTCCCTGCAGAGCTGTCGCGCTTTTGCAATGGCGGCGCCAGCAGTCCGAGGAGCCCCCCCGCGAAGGGTCGCTCCCGGGATCCGCCGACGCCCTCTCGTACCCAGGGTAAGTCCGCTGTCCCCCAGGTGGGCAAGGGCGTCCCCCACGGCTGTGTTGTCGCAGGCTCCACAGCAGAGCCCCCAGCGCTGGTGTCTGTGCTGGCCGCAGTTGCTCTCGGTCGCTCTGGGCCCTCGTGGGAGGCCGCCTACTCCGCTGTCTCCTGTAGCCGCCGGTGGCGGAGCAGAGCCACCCCCGGACTGGGTACTACTGTTCGCTGTCTCCGGGTGTTATCCCATCCTCCGGTTCGGCCCCCAGTACGGGTCCTAGTCCGCCGCTATTCGTCGTCTCGCTCCGGCCCGGGCACTCGCGTATTTCTGCAGCCAGACGCAGCCTCACGCAGCCCGGCCCGAAGCTCCACCCTCTCTCGGCCCTTCAGCTTCGGCCGCGCGCTGTCCGCCTCCAGGCTGCCGCGGGCGTGGGAAGTCTCTCACCGGCTCGATCTTAGATACCTCTGCCCCCGCTGATAATGTTCTCGTGAACCGGGGGGAGATTCAGCGCAAGAACCGTGGTTGGGGGATCAACGGAGCGGGAGCCGGCAGGAAAGGCGTCCGCTCACCCCGCCATCTTGGCCACGCCCCCCTGGTTGTTGCTTTAAAAGATATTCTGTATCCAGTAAAGAGGGTAATTCAACTCCGGACCGCAACAGCTCGGTGGTTCAACAGGACCTGTCGCATGGCCAAAAAGGCTCTGTTGCTGGTCTTAAAAACCAACGACAGAGAAGCCATCAGGGTAAATCGCTCCCTGTATAAAAAGGCAATCAGCGATGCGAAGAAGGAAAGGGAGGCTGCAGTGTGGGAGGAGTTGGGTTTTGCGCTTAGTCACAATGACGCCAAATCATTTTGGTCCATCGTAGCAACTGGAGTAAGTGGGCAACTCCACGCTCCTGCCCCCAATATTGCCTCCTCAACCTGGGAAAGCCACTTTGGTGATCTATATGGCAAGCCTGATTATGATGGTTTCTCTGTTAGCACTCCTGAACCTCCGCCACCTCTTGTATATTGTGCTCCATCCGAACTTTTTACCCTGGTTGAGGTAGAAACAGCAATTGGAAAAATGCTCCCTAATAAGGCTCCTGGCCTTGATAAATTGCCTGGGGACTTGTTTAGGGCACAACCAAAGATATGGGCCCCCTATTTGGTCGTCCTATTTAATCGTATCTTGCAGGGGGATGATGTGCCCCCCACCTGGCTAGGAGCAGAAATCGTGCCCATTCTAAAAAAAAAGGGCTGCCCATTAACTCCCTCTAATTATAGGCCCATTAGCCTAATTGATACTTCGCAAAAACTAATGGGGAGGGTTCTCCTGGACAGGGTCCTGGGGTGGATTGAGGAGAATGGGATTCTGTCTACATTCCAGGCAGGTTTTAGGGCTGGTACCTCCACCCTTGATCAGATTTTGCGCCTGCAGGTCTTGCACTGGAAAACAGCTATGGTGGAGGGTGGCAGCCTCTACCTTGTGTTTGTGGACCTGCGGGCAGCTTTTGATCTAGTTCCACGAGCTAAATTGTGGCAGGTCTTAGCAGACTTGGGTTTTCCGCCTTATTTACTCGCCGTCCTATCTAGGCTCCATGAAAACAATTTCGCCCAGGTAAGGTGTGGCAAGTATGGCGGTCTTACTGATAGATTTCCTGTCCAAAAAGGTGTCCGCCAAGGGTGTGTGTTGGCTCCCACACTATTCAGCCTCTATATTAACGGTCTTGTGGACCACCTGAATTGTGTGGTAAACAATGATGCCCCTAAATTGGCTACAGGTCGAGTGCCCGCTCTGATGTTTGCAGACGACACCTTGTTGCTGTCTAGAACATCATCGGGCATTCAAAATACACTGGATGGTTTTGTGAAGTTCTGCGAGTTGTGGGGACTGGAAATCAATCTGGGGAAAACAAAATTTATGATTTTCAACCCCCCGAAGCGGGTGCGCCCAAACCCAGTTTTATTTGGCACTCCACTTGAAAGGGTTAAAACCTTCGTATATTTGGGCATTACTTTAACTGAGAACTTTAACTGGAATGCGCAGATCTAAGTCGGCACTCAAGCTCTCTCAGTTGGTGGAGGGTCTAAACAAAGTTTTAAAAAATCAACTTATAAACCAGTGTCCCCTGCTTTGGAGATTTACTGTTGGCAGGCCAGAGTGGCTGCAGTCTATGGGGCTAAACTTTGGGGACATAAGCAGATAGGGACCCTCAAAAAGGCTGAGCAGTCCTTTTTAAGAACCCTTGTAGGGCTCCCTTCTAGCACGCCTTTGATCCCCCTTAGATTTGACCTTGGTTTAGTCCCAATAGAGGAGATCATAAGTGCCAGACCAATCTTGTATTGGAAGAGGTTATGGTCAGTCCCTGAACTGGCCGCATACAGAGCAGAATTTGCTGAGATTTGGCCTGCCCTTAAACATAAAAAGATCCCTTGGCTCCAGCATATTAATGCAGCTAGCATTTGTCTAGGACTTCCAGAACTGTGGGTAACCCCGGAAACCTACTTTTCTGGGCTATCAAAGAAAGAACTCCTTTCCCTGATATGTATACAGAATTCTCAATCACTCGAGTTCTACAGCGGTGGGTAGGTTGACTTCAGAGTTCCTCATAGTTAAACCAGACCCAAAACTTGAGGAATTTATGGACCAAATTGAACCTCCGCTTGCTCGAAAACTATACATTCAGCTAAGACATGGTACACTACCGGTTAGGTCCTTTTCATCTAAGTGGCAGACGCAGAACCAGGAAATTTGCCCTGCATGTAATTATAAAACGGAGACTGTTGTACATGTGTTGTTCTTCTGTCCTGCCTACTATGTAATCAGAAAACGTTGGTTGATTCCCATTTGCAGGAACTTGGGATTTCATCATTTTATGCAGGCTTGTAGGTCCTTAACTTATGACACCCACTCCCCTATTGTCTTTGCAGTATCCCGCTATCTAGATAGCATGTGGCGTAAGAGACGAACTTTTTTAAATTAAATTTTGTACTTATTCCTCTCTCACTGATAACTTGTAGTTTAATTCCTCTTTTAAATTTGTATGCTTATTTATTGTATTTGCTGATGTACTTGTGTACTTTTATGGTCTTATGACCGAAATAAAGTTTTCACTGACGGACTGACTGGCATTTAGATGCGAGTCACAGATTTGACACATCAGCCTAAACATTCCCAATACTTTTAGATGCTTACTTATACTTATAAGGTCCCAAAAGCGAGACCTATTGGTTATGCCAATGCTTGTTGTTACTGGTGTGTAATCAGTCCCAGCAGAGGTAAGACAATGTCTAATGTAAATAAAAACATTGAAACAAGTAAACCCGTCTTTTTAACCCCTTGAGTGCCCGCCCCTTTCCCCGCCCTGTGCCGGCCGTTGCATTAGCGGGCGGGGTTTATGACGAGCTGGTCTCGTCATGGGCACAGCGCAACCGCGGCCCATGACGAGACCAGCTCGTCATGGGCACTCAAGAGGTTAAAGGTCAGTCACTGGGATTCATTCTATTGCAAACCCCAATCACAACAGTACACCTGTGATCAGAAGAACCTGTTTATTGTCGACAAGAATGCACATCCAATGCATCATAGGTACAAAATCATTTACTCCTCTTGCAAACCTCATACAAGGCACCCGATTAATCTACAACTTTAAAATGTCAACTAAAGACGCTTCAGTCCAAAGACCGCGCCTTCAGAGAGCCCCCTTTTCATACTTGCAGCAGTACATACTGGTAATAGACCGACACCTGCCCACAGACCAGGCTGACATCTGACCAGGGTACACGTTTCATGACCATGAGTCACTGGAGGTTGTGCAAATAATTTTATGGAGACTGTGGGATGACCGTCTTACAGAACAGATTCAGCAGCATTTCAAGAATTGACCAGATGGTCAAAGCTGCTCTGTAGTGATTGATGTGAAGAAAAAAAAAACTGCATTCAATAAATGTTTTCATTCTTTGGCTACCTGTTAACATTCATAAAAGTGTCTAAAATTGTATTAACAGAAATCCTGGAACCCACCCTTTCCGGAAGTGAAATGTTCCTGTGCACGCACAGAGGGCAGAAAAGTAAGTGAGCACTCATCACAGGCTTGCGCTTCTTAGGTTACAAGGAAGTTTCAGGGAGAAACCGGGATCTAATGCTGAATTTTCAAGTTCAGTGAAGAAGTGCCATGTGTCCAACATCTTACTGCAAGTGTCAAATCACCAAATTAAAAGTAAAGGAGCCACCATTCTAAGTGCCAATTGGTAACTGTGCTAGGAAATGTGGACAGTGAGGGTCAGAAGACAACTCTGTCTGGGGTCAGTAGGATAGAACACAAGCGCTTCTATCCCATAAGCGTTGAGAAAGCACCATCAGACAACCCAGCACCAGGAAGACACGGAGGATGCAATCAGTGGGCGAGGGAGGGGGGTGATCTTTCATTTATCAGACTCCATTCACATTAGACAGGAGCAGACGCTTCCAAAATGACAAGGAGACTCCTAACATCTGGTCACCTGGGGAAGGTTCAAGCCCCTTCCCTTAAAGCTATGGAAGGCCACGATTTGGCAACTTTGTACTACACAAACTAATTTCATACAGCTGTGGCCGAGACACTGTCACTGATGTCAGAGCACCACACTGCAGTCTGGCACAATCTGGGGATTCTGCATCCACTGTCTGGATCGCCACACGTTGACTTACCCATGGGTACTCGCGCATGCAGCAACCAAGTTTAGGCCCGAGTGCGACAGGAGAAGTCCATCTCTGCCAGGTAGCAGTCAATGGAAGAATACCATAGGTTTTTTAGGATAGAGTTCACATTTCTTCATACAATTAAAAAAATGACATTTAAAATACAGAATTAAAAATAAAATTACATCATTTAGTGGGCTAGCACCTTAGACACCTGCAAGGATCCACAGAAAATTCAACCTGTAGATCTCACACCCTGTAAACTAAATCGGGGTCAGGTGCCCGAAGCAACTATCAATGAATCTCATTCCGTGAGTGCAAGTGTTCTTGTGTGAAGGAAGAGAAAAGTACTCCAATTCCCCTAAGACTTCCTTCCGATGGCCCCTTCTGAAAGGAAACCTCTACAAGGCCCCCCCTCGCTCACCAGGAGAGATGTCAAGAACGTGAACAGAAGATATCCTCGCAGTTTGAGGCAAAAGTCCGATGGTATTAAAAAGTGCTTATACCACACAGGTTCCTCACTTGGTGAGTCACACGTCTGTACACAAACAAGCTTTCACACAATCTGCATGTAGCATATTCAATCATAAAAAAATAAAATTTGGATTCTTAGAACCTGTAGGAGAATTTAAAACTGGAAGAAAAGTGCTTCAGTTGTTGACCTGTCCCTGCAGGCAGTGCAGCAACAGAAGGTGCAGCGGAGCGAGCCCCTTAGAGCTCCATGGACAGATCCAACTTGGCTGAGACAGTCTTGCAACCTTTGTCCGAGTAGATCTTCTCTTCTTTAGGGAAGTACGTCATCTCATCTGCCACTCTGGTGATAAGATCTTCATCCAGCTCAAACCCACGGGACTGGATCTCCACAGCCACACACTTCTTTACGTGTTTGTACTCCAGAGGCAGGAAAGGCACAAAGAAGTCTATCAGGTTTTTGTCGATCAAGCTGCTGTGCCACAGGCCACCTAAGGAGAGGAAGAGCAGGAGTCAACAACAATGATCCTCATGGCCAATGTTGACCAAAGCCATGCGCGCCCATTTAATAAAACAAAGGTGCTTGAACAAGAGTCAGATTGCAGCTGCTGACCTTAAAACCCAAGATAAAGACCACCTCCTTTTTTAAATGGGGTTACTAGAGAACAAATGAAGTCCCTCAAAATGGAGTTAAAAATGCCTTCCTCCCGCCCCAAACCTAACGAGGTAAAGGGTCTATAGGGAAGATCCCACAAACATTCACTCAGGGAATTTTAAAAATCAGGGAACAGCCATTTCAGTGACAGGCCCTTGAGCGGTATTAGTGACGCGAGTTTCCTAGAAGACCCTTGCAGAGCTCAGCAGGCCACTATAATATACTTCAAATTATTCTTCCAGCTCAAACTGTACTTCAGAATATACTTTGTTCTAGTATAAAGTTACTCTTAGGGGAGATCAGGTCACCTCAAAGGCTTCCTTGGATCGAGCAGGCAACTAAATCTCAACCTTCTCAGGGACCTTTCCAAAAGGCAGAAATTAAAAAGGATTAATGCCACATGGACTGTACAAACGTGTGGCGTTTGAAAGCATTCAAGGCTTTAATTAAAGGTAAATAAAAGCAGTGGAAGATAAATAGAGTACGCACATAAATATAGATGTTTGATTTCACCCAAATCGACTAGAAAATAAAAATAAGCAATGAAAAGGCCAATGGGTCTCTACCATGGGCAAGCTATTGGCTTTGGCAATTGGGTGGGGGTGGATAGCGAGAAGATTAAAAAAGACCTAAGAAGTGTCATGAGGCAGCCAGAGCTGGCTACTTTATAGTGCAGATGCAAGGGACAAGGGCATGAGGGGGGAGTAGGGGGGAGAAATAGTACCAGAGAGAAAATGGAAACGAGTCAGTGGCAAGAGTAAGAGAAGAGAAAAGGGGAGGAGAGAAAGAACAAGAGTGTGAGGATGACTGGGAGAAATGGAGAGACTTGATGAGCTAGAGGGCAAGAGGGTGAAGAGGAAGAGAGCAAACTAGAGCGCAATGGCGAGAGAGTGGAAATGAGAAAGGAAGAGAAAAACTGAGTAAGACTGACAGATAGTGAGGGACAGAGAAGGAGAGAAGAGAAAGGCAAGAGGGTAAGTGGGGGAACGTGAGGTCAGGTGATGCTGTTATGACCCACTTGAAGAGATTGCCCTCCTGCACTGCAGCAGTGGAGGCCTGGAGGGCAACAAGATGCCGAAAACCTAATGGTGATGATGAAAACGGGAAGAGTGCAAACTTGCAAAACAAGGATAGAACAAACACTACAACGCCTCGTAAAATTGAGCTCTGTGGGACATTGCACCGTCTGTGAGCACGTGTAGCCACGGGTTTCAGATTGGCAGTCCTGAATGATTACTAAGTTTCAAAAGTAAAAAAAAAAAAAGTAACAAGTTGTGTCATTATAGCTAGCACCAATACTTATATCAGCGATAAAGCTTTGATCGTTGGATACTGGTTTCAATGTTTAAAAAAAAAAAAAAATCTTGTGACAGGACAGAAAATTGACAAATATAATTGTAGCATGGGCCCCCCTACAAGACTGTTTACTCTGCCACAATGTGTCTACTTTGTAATAGGCAATGGATGCGATGGGTGGGGAGGGGAAACAGATATGGAGTCCGGTACTGCTCCAGGGATCTATGGGGGATTCCTCTCAACCCCTCCTCAAACAAACCTCGGTTTGGACGGCAAACCACTGGCCACCCCTGATATGGACTCAAGACAGCCTAACTGCCCATTCTTATTAGAATGGCACACACACACACACACACACACACAATCTGCTGACCTCAAATGTTTGTTATTCTAGCAGAGTGTGGCTGGTGTTGTAGGTTGCTCTATACAAGAGCTGCTCTCCAACCAAACTTGGGAACCACCCAGAGTTCTCTGCTTCTCTTTTGCATAATTTATGCAGCACTCTAAGCCTGAAAGGGTAGTGTTTTGACTTTTATTCTGTGCCCCCTTGTATCTAGACAAAGCTAAATCTCTGAAGAGCTATAATAAAAGAAAACGTGTCAGGGGTTACTTTTATTCATTCCAGTTTGGCTTGGATTTGTATTTTTCCAATCCAAAGCTGTAATACTGTGCCTGGGGTGCTAAAAAGCTTTTGTTATTTTACAGCTCTGAATGGATGTACTGTGTTAATCCCATGTTAAAAGTTTCGAGAAATTAAGGGTAAAAAATAATTGTATATCTGGCAGTTGGGTTCGCAAGAGGCTCAAAAGACTCGCGGGTGGGCCAATTTAACAATTAAGGGTTCTAATTGGCCCAGGAAGCTTTATTTCCCTCTGGTCTTCTCGCTGCTGCGGAGCGAACCCTTTGATTGGCTGCCAGAAACATGATAAAATTTTTGCTAGCAGCCACTAAAGGACTCAGATTTAAGGGGGGGATCCCAGAAGCAAAAAAATGCTGCAATCAGGGAAACTCTCCCCTGCTTGGGAAAAAGAAATAAATGGCAGCAGGGTTGGGTTTGTGTGCCCTGGGGCTGTATTCATGAAGGGGAGGGGTGGCTGCTCACCCCTCCCCGAAACTCTAGAGGCCCCGAGGAGCCCTTTCACAGGCCAAATTGGATTATATGGGGGAGGTGGGCACGTGCCACCCTCACCGATACATTTATGACCCCGGGAACTCCACTTCACAGGCAGGTTCAGTAGCTATGTCCCAGGAAGCCTGCCCCAGGACATAGCGGTTTCACTGTCCATACCGGTGCGGGCAGGGAAATCTGCTTTGATCTTGCTTCGCAGAAGCATTTTTAAGTTTCCCACTGGCGGAAGCAAACACCACATCCATCCCAAAGGGAAGGAGCTCTGAAAATGCTCCTGCTGCTGAGAGTTGACTCTTGGTCTGTTTCCTGCCAGTACTGAAGCGGAGAGGAACACAGATCAAACTATTGCTCCCGCCCAGAAGGAAGAGCAATGGGGCTGCTGCCTGCAGGTGGGAGCGATGCCGGCTCACGATGTAGGTGGTAGTCCCAAGGCCCCAGCCGGCTTCCCTCCGCAGCCCGCAACAAGAGTATGGTGGGTGCCTAGGACGGGCATCTACCTCAAGTTTGAGGTCTCTCGGTTGGGGGGGGGGGGGGGGGGCAGCAATTGGGTCCCCAAGGCTGAAACCTGCCCATCAAGGGGGGAGGGGGGGGGGGAGAGGAGGCAGGTTGGGCAGACTGCTTTACTGTGTGTGTTGGGGGGTCACTAAAGATTGAATTCACACTTCGCAGCCATCCGTGAAGACGGGTCATACTCTGCAAAGTGGTGGTCCAGTGATTTTAATGGCCGCATAACATGGAAGCTGAAGTTAAACAGTCGAACACCTAAAACACATTTTTAGGTTTCGCAGTGCTTGAGAAATCTATTATTTTTAATATAAACTTAAAAGGGACTTGCATCTAGCCTCCTTTTTCCTGGCTTCTCATGGGTTCCTGTGCGTGCCACTTACTTTTCCTCTATTTCTAATGGCTGTAAAATATTTTCCTGCTTTAACCAATGCTGGTCTGCTTCTCTTATAATTTTCCAGCGGCCGAAAAATTAGTAGAACTATTTTTCCACAAAGTTTTGCCTATTTTTGGTTTTTACTCTTGCAGCATATTTATAACAATTTATCACCAGAGAGATTAAGTGATTGCATAGAATCAGGATGTTGCGCCACCGAGACACGAACAGGGATCCCCAGCTATTGAGTCAGCAGCTCTGGCCGCTACGCCACATCCTCTCTCCACTCGTGTTACTGGTCAGGGAGCTCTTTCCTTCTCCCGAACGACGATTGATAAACACAACTCTTTATTAATCAAATAGGTGAAACCATTTCGTTACTTAATGCCTTGGTAAAGTAATGCGTACAACCCTTTTATGTTGCGGAGGAGAGTTTGCAACCCTTGTTAACTTACTCAGATTACATATTAACTTTCAATGAAGAATTTCAAATAACTGTCTAAAATGCCAGAAACAGAATGTGGGCTTTCAGAACGTCTTAAATGAAGGTTAGTTAGCCAGGACATTTAAAACAATAGTGATGCCTCCCTATGAGAAGCTGGTGAGCCTTCTAGTCAAGAGTGCACTACAGACCACTGCTGACGCACAAGCCACACAACTCCCCACTTGCCTCCCCAGGAGGCCCCTGCAGACTCACTGTTTTTATTGTTGAAGACTCCAACCGACAGGATGCTCTCTACGTCCTTCAGCTGCAGCTCTTCCCTCCGCTTTCCTTTTTTCCAAAAATCCAAAGCCACCTTGGTTATCAGGTCCCCACCAGCATTGCTGAAAGAGGAGACAAAAACAGTACACAAAAACTAAGGTTTCAGTGATGGTCCATTCAATTAATGCGACTTTCACTAGGGAAGGAAGACTGGCACGCGTCTCTGATCAAAGCAAGGCTGATAAGGCCAAAGGAATCTGTGCTGCAGTCAAGGAACAAATCAATACCCAGAAGCAGAGGGAAAAAACCTGACTAGGACTATGCTCACTGTGAAATTAGGTAATTAGCCTGATGAATTCCAAAGACAAACACGGTCATAAGAGAAGATGGTTTTACAATCAATGTTCACCTTCTACTGAAGCTTAAGGGCTATATTGGCAATACACTCTCCGGGTCGACCAGCGTACAGTTGGCAAGAGATGGGTACGGCAGAGTTAGGACAGTCTATTCTGCCCTACTTGTTTGAATCACAGAGAACATCAGTTGTGGATGAAAGATGCAGACAGATTTCACACTCGCCACCAAACAAACCTACATCTTCCCTTTGCCAGGCTTGCCCATTGCAAGGGCGCAGCTGGTTCTCCATGCTCAGGTGTTTGCTGTTTTTCAGACGACAGGCTCACAGGAGATAACACAAGCCAGCCAGAGTTTCCAGCACTCCTCATTGCTATTAGAAGGAATATGCTACTTACCAGTATGCATCTGTTCTTGGCATGTAGAGCTGCAGATCTATACACGGTGCATAGATCGCCATCTGGTGTTGGGCCCGGATGTTTGCAGTTTGTTTTTCCTTTTGGAAAGTCTTTGGAAGTCACGAGTTCGGTGACTCCTCCCTTGGTTCGTATTGCGCATGGGCTTCGGCTCCATCCTCAGATTGTTTTTCGCCAGCAGGGAAAGATGGAGTGTAGTGGTAACAGTAAAGAAACCCATGTGTGTTGTATCTAAATAAGATAAGACTGGAACGGATACAGGTAGCCGGGTGGGCGTGTATAGATCTGCAGCTCTACATGCCAAGAACAGATGCATACTGGTAAGTAGCATATTCCATTCGAGGCATATGAGCTGCAGATTATACACTGTGCATAGATTATATAGCAGTACCCAACCCTAGCGGCGACCACCGGTATCCGTTGCAGTAGTTTGGAAGAGTGTTTTGAGTACAGCCTGGCCCACAGTAGCTTGTTGCTTGGTTTGCACATCTACACAGTAATGTTTTGTGAAAGTGTGCGGCGTTGACCATGTGGCTGCTTTGCATATGTCATCTAGTGGTATGTTTCCTAGAAAAGCCATAGAAGCCCCTATCTTTCTTGTAGAGGGCTTTAGGGGGAACCAATAGCGTTAGTTTTGCTTTGTGGTAGCAAATCTGTATGCATTTTACAATCCACCTGGCTAGCCCGGATTTAGAAATTGGGTTGCCTTTGTGTGGTGGAGAGAAGGAGACAAATAGCTGTTTGGTTTTCCTGAAAGGTTGTGTGCGTTGGATGTAGTAAAGTAAAGCCCTTTTTACATCCAGTGTGTGTAACGCTCTTTCCGCAACAGTTTGAGGTTGTGAGAAAAAGACTGGTAATTCTACCGACTGGTTTAAATTGAATGGAGGAATGACTTTGGGTAGAAATTTTGGGTTGGTGCGGAGTACAACCTTGTTCTGATGCATTTGGAGAAAAGGTTCCTGTATAGTGAGTGCTTGTATTTCACTAACCCTTCTGAGGGAAGTGATGGCCACTAGAAAAGCTGTTTTCCATGTGAGAAACTAGAGCTCACATTTATGTAATGGTTCGAAAGGTGGTCTCATTAACCGTGTGAGAACTATATTCAAATTCCAGACCGGTGAGGGTGGTATTCTGGGTGGAATTACTCTTTTGAGGCCTTCCATGAAGGCCTTGATGGCAGGCACCCTGAAAAGTGATAGGTGCTGCCTGTTCTGTAAATAAGCAGCAATTGCTGCGAGGTGTAACCTAATGGATGTATATGCTAGGTTACACCTTTGTAGATGGAGCAAGTAACATATGATGTGCTGCATGGACATATTTAGAGGGTTGATTGTGTTGTTGTGGTAGTAAACAACAAATCTTTTCCACTTTGCAGCATAGCATGCCCTAGTAGTAGGGCGTCTACCTTCCCTGATAATATTCATGCAATCAGGGGGAAGGTTAAGGTATCCAAATTCTAGGACCTCAGGAGCCAGATCGCAAGGTTGAGCTGAGCTGGGTCCGGGTGCCTCATCTCTCCATGGTTCTGGGTTAGGAGGCATGGTGAGAGGTGCAGCTTTTGGTGTGGTACTACCGAGAGTTCCAGCAAAGTGGTGTACCACGGTTGTCTGGCCCATGTTGGAGCTACTAGGATCAGTGTTAGGGAATGCTGTTGTAGCTTTCGCACCACTAATGGAATTAGTGGGAGAGGTGGAAAAGCGTATGCAAATTTGTTTGACCAGTTCACCCATATCGCATTGCCTTTGGACAATGGGTGTGGATATCTGGCGGCGAAGCTTGGGCATTTTTTGTTTTCGTGGGTGGCGAATAGGTCTATGTGTGGATGCCCCCACTTCTGAAAGAACGGGTGAAGAACTTGTGAGTGACGTTCCCACTCGTGGATCTGCTGTGTCTGTCTGCTGAGCAGATCTGCCACGGTGTTTTGGACTCCTGGGACGTGTTGGGCCAGGAGAAAGATTTCTTGTGGAATTGCCCATCTCCACATGCTCTGTGCTAGCTGAGAGAGCTGTGGAGTGTGTGTGCCCCCCCCTGCTTTTGAATGTAGTACATGGCAGTCATGTTGTCTGTGCAAATGAGGACTGCCTTGCCTGAAATCTGCGTCTGGAAGGATTTTAGGGCGAGGAAGATTGCTAGTAACTCCAGATGGTTGATGTGGAGTAACTTCTATTGTGGCGTCCATGTGCTGTGAGATGTAACAGATGAGCTCCCCAGCCGGAGAGCGATGCGTCTGTTAGGATTATTTGTGGGACCGGGTCCAGGAACGGTCGACCTCTGGAAAGGTTTGTGGTGTTCCACCACTGCAGATAGCGATGGGTGCGACCGTCTACCAACACCAGATCTGCTAGTTGTCCCTGAGCCTGGTTCCACTGGCGCGCTAAACACTCTTGGAGTGGACGCATCTGGAGTTTTGCATGTGGCACTATGAAGATGCAAGAGGCCATCATCCCTATCAGTTGCATAAACACTCTTGCTGGGAGAGAGTGTTGATATGAATTTTTGACGCAGAGCCTGTATCTTTGCAATCCTGGCAGGATTGGGATAGGCTATGGCTTTTGAGGTGTCTATGGTGGCACCGAGGAATTGTTGTGTGTGTGATGGTACCAGGTGGGATTTTTGATGGTTCACCGTGAACCCTAGCTGGTGCAATAGTTGGACTGTAGCGGCTGTATGTTGCACACATTGTTCGTAGGACGTGGCTTTTATTAGCCAGTCGTCCAGATACGGGAAGACATGAATGTGCTGTCTTCTGAGGTGTGCAGCCACTACTGCTAGGCACTTGGTGAATACCCTTGGTGCTGTTACCCGAACTGGAGCACCTTGAACTGGTAATGTTGCCCGTCCACCACAAATCTGAGGTACTTTCTGTGAGACTGGTGTACTGGAATATGAAAGTATGCGTCTTTCAAGTCCAGAGTGGTGAGAAAATCGTTCTGGGAAAGAAGCGGGAGAACCCGTTGAAGGGTTACCATGTGAAAATGGTCCGAATGTATGCAAGTGTTTAGAGGTCTAAGATCTAGGATAGGTCGTAGAGTCTCGTCTGTCTTTGGAATGAGAAAGTACAGGGAGTAGACCCCTAAATTTTGCTGATTTATGGGGACCTGCTCTATGGCTCCTTTTTGCAGGAGGGAGATCACCTCCTGTTTTAGCAGTGCAGTATGTTCTTGAGACATAGGGCGGTGCCTGGGTGGAATGTTTGGGGGGCAGATGTTAGATCTAAGCAATACCCTGACTGAATAATTTGGGTCACCCATCTGTCTGAGGTGATTGTCTCCCAGACGTGAAGGAAAAGTTGTATTCTGCCCCCGACTGGAGTGGAATGGTCTAGAGGGAGCGGGGGAAAGTCATTGGGTAGGAGGTGTGGCAGAGCGGGCGGTATTTGTTTTGCCTCTGCCCTTGTTATAATTGCCTCTGTATCCGCCTCTTTGATAACCCCTTGTGAAGGTAGATTGAGGAGGGGATTTGTAGGACGTGGAGGCACTATGCGAGGAGTAGCCTCTGCCCGTGCCTCGAAAGGAAGAGCGGCGAATGGAGCGCCTAGGATTGTGTGACTGTAGGGCTCCCATGGATTTTGCCGTGTCAGCATCTTTTTTCATCTTTGAGGGCTTCATCAACTTTTGGGCCAAATAGATGATCTTGGTCGAATGGGTGATTTAATATAGAGGCTTGTACCTCAGGTTTAAAACCTGAAACTCTGAGCCAGGCATGGCGACGTAGAAGGACACTGGTGTTTATGGCCCTGGAGGCTGTATCTGCTCATTTAGGGCACAGCAAATAGAGGTATTGGTTATTAGTTTTCCCTCTTGGATCAATTCATTGGCCCTGTTCTTATATTTGTCAGGGAGATGGTGCATGATGGTCTCTAACTCATCGTAATGTGCCCTGTCGTATCTGGCCAATAGGGCTTGTGTGTTGGCGATACGCCATATGTTGGCGGCTTGTGACGCAGTGCGCTTCCCTGACGCGTCTAGGAGCTTGGACTTGGTCAGGTGGTGGTGCTTCGCCTGACGCCTGAGAATTGGAGCGTTTCCTAGCTGTAGATACCACTAGGGAATCCAATGGTGCAGGGCCTTTAATATATGAAGGGTCTGTGGGGGCGGCTTCGTATTTCTTCTCTATACGGGGGTTTAGGACCCTGGCCCTGACTGGGTCTTTAAAGACCTCCGGTGCATGTTTAACCACCCCTTTTAACATAGGTAGGATGGCCGTAGACCTGTGTGTGTCGTCAAAGGTGTCTAGGAGAAAATCCTCCTCCACTGGGTCAGTGTGTAACTCCACCCCGTGGTAGTGTGCCACCCTTTGTAATAGGTGGTGAAAACCCAAGGAATCTTCAGGTGGGGGATGGCCTAAATGGGTAAAGGTCATCCTGTGGGACATCTGGGATGTCCGGATTATTATAGTCGTCCCATGGGTCTGGAGATCCAGTAGGGGTGGGATTCTGTGGCACATCTGCTGGATCATAAAATGGGTCTCCTAAGTCGTCTGGGACAGGAGGCAAGGTTGGGGAATGATGAGGCGGGGGTGGAGAGGGTAGAGGTGGGGAGGGTGGAGGAGGTGGAGGAGGAGGGGAAGGCACTCTGAAAGGGGAGGTAGCAGTGTCTTTCCTCTTTGGAGGTGGAGCTGGTTTGTCCAAATGTCTCTTTTTTGTAGACAATGTCAAATGTCCAGTTTTTGGATCCTTGGTGAGTGTCTTTTGGAGAGGATCCGGTGTAAAAAGTTCTTGCGACACTGGTTGTTCGGTCGGCGCCGAAGTTTTCGGGGCCGACGGCTTTTTAGGCTTGTCCAAGCCGTGCTTCTTTGGGACCTCCGATTTTTTGGTCGGCGCCGAAGAAGGCTTCGGCACGGGAGTGTCGGTGCCGAGGGCCTTGTGATGTTTGGTCAGCCCCGGCACGGCAGGTTTCGACACCGAAGGCTTTGGTACTGGGTTCGGTGTGGAGATGGAGGCCGATCTTTTCTTCGGTGCCGAAGGGTGTTTTTCGGTACCGATGGTAGGCTGGCTCGAGCCCGAGCTGCCGGAAGGCTTAATAGGCTTCTTTACCGGGCCCGAAGGTGGGGTGTGAGAAGCAGTATCCTTGGTCTTGCCTAGGCCCGAAGGCGAAGGTGTGACGAAGCCTTTTTGGGTGTCTGCGTGGGTGTGGGAGGGGGTATTGTACTCCCGACCCTCTGCGCCGGGGTGATGTCCTCCACATCTGAGTCGTCGGCCTCGGAAGCACTGACGATGTCGTCGTCCTCCTGTTCGATGTTCTGCTGTCCCGGAGCTTCGACGTCGTCCCCGAAGATGTCGACTGGAGCGGAGGTCGAGGAGTGCGCCATGTTGCGTCTAGCCCGTCGATCTCGAATGGTCTTTTTGGAGCGAAAAGACTTGCAGGCAGGACAGTCTCGAGCCTCGTGTTCAGGGGAGAGGCAGATGTTGCACACCTCGTGGAGATCGGTGTGGGGAAACTTGGACCCACATCGAGGGCACTTCTTGAAAGGAGTTCTTTCCATCAGCCGAGACCGGAGCCGGAATAGGCCCGAAGGCCGCCGTCGACGATCGGAATCGAAGAAGTGCCAAAGAGAAGGTGATTAAGATGATTTATTATCTGAAGGATCTCGATGAGCGAGGATTTTGCGTCGATCGGTGAACTGGAAAGTTCAGACCCGGAGCGCGAAGTATTACATCCGAGCCGATGGCGGAAAAAAAAAACAATCGGAGGATGGAGCCGAAACCCATGCGCAATACGAACCAAGGGAGGAGTCACCGAACTCGTGACTTCCAAAGACTTTCCAAAAGGAAAAACAAACTGCAAACATCCGGGCCCAACACCAGATGGCGATCTATGCACAGTGTATAATCTGCAGCTCATATGCCTCGAACATATAATTCTACCCCATTTAACAACTCTCAACTCAACCACATTCCCAGACACCTGGAACATGCCACCGTCATGCCCCGGTTTGAGAAATGATCTGCTGATCCAGCCACACTTTCCAACTAGATCGCAATCTTCCTCCTAACATACCCAGCGAAGGTCTTCAAGAAACCAATCGACCGGTGCCTCACCACCTCAGCAACCACCATCTCCTCAATGCCATGCAATTTATATTCAGGTTCAACGACCATACAGAAACAGCATGATATTTGACAGAGGAAGCAAGGCACCCCTCAATCTCCTCGATCTCCCTGAAACATTCAATACAGTCTCACACCACATTCTCATCCGGCGCCTGCATGAGATGGATATCCAAAGACATGCTCTCCACTGGATCTGCTCCTACTTAAAGGAGAGAACACAAGTGGTCAGCCGGGCACCTTCAGAACACCACAAACCCAACTGCAGAGTGCCTCAAGGTTAATCGCTCAGCCCCATCCTCAACACATACATGATCCCTCTGGGCAACGTCATCAACATCCTCTCCTACGACACACAGCTCCTACTCTCCTGGTCGGGCAAAATCCAAAACAAGAATCAAGTCCGCCGCCAGCATGATCGCAGTCAATAACTGGATAAAACTCAACTGTCTCAAACTCAACACAGACACAACAGAAGTAGCGTTCTTCAGAAAGAACCCCTCACCATAGGACTCCAAATGGTTGCCGGCCAAACTCGACCTACAACAGATGCCAGGAATCTCGGAATAATCCCCTAAAGCAAATTAGACTTGATCGCAGAAGTAAATGCAGTCACTGCATCCCGCTTTCTCACCCAGAAGATGGTTAGGCAGACCTTCAAATAGGTCCCATGCAAATCTAGTCAAGCACTCCGCAAGATAGACAATGAAATACCTTCTACGCCGGGATCATGAAGCAACTCACCAGGAGAATACAAACCACCCAGAACTTGGCAGCCACTCATCCTCAACCTCCAAAACAAAACTCACATTACACCACCCCTCAAGGAACTCCACTGGCTTCTACTACAAAAACACTCAATTCAAACTCACAAAAACACTCAATTCAAACTCACACAAACTTAAAGCACTACACAACTCATGCTTCACTTCCTGAACAGTCTCATTTCCTTCCACCAACTACACAGACACTTCCACTCCGCAGGACACCTACCCGCACACATCCCACGAACACACATAACCAGATCAAGAGAATTAGCACTCTTACCTCTTCCCTACAGCGTGTAACGGCCTCCCAATCCACATCAGAGCCGCCTCCTCTCTTCTTGAATTCCACAAGAAGCTGAAGCCCTGGCTTTTCAACTACCAACCCTACATATATTTTCCCCAACATATTGGGCATTATAAGAGTACCCAGGCTTTGTGAATTTCCCAAAAGGAAATGGCAGTAATAAGGCAAAATTTATATTCTTTAATAAAAAAACATTGTTAAACTGTAGAATAATAGGTTTTGCAAGAATGAGCGATGTTTTTTCTCCTAAATTTGGCATCAACAAAAGTATGCCAGCTTTGGGATGCATGCAGTGGGAGATTTATTTTTCACAGCTGTAAATTAACATACTGTTACAGCCGTCCACGTTTTCAAGTCAAAGAGATATAAAGCTGCTGTCAGACAAGAAGCACGTCTGCAGCACAACCTCCAGGACAGAGTAGTTTTGCTGCCAACAGTGATGCAGACAGAGAAAGTTATGTTTGGCTCTGCCTAGTGGGAGCATTTTCAAATCCACCACCAGACGGGAGAAAACATGCCTTTCCTGCCTGCAGAAGAGCGACAGGGAAGGCATGTCTGCACCCGGCCAGCAGGAGATTTCAAAGTGACCCCCACCAGGTGGGAGCAGGCTTCTGTTTCCCTGCCTGAACTGTTGCAGGCAGGGAAAATGACATTGCTCCCGCCCGGAGGGAGCAAGCATAAACAGCTGCTCCATCCAGGCAGGAGCAATGCCAACTCCCACACTATGTGGGATCCAGCTGGGGCTGCAAGGACCTTTGAAGTCAGCCCACAGCCCCCAACTTGGCACTTTGGTACCCACGTTTTAATGGAATTCAGCCCAGGGATCCCGAGGCCTATTAAGGCTCAGGGAGGAGGGCCTTTTCCTCCCCTAAATATATATGTTTGGCCCTAGGGGATGGAGTCCAGATCCACTACTGACTTAGGGAAGAGGGCAGTGGCATCCCTCACATATATGGTTCAGCCCCAGGGTCCTTCACAGCTCTAAGAGGAGACCATGTGCCCCCACTCACTTTACCAATAGTGTGGGCTTGCCTTCCTGTGGGGGGGGGGGGGGGGATGCTAGGCCTGCCCAACCACTGGTCAGGCCCGGCCCTGTGGCCAACCTCCCCAATGTGGGGCTGGCTGAATCCAGGAGGGTTGGCTACAAGAAATATCACAAAATAGAAGAGACAAGGGATTGAGTCTTCTCTGACTCCCTTACCAATATTTAAGTCTCACACAACAGAGAAAAACTTTATAACAAACATAGCTCTACTGTACGCTAGATACGGGAAAATCAAAAGATGTCTTAATACTGCCCTCACACACTTGGTAGTGTCATGCTTCATCATTGGGCCGCATCATACATCCAGGTGCAGACCAACACTCTGTATGGAGCGCAATTTTTTAGTAAGAAGATGAAGAATAGTGGTGAGGGTAGAGTGTAATAAAGAAAGGCAAAACAAAATACAAAAGTGTAACTCAAATCAAAAAGGAAAACAAATTTTCTCCTGGAAGAAGGGACCAAGAGACGTGGAGATATAATTATATTCGGGGGATGGTGCTCTTGTCGTCACACTTACTCCAAAGAGACACTATCTCCAATATCCAATATCCCCTCACACGTCCTCCATCGGAGTCCCGGGTTTAGAATAAATATTCGTAAACTCTTAATTGTGAATCCTCTTGGAAATCTCCAGAAAAGAGTGATGTTGGGGCAAAGCCCAAACATACAGAGTAATAAGGTAATAAATACCCTAATAGGGGTACAGACCAGAAAATAGGGACCAACACCCTGACGAATGCCAGAGCGACTTGGTTTGGCGCAAAAAAAGCTGGCAGAAACAGGTTGGTATTTGCAGTGGGGATAGAAGGGTTGTTACCTTCCCTGAATACCCCATATCGTTGGTTTTAATCCTGCCAGAGGTTGACAAAAAATAAAAAAATTGCGGGTTAACCCCTAGGCAGTTTTATAATTATATCTGCACCTCTCTTGGTCCCTTCTTCCAGGAGAAAATTTCTTTTCCTTTTTGATTTGAGTTACACTTTTGTGTTTTGTTTTGCCTCTCTTTATAACACTCTACCCTCACCACTATTCTTCATCTTCTTACAAAAAAATTGCGCTCCATCCAGAGTGTGGGTTGGCTACAAGCCCTGTGGCCAACCCCCACCCGGTAAGTGGCAGGGGGTTGGTTTTACGCATGATGAAAATATTAGCTTACGTTAGAAAAAAAAATAGAAATTTTACAGGGAAAAAAGTGTAAAGTAAAATTATAGTAAGGTGAGAATTTCAATGATAATGTCACGTTTTAAATGCACAAAATCACGACAATTCAGCATCACAGAATGGAAGCCTGTCCCATAAATCCTCTGACTTTGAAGTCAGAGAAAGAAAAGTAAACACCAGGCTCCCTTGAAAGACAGAGCCTGAGATTTGGCCACTGTCTTTGAAAGCACAGCAAAGGTCACAAGAACAGGTCTGTTAACCGACAGGAGCACTCGTGGAAGAATAGAACTAGGTAGTACGAAAAATCTTTGCTCCTTGGGAGGGACAAACAAGCTGGACAGCCTAAAACAAATAAGGCCACCAAACAAAAAGCCAGAACATAGGAGTACAAATCACAAAGCCAATGGTAAGCAATGGGCAGAATGCATTTCCAGGGAACTCCACCAAGATGTCTGTAGCAAATCCGACAACTGCGCTGTCTGGTAGGCCTCGACCTAAAAAGTACATTCACCAACGTTTGAATACAAAAAAACAAACATCCCTAAAGTAAAGGGTTGCAAGGTCACGGTAGTGGCGTGGTCTATTTTAGCAACTTGTTGACAGCACCAGGATAGCTGGGTTGCTCTGCAGGAAGAGTGCATTTCTCAGAATGGCGATCCTTCTGAGAGGAAAGGTCAGTGCATTTGCATTCTATATATTATTTTTATTCACTGTGGTTAAAAACCAAACAAAAAAAACAGACAACACGAAAAAAGTTCTGGAACTATCAGTTACGTTACAAGGACACAAACAGGTGTTGCTGAGACACCGCCCTGCGTGATCAGCTGCTACACAGCTAGCTAACCGCTGAGACTTTATCGCTAAGGCGTTGGCCAAGTCTACAGTCAATGCTGCGTATTGCACTGGCACTTCCTGCCTTTCTACCTTATGCCAAGTGTGCTCCGAGATAATTCAGGGTAGTCTGCTAGCTGAGTCTGGAGGAGTTCAAGAAAGGGAAAAGAGCACTGTGACTAAACAAGCTTAGCCAAAGCAAATACCTCTCTGTGCAACAAGAGCTATTGGCTTTGTCTTTTGGTCATGGTGCTATGCAGAAGACTCAAAGTTAGAAAAACGCGCTAGAGCACAGCCGCCGCTGGCCTCGTCACAGCTCTTTTATCATGTGCCTGTTGAGGGAAAACGCAGACAATGGGTGGGTGGGAGGGAGGAAGATTTAAAATAAAAAAACAGAAGCAGCAGCAACACAGACAACAAGAAAGAGGAAGCAGCAATACAGAAGTCTAGAAAGACGACACAACTTTGACATTGGAAGAAGAAAGGAAAATAGTAGCACAAACAGAAGGACAGCAATCAAGATGAAGCAACCATTAGTTGATAAAATGTGCCAGCCGAAAGAAATGAAGCGAGGGTGGAACGCGCAGGTCAATTAGGAGGCAGCAAATAAGAGTGCAGAATTGTTAACTTAAGCAGCCCTCGCTCAGCAGTGCAATTGCCTCCACATCCCAAGCGGAAAAGACACGATAATGTCCAAAAGGTTGCTGAAGGCGTGAAAAGTTTCACACAAAGCCTGAAGTCTCTGCTCCCATCCCAGCTACCTTAACCAGGGAAGATATTGGGGCAATATTACAGGACGTGTGCAAACCTCCGTTTGATAACCTGGCGTCTCTTCAGAAGGACCTCAGCCGGGACATTTCCATGCAGATTAAGTCCCTGGGAGACAGAGTGCAAGCACTTACGGATTTCGGGCACTTCTCTGATCACACTCATGCAACTAATTTTCATCCTGAGGCGGTGTCCGTCATGCCTGGAAATGGCCAGACCTCTTTAGAACCCGCCAATCCCCCTCACTGGCGAACCCATCCCTTACCTAGTAACTCATCCCCATCCCACAAATTCTCCCCAGTGGTTAATAACATTCACTCTCACAAGCAAGCTGGTTTAAATAACAACAGGGACCGGAGACAGGAGTGTGGGGACCGCCTGCAACTTCTGCCCGAGTGCACACTGTACGTCATCATACTTGAGGCGACCCTCCTTTCAACGCAGGCGTGCACGAAGACTGGTATGGCTTTAAGAATAAAGTGGTCAATTAGTGTAAATCAAGTTCAGGCTGGCCGTTTGACCTTGTGGATGAAATCCTTATGGTTAGGAAGGCCGGCTGGCTGGGATATTCTCCAAGGGGCGATTTGGGGAGGGGGGGGGGGGGGGGTGGTAAATTTCAGGAATTCCTACTTGGTAAACTAATACATAGATTGATTATTGTGTGAACAGAATGTGTAAGATTCGTGCGTTCCCACTGGGCTTCTTTTATCGCCTTTGACCATGCTACCGAGGGCTTGCAACATGGCGGGCCAGGCCTCAACCCAGTTGCTCAGCCCATCAGTCCCTTTGTTCACAAATCCCGCTTTGCTCCTCTTTCGTGCATGTCGGATGTGGAATGACTGGCTGCGCCTGCGGTGATCACTTCTTCCCCTTCTTCTGATGATCACCTCAAGATTCGCTGGGGAGAGACTTTGACCAAACCCACAATCATAGTGGACACTGCCAGGCCAGACAATCTTCGCTTCCTGTCTTGGAACATAGCGGGAATCAGAAAGAACCTGGATAATGAGGACTGGCTGGAACGTGTTAGTAAGCATGACAGCATGCTGCCAAGAGACCGGGGCCTGGAGGATTTTCATGTCGATGGGTTTCGATCCTTCTGCGTGTCTGCCACACCATCAACTTCAGGCAGGCAGAAGGGGGAAGGGGGTTAGGTGTACTCATTTGTATTAGAATAAGCAATTTGAAAGTTGAAAAGGTGCTGTGTACCCCTTGTTGCCAAGTTTTGAGAAAATGCCATTTCCTCGGTTCTTGGAAGTTTTATTAATTAACTTGCTTTTTTTTAAAAATAATTATCCGGTTGATCTGATAAGGGAACTGGACCAATTTAAACTAATTACAAGAGATACCCAGATTGGGGGGGAGGGGGTTTGGGCAGTCTCTGGATGGGCGATTTTAATATTTCTACTTGCCCTTTCAGAGGTGATCGGGTTGTGGGGTTATGGATCGGCAAGAGGAGAATCTAAATCTAGAGGAAGTGGTGCTCGGTCTGAGGCGGCATTGGTTGGGGAAGTTCTTTAAAGTTTTAAAAGGTCTCTGTAAACGCGCTTCAAGCTTGCTGGTTGACAGGAAAAAGCAAATGGCAACTCTCTCCCCATTTAAATGGTTTCATGCTTGCACTGTTGCTTTAAAACAGCTAAAAAAATAAAATAAAAAAAAAAGAAGGTTTCCAATGCATCAACCCGCAATGTTGAGGTTAGATATGCTATGGCCGCATATAAATCCACTCTAGATAAGAGGACACAGGAAGTCGGCATGGGAGGACTTGCAAGCAGTTTCTGAACACTGGGACACCAGGGCCTTTTGGGAACTGATGGACAGGCAGGGGTGTGGAATTTATAAAATATCTACTTGTCCATGGGGCAGTTTGCTTCATAAATCTACTTGTCCTGTAACAAAATCCACTTGTCCCTTTAGTGCCATGTAATGCGGTGACAAATTATGGCAGCAATCTCACTATATAAGAGCTCCGGAATAGCCTCTGATTATGCCAGGGCTATTTCCATAGTAGGGTTTGAATACTAGCAATTCCCTTATGTTGCCACGTTTCAGCAGATCTACATACTAGCGCTGAAGGGAAGCATCAGTTCCAGGGTTGGAATGCCCTTTTGAGTCTGTGCAAACCTACTCATTTTCATATTTTAAGGGTTTTTACCAACTCTTATCTAATCTTTACCCATACTGAGGAAGGTTGAAAATTTACTCGGGACAATGGCAGTCATAAAACTTATTTCAGGGTAGGGGAAAAAATGGTTGGAGGGAAAGTGAACTTGCAAACACTCAGATTTTTGCCTGAGCACATCTACACCTGCATATTAGCTCATGCTAAAATGCAGTTCACAAATATTTTCTAGGAGTACTATTTCTTGGCCTACTTCTGTAAAGTCTTGTGAATTCATGAAAGTCATATCTGCACTTAATGCAAGGACATAAGTGCACTTTTGAGACTTTATTTAATAATTGGGCCCCCGATTAGGTCTGGCGTTAGCCATGACATTTTGTGTTTATTAAAATTCTGTCTCTCTCTCTGTTGACTAGCTTTACTGTGAGTGACAGCATTCTGTTCTTTCACAAGGAGCATAATAGACACAGTCGTTTTGTTCAGTGACAGAAACTACTGTTGCAATGTGTGCTTTTAGAGACCAAAACTATTTTTGCTTTTGCCAATGTTTGTTATAATGAGGGCCCGGTAGCTCCCACACCAATAAGGTTTTTACAAAAAACCTGCCAAAACAAGTCACACATTGACAAAACCAAAAGGCTGACCAACAATTCCAGACCTATTGGCTTTACCAATGCTTGTTTATTATGCTTCCCATAATCTTATTAAAACTGGTTATACATTTCCCATTATGAATATTTTTGGGAAACACTAGCACACATCAACACATTTTACTAAATGAGGATGCAGGAAAATGGTACCTAAAATGTTACAGTAGTTTAGCTAATTGTTTTTGCATTTTTTTGTTACCATTTTATTTTGAAAGCAAAGAAGAATCAATCTTGCTTTCAAGCTTCTGCATATATTTGCATCTAATCAGAGAGCATTCTGGGAGCAGTATGCATAGCCTCATTGTTAAATATTGAAAACGTGTGTACACATTTTTATACTGGACCCACTTTCAGTAGTACAGTCTGAACTTACAACATGTACTTAGATCACTCACCCTAATAAAGGTTTTGCATTAATGAACCAAAAATACAAGTTTGAACAGCATTAACACATGGACACAAATATTACCTTAACTGCAGGCAAAGCCTTTCCCTGATCCATAATGTGGTACTGTAAACTGGCAGCCAAAGGGTTTGTGCTGCAGGGTGTTGGGCCTACTTGTCCCAAGGACAAAATACACATGAAAACTTGTTGCCCTTGACTCCAAACAATATGTCCCGAGCGTCGGGCTATAGGATTTCCACATCCCTGGACAGGCCTTGGTTAACTGATGACAATCAGCCAAGAATTGAATGTCATACCCCAAGCAGAGTGGGTCAATCACTTCTCTAAAACATTCGGCCACGACTCTCCACTCCACGTTCCAGGTCAGCCCCCCTCATCTGTCGAAATTATAGCACCAAGTAATTCTATTGAAGTTAGCCTAGTAACTAGAGGCCATATTAAAATAATGTGCAGGAAAGGCGCCAGGGCTAGATGGAGTGCCCATTGATATTTCCAGACAGAATCCTACTTTTAGGGCACCCCTGCTGACAAATGTTTATCATGTGGGGATTTCCCAAATTCCTGGAAGAAACCGAATATCGTCCTAATAAATAAAAAAGGGTAAATTGTTCAATTCTTGAGTCTGTTCTTTGAAAAACCTGTCGGGCTGGGTTTGAAGGATTCCATTTTTTATTTTTATTTGCTTGTACATTTCACACTTTTTGGTGCAGATTTGAATGAAATTTGGTAGTTTGTTAGCATGTTTAGTTGACTTTAAAATGGCTGACCTCATGTTTTGTGCCAGATGAAGAGAGCATAACCCTAAGATGTCTCTCCCCTCTTGAAATCTGAGTGATCGCGCAATATTTTGGGAGGAAACCATTGCGCTCCTCAAACCACATCTATTCTGTGTTTACACTGGTTTCAGCATTGCTGGTCCGACCACAATTAATCAATTGTTGCAGCTGTTTTTGTTTTTTATTTTTACTCGTATCGTAACATTAACTTTGACCTTATTGTAGAATGGCCACCATAGTTTACGAAGCCTTGACAGAGGTAGGACAGCCTCCCTTCACTTGGTCTGCTCCACCTGTGTTGTCATATGTGCGGTGCTTTCCAGGCTGCGGTCCTCTGAGTGAGGCACATGGGTGAGATGCTAGTGAGGTGCGGGCCTCATTCTTTTTCTTTTCTGAAAGAGAATATTTGTGCACGTTTTATTTTTGTTTCATTACTTTATACATTATGGATGCCATTGTAGTGCAGGCGCTTGGCTGTTTTCCAATCTTAACTACCTTTAACTTTTACCAGACATGCTTGAATGAGGAGGTCACATCTGCTGAGAGCTGTAGGTATTGCGCATGTAATAAATATTATTAGTGCGCTCCTAGCTGCCGAGTACTCTGTGCGCTGACAAACATCACAGGTCCGGCCTCTTGGTCTTCTAAATTAAAATATAACACAAGTGTAGGCTTGCACTGTAACCACCATGAGATCAAATGCATGGGATTTTTTTTTTTGCCTCGCCTGCTGACCAGCGAAGGTGTTGTCGTTACGACTGGTATTGTGTTCAAGGGTTGGAGGCAGCCCATTGCTTACCCTTTGTTGCCTTCACTGTGTCAAATATTTTTAGTCGGCTGGTAGCCATAAAAAGATAAACATATAAAATTCAAACATCTAAATAGTATTACCTCACAATCAAAATTTTATACACAATATATACACACATATATCGGGGTACATAATGCAAGTTTGTCAGAATACATTAATGTTCTCCACTCATCTAATTCGGAGCGCTTGTTGAGTATAACTTATGACGGCTGAACAACAGTGCTCCGAATCTAAAAGCTGTAAACGCTGCAGGCTTAAAATGTGTGATCTAACACCATAAGAACACAATAATGGACATGAAAGTTGCGATGTGGTGCAAGCATAACAAGCATTTGCAATGCAATCGGTCTCGCATTTATAAGAGTTTTAGCTATCGGCAGTGTAAAATTACAATGCCTTTTATTTATGTTTTGGTTTTAAAACAAATAAAAGGTATTGTCATTTACAATGTCAGTAGCATAAACTCGCATAAAAGCAGTGTGCGGCGTGCAGCTGTGCAGCGTGCGGCAGTGGGGCGAGGCGCGCGGCAGTGGGGCGAGGCGCGCGGCAGTGGGGCGAGGCGCGCGGCAGTGCGGCGAGGCGCGCGGCAGTGCGGCGAGGCGCGCGGCAGTGCGGCGAGGCGCGCGGCAGTGCGGCGAGGCGCGCGGCAGTGCGGCGAGGCGCGCGGCAGTGCGGCGAGGCGCGCGGCAGTGTGCGGCGCGCAGCAGTGTGCGGCGTGCAGCAGTGTGCGGCGTGCAGCAGTGTGCCGCGTGCAGCAGTGTGCGGCGTGCAGCAGTGTGTAATGCAGCAGTGTGTAATGCAGCAGTGTGTAATGCGGCAGTGTGTAATGCGGCAGTGTGTAATGCAGCAGTGTGCGGCGTGCAGCAGTGTGCGGCGTGCAGCAGTGTGCGGCGTGCAGCAGTGTGCGGCGTGCAGCAGTGTGCGGCGTGCAGCAGTGTGCGGCGTGCAGCAGTGTGCGGCGTGCAGCAGTGTGCGGCGTGCAGCAGTGTGCGGCGTGCAGCAGTGTGCGGCGTGCAGCAGTGTGTAATGCAGCAGTGTGGCGTGCAGCAGTGTGTAATGCAGCAGTGTGTAATGCAGCAGTGTGTAATGCAGCAGTGTGTAATGCAGCAGTGTGTAATGCAGCAGTGTGTAATGCAGCAGTGTGTAATGCAGCAGTGTGTAATGCAGCAGTGTGTAATGCAGCAGTGTGTAATGCAGCAGTGTGTAATGCAGCAGTGTGTAATGCAGCAGTGTGTAATGCAGCAGTGTGTGGCGTGCGGTAGTGTGCGGCGTGCGGCAGTGTGTGGTGTGTGGCATGTGGCATGCAGCAGTACGTGGCATGCAGCAGTACGTGGCATGCAGCAGTACGTGGCATGCAGCAGTACGTGGCGTGGTTTGTAAACAACAAGAAAAGCGGACATCAAAGGAAGGGTGGGAGGGAACAAGCATATGGGGTGTGAGTTATAACGAAAGTTCTGGCGAAAGCAGTCTGCTGCTTTCAAGTCCCATGCCAGATGCCAGCTTCTCGCTTGAATGCCTCACATGCACTGGCCATAAACCGCATTCCTAAGGTCTTGTGGCCTTATTAAATCTCTCTGAATGCGTGAGGCAGTGCACGCGCAGGAAGTAGCTGGTTGCAAATGGAATGCGCGTGGTTGTGTGCGTAACCGCCACCCGATCCGCCTGGGAAGCCTTTGGGAGCATTTTCGGAAGTCCCTACATAAGTCTCGCTGGGCGATCGCTTACGCGACAGCCAGGCAAGACCTAAAAGCCACAAAAGAGCATAACATGAACAAACGTTTGCTTGGAAATGTTATCACAGGGATAATCGAGTGCTCCACGGAGGATAAGCTACAGGAAAGTGCTTAATCTAAAACAGCTAAAGTAAAATCTGTGTTTGGGGTTCAAGATCAATAAATATGGTTCCATTCCTTCAGTAGGTTTTAGCTAGGTAACAGCAGAGCGAACTCATAGATGAGCTTTTAGAGGGTCTGGCTTGATCTCTATGTTGATAAAAGATTTATTTGTGCTGTTATCAATTACATTAGGTGAGAGAGACAGATTCGGGAGACCGAGTTTAGAGAAAAATCCTCTTAACATAGGCTAACCAAGGGCTGAGGCCCGAACAGTCTTGTCTCAAGCAGGTCTCAACGATCAATCAGTCAGGTAAATGTGGTGTGGGGCAAATACTACATCTTAACCCAAAGAAGCAATAGGGCAGCCCTAACTATGCCCTCCAATACTGAAGTTCAAGTTCCAGGTGGACAATAAGACTGGCGGTACTCTTGGAAGAAGTCAGCAATCTGCACATAAATCTATTCTCAATCGATTGCAAGCTTCCAGGTTAATGATAGCCCCCCTAAGCCAGCCCCATAAATTCCCAGAGAAAAGCATTTGCTTTTATGCAAAGTAGTTGGCTCCGTGTGAGTCTCCTGATCTAATTTCTGGAGTATTTAAAATTTGCATCTATAGCCTGGAGAATTTACAAGCTGTGTGGCTCAGGAGTTTGTCCAGGGGTATGGAATTTATAAAATATCTACTTGTCCATGGGGCAGTTTGCTTCATAAATCTACTTGTCCTGTAACAAAATCCACTTGTCCCTTTAGTGTGTGGTAAATATTTCATTACCGGTACTATTTTTTATGCGGTAAAATCTATCAAGGATAACTCAGTAAATATAAGAGGCAGAATCCGTGGTATTAGAGTGTTTTAAAAGGCTTTATTCCTATAAAAAAGGGAGACAATTCGAATTGTGGGCCTTCTATTCCATCACCACGAAAGTTCAGGAAGGAAGGAACATATATTATTGATAGTTAAGCGGTTTTATAGAAAATGCATTACAGTGAAACAGATGCAAGAGGCGTGACAGCTGATAACTCAGATAAACTGTACATACGTAACTAAAACATGGGTGTAACTAAAATACGTCATTTAAACATGATGTTACAAGTGGGTGGATCCATAAAAGAATCCTGCAATGTCAGCAGAAATATATGGCAGAGATGCGCGCGCAGCTGCATGACGTGTGATTGACGTGCAACTAGAGGGTGAAGGAGACTTGACATTTAGCTCTACATGTGGAGACAGAAGTCTGGGGTTATGTCAACCTAATTCCAAATCATATCTAATATCCTATGTTTAAAGAACTGTGTGATCCAAAAGGAAAGGTCTCTTAGGATAGAATCTTATTCTATACTGACTATACTGACTGTTAGTGCGTGTACAAGCGTCTAAGTGTCTACACTAGATGCGAGGGGGTAGGAATATTCCATGGTAACGGGGCTATGAGTTATTTGCATGAGGGCAGCGAGGCCTGGCCCTTTGCACGGGAGCTGGAAGAATGTTTACCTAAACTACTAGACAGGAATGCATCGGATGAGGAGCGAAGGAGATAATCTCGAAGGTGAAATACAGTTTTTTTGGCAGGCAATATGGTGGATCAGGCACCGTTAGCCGCGCAGGGAGTAGGACAAAGTTCATGGTCACGGATGCAGGCTCAGACTGGAGCTTTTCAGAGGCAGAAGGCAGGAAAAGGCTCGATGACAGAATTCGGGCCTACTCGCCTGAATCTGTGAGAGGTGGAAAGTGAACCACATAAAGTCGGTGGCTTTTCATACTTAGGAATGGAATATCTGACCCATTCATGGCGGATCTGAAAGAGGACATGTTGACGGTGGACGCACATATATTTGCGTCTTCAGAACTGGAGCAGGAGGGAACATACATGTACTTATAGCATGCACATGGAGCCGTTGGGGTCTACGATAGGGGACATAACTGATCACAAAATTCATATTTCCTCATTCCCTCCTTGTCCCGTTCGGACCCTTAGGAGATATCGATCTTCATCAATCCATCGATCTGTTCATATAGTATCATTTGATCTTCTTTCTTCTTCCGGGATCTCGAATGAAAACTTGGATGTGGGATACACGAGGTGGCACACAGACCACAAATCGCTGGCCCACATTGTAGACATAAGCAGCAACTGAATAGTATGAGAAAGCCAATACCTAGGAAGGATAGTATTCTCCATCCCCAGGCTGACAACACGCCCCAGAACCAACCGGACCAAGTCCAGGTGCCTGGACTCTGGTGTATCTGGCTTACAATCTTATGAAGGCGGGTTATGGCTTTATATACTGACGGTGAATTTTCTGGTATGAAAATGCAACAACTTGATCCGATGACCCTACAAGCTCCGCCCCTATCGGCCAGGATGACGTCAAGGACAAGACGATTTTGAAGCACAACAATCCGCATAGCAGACTGCTCTTCTGTTAAATTGCCTAAGGCGGAAATAGTTTCGTTCACTACTGCTTCAAGGGTTCTGGTTAATCTACGTATCAGCTTACTATTAGTGACTGTACCTATATAAGGAAAGAAACCTTTATTGAAATCTGTGTATTTCTCCCATGCTGTTTCAGTGTAATCGACAATTGGGAGATCTCTCTGCTGTCTATTGTGTACTAAATGGGTATTTCTATGATAATCAGGAGGAGCTAGGAAAACAGGTGGCAGAAGGAATGCTATGTAACAGGTACCATCCCATTCTAAAGGTAGACATATATATGAGGTCTGGCCACATATGAAGTAGGAATGATGGGAAGCTCTAAATGTAGACTTGCCTTGATCACTGAATTTTATTACAGTGGTACATTTACTATGGCCCATATGTATGGAACCATTCTTTCTTATACATAATTCCCCTTTTACTGGGAATACTGACATGGCGGGCAAGATTGGTGTAGCTTCAGATTCAACGTTCAGGATCATGAGGTTAAGTGTAAAATTACCTAATCCATATACTTCATTTTCTAGATCAGTTCCTGTTCTTTTGGGAAGTCCCTCCTTGTTAGGGTAGCAGACTTTAAGTAAAGCTAGGTTCAGGTTTCCCCATACCCAGTTGTCTTGATAAACTGCGGAATTTGAATCTAGGGTATTAATCAAACTAAACCATGCTCCACAGGAGCCATTGTGTGTGAACGGATAGGGAAAGAGGGGCAAAACTCCCTTATAGTTCTGATAGGGAGGGAGTCGGCCACATATCCAACAATTTGTGGCATTGCTGGTTTGATGGGAGTGATGTAACATACTAATGAATGTGTTGTTGCGCAGCGCAAATCTATAGGACAACTCATGTGGAGGAAATTCACTAAAAGAATGTTCTGCAGTTATATTATAAGCATGCTTAGGAATAGGGTAATACATGTGCAATAGGATGCTGACAATGATGATCAAAAGACTTAGGAAAAACAAAATTAATAATGTTACTGTACAATGACTACGAAATGATTTACAATACGCTTGCTTTTTCAGCTGTTTTCGCTGATTTCTTTCTCTATTTCGGTCTAGAGGATACATGTCAGAGACAAATTCAACCGATTCACCTTGGAGAGGACTTAAACAATCAAATTGTCTGACTTATTAGACCTCAATTTTAGTTTATAGATTTCGGAGTTCGATTGCTCAACCAAGGGGAGCTTTGAGTCTGTCTTTGAGGAAATACAGGGTTTAGTCTCTATATTGGATGGTAGTCCATAAAATTTCTTGATATGACTCGAGTGCAACCATCCTTTTCTTCCCTCGATTTTCACGGCTGTCCTTGTGGTAAGTAAAACTAACTTCGGTGACTTCCACCTAGGATCCAGTTGGGTCTTCCGGTCAAAGTTCCTGACCAGCACCAGATCCCCAGGAACCACGTCATGGGGCTTCACCTCAGTATTATCGGGAAAAGCTGCAGCTACCTGTGAACGACAAGATTGTAGTGCAGACATCAAGGAAGCCAGGTAATCTGTCAGCATATTACAGTCAACGTCAGTGATTTTACGAGGTATAGGCGTCCCCCACATATTTGGTGGTCTACCGAAGATCACCTCATACGGGGATAGCCCTGTTCGAGAATGTGCTACCATTCTCATGTAAAAGAGCGCAACTGGTAAGGCTACTATCCAATCGACTCCTTTTTCTCTACATATTTTGGACAATCTAATTTTCAAAGTTTGATTATGGCGTTCTACGAGACCTGCTGCCTCGGGATGTCGGACACAGTGAAATTTCCATTGATATCCTAATAGAAGGGAAACGTGTTTCATTAGTTCGGATGAGAACGGCTGGCTGTTATCTGAGTAGACAACACGTGGTAAACCGTACCGTGGGAAGAATTCTCGAACTAACTGTTTGGCAGTAGTCGGGGCAGTGTAATCTGAAACCGGGTATGCTTCTGTCCAACGGGAAAGAGCACAGACAACTACGAGAACATATTTGAATCCTCGACATCGTTCCATCTGGATATAATCCATCTGGAGGACTTCAAAAG
The DNA here is from genome assembly GCF_964204655.1 of Triturus cristatus. Lineage (NCBI taxonomy): Eukaryota > Metazoa > Chordata > Amphibia > Caudata > Salamandridae > Triturus > Triturus cristatus. The sequence goes on along the minus strand of NC_140580.1, from coordinate 1,166,784,447 downwards.
CATGATCGGGAGTTTGGAATCCACCCTGTTCTACGGGGATGGTTTACCTGGATTAAACTGACAACATATCATACAGGTACGAACTTTTTGTTTAGCTGCGGCTCGCAAATGTTTGTTGAACCAAATGTGTTGAATGCTGTCTAGCATAGCTTTTTCTCCTAGGTGCGCTGGACTATGTATAGTGTTAATGATGACTTGGACCATTGAGTCGGGAAGAAACCATATAGATTTTTCCTTCGTCATCCATCCTTGATCTGTTTGGATCCCTCCTAATTCAGTCCATTTCTTTATTTCTTCTGGTGTAGCGTGTGTCTGTATATCAATTACATCAAGGGCGGGATCCTTAACTGTCATGCAATGTGTTGGTGTCGGAACTATTGTCTTTGTCATGTCAGTTGTGTGAGTCTGATTCTGAGCAGTCTGTTTAGCTGTTCTGTCAGCTAGGTCATTACCCTGAGAAATGATATCGGTAACTTTTGTATGGGCTTTGCATTTCATAATCGATATTGCAGTAGGTAGATGAATCGCGTCTAATAGGGCTTGAATGAGGGGTCCATGTTGAATGTGGGCACCGTGAGAAGTTAAATAACCTCTCTCTCGCCACAGTACGCCGAAGTCATGGACGACTCCGAATGCATAACGTGAATCTGTGTATATGTTGACTTTTTTATTTGTGGCTTGAATACAGGCTTGTGTCAGAGCGGTGAGCTCTGCTGCTTGAGCTGACAAAGTGTTAATACAATTTGTTTCAATGACTTCAGTGTCTGTTGTGACTGCGTAAGCGGCCACTAGCTCTCCTGTACTTGCTCTCATACATGACCCATCTACATACAATGTCAAGTCTGGATCTGACAAAGGGATATCTGTCAAGTCTTGTCTGGGTTTCGTCGTGATAGTAATAACTTCGACACAATCATGTGCCAATGGATCTGTTCAGCTCACTGGTAACAGTGTGGCCGGATTTAACGTATTACAACGTCTGATTTCTATATGTGGCTGAAACAGCGTTAATTCGTAACCAGTGAGTCTTGCTATCGTCAAGTGTTGTGTTTGTGTGCGGTTCAAGAGAACCTCTACTGCGTGTGGTACTTGTACTGTCAATTGATGTCCTAACACTATGGCATCGCTTTGTCTGATTGCTAAAGCTGTTGCTGCCACCGATTTCAGGCACGCAGGAAGAGCCCGAGCTACTGGATCTAATGTACTAGAGAAATAAGCACATGGTTTGTGTGATCCTGCTTGTTCCTGAGTGAGTACTGACAAAGCAGTACCTTCGCGTTCTGTAACGAAGAGTGTAAACTGTTTACTGTAACATGGTGTTGCTAGGACAGGTGCTTGGCATAAAGCTTTCTTTAAGCTTTCAAAGGCGTGTGTATGTTCTGGAGTCCAAGGGAGGACAGTCGATGTGGCTGCCTCCTGTGTTGTCAACTGGATGAGTGGTTTTGCTAGAAATGCATATTGAGGGATCCACTGCCTACAGTATGAAGTGAGGCCTATAAAAGCCCGCACCTCCTTTTGTGTCGTAGGTGGTGGCATGTTAGCGATTAACTGGATGCGGTCGGATGTAAGCTGCCTTCCCTCCTTGGACAGCGAGTGCCCAAGGTAAACAACTCGCTGGACACAGAATTGCAGCTTAGAAGGGGACACCTTGTGCCCCTTGTCGGCCAGAAATTTTAAAACCGTCAGTGACGCTTTTTCACATTCAAGTTCGCTTCGGGCGGTGATCAGCAGATCATCGACATATTGAAGCAAGGCAGTGTTAACTGGCATATGGATACTGTCAAGTTCTCGTTTCAGTGCTTGGCTATAGATGCTGGGGCTTTCTGTAAATCCTTGAGGTGCGCGTGTGAATTTAAAACTTCGTCCATTTAAACTAAATCCGAATAAATATTGACTTTCCGGATCAATTGGGACACTAAAGAAAGCATTCTTGAGATCAATTACAGTGAAGAACGTTGCTTCTGAGTCAATAGCTGTGAGTAATGAAGAGATATCTGGAACCACGGGGTATTGTGGCACAATACATTTATTTAATTCGCGCAGATCAATAACTAATCGATATACTGGTGGAGCTTTTGGATCCGTTCTTTTAAGAATCGGAATTATCGGAGAATTACATACATTGGAGTCGGTTTCGACAACCACTCCTTGTGCAATGAGCTCGTCAATGATTTGCAGTAAAGCCACTACAGCATCTGGTGGTAACTTGTATTGTCGCATTCGTGGTAGTACTATTCCTGATTTCAGTGTAACTTGATATGGTGTAATGTTCATGCAACCAACATCAGTGGGGCCTTGTGCCCATAAATGTGTAGGTAAATTCTGCAGTCGGTGATCCATGTCTCTGGATACGTAGTGACCTTTAAAGTCACGTAAAAATAGTCGTACTCCTTCCGGAGAACAACATATTATGGCTCCTAGAGCTTTCAATGTTTTTATACCTAACAAGTTTTCTGGACATGATTTAGTAAGCAACAAATCTGTTGTACGTGTTAATGGACCTACTGTGAGTGCAAGAGGTTGTGTTACGTCGTTAATTATAGGTTTTCCTGAAAATCCAAGAGAAATATTCTGTGAGCCTGAGAGGGGTGCCCCTGGAACTTCACTACGTCTTATAGTTGTTCTGCTTGCCCCTGTATCAAGTAAAAACTTTCTGTCTTCCCCTAATAGTTCACTATGTACATAAGGTCCCTCTTGGTCTACAGGAACCTCAATAAGGGGTAAGCCAACTTCCCTCTCTAGGCTGTCTCATGAGTATCGCTGATAATCGGGATAATCTGTTTGTGCATACTGATACATTTGTTGTGTTGTTGCTTGAGTTGCAGCAGTAGGCTGCGCTTGTGGTGGTACTACAATTTGTTGTGGAGCTGTCTGTTGCGGGGCTAATTGTTGCGGGGCTAACCTAGGTTGTGCCTGCTGAGGCGTCTGTTGTTGATTCTGATCCTGTCTAGGTGGACGTGGTCTCTCATGTGTTCTACCTGTAGCAATATTATGTTTCAGGACTGGACAATCGTGTATATAATGACCTGGTTGTTTACAATAGTTGCATGTCCCTTTCGCAGGGCCTGCGGAATCACCCTTTTGATGACTATCAGCTGGAACGGACTGTGCAACAAGCATTTTCATTTTCGAATCTTTCATACGTCTTTGTTCGTGTTCTTGTTCTTCTCTAATTCTATTGTGATGATATTGTAACATCTGTAGCATCTGTGATGGGGTATTACCTTGCCAGGTACTTTCGAATTTCAATACTCTATTCTTAACTTGTATCAGAGAATTTTCAACTAATTTTGTCACAAACAGATGTGGGTATGACTCACTACTGGCTTTTATGCCACTATTTATACTAAAACATTTTTCAAATCGGGAATAGAAATCACTTGTATCTTCATCTGGTTTTTGTTTACAGGCTGAGATTGCACCCCAGTCTTCCTTTTTCGTAGTTAATAAACGTGGCAATACCTGTATTAGTAATCCTGCTAGTGCTGTAGTCTTATCCCCAAGCCCTGCTCCTGCAGCTCGGGCCTTTTCTTCGTTTTCTAATGCTGTCCAATCTATCTTTTGGTCTCCTACCTCCCATTCTTTTTCTTTGAGTTTTTCATAAACACCTGCGGGTAATAGGACTTTTAATATTTTCATAATGTCGGGGTAGGTATACTCTCCCATGAGTAACATGTCTTTTATCTCACGGTGGAAACCTGCTGGATCTTTGTCATGACTGGGTACTACTTTCTTCATTTCTAATAATTCCAGTTTAGTTATAGGCGTGTATACAAACACACGTGTGAAATTATCGTCGGCACCTCTGATCGGGTGCACTTCGCGTAACGGGTTCTGTCTATCTATGTGATACATTTTTCTTCCCATTATGGGAACTGAGACGTGTTCTGGGCATACGAAATTTAAATATTGGTTTCGGGATTCTAGTATTTTCTTAATCAAATCAGTACCTGACCCTCTCCATATGTTCGTGAGTAGTTCTGTCAATATGTCAGGTAAGGGTCCTGGATCGGAGTGTTGGCCTTTATATAATATAAGGAGGTGTTGAATCATGTATTTACTAGCTAAACGCTGTTCATATGGGTCTAGATTCAGAAACGTGTGTGCAAGTACATCATCATTGTATTCGCCGGGACTGTCAGCCCATTGTACTGCTGACCTGGCTAATTCTTGTTCGTCCATGGAATCGAGCACGTGGTACCCCCTTTGATCTCGGAGTGATTTATCAGCGGCTTGGAATAAGTGTTCAGGGGATTTTGTATTCAGCATAGGGTTTGGAAAATGTCTATTATATTCTGGACGTATTGGACGTATTGGGTCGTTAAAACCTCTGGTATTATTATGGGGTCTTCCTTTACCTACATAAGCTATCGTGTCTACTTGCTCTGATTCTTGCTTCTCCTCCTCTGTTTAGATCAGCGGCGTCTACCTCTAATCTTTCTTCGTGTATTCGTTCTACCTCTTTGCGGATCTTTCGGTACATAGCTACTATACATAACTGTTTATCATGTCTTCCTTCTGATATATTCCGACCCCAAGTGACAAGTGTTTGCATTTCTTCCGGATTTACCCCAGGCCGGTCTTGATTTCTAATTACACAGTTTATGAGGAAACGTAACAGTTGTCCCTGTACCTCCGCTTTCTGGTACTCCATGGCTCTACTAATACTTTCAGGACCTCGCCCTGACTGGACAAAGTGATATATATTTTCTAAATGTGTATTCATTCCTGGTAACTTCGTTAAATATATTGCAGCTCGTCTAATACGTAATGATGACAGCAGCATTTCGTCCCGTTTACCGGGCACAGGATCATATCTACAATCTACTAGAAGTTCCTTAAGCATGTCGGGAGTGGCTAGTTTGGGTGTACGTTGGAGGGCTAAATCTCTAAGGGAAAATTTATTTCCTCTGGGTGGCGTAGAAAAAATGTCTGTCGTACCTCCTGTAGCACCGTCTGGGGTGCTGGACGTGAAAGGATTTGTTGAGGGTGAGACAGCAACCGTCGTTGTGGGAAAAGCTGTAGAAACAGATGTGCTTGTCGGAATGTGTGTCGAAGCGCGTTGTTGCGGAGGTACAGACGAATGTTCTTGGCGATGAGCATCATCGGCAAGCGGTCTATGTGGTGCGGTATTAGCATACTCGGGAGCTGCGTTATCTAAATAGCGGGAGAGGAAAACATCTTCTGCGGTTCGGGGATGTCCCTTGGGATGTGCTTTTATCGGAAACAATGGAGTTGGCAAGTCTTTTGGTAGTTCCGGAGTAGCCTTAGGTAACCCTTCGGCCAGAAGTGGATACATACCATTCATAAGAGCGTTTCTTTGTCTATCTACTTGTTCTGATTTTACTCGGGTACCTTCCTCAAGTAATAGTTTTTCTCGGACTTTATTCGAATTCTCCTTACCCTTATTTTCCTGTCTGAGTGCTTTTTCTGTACGTCTATACGATTCTTTACGCCATAATTCAATGGCATCTTTCTGTGACTGTCTGGCTTTCTTTTTCCATAATTCTTCTTCTACTCTCATGATGCAATCTGCATTCCAGGTCCCCGCTGCGGGCCATCTCTGACTCTCTGGTAATTCTTTGGTGTAATCTACCCATAAATCAAGAAATAATACGGCATCTAGGCCATGCTTATGATACATGAAGTACCCTGGAGTGTCCCTCGGTGGGATGGGAACAGCTTCTTCGAGTACACCTTTTCTAGTTTTGATCTGTCTTAGTTTCGAAAAGAGCGGCATTTTTAGATCTTGTTTCTAGAACGACTTTATACGAGAAAACACAATAATGAACAGTCATTCATACCACAATATATAGAACGTATTTAAAACATTTTAACGCTTAACAGTTTTACGAACAATGATAACTAATAGGAAACTAGTTACTGACATTATACTGACACTGGATAATACTTATTTATATGCACAACCTACTATATATACTGCTAAACAGTACAGATACACTGCTAAAACAGTGCAGACCGGATTTGTGTACCCAAACCCGTCTTGACCGGCACAGACTATGTGCACGTTAAATGCCTCCCCGGTAATGGTACTCACCGGGTAGCTCGGAACGGAAGGCCTCGGAACGGAACTTGAAACTGGACCGGACTGGACTGGACTGGACTCGACTCGACTGGACTCGGAACTTCGGAACTTGGCGGGTCTCTGTATACCTCGGATCTTGCTCTCTCAGCTAGGCTCTGGTCGGGATACTTCGCACTTCTCACCGCCTCGTCTGGGTGTTGATCGCAGCCTCAGTCGTCCCCGCTTGGCCGGAAGGAGACACAGGAAATCCTGCAGATACGCGTTTTTGTTGTCCGTTCAGCTGTGGCAGGAGACCGGGCCTGCAACGCACCGCCGGCGCGTGAGATGAGAAAGTGTCCCTATTCGGGCGCCAATTTATGTGGTAAATATTTCATTACCGGTACTATTTTTTATGTGATAAAATCTATCAAGGATAACTCAGTAAATATAAGAGGCAGAATCCGTGGTATTAGAGTGTTTTAAAAGGCTTTATTCCTATAAAAAGGGAGACAATTCGAATTGTGGGCCTTCTATTCCATCACCACGAAAGTTCAGGAAGGAAGGAACATATATTATTGATAGTTAAGCGGTTTTATAGAAAATGCATTACAGTGAAACAGATGCAAGAGGCGTGACAGCTGATAACTCAGATAAACTGTACATACGTAACTAAAACATGGGTGTAACTAAAATACGTCATTTAAACATGATGTTACAAGTGGGTGGATCCATAAAAGAATCCTGCAATGTCAGCAGAAATATATGGCAGAGATGCGCGCGCAGCTGCATGACGTGTGATTGACGTGCAACTAGAGGGTGAAGGAGACTTGACATTTAGCTCTACATGTGGAGACAGAAGTCTGGGGTTATGTCAACCTAATTCCAAATCATATCTAATATCCTATGTTTAAAGAACTGTGTGATCCAAAAGGAAAGGTCTCTTAGGATAGAATCTTATTCTATACTGACTATACTGACTGTTAGTGCGTGTACAAGCGTCTAAGTGTCTACACTAGATGCGAGGGGGTAGGAATATTCCATGGTAACGGGGCTATGAGTTATTTGCATGAGGGCAGCGAGGCCTGGCCCTTTGCACGGGAGCTGGAAGAATGTTTACCTAAACTACTAGACAGGAATGCATCGGATGAGGAGCGAAGGAGATAATCTCGAAGGTGAAATACAGTTTTTTTGGCAGGCAATATGGTGGATCAGGCACCGTTAGCCGCGCAGGGAGTAGGACAAAGTTCATGGTCACGGATGCAGGCTCAGACTGGAGCTTTTCAGAGGCAGAAGGCAGGAAAAGGCTCGATGACAGAATTCGGGCCTACTCGCCTGAATCTGTGAGAGGTGGAAAGTGAACCACATAAAGTCGGTGGCTTTTCATACTTAGGAATGGTATATCTGACCCATTCATGGCGGATCTGAAAGAGGACATGTTGACGGTGGACGCACATATATTTGCGTCTTCAGAACTGGAGCAGGAGGGAACATACATGTACTTATAGCATGCACATGGAGCCGTTGGGGTCTACGATAGGGGACATAACTGATCACAAAATTCATATTTCCTCAAGTGCCATGTAATGCGGTGACAAATTATGGCAGCAATCTCATTATATAAGAGCTCCGGAATAGCCTCTATGATTATGCCAGGGCTATTTCCATAGTAGGGTTTGAATACTAGCAATTCCCTTATGTTGCCACGTTTCAGCAGATCTACATACTAGCGCTGAAGGGAAGCATCAGTTCCAGGGTTGGAATGCCCTTTTGAGTCTGTGCAAACCTACTCATTTTCATATTTTAAGGGTTTTTACCAACTCTTATCTAATCTTTACCCATACTGAGGAAGGTTGAAAATTTAATCGGGACAATGGCAGTCATAAAACTTATTTCAGGGTAGGGGAAAAAATGGTTGGAGGGAAAGTGAACTTGCAAACACTCAGATTTTTGCCTGAGCACATCTACACCTGCATATTAGCTCATGCTAAAATGCAGTTCACAAATATTTTCTAGGAGTACTATTTCTTGGCCTACTTCTGTAAAGTCTTGTGAATTCATGAAAGTCATATCTGCACTTAATGCAAGGACATAAGTGCACTTTTGAGACTTTATTTAATAATTGGGCCCCTGATTAGGTCTGGCGTTAACCATGACATTTTGTGTTTATTAAAATTCTGTCTCTCTCTCTGTTGACTAGCTTTACTGTGAGTGACAGCATTCTGTTCTTTCACAAGGAGCATAATAGACACAGTCGTTTTGTTCAGTGACAGGAACTACTGTTGCAATGTGTGCTTTTAGAGACCAAAACTATTTTTGCTTTTGCCAATGTTTGTTATAATGAGGGCCCGGTAGCTCCCACACCAATAAGGTTTTTACAAAAAACCTGCCAAAACAAGTCACACATTGACAAAACCAAAAGGCTGACCAACAATTCCAGACCTATTGGCTTTACCAATGCTTGTTTATTATGCTTCCCATAATCTTATTAAAACTGGTTATACATTTCCCATTATGAATATTTTTGGGAAACACTAGCACACATCAACACATTTTACTAAATGAGGATGCAGGAAAATGGTACCTAAAATGTTACAGTAGTTTAGCTAATTGTTTTTGCATTTTTTTGTTACCATTTTATTTTGAAAGCAAAGAAGAATCAATCTTGCTTTCAAGCTTCTGCATATATTTGCATCTAATCAGAGAGCATTCTGGGAGCAGTATGCATAGCCTCATTGTTAAATATTGAAAACGTGTGTACACATTTTTATACTGGACCCACTTTCAGTAGTACAGTCTGAACTTACAACATGTACTTAGATCACTCACCCTAATAAAGGTTTTGCATTAATGAACCAAAAATACAAGTTTGAACAGCATTAACACATGGACACAAATATTACCTTAACTGCAGGCAAAGCCTTTCCCTGATCCATAATGTGGTACTGTAAACTGGCAGCCAAAGGGTTTGTGCTGCAGGGTGTTGGGCCTACTTGTCCCAAGGACAAAATACACATGAAAACTTGTTGCCCTTGACTCCAAACAATATGTCCCGGTCGTCGGGCTATAGGATTTCCACATCCCTGTTGTCCCATCTCAAATTATCCGTCAGCAAAATCTCAAGGAGACAGAGAGACAGAGAGAGAATGGTTTGTTTTCGGTCCGCGGATCATATGTGATTTTTGGTGGTTTATTCTCAAATTTAACCCCTCTCCCGCTTGAAATCATTTGCATAGCGCATAATTAAAACTGCGTCATCCACGTAAAGATGAACTGGATGACGTCCAGCCATAACTCATCTGTGTCAATCAGGTTGAACACACTAGAGAGGTCCCTAAAGGTCCTATGGAGTGCTTCTCCCCTTGCTTGGATATTTTCCCAGATAGAAAAAAAGATTTGGGGTTTGCTTAGCAGTACCAACCCCTCGCCGAAAGCAATATTGGTCCTCTGAGAAATGTTTCTACACACCCCAATCTTTTAATTTTTCCAGGATTACCCTCCCATTGATCTTTACAGAGGAGTCCAGGAGAGAAATTGTTTTTTTGTGCAGATTTCATATAGCGCAAACTCGACCCGAAGGCTTTACATGAGCACTGGTTACGTTACACAAGGACACATTCAGGCACGGGGAGATTAAGTGATTTGCCTAGAATCACAGGATGTGGATGCGACCCCAAGGCTCGAACCTTGGTTTCCAGCACCAAAGTCAGCAGTCTAGCCGACGGACCACATCCTGTAAAGTTCTACTTTTATACCAAGTTTGGCGTAACACTGCTCAGCGTGCTGCTGTGTCAGAGAGCAAAGTTAATGAAAATTTAAATTCAAATTTTTCACCCCTATTTTTTTTTGGGCTCTTCTGGGCGGATTTATGCGGCATTTCAAAACTAACCAAGATTTGTATTTCTTTTTCCAACAGATTTGTCAAATAGTGCCAAAGTGTTAAGCAAACAAAAACCACCTTTTTCATGGAAACTCAGACCCAACCATAACTACAGAGTCATTACCATAAACGCCGGTATTTATAAAACTTACGGTCATGGCCCAAAGCTCCCTGCTAGTAGGAGACACCCTCTCCGTACCTGAGGAAGATGAAGATGGCTTTACGATAGGAAACCCCATCGATTTCGTCATAGTAATCCAGGAAGGGCTTGATGGCATCAATGAGTCCAGGGTGGAGTTTATCCATCTCATCGAATATGAAAACAGAACGCGGGCAGGCACTGACATTTCCACGGATCCACATCTGAAGTTGGTCCTGTAGAGAGGGTGGAAGGTCATTCACAGCAACGCATAGAGGGTGCTGTGCACTTTAGAAATGCTTATTACATTACATCAACATCCCAGATCCAGCTGATGGGAGACTAGAAGAAAATTAAACCAACCCAATCCCTAGCTTGATGCAGCAATAACCCAAGGCGTAAAAATAGGTTTGTCACCCAATCAACAGCAAAGTGACAAGACCGTGATCACTATGATAAGAAAGCAGTCAAATCCAGACCAAACAGTAACAGCACACTTTAGAACTGTTGCACTAGATACCATGGCCTTGCTAATTTTACAGCCCAGATTTGATTTTATGCTCATAAGAAAACATATATGTGCCATTTTGCTTTAAAAGCAGTTTTAATCTCAGGGAGTTAAAATAGGTTTTTATTACCTGGTTGTTCATTTTAATAAATATTAAACACATGCAAAGCACGGAACTGTATCTAGGTAAATAAAAATAGGTTCGTTTAGAACTTATTTTCCTACGGTTTGTAATTTTTCTTGTACAACTCCAGTTTTCTTTCTGCAGAGATGGAGTGGGTTGGGAACCACCATGGCTTTGAAGCAATGAGGTGGGCATAGCCCCGAGTTTGAGGCATAAGGATGGTGCGGTGACTGTAGAGATGGAGTGGGGTTGGCATGGCCCTTCATTCAGGAGGAATTGGACTGGCATGACCCATCCTCTGTAAGGATCAAGTTAGCATGGTCTGAAGAGAAAGCAGATTTACTGTTGCAAAACCTCAACAGAATTAAACCAGATGTGAACTGCGGCACCACTACTTGCCTTGTACTTGGGAACGTGGTTGTCGTGTGGAAAGTGCATGGCGGACACAAACACATGCACAAACTTGCTGTTCAGTCCCTGTGGGTAAATGTTCTCAGCGATGATCTTGCTGATGTAGTTCTTGCCGGTTCCGGTCCAGCCATGCAGAGAGAGTGTCAGCGCTTTCTTTGTGTCCTGGTTGTTCATGAAGCCCTTGAGTGCTTTGAGGATCACTTTCTTGGCCAGGTGCTGTCCGAACAGCCTCTGCTCTAGAGCAAGCTGTAGAGCTATACCAGAATAAAGACAAAATATCTCAATGACAAGCTTTGTTCTCCTCTGGGTTTGTGAATAAAATAGTTTTTTGGTATCAACATTTAGCAGTGAAGACATTGTGTAGCATGGTTTCAAATGAGGAAAATGAAAAGCACTCCTTGTAGCAAATAATGTGTGTGACACCTGGGGCACCAGGGCAGTCAAGAGTTACTGGGCTTAAGTTACATCAACTGGAGTGGTTCACAATGGTGGGTAAGCTGTGTTGATTACTAGACTTCAGACTCAGTGGGTACCGATAACAGCTGACAAGTACATTAAATACCCATATGCTATATATAAAATGGCAGATATCACTGGAAAGAAAGCTGAACTGCAGGACCGGTCTGTGGATGAATTAAAGCAAATATGTGCTGACAGGGAGTGGAGGGTCCCATGGTCTAAGGACAGGGAACACTTTGTTAGCCACATACCAAAATGCTTGGAGGGAGAGGGCAGTGCACAGTGAAGATATATGTGGAAAGCTTTCAGGAGAGCACTTTAGTGCAAGCTTCCCCTAGACGTGCTTCTCCCCTGATTTCTAGAGTTAACTTTCCCCCTGCCCCAGGATTCGCCTCCTTTTAGGGTGGGGCGGAGGGGGGACTGACCTAGCAGAGAAACTCCAACTGAAATCCAGGAAGTTAAGGATTTAGCAGAAAAGGGAATTTGAGAGTGTGAAACAAAGGATGGCCCATCAGGCAGATGAGATGCAGGGAAAGACAAGAAGGGTGGGCTTGGAAGGAGAAGGAAAGGGAAAGAGGGAGACAGAATTGGATATGGAGCAGATTGCCCTGGAGAAAGAAGCTCAGGTTGGCAACAGAGAAAGACGACAGCTCTGGGGATATTGAGTCCCCCTCCAAGTCCAAGGAAAACACCACCAAGGTACCAAAGGAATGGATACACATGTACGTCTCTGGAACAAATATTCTCATCTGGATCAGTACTTTTGAACTCACTTGTAGTGCTCAATTTCTAAACTGTCAGTCCAGGGCAAATGTAAAAGTCCAGTATTTGTAAAGCGTGAATTACCCGAGGGTGTCAAGGCCTGGGGGCCGTGTGGAAAGATTAAGCGAGCTATTGCCCATAGTCACATGGTGCTGGGCTGATCTGGCGCCAGGGATCGAACTGTGAGCCCCCAGGTTCCAGAGTCAGCTGCCCTGGCTGCTGCACTACACCTCTTCCCTGAACCTGTAGTGCTACATGTATTTTCACATTGTGAGATTGTGGTGACCTTTGACTGAATGAATTTGCACTGACCATTTTAAACGTACATCATTTTTGTGCACTTGCCTGATTTCATTTCATACCTTCTTGCAGCTTCAGAGTATGAGGCTTTCAAATCTTCTAAGCACAGAGCAAAACAGCCTTGCTGGAACAGAGCGTGTGGGATGTGCGTTTGAAAGTGTGAGAGGAATGTCCTTCTGCGTCTCAGAGTCAAAATACAGAGGTTCGGCTAGCTTCAGTCTTGACCTTGGAACAGACCAGTAGTGTCAGTCTTGGTTTTGCAATAGATAAAGGGAGGGGGAATTTCTAGAAGTCTCTCTCCATGTTTAGTAAAGGGTATTAAAGACAGGAAATTTTGGAGCTCATACAGAAGCTCACTCGTGAGGTGGACGCAGCGTCACAGGGCAAGTTTTGCTGTCCCATTGAGACTTCTGGATGACGGAAAGGGCTGCCCCGTCAAGCGGACCAGAATGCTGTACTGCAAGAGCTAGGAGTTTCATTGCTCTGTGATGTTTTCATGTTGTGCTCCTCTTAACAGATTCTTTCATTTGACAGTTTATTCCTGCTGCAGTGCTTTTTTTTGCATTGGGCGTCCATTATTATTATCTGCTTAGGTTATGCTTCCTTGCATTCGACTTGTGAATGTTCAATTATTATTTGCGAGCACTTTTTCATTATCTGCTCGTGGTTTATCTCATGCATTTGAACTTATGAGTGTTTCATTATTACATGCTTGAGCACATACATCTATATATATTAGCACGCTGTTTTCCCGGTTTCATTTCACATCTGGGAAAGTCTGTTAGAGAATGTTGCATTGATAAAACCTCACGCTTTATTTTAAAACTGCCTTTTGATTTGCCTCATTTTATGAGTGCTGAGCTTCCTTTACAATGTGCTTTTTCTTCTTTTACTGACAGCCTCTTCTTGGGAGTGCAGAATTTCTTTTATTTGGGAGGGTAAAGCAAAATGTTACTCATCATCAAGAAGGGACTCAAGTCTTTGACAGTATGCCAGAGAAGGGCAATCTGACAAGAGTGTATGAAGGATGAAGCCAGCCCAGTCCTTAGAGGGTCTGTGAGAACAATAAGGCAGATGGCATTCCATTTGAGAATTGAATCCTAGCGCGTGACTTAAAAGAGTGGATGAAAGGGATAGAAACAAATAATTACCAGCCCCTGAATCAGGTAATGATAGCAGATCGCCTAAGGGAAGGGTTTTCTAACCCTCTCAGAAAGCCTTTATTTGACCTTACTGAGAAGAAGGATCCAGAAAAACTTGTGTTGGATGACAAGTGGCTTGCCAACAGAGTGAACAAGGGACAGGAGCATCACAGTTTCCAGCCAAAGGGGGAGAATAACTCCAAGCAGCCTGGTCATAAACCAGAGGGGAAGGGCCAGAATAGTTCCCATGGCTCTCAGCCAGGGAGAAAGTCCAAGGGGAATGGGGTCCCAAGGCAGCACCAGAAGGAGTGAAATGCTTTAAGTGTTACCGAGACGGACACAAAGAAACACTGCCAAGTGAAGGATGCGGTGACAGCAGCACCCATGGTAGCAAGAGTGATTTTAGTGAAGCCAGACATAAAGGGAGGCTTTTGTGTTTAACTTAGTCACTGGGGATATCTAGGAACTAGACCCAGAGGTTCTTAAGCATATTCACCCAAACTTGTGGAGGTATACAAGTCGAGTGGAAATCTCTCGAATTCAGGTAGATAATCACTGGTTCCACTATACTAAATCAAGATTTAATTCTGTGGTTCTCTGGTTACACACAGACCTCTGCAGTGCATTAACTAATAGAGGTTTCATACTGTACTACAGTGCATTTCCCACTGACTTTTTAAATTTATTTTTCATTTACGCTGCCCATTATTTTATATGTGGATACCTGAAGGTGAAAGACCTAAAAACGTACAGAATATTTTGGGCTTATTCATGAGAAGCTTGCACCGCCAGAGCATCACTTTTTTTGATGCTCCGGTGGCGCAAGCATCTCAACCATACCTAGGAGGCAGTGCAAAGTCACCCTGCATGGCTTTGCATTGCCTCATAGATATAGAGTAAGACATAGCAACGAAAGTCACTGCGTTACCTTACTCTGAGTCAAGGAGGTGTTCCATGGGCTTTGCGTGGGGTTACCACGCAAAGCCCATGGACTCTGATACTGCCCCATATTTACAAAATCACGTAAACCTCAGCAGCCAGATCAGGCAATCGTAATCACGTGTGCACGGATTAGCAACAGAATCTCAAAGGAAAGACATGAGGAGGTGCCTGGACCAAATGGGATTCCCCCCATACTGTTCAAGCAAGGACCGGAACACTGGGCCGCCGCTCTTAAACCAATGTTCGAAAAAGCCTGCAGACATCAATAATCCCATCTTCATGGCGGGGAGCCATCATTTCACATATCTTTAAAATGGGAAACCAAAATGACCCAAAAAATTATCGGCTAGTGGCCCTGCTCGACAACGAGGTCAAATACTTTGCAGGACTCTTATTAGAGGAACTGACATGGGCAGCAGAGGTTTCAGCAATACCATACAACCAAACAGGCTTCTGTAAAGGTATAGGAACTACGTCCAACATATTGGCTCTTCTTCATTAATCAATGCTGCCCTTGAAGCGAAGCAACCCCTGTATCTGTGCTAAATTGACTTCAGCTCAGCAGTCGACCATGTCAACAGAAACCTTCTGTGGGAAAAATTTAAAAAGCTGAACATCCCCCCGCTGCTCTTAAAACAACTAATTCTTCTGCACAGCGAGACATGGGTGCAAGTCAAGTTAGGCTCTGGCGAATACCTAACAAGGAAGATCTCAACAAACATCGGGGTTAAACAGGGCTGTGTACTCGCCCCAATACTTTTTAATCTTTTCATGGGAGAGCTATCAACGCTGCTAAATTAATGCAATTCGCATGCACCAAAACTAGGGGACTCCCAGCTGTCGAACCACTTTTACGCAGACGACCTGTTACTTATTAGCCGGACCCCTGTAGGCCTACAGTGGCTGCTGGACATTACATCAAGATATTCTGCTGCTAATAGGCTTAGCATCAATCGTGAAAAATCTAAAGTTATGTGCATTAATCTCCCCAAAAAGAAAACATGGAATTGGCTCTAGGCATCAAGGAAGCGGGAAACGGTCTGCCAATATAGATACTTGGGGGTCATCATAGACTGCAAGGGCAACTTAAAGCCGCAATGTGACGCCACAAAAAGGAGAGGGCTAATGGTGGCGGTGGCACTCAAACTGGTCCAACTTTACTACCCCTCATATAAAGGTGATCCAGGCAAAATTAATTCCAGCCATCACTTACGGCAGCGAAGCGATGAGGGGGAAGGAACGCTGCCTCAGTAGATGGAACGGTAGCAAAAGGCGCTACGCATGATCTTTGGCCTTACTAGGTATACATCGCCTGCCCAGATGAGACTAGAATTTGGGCTACCAAAAGAAGAGCTGGCAAGCAAAGGAACCTACATAAAAAGCTGGCATAAAGTAAGCAGAGGAGATCCGAAAACTTTAAACGCTCTTCTGTGAAGGAACTTCAAGATAAAAAAAACTTGCCCGGCAAGGCAGTACTTGGAGGCCGCTATTGATCATCCCGGCTTACGGCAACAACTCCCAGGCTCCCTAGCAGGCTTTAAAAAAACAGTCAATAAGACAGTCCGAAAAGAATCATTGCTGCAGGACAAAGCCGCCTTGATAAAGCGTGCGCACAGCTGGCTTACAGTTCAATCGTACATCAAGCCCGCGCCCCAAGCTTATCTACAGACAGGCTTCTCCAAAAAAACAAAAGAAGTTCCTGAAATTTCGCCTAGGGCTACTGCCATGGCTACGGCCACAGCTACCAATAACATGCCGACTTTGCAGGAATGGCAAAGAAAACACAGTACATCTCATCGCCATCTGCAGCGAACTCATTCAAGAACGTCGCTCCTTCTTGAGACCACTTTTCAACAACCGCAGGATACAGACCTGCAGGTAAGCGGCGCTTGCCTGCTTCAAAAGGCGATGACATCCAACTACGCTGCCGAATGGTAAAACTCCTTGAAACAGCAGAAACCCGCTTCAAAATGCTGAAGGATACCCAAAAAAACCTAGCAGCACCATAAAGGACAAGAGGCTCAATTCACTCTTACCCTCAAAGAGCAAGCATCAGCTGGCACTGGCAAACAAACAGGCGGCATTATGTCAGCATGAGGGGCGTCTAAATACTCCTAAGCATCCACAAACCAACTTTAGGAGAACGCGGCCCTGGCAGGGAATCTGACAGTCTCCAATGTTTACTGCTTAAACCATCAGGAAAAATAGTAGTAGCACCCAGAGAGAAACACTCTAGCAGCCCACCTAAGATGCAAGTGAACATGGACCCAACAGATGGACTACCCAGCTTCCACCAAACCATCTGCTGAGAACGCTCAGGAACACCGCACCACAGTTAATCGCACCAGCTCCTCGAGCAACGAGTTCCAAAGTGCACTTGCTCTAAGGTCGAGCCTGCGCCAGACATTTGGTGAGGATGAATAATAAGCTGCATCTCCTGGTCCAACTCAAGCAGAAGGGCCAAAACCAAGGTCCCTGAATCTTACCCAAGCCTCAAGTTGCCATTCACCAAGCTATGTCTCTCACTAGGTGGAGGACAATACCGAAAGCAAACAGCCACTTTGAACTATACTGAATAGCACTGACCACATTACAGGGACAGCCCGAACTGTCATCATAATTAATCACTTTCTCTTTTTTAACGCAAACATGTTCTTTTTGAATTGGCACTTTACTACATTACCCCTCGGCCAGCAACAAGGACTAACTTACTGCACATCTTATGATAAACAGGCTGCCTAACTGAAATCCTACTTTATTTTAACTTTGCTGCTGCTGTTTCAGTATGTTTTTTACTGAAGGATTTATTGTCTTAATACGTATGGATTTGACCTTTGTTTTACACTGAATTTTTTTCTACATTGTAAAGGTTTTGAATAACCATGTACAATAAAGCATTAATTACGTAAACCTGGGGCAGCCATCCCCCCAGTGGAGGCGTAACAAGGAGAAATGTTTTAATTTCTCCTCGCTTTTTTCCTCTTTCCATGTGTGCTGCATTCTGCAGCTCACATGGAAATACGAAAACGCCCCTCAGGATTGTTTTGGTAAAGTAAGGTGCCTCGTCCAAAAACAATGCTGCCTACCTTGGTGTTAGGCAGCAATTTGTGAAGGAAAAAGGACTGGAATGCACCACATTTCATAAATACAGTGCATTTCAGCCCTTTCACATTGGCATAGGGCAGCGCCGCAAGAAGACTTGTGGCGCTGCCCTCCGCCAATTCCTCATAAATGAGGCCCTTTGTTTTTAGCTACACCCCTATGCTCAATGACCTTTGGTTTGCTAAACACAGTTCAATATCATTTCCCCACCGTAAAACTGATTTGCTGTGGTAATTGGGAGCTGTTAGAAATGGGGGTCTCTAGTTGGCAATGGTTTGCACCTTTATCCAAGTAGGGACCCTTCCTTATAGTCAGGGTAAGAGGGATACACTACTGAAGAAATAACCCTTGCTCACCCCCTTGGTAGCTGGTCACGAGCAGTCAGGCTTATTTCAGAGGCAGTGTGTAAAGGATTTGCACATACCCAACAGTAATACCGTGGAAACACTGCAAAAGGACGCCACACCAGTTTAGAAAAATATCCAATACTTAATATATTCAAAACAAGACCAAAACAATAAAAATCCATTATACAGTACTTAAAAATATGCACTTTGCGGGGAGCTGGCGTTGGTCGGTCCGGACTGCGGTGTGGAACAGGGCAGTGTGTCGCAAGACTTACGAGCAGTGCCCACAAGCCATGGTGCGGCCACGGTTGTCGAAGTCAGCAATGGCGTCGATGAGACCAGGGTGGCGAAGTGAAGCAAGGCGGTGCAGTGCCCACAGGTCACGGTGCAAGCAGCAGCTCAGCGGCCATCAACAGTGAGACCAGGTTTGCAGTGCGAGATGCAGCGGTGCCCTCTGCGGTGTCTTCAGGACACGGAGCCAGCGACGGAGTCAGTGACAGAATAAGTTGCTTTCCCCCTCTGTGGCAACTGAAACCACGGTTCCAGAGGCGGTACCCAGAGGTCGGTACCCAGAGGTTGGTGAAGTCTTTGCAGTCCCTGAGACTTCAGAACAGGAGGCAAGCTCTACTTCAAGCCCTTGAAGATACTCAGCAACAAGTAAAGAAAGTTCAGTGTAGTCATTTCACTGTTCAAGGCCTAAGCAGCAACTGCAGGCCAAACCAAGAAAGAAACACAGCAAAGTTGCAGTACTCCACTTGGCAGTTCTTCCAGCTTCTTCTTTTTGGCAGGTTCCTTGATTCCAGCGAGCTCAAACCAGTTCCATCCTCTCTGGCCCAGCTTCCTGACAGGAGGTGGAGACAGCATTGTCCAAGGCAGACAAGGCCCATTCAGGTGCAAGGAAATCTCCTCCCACTACTATAAATACAGTCCAGGTCTATTCAGCCCAGCCCGGACTCATCCAGGAAAGGCAGCACACATCTTGATCCCCCCCAGTGGCAGTCTGATGAGAACGCACATCCCCAGCCCCTGTCACTCCTAAGCCAAACAGTCAATCCACAAACCCAGCAGAGGCACACAGGATGGCTAAGAAAGAAAATACCTACTTTCTAAAAGTGGTATTTTCAAACACAGAAAATAGAAATCATCTTTACTAAAAGATGCATTTTTATATTCTGAGTTCAGGCATACTAAACCCCATTTCTCTATCTTGTCCCAATGGGAAGATATGCTTATAAGATGTTATAAGTAAAATCCCATTCTATCCTAGGGGACAGATAGCCTTTCCATAGTGAATAATGAAACACACGGTATTTCACTACCAGGACACGTCACACACACCAGTACATGTCCTACCTTTAATATGCACGGCACCCAGCCCACAGAGGTACCCTGGGCCTACCTTAGGGGTGACTTACATGTAAGAAAAGTGAAGATTAGGGCCTGGCAAGTGGGTGCACTTGGCAGGTCGACATGGCAGTTACAAACCTCCCAGACACTGCAGTGGCAGGTCTGATAACTTTTCAGGGCTGCATGGGTGGGTGACACAATCAGTACTGCAGGCCCACCAGCAGCATTTAATTTACAGGCCCTGGCACCCTCAGTGCACTTTACTAGGGACTTACTAGCAAGTCAAACATGCCAATCATGGAAACACTAATCCATAATACAATTTACAATAGTAGCACTTGCACTTTAACACTGAACAGCAGTGAGAAAGTACGCAGAGAGACTGAACCAGTCAAAACTAGGAAGTCAGAAAGGAAAAAAACAGGGGAAACATGCCAAGATGCGCCAGGGGAATTTATGGTTGAAGGCTGTTGATGAGGAGGAGAACCACTTTCTAGAAAAAGAGGAAAACAGACCAGAGGGGAGTAGGTCAGAGGTAGAACCAAGGGCAGACACTGAGAAGGCACCTGTCCTACTGTCAATACCACCTGCTCCAGTGGGAGAGGAGACTGTGGATCCAGAGGCAGATAAGGCGTTGGGAAACTGAGTCCCTGCCGGAGCTGCACATGCTGCTTGCGGCAAAAGGACCACTCAGATAGGAGTTCTGTAAGGCACAAGCTGAGTATCCTACACTTGGGGGCCAGGTGAATATTGCCCTGGACAAGATAGTAGTTGGAAAGCACAAGGCTGCTTTGGTAGATTGACTCCTGTACAGTGAGCCAGCTGACCCCCAAGTCAGGATAAGGCTGGTGGTTCCTTAGGCGCACAGGAGTTTCCTGTTAGCCCATGAAGAACCCTAAGCAGGTCATATGGGCATCAAAAAGAAAGCCAGATTAGCGCCTCTGTTCTTCTGGCCAGGGGTTGATCAGGATGTGAAGAGGTTCTGCTGGACCGACCTGGCCTGTAAGGCCAGACTAGAGCACCTTTGGTACCCATGCATTTGGTGACTGGTACCCTTTGAGCGGGCGGAGGCTGATCTAGTTGGTCCCTTTGAACCTCCACAATCATCAGGTAACAAGTGCATACTAGTCGCGGTGGATCATGGTACCAGGTAACCTCAGGTGGTTGGCTTGATGAGCACTAGTGCCCAGGTGGGAGCTACAGCTTTCCTAGGGATCTTCTCCAGGAATGGATTCCCCCAGATCATGGTTTCAGACAGAGGAACAAACTTCATCTCCTTTTATATGAAGGCAATATGGGAAACGGTAGGCATGACTTACCACTTTTCCACAGCGTATCACCCCGAAACCAAATGGATTTGTCGGGCACTTCAATAAAACCCTAAAGAGTATGATGGGGACTCTCTAATCTCCTCAAGATGAAGTTGGATATCCTCTTGCCATCCCTCGTGTTAGCTTACAGGGAGATACAAGAGATGCAAATAGGGTTCAGCCCTCCTGAACTTCTTTGTGGGCATCGTCAGGTCACGACTTTGGTCAAAGAGGGCTGGGAGGGCAACCCTAAGGCCCAGGAATGTGGTGGAGTATGTCCTGGGCCTCGGGAGGCTGATGGCCCAGCTCACAAGTAAAACGAACGACAAGCTTCAAGCCATCCAAGAGCATATAGAGTGGTATGACCAGATGGCTATGGTGACTGGGTAACAGGAGGGCCAGGACGTTTGGGTCCAGAAGCCAATCTGTCCCAGGGCTCTCGAGCACAAGCTGTGTGGCCCTTAAGAAGTTGTCAAGAAGATTTCGGATGTCAACTATTTAGTGGACACAAGTGCCGCACGGGAGCCCCAGAGAATGTGTTACGTTAAATCGGCTGATGCAGTCTCTGCAGGAAACACGGTTTCAGTACTTGCAATGGCTGAAGAAGTAGAGGAGAATGAGCCAGTCCCTGACTTATTACAAGGTGATAAGAAAGATGGTTCATTAGAGTAAGTTAAGCTCTCCTCTGAACTGACATCTGAACAGCAAGCAGAGTGTAAATTGTTGCTGGGACTATTTTCCCCATCTCTTCTCACTTACCCCCCAGAGCCAACACCTGTGTGTGCATGACATGGACACTCCGCCTGTTAAGAGCAAGACATACAGAATGCCAGACGGGGTACAAGAGTGCATCAAGACTAAAGTGGTCAAGATGCTGGACCATTCTAATAAATGGGGGTGCACAGCTGAAAGAGTCCAATAAGCAAGTATTTGTAGTAAAATAACTTGTTATTATTTTATTATTCTGGTTTCAAAGAACTCATCTGTTATAAAACTGTCCAGCCAACACGTTTCATTCCCTCAACGGGAACTTCATCAGGGCTGAAACATGACAAGACAACAAACATATTACATATAAATCTTAAGACACAGGACTCCCAACCAAATTTTTTTTTTCCACAAAAATTGTATACAATGAACTGAACAGAGAAAAAAAAAAAACAACATTTGACTAATACATTTAAAATCACATGTATATTAACAAACCAACATACATTGCGGGTTCAACAATTACATAACTAGAGATAACAATCAACAGAACCATTTGATACATCCAACTTGTAAAAGATGAATTATATTTTGGTTGGAAACACACCTGCTATATAACAGATCAAAATTGAGTGAACCCCCACTGGTGTGGTCCGCGGTTTATAATACAATTCCAAAAAATAACAGTCTAAAAAGGTGAATTGGTAACTTCTAATATGTACCATTCACATTCACAAAGAACCTCTCCCTGATTCAATATATGATAGCACCCTGTATCATGATGTTAGACACAGTCCTAGAGCAGTCCAGTGGTGTTGGTACCTAAACAAGAGTCAGTTGACCTGTGCTTCTGTGTAGACTATTGTGGCCTAAATACTGTGACCAAAACGGATGTTCATACTATCCCCAAGATGATGGATAAGTTAGGTGCAGCAAAGTACTGTAGTACTTTTGATCCGAATAGTGGCTACTGGCAGATTGCCTTAGTCCTTGGTGCCAAGACGACAACCGTATTTTTTAACCCCAGAGTCTCAACCAATTTAAGGCTATGCCTTTTGGACTGAAGAATGCGCCTGACAATTTTCAGCACTTAGTCAACTGTGTGTTGTCAGGCTTAGAAGAGTGCGGTCTCATTTACCTGGATGACACTACTGTGTTTCGGCAACTCATGGCAGATGCACATGGAGCATGTGCTGTTAAGGATGCAGGGGGACAGAATGACAATCAAGTGACAAGTTAGTCCACTATTGTTTATCTTGGGCATCAGGTGGAGAAATGGGAGGATTCCACCCCTGGAGGCAAAAGGTCCAGGAGGTGCGGGACTGGGAGGTTTTCACTACCCAGACACGGACCTTTTTGGCTACTATCAGAACTTGGTACCCTGGATACCCTCACAGGTCATTAGCACGCTCTACAATTAGACATAACACAGTTGCCCCTTTGACAGGCCTGACCTCTATGAAACAGCCCAGTAAGTTGATGGGCTGGAGTGTCAGAAGGCATTTGATGACTTGAAGGAAACACTATGCAATGCACTTGTGTTGAAGGTCCAAGATTACAGTCAGACCTTCACTGTGCAGACAGATGCTTCAGACAAGGGAGTGGGAGCAGTTCTTCTACAGCTCAATGAGAAGGGAAGGAAGCGCCTGTTGCCATTTATCAACTGCAGACTGCTCCCCAGGTAGCAGAACTGGTCTGCTGTTGAAAAAGAAAGCTTGCCATATTGTGGGCTCTTCAGAGATTCAGGTCATACCTGTTTGTGGAAACGTTTGTGGTACAGACAGAACACGAACCCCTCAAGTGGCTCATGTTAATGATGGGGGAGGTGGGGGGGTGATCCATAGTTTTTCTAGTGGTCCATATCTCTATAACGGAGGTAGAAATCAAGAATACAATACTTTCAAATGACTTTACAGGAAATCAACATAGGACAGGGAAGCACACTCTCCAGAGCCATGCAGAAGACAACCCATCCCAACAATATGCAAAGTTTTTCTACACACCAGAGAGATCGTGTTCAGCACATGGCCATGAAACAGCAATTCGTCATTTTAACATAAAATCTGAAAATTTCAGCTACATATCAAGGTTTCATTGTTACATTGAACACTTAGCCTCCACTTCTAGCCCACTATTCTACCTTCCGACCCCCTTTAGCTCCTGCTCAACAGTGACATAGCAGACAACTAATGCTTACATGCCGTCACCTAGGTTGCAGGCTGATCTGTTGAGGCCTTTACTTGGGGTCCTATGCCCGTCATTAATTAATTGTTACTATGTGCATATTGTCATTTGCCAGTCATGCCTCAGGGCTACCAAAACAACTGACATGTTAACTGAAGAATTATTCCATTTGACTCTTCACTAGTTACAGGGCTGAGCAGTCAATGTTTAAATGGGAAATGAATGAGGTTAGAACCTCAGATATACCATGACAGTAAACAACAAATATAAATCATAAATCACCAAAGAATAATACGCTTTTATCAATTGATAATTAAAAATAACCAATACAATTTATTGTAAACATCTGGCCAAGATACAACCTCAAATATCTGAATAGTGTCGCTTTCCCGAGTGCTAGAATTTCTGTTAACATCGGCCATATGGCCAGTGTTATAATACAAGGCTGAGCTCAGATAGACTGAGTTCTTTAAAGCGCTTTGTTTTTACTACAATGTTTGTACGAGGTAAATGGAACAGTGGCCTAGAGAGAAAAAATTATACAGCAACCCTACTATGTTTTGTCTTGCCCCTCATGTGTTTGTTGGCAGTTAAATACTAGACTCCTCAGTGGGCTGAACCCCATCAGCCAAAGTTCCAGGCAGAAAATAGTAAAAAACCATTTCACCCAAAAACTCACCACCCTTGCAAGAAGGTCCCATTCCCAGCAGTCGAAGGTGAGGTTTTATGAAAACAAGAGTATTGTGACTAGTTAAATTATTACCCACCAAACTAGGCAGACGTCACCCCCTCAAAACAGGCCAGCTGGTATACACCTGCTCAAATCCTGCAAGCGCCTCTGCAGACGCCTCGAAAGGATCAGACGTACCAGCAACGCACCCAGTGACCTAACATCAAACTAGCCCCCCAATGAATACCACCAACTTCTGAAAATTACCAAGGAAAGAGCCCAGACTACCAGCCTTGGAGCCAGCTCAAACCACAGCAAGGAATTATTCTGCATCAAAGAATTCTCAAAACCCACAGCAACCAAGAACACAGTCACTCCCTCCCAGGACATCAGAAATACCCGCACAGACTTCTACAGCAAAATCGCCACCATCTACGAACAATTCGACGCCCAACCTTCAGTAGCAGCCCTCAGACTCCTCAACATCACAAATTCCAATAAAAACACAATAGCTATGCTGGAACCACTCTACACAGAACACTACCACAATAATGAACACCATCCACACTCAGGATCACCCAGAGACCCCTGCCCTCACCAGATGTTCAACCTAGGGAACAGTACCATCAGCAAAGAACTCACCCATCACCTTTGCCTCCTTCTGTGTGTTTCCACTCCTCTGGGAAGTCACACCACTCCTCTAGAAAGCCACCGCAGACCCCAAAGAACTCAAAAACTACTGGCCAATCTCCCTGCCCCCTTTCCCTGCAAAGCTTCTGGCGAAAGCAATAAACTGGAACTCACCAACCACTTACAAAGCTACGACCTAAACTACCCTCCCCCCCCCCCCCCACCCAAATCTAGATTCCCAGCAAATCTCAATACAGAAACCACCTTCAACACAGGCACCAAAGACATCTGGGCTCTCCTAGTCAGAGGAGAGACAGCCCCCCTGATACTCCTCGATCTCTCTGCAGCCTTTGACACCAAATCCCACTACACCCGCCTACACGGACTCCACCAGATGGGGATCCAAGGGAAAGGCCTCAAGTGGATCGTAACCTTCCTCACTGATAAAACCCAGAGCCTCCACATCCCACCCTACACCTCGGCCCAAAAGAACATTATCTGCAGCGTTCCCCCAAGGGAACCCGCAGATGATGAACTGTTCAACGTGTACATGGCCCCTCTGGCCACCCAGGTCAGATCCTGCGGCATGAACATTATCCCCTAAGCTGATGATATTCCGCTCATCCTCTCCCAATCAGATCCACTAACACCAAATCCAACTTTTCCACGGGTGCATGACCAGCGTGGCCAGCTGGATGCACAACAGGTGCCTTAAACTGAACACCGACAAAACAGATACTAATCTTCAGGAGCAATACCTCTCCATGGAACGACTCATGGTGGCAACTGAACTTGGCCCCTCACCCACAGAACACGCAAGGAACCTAGGAATCATACTCTACCACAAGCTCACTTTGAAGAAACAGATGAACTCTGCCTCGTCTTCCTGCATCCGCAATCTACGCATGTTCAACATCTTCCAGTGGCTCTCCATCAGCACCAGACGCACTGTCACCCAGGCCCTCATCGCCAGCCACTTGGACTACGGCAACACCCTATACGTGGGGATCACCTCAACTACTAGAGACTACAAACCATCCAGAACGCAGCAACCAGGCTCATACTCTACTTTCTGAGGTGGACCCACATTACCCCTCACCTCAAGTCCATGCACTGGCTACCCATCAGCAGAAGGAGCTAATTCAAACTGGTTACCCTTGTCTACAAGGACCTGCACAACAAGGGACCAGCCTACCTCAATCACAGAGTGATTTTTCTCCAACCCATCAGACAACTACACTCCGCTTACTTATCCCTAGCCCACACGCCCCACATCCACAGAAGCAAAAGTGGCGGCAGCTCCTTCTCCCACCTGACTGCAAATTCATGGAATGGCCTCCCCCTTCTAACAGCCCCCACCCTGCAGGATTTCAGGAAATACCTAAAAACCTATTATTTGACTAACATCCTTTCAAAGCAGAACCGCACTTCGTTCCCCCCACCCCCTCCCAACTCCAGCACCTGCATACCCTTGCGGTTGATGAGCAGCTTTATATGAGAAGTTGGCCTGATATATGCTGTCCACTAGTTCTAGTGGGCACCTTGTATCAGTCCAACCAACCCCTTATGGTGAATAGGTTAAAGACAACCTTATATGAAAGCTATCCTAGTGGTAGCTATGGAGAGCAGCCTTCAGGCTAAGTCTTGAAGGAATGTAAAGCAGCTTGTTTTACCAGTCTATAATCTCTTGAATGATCAAATGAAAGGACAACCACACCAGGTATATATTTAAAATATATGTATTTAAGATAAAGCACAACCCTCTAGTCTCTTTATGAGACTGGAGTTCAAAGTACTTAATTTACAAGTTAGCAATCAACAGTAATAGCACAAATACACATACGCGCCCTAGGGGCGTACCAAACCATATACCAATAAAGTGGTATAAGAACCACGACTGAACTAGACACAAGGCCTACAGCCTCTAGAATTGCTGGGACCCCAAGGAACCACCCAAGGTAGTGACACAGGCGACCCACGGGGCCGTGTGCAGTGTGTAAACACAACCGCGGTTTCCCGTTAGCTTCTATGGGCAATGTCGCGGTTGGAAATTTAAAGATTAGGAACACTTAGAATCGAGTTAGAACCAAACCCTTTTGGACTTTGGAAGTTCTAGGGCTAGCACCCACGGGAGCACCGGAGTACTCGTGTTACCTCACCCAGGGAAGCCGGGTGCATAGGTGTCTTTTGGTGTCGTGTCGCGTCGTCGATTACAATGGAAGCTGGCGAAGAACTGCTGCTGCCGTGAAGAGGAGAAGTGTCTGAAGGGATCCAAGCCTGGATCTAGGATGGAAAGAACCTGAAAGCAGAGGGGACAGAGTCTGGGTCACTTACCAGTGACAGAGGGCAGGATGGACCAATGCCCACAGATGTCGGGTGCCTCAGGGGAGTTGACGGGTGTCTTGACTCTTCAGCCACGAGGTCCAGGAAGCGTCGACGAAGTCCACGAGCCTGATTCGAGCTGTCCCACGAAGTCTGTCGAGTGCGGCGGTGTCGGCGACCAGATAGGACCCAACAAGCATTGGCAACAGCAAGTCATTGGAAATCATAGAAAGGACTGCGGTGCAGAACAGCAAGGTCTGAGGGACTCACCCAGCGAGGGTAAGTCGGGAGCAACCAGGAAAGCCCAATTAGAAGAGGAGTTGCCTTCGTGGGGACCTACTAGCCAACGGGCCAGCGATCGCGAAGGAGCCTTGAGCGGTCGCACTTGAAACTGGCCCACGAGTCACTCGTGTAGGCCAGCAATCTTTGGTGCAGGAGGTGCTCAAGGCTGGGGCTACTCGGAGCCCAAAGCACAACTTCGAGGAAGTGCCAGAAGATAGTGTTGTTGCAAAAGTTCAGTGTCCAGGGGTCACGGTTCCACGGCGATGGTGGTGGCCATCGATACCTCCTTAGCCATCCCCTGCCTCCTTTTAATGCTGCCCATGGCCCATTATTAAATAATTGTAATTGGTATTTGGGACCAGAGGGACAGCTTTTAAATATACACGCACTACACCATCACTGCACACTCACCTTGACAATAAACCAGCTCCGCTGCAATTGCAGGCGTCGCAGCACACTTGGGGTACATTCGGTACCCCAAGTTGGGGCCGATGATGAAGCATGCCACCAACTAGGTTGATGGGTGAGGCCTTTCTTAAAAACCTAAATGGTTTCCCTTGACTAAAGAGACTATTCTGTTTCTTCATATCTACATACACATATCCCCTTCGACCGTGGGGCTAGTTCCTTTTGATTTTCTACATTTGCACAAATGGAATGACTGACCAACCAAAGTTCTGCTTTAATGGAATGTATCTTCTAATCAAATGGAGGTGGACCTTTTAT
Organism: Triturus cristatus; assembly: GCF_964204655.1. NCBI lineage: Eukaryota > Metazoa > Chordata > Amphibia > Caudata > Salamandridae > Triturus > Triturus cristatus. The sequence goes on along the minus strand of NC_140580.1, from coordinate 1,166,756,130 downwards.
TTTAACCAGTAAGACCGAGAAAGAGCCTAGAGAACTAAGGGAACTGAGAAAGAGTTTGCCACTTAAGAGGTTAAAATCAGGTCAAACCTACCACCTAAAAGGAGGATACAGCAAAGAATGAATGGTCCTGCTCTGCCACTTAAAGTTGTCAAAGCAAGGACAACAAAGTCTTGCTCTGCCAGTTGAGAGATGGACAGCAGAGAGAAGGTCCACTGAGCGAGGAGAGCAGATACGTACTCAGTGATACGAAATAGAGACATCAGAGCAAATAGAAGATATATCTATTTCTCAGTCAGTCTGAAGTAATATAGAGGAGAGAAGATAAGCAAGTGCTACTCTCCCAGACAGCAATCAGGGTCAACCAGATGTCAGTCATTCTTTATTAGTTGCCCCGGAAAAAACAAAAATGTGCTCAAAGGTGGGATAGCTACCAAAATGAGAAAACTCTAAATGGCCATCCCAAATTCTTTTTATTAAAGCAAGTAGAATGGGTAGTCCATATGCCTTTAGCACATGCTGTTTTAAAGACGTAAGAATTACACATGCCAATTAATGACACACAAAGGAGGCGGGGATCTCTTAAGGAGGATAAACCTAAGTTTAAAAAATTGAAAGCATGGCAATCCAGTCCGCCACTCCCAATTCTAGAGGGAAGACTAATTTCAGGGAGGATGTACTGAGCCAAGGCTGTCAAGTTCACAGACATATCAGCGATGAGAAGGCCGTCATGTTCACCATGGACCAAAAAAAGTTGTTGTAGGGAGACTACACTTGTAGATGTGTAGTGTCTCAACGGACACCTTTCTTTTAGTTAACAGACACCTACAACAAACCCCACCCACAGCATGATAGGCAAGGGTCCCCACTTAGGGAAGACTACGCAGGGATTTACTGGGGAGTCAATATGCAATTTCAAGCTATAAGTAGCGGTACAAACGCCTGTACTAACATTTCTGCCACCAACACTCTCAAGGGGTGCTATGGGTCGGTCTGGGAGTCCATTTAGGAGACCCAGTGTAGAAAGCCAACATCAAAGGTCTATAAATGTAGAAGCTGAAAAGCATCCTTGCCTACGTAACCAGTAGCTACCTCGCCGACTACTTCCATGACCAATCTCACAGTGGCGGCTGGTTATAACGGGCGAAAGGTGCGTTGCCCTCCCTAGCATCCGAGAGTAAAGAGAGAATTAATGTACAACACAAAGCAGCTTTAAATAAAGTGCTCTCTGCTTCGTGTTAACTCTGTAACACAGATTGTTGCTTACTTGCTTAGTTGCTTTAATAATGAAAATGAAAGTACTGAGGAGCGAGCCGAGAGTCCGAGACATGCCCTCGTGCGCATGTGCTGGGCTGGCTGGGGCGACGGCTTTCGCTCGCCCTTGAGGCACACACGAGGAGAGAGTGATGTCAGCATGGAAGGAGTGGCCGATAGAAGCGGAATGGTTAACCTGTATATGGGGCGCTTATGCTGTGGCCCAGGCGTTTTCAGCCGAGTGCCATTGAAATAAATGGTATGGGGCAGGGCTCGCCTACATCGAGGAAGCGAAGTGGGTGGCAACAACTGAAGGAATCCCTTCATGTTTGTACTGCCATTTAAACATCCTGATTGGATGTTGGAAGCTGGGGGAGTGGGCTGTGCAGGAATTCGTCTAGGCAGCTCAGATTTCATGTATCGTGTTGGCGGTTTATTATCTAGGAGGGACACCGGCCAGACGAGATGGAACCTAACCAGGCACAAGCTTTCGAGTTTCGAGGTAAGTGAACGACTATAATGTGGAACATAATGTACTCTTCCGGTCAAGTGTTCATTGGGCTTTTGTTGTGTCAGCTTTATTCGGAACAGCTTAAATAAAACGGTCTGTTTTTTTCCTCGCTATCAGTTCAAGCAGTTAATTGAAAACAAACCGATATATTTATTTGTGGGGCACCTACAGCGTGCTAAACAGAATAATCGTTCTCGGAGACATTTTGAGAATCAGCGTTGAGATGGATCCCCTCCGCATGGTGCTCTTAACATACTAGCTGTAGTTTAAGGAGGTACTCCGGCTTTTGTGTCCTGTGGAGACTAAAATAAACTGCTCTTTTTATTTCCGAATGACAGACCAGGGACTCTTCTTGAAGCACACTCCGGAGTAGCTCTGCCTCTACACAGGTCCTCTGGGGATCAGGGCTTCATTTCTGCCAAGATGTCAGGCGCACTGGAAGATTCTGCATTAGGCCTTAATTTAGTGTTTTACCACGGGCTGCTGTGCTGACTGCATGACACCAGACAAATGTGAGCAAGGGTACAGTCAGTAGAAGCCGAGGCCTGGTCATACCCCAGCACCAAATGTATTACTTTTTCATGCACGCACTCTAGTCTACACATCTCGTCAGAGCAGAGGCCACAGGGGCCTGCTTTACACCTCTGAAGACCCTATCACACAGCACAGAAAAGGAAATTCGTCGTCATTATGAGTTTAAATAATGCTTGACATCATAGCAAAGATGCCCTCTATCTTTCACATGAATGCCAAACAATTTAAAAATTGATGGAGAACGAAGGACTGTGTAATGTGTGTATGACAAAATTAACTGCAGCACATTAACAATTTATGGGCACAGTTTGCGGCTAGAAATGCTTACGGTATATTACATCAGTCAAAGGCTGTTTTAGAATTTCACGCACAGAGCCTGTCTCAAAGCCTCTGGAATTGGTTCGAAACTGCAGTATTGAAGTCCGTGCTTGGATAAATACACAATACTGTGCGGTGTTAGTTGGAAGGTTAGCAGATTAACTCTACTTGCCTAATCCGAGTGGGAAGTATTCACAAGTAATCTTGCTACATGGCTAACTGGGGGATGAGGTAATCAAAACAATTCCAAAGGGAAGATAGATTATGAAGCGTGCCATTGTTGCCAGTCGTGCTTTACTCAGTGTGTGCATGAAAAACGAAGTCATTTGGTGAAGTTTTTCTCCATAATACACCACCAAATGTTGTACTTTTCATGGAAGAAGTCTAGTCTGAACAGCTCGTAGTCTCAACATTAGGTGGTGTATTGCAGCAATTGCTTCGATTCAACCCCCCCGAAGAGTGTAATTCAAAAACGGGTGACTTTTACGCCCCACCACTTTCAAATGTCACCAGCCGCCCCTGCAATCTCAACACAAAAAAGTTATGATTTTGATGTTTGCAAAGGACTAATATACCACCGAACAGCAGCATCAATACGCTGTTCATCCAGACTTTTTTTATTAAGAGTTCTCAAGTTTCCCAGGTCCATGCACAAGTACCCAATCAAGTCCAGTTTTACCCATTGCATTCTAGTAGACGTAATCCTGTAGTGAAATAGCACAGTAAAGATTAAACCACTGCTTGTTATTTTCGGGTGCTTCGGTGGAGAGCTCGGTGCTGTGGGCGAGTGGAGTAGAGACAGACATGATGCGGGCAAGAGGGGTTGTGATAGAGTAGGAGACATTGATGAGAGAAACCTAACCTATAGTCTATACACGTATTAAAGCGTTACTCAAAGTGTCGCACGTAAGCATACGGAAACCACATAAATGCCACACATTAGCAACATGACAGCTATGCAGGTGCGTCCCCACAAGCAGCACTACCCCCAGGGGTGCAGCCCCAGCCCTCCTCACCGGTGCTGTTCAAAACCCCCTCCTCGCAGCACTCCGTAAACCTCCCGCAGTAGAAGCGCGGGTAGGAGAGGAAGCCGGTCAGGGCGGAGGCGGCGGCGATAGCCAGGCCCATACTCACGGGCTCCAGGGTCAGGGCCGAGGGCAGTGCGAAGAGCAACAGCAGCCACAGCCCTGGAGCCATGGCGAGCAGTTGGGGCACAGCGGACACCGGAAGGCGCTGACCACTGCTTCCGCCCTGTAGCGGGCAGCTTCTTCCGCCCCGCGCAAGGATCACTTCCGCTGGAACGGGGCCACTTCCGCCTGCTACTAGGCTTGTACTCAACAAACGCAGTACGCACGCGCATTCCGCGGATCCTTTTGCCGGGGAGGGGAGATGCCTTGCCCTAGCTCAAGGTAACGCATGCAGGGACAGCACAGCCCGAAACTAGCCCCGCCCACAGAACGACAGGGAAAGGTTGAACAAGAGCAGGCATTAGCAATGTAGCAATGAAAGAGTGTGTGTGTGCGAGTGTGTGTGTGTGTGTGTGTGTGTGTCCTCAACTCGGCCCCAGTTTCCCTGCTCTTACAAACACAAGATGTGCTCTCTGCTGCCCTAGAGGAAAGCTACAGGCTCCTGGCCTCAAACAAGGTTAGGAAGTGGTACGCTGCCATGGAAACTGAAGTGACATCAAAGGTTTGACCAGTTGTCCCACCTCCTGCTGGGAGGCTAGAGGAAATGCAAAGGATGAAAATACAGTTTGTAATCTGAGCTCCCGTAGTGAGTCAGTAACCTACAGCAGAACCTTCTCAGTGAAATTACTAGGGCAGCCTGAGTGAGGTCTGCAAGGGGCCAGCCAGGGACTGAAGTCCCAAAACCTAAGTAGACGTCATCATATAAAAGAACATTCTGGCAACCCTATTGTTGTGGCTTTTTAGAGAGGCAGGATTAAGTAAATATTTTTCTCTACAATTTTTCTAAATGAGTAAAGGCCACTTAAAAGTGGTGTGCAACCCGCGGGTGTGAATTGCACATTCACCAATTACCGTTTGTGCAGAGTGTGGAATTTTGTTGGTGCACAGTTTGTACCGGAATGTGATTTGCAAACCTCACAATTGGGTATTGTTTCTCCCGCTCCATGTGCGGGGAGAGAAGGAAGAAGCTGGGTGTGGCTTGTGAGACTGTGTGAGGCACCAGAAAGCCAGCCCTTCTTGCTTTAAGCCTACTTTAAATAGTCTAACATTAGAGGCTAAGGCACAGGCCAAGTCAAGTCAAGTCAAGTAAAGCTTTATTTTGATTGCTTTTTTAGCAATCATAAAATCACATAAAACATACAAAGCTTTTACATCCATAAAAATTGCACAGTAATAAAAATACTTTAATCGTTAAAAACTTCTTAAAATTTAATGTGTGTTTAAATTATTAGGAGCAGAAAATATTAAAATAAAGCATTTCATCGATCTCCCTCCTTATATCACTAAACTCTTCATGTGACAAAGCACTTTTTTCAGGAACATAGATATCCTCCAAGCTATATGCTCATTTTCTAAAAACTGGTGCTTAATTAGTGCCGGGCGACATTGCCTCAGCCACTACGTTTTTAAAAGAGGAATTAACCATACCTTTCTTAACTCCATATAAAATGTACAGAATAAAACTAGGTGAATGGTAGATTGGACCGAGAAGGACATAATTGTAACTCACGCCCCCAGTCATTCATTTTTGGAAAGAAAGCAAATCTATGGACAATCCCCAGTCTAAACCTGATTAAAAGCAGCCTATTTTATCCGCCAGGAACAAATACTAAATATGGCTGCAAGCTAAAAGTTGTAAGAACCATCTGATGCTGCTGAACACTTGGCTTCAAAATTTCCCCAGATAGTCTTAACATGTCCAAATGTTGGAGACCCTCCTTTATTAAGTTCTTTCTTGTGATCAATTGGATTGAGCTAGGATTGGAGAAATATTCTGGGTGACCAAGATCATTCATAAATTCTTTCACAAACTTAATCCATGGAATCTTTAGGGCCCCTTCCAAATCTGTCTTGTAAGATCTCCCTATTTAACTTGGTCTGATCTTTTGACCAGATCCTATGCCAAAGGAGAATAGGTTCCAGTTTGATGAGGTCAGAAAAGTATGGGAGGCTCAGCATGACAAACGTATGTGGAGGTACTGGTGGAGACTGACAGTATCTACCTTAAAAAAGTGTTTTCTACTAATTGTATCGGGTGTGTATCAGCAAAGCCCCAAACCCCTGCTCCGTACATTGCGGTCACAATGCATTTTGCTTTATAAATTTGTAAAAGTTCTCCTGGCAGTTTCCTGCTCAGTTTTCTTGAAAAGGTGGCCAAGGCTGTTGTTGTTCTAATAAACGCCAGCTTTTTTGCAGAGACAGCTTGGGTCCAAGAATCATTCTGATTAAATAAAATACCCAGGTAAGAAAAACTCTTGGTGGGGGCTATTAAGTGCCCACCCAAAAACATGTCCCTGGACCTCTGATTTCCTCATCCACATCTCATTATAAAAGTCTTTGTCATATTAATACTGAGACCAAGGTCCTTCCTAAATTTAGAAAAACTATTTAAGACCTTCTTAAGACCAATCTGCCTACGGGACATCAGTACTGCATCATCTGCATAGAGGAGAGCAGGTATAGGGCGACCATCTATTTAGGGGAAGTCTCGACCATCCTTGAGGAGCGCCTGCCCTAAGCCATTAAAATAAAGGTTAAAAAGGAAGGGGGCTAGGACACAGCCTTGCCTAACCCCCCTCCTAATGGGTAAGGGGGCAGTACGCTCTCCACCCAGGCCAAGCGCACTTGTGACTTCGCTCCACTATAGAGGCGCATAAGAAAAAAGATGATATTAGAGTCCACCCCCAAAGTTTCCCATGCCTCACAGAGTCGAAGGCTGCTGTGAGGTCAACAAAGGCTAAAAACAATCTGCCTGTTTTCACCCAAGTGTACTTCCCCACAAAGATGGCTAAATGTAAGCTCTGCTCTATTGTCCCTAATCCTTCACGAAATCCGTATTGGATATCAGATAGAATCAGGTTTTCCTCTGCCCAATCCTCTAAGCGTTCCAAAATGATTCGCCCAACAACTTTGGCCAAAGAATCCAATAACGAGATTAGCCTATAGCAAGAGGCATCCTGACGGTCCCCTATTTTAAAGATAGGAACGGTAATGGATTCCACCCAGGTTGATTGAAATGAGGACTGCCAGCTTGCATTTATTACTTGTGTGATAATTGGGCCCCAGAGATTAATATTGAACTTAAACAAGTCCACTGGGACCCCATCTGGCCCAGGAGCCTTGCCACCTAAGCTTGATAGCAGTGCTTTGTTTACTTCCTCTAGGGAGAAATAAAGGTCCAGGGTATTAGGAGTGTCTTCTTGTGTATTGCTATGTTGATTGTTAGCAATTTCCTGCCCGTTGTACATCGAGGAAAAATGTACAATCCATTGTTCCTTGGGTATGTGAAGTAATGAAGATGCAGGAAACAGATGACAGGAACAAGATAAGCTTTGTAGGTTCTTTATTGTAGGAGATATGCAAGAGACCCCATCCTTCAACTCCTAACAGCAACTGACTTTCTGTATTCAAGAGGTAACATTCTCCTTCAGATGCATTCCACACTAGAATGCATCAACCCAGCATGACATAGCCAGGTGACATATACACACTCTAGAATGCCACATTGCCTCCCTCTTTTCACTTAGAACTCTACATCACCTCCCTCTTTTCCAAACGAAACAAACCCAAAGCCAAAATTACCACGCAAACAAAAAGTACCATACAAAAATAATAAAACTTAATCTTGAAATCGTTGAGGAAGTCTCCTCAACCTGACAGGTCTCGACAATACCGGGAGTGAGGGAAGAGAGGGAACCGGCAATGCATGAGACAAACCTTCTTCCACACAACTAGAAGGACATTTTGCAATCCTGTTAAGATTCCAAACTCTATGATCTTGAGTTCTGACAGCATTACCTAAAAGTCTGGTTACTTTAATAGGTTGACCAAACTTAGACTTCCCAAACTTCCTTTCAGGCAGCTTTACTCTGACCCAATCACCCACCTGAATAACAGTTTTTTTAACACCCTTCCTGGTGTCATACAACTCCTTTCTTTTTATCATTTTATCCATCTCACGATCCCTCTAACCTTCCGTTTTGTCAATAACACCACCTGTTTCCAACCTTCTTGATGTCACCCAAAGAGGATTCACCTGCGTGCTAGGCACCCATCCTCTAAAAAGAGTAAAAGGAGATACTCCAGTAGAGGAATGAGGAGTGACCCTATACTCATATACTTTTTTATTGACCGCCTCCTCCCAGTCATACTCAGACATTAACGCCAATTGCATGGCCTCTTTGAGCACCCTCACAAACCTCTCAACCACACCATTACACCCAGGATGATACAAGGAAGCCCGTTTATGTGTAATACCTCTTTCACTGAGAAACCCCTCCACAATTCTGGACACAAACTGCACACCATTGTCAGTCAACACAGATGCTGGCAAACCCTCACCAGAAAATAGGTCATCGAGAAAGTTAATGACCGCAGCAGAATCCACACTGTTTACTATCTTAATGACTGGCCACCTCGAGAACATATCCACACAGACCAAAACATACTGATCTCGAGATTTCACCTTGACCGGCCCAAGAATATCAACAGCTATGTCAGTTCAAGGACCACTTGCCTGCTTCCTGATAATCATAGGTTGAGTCCTGCATTTAAGATCCTTGTCACTCCCCGCACACTGAGGACACGCGCGCACCAGTCTTTCAACCATTGTGTCCATTGCAGGCCACCAATAAACCTCCCTCAGTCTCTCCTTTGTCTTTGCAATGCCCATATGACTGGAATGTGCACTCTCAACTAACTTTTGGCGCACTGCCCCAGGAACGACCAGTCTACTTCCTCTAAAGAGAAGCCCATTTGAAAAAGATAACTCTTCTTTAACATTCCAAAAACCTTTAATCTCCTCATCACACATGTGTTTTTCACACCACCCATCACGGACAAAACAGACCACACGCTGAAGAACAGCATCATCCCTCATTACTGCATTCCATTCTTCCTCAGTAACCACCCCCTGGGTGACTAAACACACACTCCATTCATCCCCAGAACATTCGCCAAGAAAGTAATCTTCCTCATCATCATTTTCATCAGAGACCGTGGTGCCACCAAGTCTTGACAAACAATCAGCAAGAATATTGTTAGCCCCTGGCAAACAATGAACATCAAATTCAAACTCCTGCAACGCCACAACCCATCTCCTTATCCTATGTGACACACGGTCAATCCCCTTTTTTCCAAAAACTTCTTTCAACGGTTTGTGGTCAGAGACTACAACAAACTCTTTACCCCACAAAAATTTCCTCAGTTTACGAACAGCCCAGTACACCGCTAGAGCCTCTTTCTCAACCACAGAATAGTTACACTCTGCGCCTCTAAGAGGCCTGGATATGAATAAAATAGTATTGTCCCTTTCTTCACCAGACTGTAGTAACACCGCACCCAGTCCTTTTGAGCTGGCATCAGTCATCACATAAGACTCTTTCGTAGGGTCAAAACTGGAAAGGTCTGGAGCTCTATTCAGACACTCCTTAATCAAATCAAACTCAGCATTACAAGATTCATCCCACTTGAACTCACACCCTTTCTTTAGCAATGCCCTGATCTTTTCAGCATTCTGAGCAAAACCGGGAACAAACTTATTATAAAACTCAGCCATCCCCAAAAATGTTGTGAGTTCATCTCTACTCGTAGGATAATTCAACTTACAAATGGCTTCTACCAGAGAAGGTTTTGGCTTGATTCCTGACCCTGAAATCACATGCCCCAGGTACTCAATCTCTTTTACATCAAATTTGCACTTGTCCAATCTGAGGGTGAGACCAGAATCCTCCAACCTAGAGAGAACTTGATTCATCCTTTCATTGTGTTCTCTCAAACTCGACCCATACACAAGAACGTCATCTTGATAAATTTTGACTCCACCAACATCCCTTAACGCATTCTCCATCACCCTTTGAAACACTGATGCAGCTGATATTAGACCAAAAGGCATTCTAAGAAATTTAAAGGTGCCAAACGGCGTGATGAAAGCCGTCAAATCTTGGCACGAGGGGTGGAGTCTGACCTGATGGTAGGCTGAAGATAGGTCTAGCGTAGAAAAGTGTGTGGCCCCATTTAACGAGGATAACATTTCAGTAATGTTTGGAAGAGGATAATGATCCACAATCACAGCTTTATTCAATTCTCTCAAATCAATACACAATCTGGCTTCTCCGTTGGCCTTCCGGGCCATAACTACCGGAGAAACCCACTCTGTGGCTTCAATCTCTTGAATGACCCCACCATCAGGCAATTTCTTCAACTCATCCTTCATCTTGTCTCTTACCAATAAAGGAACATTCCTGACTTTGGCCACGACAGGAATGGAATCCTTTCTTAGTTTAATAAGATGTACATATTTTCTAAGGCACCCTAGTTTTTTCTCAAAAACTTTAGGAAATTTACTTATCCATACACTGTTATCAGAGATGGAAGCAACCTTGGGTAGATCTCTCAAGCACACCGAAGGAGATTCATTAGGATCTAAAAAAACTCCAAGATCACGTTGGTGTGACCAACTGATCAAGGAGTCCCCTTTCATTGAGACATAAATCTTCCCCGCGGTGATCCTTCCTTTAAAATCTATTGTTCCCATAAAATATCCCAATAGATTTATAACTTGACCACCATAACCTCTAGGGACAATATCTGGTTTCAATAGCTTCACTTTAGTGGATAGACATTTTTCATAAAAGATTTTTGGTACTAAAGTGATCTTGGCACCAGAATCAAACAACATGTCTACGTGATTATCATTAACCAGCACTTCCTCTATAGGTCCATCTGCCCCTTGACTGCATATCTGAGATACAATCAGATCACCCTCATCTTGCTCATAGATGTCAACCTCCCTCACATTTTTTGTATTTTTGCTAGACCTACAGCACTTAGACAAATGCCCCTTTCTTTTACAAATGGAACATGTGGTTTTCCATCCAGGACAGTCTTTGAAATTAGCTATATGTCCTGTGTTTCCACACCTAAAGCACTTTACAGAAAATTTGGGATTCCAGTTTTGACGTATGACTTTGGAGGAACCTTCACCAGTTTGTAACGATGACCTGACTAGTTTGTCGGAATCCTCGGATGACTTCGCTTTAATTTCTTTGACATCATTGCTCGCGCTTTTGTCAGTGTCCGAACCCTTTTTTATAGCTTCTGAACATGCCTTAGAGTGTTCATGCATTTTTAATGTGGTGATAACTTCTTCTAAAAGTGGATTGTCTTTTTGCCAAAGAGCATCTTTCGCCTTCTCAATCGAAGAACCCAACATGAGCTGATCCCTAAGTCTTTCCTCCAGACTACTGCTGGAGCAGGGTTTTCTGTTGAAAATGTATTGGGTTTTAAGCTCCAGTCTTGTCTATGTGTCATAACTAAAATTATTAATTTGTAATCACTAATTATCGTTTTTTTTGTGACAAACTTTGACTAATCAATATTACTAATAAAAGAAACCACACGTGGGAATGCAAATATGTTGCTCAATAATATGTGCGTTTAAATAAATGACGAGAGTGCTATTTGTTTTATATTCATGCTTTTTAATAACGTGTACTAATGCTTAAATATGTCGCAGATGGCTAGATAATTACATACACATAAGGGTATTAGTGGGGATTAACACTGTTTAATCATTGCGATGATGTAGTAACGTTGTTTGTGTTTCTTTCAATTAAGATGGTCCGTTTTGGCCTAAATGAAAATGGCTGCCATTTACTGCCTGCGTTCGAGTGAATGAGATGTGACGGAAGGCCTTGCTGAACATGGTTGAAAGTCACCTGATCACAGCCTCTGCACAATTCAAAAAGCTTCTATGATGACAGCGATTCCAGGCGTGCTGCCAATCCGCTGAGTTGTCCTTGGTTGAGAATGAAGCCACAATGAACTATTCACAATTGTGATGGCTTTGCTATGGTTCTGAGGAAGAGCTTCTATTAATGCAACATTTGCTAGATTGAGTTTCCTTCTTCCGTCTTTTTATTTTTGTGATTTTTCCTGAGCGGAGGTTTCTTAAATGTAGCGATGCTACATCCTTTCCTACTCGCTCTGCTTAGCGGCTCAACGGATATTCAGAACTTATTTGTTGCTATCATTTTGCAAGTTTCATTATAAATATTACTAGACTAGAAAGGGTCTGCTCTGATTGAGGCCACTTCTTTCTGAACCCATGCTGGTGAGGATCGATGCTGTGAGGACGGCGACTCGAGAGACTTTACTGAGAGACCTGTCCTTACCCATTTATGACATTTAGCTAGAATAGGTAAATATGAGAATAACGATTTTGCTGTTGATTGACTTTCACTTGAACTAATTTTTAGATAAAATTACCTTATGTTTGAATTACAGTGTCGGGTGGTTATTTCTTTGTCAGTTATTGAATTCCTTATTGTGACTATTATTGTTTAAATCATGACTCAAGACAATATCAATTTGGTCGCATTGGCCTCAGTGTAGATGCAGAGTGATCAAGGAGTTTTTCTCTCAGGTTCAGTGCGGATAGAGTAATAGAGCGTATGTCAGTGTGATGGGCCCTAGTGAATGAAGAGTGTATGTGCGTGTATCTGTGAAATTACTCTATCTGTGGAAGTAGGGAGAATTTATATGCTCTGATCTGCAGCACTACCAGCGAACGAACAAGTGGAAGCCAGTTTGCGCAATGCGGTAACATACTGCTCCACAGATTCATCATGCCTTTGAACTCTCTTACCAAAATGATATCTCTCTAAAATCATGCTCATTTTTGGAAGGTAATGCAAATCCATTTTCTTAATACAGATTTCGTACTCATTGAGGGAGTCCCCATCTGGTAGATCTGGGAGATGTTCAAAGACTTCCTGGCCCTCTGAGCCTAGGCAATGTAAGAATAGAGCGGATTTTCTTTCTGCACTCAGAGACGTACCGCAAACCCTGGCGTAATTGGCAAAAACCTTTTTCCATTTTATCCATGGAATAGTGGGATCACCAGGAGCGGACAGAAAGAAAGGCGGAGCAGTGACGTTCTGCATGACCGCAAAGAGAAGGAGTGAATAGCAAAAAGCAAAAGATAGAATGTAAGATATGTGATCACGCAACAAAACCTCTTCTTTTATCTAAAATAAACAGTTGCCTTTGTCTGCATCACTTAAGGTACCTAAACATATTTTAAAACAATGAGGCATGCACATCAACACCTTGTAACCCCTAAACTCCTCAATGAAGCAAAACAGAAAATGATCTGCAAATGAAGAGAGCTGAGCAGATCAGCGCAGGGAGAGAAAACGAGGCTGTGCAGATCAGCGCTGTCACTAAGTGTCCAGAAAAGTCATTGTAATCTCAAAAACGATCTGCCATGAAAGCCCATAAAGCTGTGCAGAACAGCGTTGTCAAAATGAATAGATAACTGGCAGCACCTTGGTAATGTTAAAAATGATCTGCGAACGATCTGCAATGAAAAACCATAAAGCTGTGCAGATCAGCGTTGCCAGAATGTATAAATAAGAGACAGTACCTTGTTTTTAAGCCCTGGAACCTCTAATTGCCTCCGCTTGCGTGTGCTCCGTAAGCGGAAATAGCTGTTTCCAAACGCAGGGTGAGTTGCCAGGTAACCCTGCGAAAGACAGCGGAGACTGCGACGTGTACGGACTGACGTCAAAGCTTCCCCCGTTGCTTGGTGACAGTAAACAACAGCGGAGACTGCGACGTGTACGGAGTGACGTCAAAGCTTCCCACGTTGCTTGGTGACTGTAAACAGCTTGCTCCCAGCGCGGGGTGAGTTGCTAGGCAACGCTGCGACTGCGCACGAGCTTCCAGAAGTTAAAAAAAAAAAAACTTTATTCATGCCTGCGAGTGTCCGACCCCTTTCTCCAGGATTCTTCGGGACAGAAGCAAACGGCACGGCACAGTGGGCAGCTGCACCGCAGACGCTCTCCAACGGCCAGGCAAATCACCGCGGCAGCAATCGTGGTCCCGATAGGACCTCCCACACGCCTCGATGATCGGCAGTGAAAGCCTCAGCAGAGGAGTGCGCGAAATGAATCCGAGGCAGCCCAAAGTCCAAAGAAAACGTTGTGAGGAGACAGCAGCGAGTTGGGGTCTCTTGACGATTTCCAGTCGTTGCCAAAATGAAGTAATGAAGATGCAGGAAACAGATGACAGGAACAAGGTAAGCTTTGTAGGTTCTTTATTGTAGGAGATATGCAAGAGACCCCATCCTTCAACTCCTAACAGCAACTGACTTTCTGTATTCAAGAGGTAACATTCTCCTTCAGATGCATTCCACACTAGAATGCATCAACCCAGCATGACATAGCCAGGTGACATATACACACTCTAGAATGCCACATTGCCCCCCTCTTTTCACTTAGAACTCTACAGTATGGCAATTTCTATTGAGGGACCCCCTCCCCTTGACAGAAATTGTGTTTTTACTGCTTTCCAGAAAGCAGCCCTGTCTTTCATCTGTGAGGCTTTGGTAAGGGCTTCCCAAGCCTCTTTCCTCAAGGCATCTTTTCTTTCTATGAGGGCCAATTGATAGACCCTTCTAGCCTGCCTAATGTTAGTAGTATTTCTCGTAAAAATTTGCAATTCTCGCTTCTAGATAGAATGGGCTTGTGTGCACTTCTTGTCGAACCACTGTTGGGGGCCAACCTTTTTTCTATTTTGTGTACATAGCACTTCCCTCACCACACCTGCTATTACTTGGAAGGAAGATAAAACACTATCAGGAGTAGCTGACTCACTCAGACAAGTGTTAAAGGCCATTCTGCTTTTGGTTATCAATTGTTTTGTAACCACATCGGGGTCCACCATGGCCCAACGTAGGGTGTATCTGTTAACTTTATCAATTTTTATATTAGCTAGTGCCTGGTCGACCTGTTCAGTCCTTGCTGGGTTACAAGTGGGAAGAACGACTGATATACAGAGGGAAAAGTGGTCACTCAAGGAATTATCATCAGCTGTAAAAGAGTGCTACCTAGGTGCGTGGGTGTTTGACAATAATATATAGTCTATTGTTGAACATAGGCCTCTGCCATTAAAACTCTAGGGTATAGGAGCGGCTCTAGCACCTAGATCATTTGCAAACCCTTGGTCCAAAGTAAAGACCAATTCATTAAACAGCTCCCATGCACTGGAGTGGCAGAAATGAGTTTTAGTTACCCCTTCTTCAACATTAAAACCACATATTTTACCATCCTCATAGGAGCACAAAGTACAGTTGAAATCACGGACTAGTATAAGCGTATTGTCTTTAGCATTATCATTACACAGTAATTTCAAATCATTACCCACTTTCTTAACCACATTGAAAAGTCTCTCTGATGGAATGTTGTTATATAGATTAGCCAGTGCAATACAATGGGTAGTGCTAAAATGCAATGTAATTAGTTGATAATACAATGCTTCTAGGTAAGTCTCGGGCTTATTTATTTTGAACTTGTTGGCTATATAAGTGCAGAGCCCGCCCTTTGCTCTGCAATTTAAACCTCCCTCCACTTGGGTATTATACGTTTTAAAACCATTATTATGCATTGGTTCCTTCGACCACGTTTCCTGGAAGCACAGAATATCATGCTTTAGTATAAAGTCAGACCATTGAGGATTGTTAATCTTAGAACGTAGGCCTGATAGATTACAGGCGATAAGGCTACAGCTAGAACTCACAGAGGTACATGGGAGTCTGGCTACCATCGGATTATGGGGATCACGTTCAC
This sequence comes from Triturus cristatus, assembly GCF_964204655.1. Classification (NCBI taxonomy): domain Eukaryota; kingdom Metazoa; phylum Chordata; class Amphibia; order Caudata; family Salamandridae; genus Triturus; species Triturus cristatus. The sequence goes on along the minus strand of NC_140580.1, from coordinate 1,166,740,699 downwards.
CCTTACAAGTCTGTGCATGGTCCAAAGTCTGGGGATTAAATGATTCGAGGGGAATAGCTTGGTCTCGGGGAGTAAAGCTGGTTACTTGGACTTCCTCCTCGGTCGAGGATAAAAATGACATAGAATTTTCCTGCACTATAATAGGATGAACTTTATTATCCTGCCTTAACACCTTATCTTCAGAGTACCCATGTCGCCCATCAGCAGATCTTAAACAGTAGCTCTAAGAGGACAGTCAAACAATATTTTCTAAAGTGTTCAGAATGTCAAAATGATTACTGATTGGAACAGCGTAAGTTAACTGGTTAGCCTGGATAAATCTCTCGTCCTCTGCAGTATACAATGAGTGACTATATGGTTATTAGATAAATCCCAGGGGTAAAATAGTTATCTCATTTGGCCTTACGGGTCAATTACCAGCCCTTTCTAGTATTGACTGTACCAAATCTGTTGACCTCAATGACAGCACAATGCAATCCTCAGGTAGTGACTTTTTAGACTTTCCAACCCAGCCAATCCGACGAGCTATCTTGAATTCTGAAAATAACAACATATTAGTTATCCGAGTCCTTGCACTTAGGAAATGTAGGGATTTGTTAATTAAAGTTGACCAGTGCGCTTTATTACTAGGCTACACAGTAGGAACATTTGCCAGCACTACAATGTACAGGGTTACTTCTGGAGGTAGATGTAAATTACTGTTTGGGCTTGGAGAAACCCTATGATCAAGGGACTGACCCCTCAGAGTACTTCTAGGCTGGGGTCTCTCGGGTTGAGTGTGGTTATCCCTAACGATGAGGGCCTCATTTGAAGCATGTGAGGTCAGGGCTCGTGCCACCTGACACGAGTGGGGTTTTGATGTTATGTGATGAAGTGGATGGAAAGTCATCCTTAGTCAAGTTATTGGTTTCAGGTGTAGTATGACGAGGTCTTAAGTGGGGTTTAGAGAAAAACACGCCCCTATTTGCTTCATTGCTCTCAGCTTGATTATTGATGGATGTAACTTCAGCCCTACATCGACACGTGTCGGAGGAAAATAAGGAGGTGCTGGTCACAGGCTTTTCGAGATTGATTAACCTGGCTTCAATTTGAATTAACTTTTGCATTATGGGGTCTAGGAGGGCTGATAACCTTGACTCTAGCTTTTCCAGAAATACTTCTTTCTCCTGAGTTGAAGTATTCCCGTTAATGTTCCCTCCTTTAATTCCGAAATCAGCCCCTGGTTAGACTCATTGTCAGCTGAAATAATTTTGCATCCTAGTAACTTTTGTGGAAGATGGCTTTGTTTGTGAGTACCCTGCCCCTTCCTTTTCTTGGATGGTGGTGCAAGACTGTTCCCATGACTTATCTTTACTTATTGGCCCCTGGTGGTTACATTTGGACTAGATGGCTTATCAATACCTTCAGAAACATTAGTAATTTCAAGATCCGAGGCCATGGAGTGCGGCATGTTTAAATTAGGAGAAATATCTGCGGTAATAGTATGTAGCACAGTGGCAGTAGATACTGATCGATTTTGGGAACTTTGGGGCTCTAGGGATAGTCTGCGCTCAGTGAGTTCTATCTCATTTATGAGTGCCGACTCAGCCCTCAATAAGAAAGCAGCCAGTGTCCCTACAACTCCCTGCCCTGTTACAGATTTAGGTCTACTCATTTTGGGCCAACTGCTATGCAAACTCTAATCCGGCTGAATTAAGTTCACAGTACCTTAAGATAAGAACAGTAGCGGTAATCCCCAATCAAGCAATGTCAATAGTGTGGCCCAGCCCGTCCGCCTTCGGTCTCTGACGGGCTCAGACTGGCCCGCCCATGGCCCGTGCTTCGCCCTAGCACGGCCCGGGCATGCCAGCGTGTCCCACACCATGGGAGCCCTGGGCTGTTTTTATGCGACTCCGGGCGCGAGAAAATCATGGTGGCACCTCCTGAAGCTAAGCTGTAGTGAGGACGGGGTTCTATGTGCATACATTGCTATGTTAGCATAAGCGCTTTAGATGTAAAACGCCATCTTGCCACTTTGCTGCTTTTGCATGCTACACTGCAGGTAGCTGTTATTACAAGTAAAACTGCTTGCTTGCATTTTCTTCACATGAGAACGGTCTGTTGTTCACATATCTAGACGTGCACCGCGACCTTAGTCTGAACACTGTGTGCAGAAGCCGTCAGGGTCAAATAACAATGTATGCTGTTGAATTCAGGTCGATTGGCCCATGCTCTAGACACAACTCGCACACACCTGCAAATATCTGAAACTCGGGTGCCTTTAATATGGCATTTGCATGCATGATTCAGACACTTGGAGAAAACCTTTCCAGACACAGAGGGCAGAGCTGATCCTGTGATGTGATTCACCTAAGCTGATCTTTGAGGTATGCCCCATTCAAACCTAGAGACCTTCTATTAGTTTATAAAACTAGTTTACTAGCAAAGGGAGGGTGGTTCACAAAGTATTATAGGACTTGTTTTCCACTATCATTTGTAATATGATTTCTCCCATCATTTTCTATGGTATTGTAACAATGCTGATGGTTTTGTTTTTACTCATTTGCCTGCTTATATTAGCCAAAGTACTGCATCTTAGAGCACGTAGTTAAAAATAAACATTTTAAACTTTACCGTGTCTCTGATTACTCTTGTTGTGGACTGATATGAGAATGATAATGTAAAGGTGTTTCTGATTCCCACCATTCCTGAGAGTACTCTAAGTTGCTTGTTCTGGGTTGTCTAATCATTGGTAGCTTTGAAATGATACGGAGAGCGAATGAGACACTGATGCTAGTCGGATAGGGGTTCTGGGTACTGAGGTGAGTTTTTTGGTACACCGCAATTCACTGAGGTCCTGGTTTCCTGTGCATAGTTCTGTGCATGAGCAGAATCCCTGCAACATGGCGCAACCAACGTTTTGGTCTCATGTTTGAGACGCCTTAGTAGTGCTTATATTAGTCCACAATACCCTCACTGTTGTTTCCGGTTGACGGGAGTGACGGTTTAAACCTACCTAAATAGTTAATGTTGTATAGGTTCTCTCAAGCTTGACAAATAAAAAGGTTTCATTTTATCTTATACCCTTTTTGTGCTACTGTTTATATAGATAGTTTTTTCTTCACTGTGTCCTTATGGCTGAAGTCGCTATTGCAGCGCATAGTCGCGCACCTCTCTGGCGTCATTTGACGCAGTTCGGGGTGCCTGACGATGGGATGTCTATTATCTTTGTAGTGAGTGCCGATGCATCACATCCCTATGAGCTATTTTATTCTTCGGTTACTTTGCCGGAGGTGAATGCGGATGGTAATACGTTTCAGTCATACACTCCTACTGCAGTCCCGGCTAATTACACGCCGTATAGGACGCAGGAAATTCCCATTTCTGCTTGGCAGCATCGTATTTGGTTCAATGGCGCCCTCCCCCAAATGGTTACACCGGTTCGTTTGGGTCCCTTGTCCATTCCAGGGGTCACTTGGCCAGTCTAGGCCGGGTTTACACCACATCCACGTTATTTGCAAGCCCCACTGGATGACTTATGTCAGCTCCATACCGCCTTGATTACGGTACATAGGGCTTTAGTGCAATACGTCTCACGCAATGTCCAGGTGGGGGCACCTGGGGTTGCGGCGAAGCCAGCTGGCCCAGCCGGGATTACTATTAGTCCCGTCATGGTTAATTCGGTAATGGGCAATCACCCCCAGAATAAGGACGATATGCCTTATTGGCTTGCTGAGAAATTTGACCAGCTGGAAGCGGTATTTCCGAATTCTACTTCTGTGGAAAAACACAGGATCCTCACCATTAGTTTTGTAGAAAGACTTAGTCCCAGAGGTAGCTGATTGTGACAACTGGGGTAAAGTGTTTGCAGCAGTCTACTCGAAGTGCTTCGGCACGCCGTCTTCTGGGGGCTGTAGTCCCCTCCAGAAAGTGCGGCACGCGTGGTGGCCCCCAACGTGAGGAAAGTGCAGCGTGCCTGGTTTCCCCAGCAAGAGTAAAGTACAGGCGTGCAGAATGGGCTCCCACGCCGCGGCAGCCCTGGGCTGTTTTTATGCACCTCGGGCGCGAGAAAATTGTGGTGTCGCCTCCTGGCGCTAAGCCTTCTGGCGGCTGTAGTCCCCTCCAGAGAGTGCGGCATGTGTGGTGGCCCCCAACAAGACGAAAGTATGGCGTGCCTGGTTCCCCCAGCAAGAGTAAAGTGCAGGAATGCAGAACGGGCACAGGCCTGTCTATGGCCTTCATGAGGTAGCTAAGTGAAAGGGTTAAGCCCTTCTGTGGTTGAAACATATGGGTTTGTGTAGGGGTTTTATGTTGTAAATAACTAAAAGATGATTACTAATGAAGTCGGATGAATATGTGATTATACAAGGGATAAAGTTCTCCCTGCCATACATTTATGGATATTGCAAGTCACCAAGAAGTTCCATAACCATATAGAGGAATTAAGCCAAAGTCGAAATGTATCCGATATAGTACATGGTTCACACTATCCTCTTTCCCACAAACACTTAAACCATTGGTGTATAGTTCTCTCATTTGAAAAACAGAACATGTATGCAAACATGAAGAATAAAAATAGAACCTCTAATGGAAAATTAAACAAATCAATAACCTGTTAGATATTTGTTGGAAAAATATATTTGAAACAGTTCAATATGAATCAGTTTAAAATAAAAGTGAAGAAACATTCAGAGAGATTCTGACTTTTCTATAATTATATATGAAATGCCAAAAATAAACATGTTATTTCTCCTAGTCACTGCAAGTGGGAAAAATAGAGAAGAAGAAAGAAAAGTAGCTTTTAATTTTCATTGCTTTAAATATTTAAACAGCTGCTCTGTCAGGTGCTGGCTCTGGCAGCAGGCATTGTGGCACCAGAACTTGACTGCAATATCTTATTACAGTTAAGTTCTGGTGTCTTTTCTGTATAATCAGCAAATGGGTGTGCACAAGTCGCCGATTATTAAGAAATTAGAGACAGGAGTTAATACAGGGATTACAGAATCCCAGGTATTATATGTCATTTAAATAGGAGGGCAAAGCAGGAACAAGACAAGAGGGGGACACAAAGTGCTGGCAAAGGTCATGTGAGGAAGGAGATTGGAGATGTGGAAATACATTTGGGGTGAGACTACAAAATGCACTTCATTTTACATGAGTTTAGACTGTTTGCAGGAGAGATATTTAGTCTTCAGTGAGGAAAATGGTTGACTAACGCACGTGTGCAGTAAAATAAGAAGGAAATCTTGTAATTAGACATGGTTAAATAATAGAGAATGTCTCACTCAATTAGATAAAAAATGTATGTGTATGGAATTTCTATCATTCAAACCCAGCCAAAAGGCAACATAGCATTGCACAGGGCCAAAGAATTGAATGCGTTCATCGAGTGATAACAACGGTAGGTGGGTTATGGACGATTTAGGCATTGTGATGTAGAGGTGAATGTTCAACTTTTTCTGAAATGGGATCTGCTTTGGGGCAGTTCTGATGGATACGGGGATATTGTTCCAGTTCCTGGGTACAAAGATGAAAAATGCCTGCAGCCTTGTTTTTTTTCCTTACACTTCTCAACTACATTCTAATGGTGTCCTGGCTACGGATGTGCTGAGAATCACCGGCGAAGGAGAGATTTTCTGCAAAATAATTGGGGTTGCTGGGCATAAATGTTTTGTAAATTATGCAGCTGGTATTGAAGATGGTGTGGGCTGGCAAGGTGAAGAAATGGATTTCCATCAGACTGGGGGTGATGTAATCATATTTCTTCTGGATCTGGATGAGACATGTTGCGGAGTGCAGAATGCCCCTACGGGATGGCAGTATGAAGTCTGAAAGGACATGAAGATGCCAGAGTACCAGGCTTTGAGCAGCATTTCTGAAGTTGTTTTCTGGAAGAAATGGTTTCACTTTCTTTAGACGAGAGAGCTGGTACCAGACTATCTTTGTTTTTTGGCAATGTGTTCCGTGAGGGTGAGGTTGGTATTCAGTGAAAGTTTGGGTTTGAAGCCGTCAAGGTTCAATGCACTGAGACAGGCTTGTACTGTTTCTTATTTGTTGTTCTTGGCAAGTAGCAGGAATTCTGTCTTGGTTGGGTTGAGTTTCAGGATAAAAGTCCCAGGGACAACCCTACCCTAAGTGGCACCACTTCCTTTGTGTCCTACTGTACCCAATCCCACAGTGCCCCTCTCTGCCTTCGTCCATACTGGTGAAATGCTTCTCTCATAGTGCAGAGCCTTGGTGCCAGATGTGTGGCCAAGAACATGAGAAACTTTTCTCTATGGTCACTCAAAACCAGTTCTGGTGACAGCTGCTCTCCCACTGTAATCGATGCCTGCCTGACTGAGGCAACAAGGAGAAGCCCTGCTTGTGTGCCAGTCTATGACATGGTCGGCTTCTTTGAAGTTTATCGTGTTCCTTGTCGCAGTCCAGATGGTCATCCAGCCAGAGGAACAAAAACACCACCCTCCCTGTACCCAAGCCTTTGTCATACTCAAAGAGGCTAATCAGCTGCCAGTTGGCAATTGGAACTCATGCCTCTAGAGGCTCTAGCCAGGTAAACAAGCATTTGCAATGCAATCGGTCTCGCCTTTGGGACCTTATATGTATTTAGCTATGCAGCACATTAGCATGGGTGCTGACACATCTACTGTTCTTTAACATGAAGGGAAAGTAAGCACCAAACTGGTGACACACCAGGTATGGGAACACATGGAGACAAATGTTGCCTTTCAGCGGGAAATGGTATAGTCCAAAGCTCTGTTTTTAATATAAAAATCAGGGCCTTCGGTGGTCATATCACTGAAAATACAAGATTTGAAAAAAATATTATTGTCTACGGGTGCTTGTGGAAGACAATTTCTATGCACTGGAATCTAGAGAATGCTAAAGTGATTCTGGCATTTTACTGACCTCTACTGGCCGTTTTCTATCAACACAGTTAAATAGAGGTAGTTGAACAGAAAAAAAGTCCCTAAGCAGAAGCAGACATGTCCTAGGGCTCGTCTCCAGAGCCCACAGAGTACATACACATATAAGTATATACAAAACGTATATACAAGAGGTCTCGAATGCTCGACCTAAAAAATAGGACTAGGTGACATTGTGGTTCTTCCTGTGTCTAAACTCATCCTACCCCAAGGGACATCCATACAAATCAGTTACCATACTCAAGGACCGCCTCACCTCTTGAAAGCAAGGCCCATAGGCAAGTCTGCATCAGTGCTTAATTTGAGCCAGTAGTTGTAAGTGGGGCCCACTCGCAGTCATTTTAGGGACTTGCAATATATTTCATAATCAGAATCTGGCCCAGTGAAAGAAAGGCAGAACGAAAAAAGAAAACTAGCACAACAGTGACAGAGGGAAAAAAGCAGGGATGAAAATGAACTGGCAAGATTGATAGAAGAGACATGCAGCGAGGGCGGCGAGTCATAAGGTGGTACGAAAATTAGGCAGCCTTGGCGTTCAGCAACTCCCACATTCAGCAGCACAGGCAGCAGGCTCCTAAAAATAGCTGTGGCCACTCCCCTTGGGCATGGTTTATGTTACAAACTAAGCACTGACTACATCCAAAACACAAAAAATAAAAAAATATTTAATACTGCTTCCTCCCAGGGAGACATTCTCTGCCAATGAGATGTAGTGTTCATTTTCCTCCAAGAATAATGGAGAATTGGAGAAGCATCCGAAGTTCTGTTGGGATGGCTGCTTCTTGAAAAGAAGGGGAAAGAGAAGAGATGTTTCTTAAAGGTGCAGTGTACCACCTCTGCTAGGGCCACTCCTACAGCACGTGAAGAATGTACCCAACCTCCGTGGAGGCAGTAGCGTATCGAGGATGCCATTGGCCCTGACGCAAGCAAGGACAACGGTCCCTTTGACTGCTGATGGGGTAGTAACATACAGCAATTATCTGTGTTCAGTGAGACCCTCAGGGCTCTGAACCCTGGTGCCACTGCACCTTCTACACCAATGGTAGCTATGCCCCCGCGTGTAGGGTGTCCCAAGATGTGGTTGTTAAGGGTGTGCTTGATTAAATGCATCACCAGTGTGAAAAAAGGTGCAATAATAAAATCTAATACGGGAACTAGAAAAGGGTAGAGAGGAAAGGTCGGGGAGAGAAACCAGATGAAGAGATGTTGATATTTTTGTAAACACGGCACTGAGGGTGTGCATGTCACAATGCTGAGGTTGGTGTGCTCCAAAGCATTCATTGGGACAGACTGGCTGCAGTCTCGGTTAGCGCCCATTGGCTTAATTAGACCAACATACAGGAGAGCAGTTCTCTGCAGGTGAAAGAAAAGCCTTGGACTGGAAACAGTGTCTTCAGTGACCTGGAGTGTTGGCGGGCACTAATCATTTCCACAAACGAGTTATGAGCGGGGCATCTGGACCCAATGATAGCTACATATCACTTATATGCAGCTTGAACTATTGGCATTGTAAATGTAGATGCCTTTTATTTATGTGTTAATTAGAAAAACAGATAAATAAAAGTCATTGTCATTTACAATGCCAATAGCTTAAACTCTGGCAAATGCGACACCTATTGCATTGCAAATGCTTGTCATACATGGTTCCTGGTGCACACTGGTGGCACACATTCTGATGTTCGTTTCTCACATTGCTGGTTTTCGTACACAGATATTGGTGCACGCTCGTGTCTCAGGCTACACAGCACACATTCTGGGACTAGTTCCCTTACTGCCTTTGTTCGTACGCGGATCCTGGTGCATGCTGGTGGCTCATGGCAAACATTCTGGTGCCAGCTTCCTACGTGGCAGGTTTTTGTACATGAATTCTGGTTCATGCTCATGTCACTCACTGCACAGCACACTCTAATGCTGGTTTTCCAAATAGCAGGGCTGGTTTTCCTACACAAATCCTGGTGCGCGCTTGTGTTGCATGCTGCACAGCACACTCTAATGCTACTTTTCCACATGTCTGGTTTTTATGCACAGATTCTAGTGCACGCTCATGTCTCATGCTGCACAGTACACAGTAATGCTGGTTTTCCACAGGGGTATTTTTCATGCACTTATCCTGGTGCACGCTTGTGTCTCACGTAGCACTGCACACATTTTGATGCTGGTTTTCATACACGGATCCTGGTGCACGCTTGTGCTCCACGCATCACAGCACATTCTAATGCTGGTTTCCCACATGGCTGGCTTTTGCGCACAGATCCTGGTGCACGCTCATGTCTCACGTTGCACAGCACACACTAATGCTGGTTTTTCACAGGGCTGGTTTTAATGCACAGGTCCTGGTGAACGTTCATGTCTCGTGCTGCTAAGCAAACTCAAATGCTAGTTTCCCACATGGCTAATTTTCGCACACATATACTGGTGCGCGCTCATGCCTCATGCTGCACAGCAAACTCCAATGCTGGTTTCCCACACAGCTGGTTTTCGTGCACGGATCCTGGTGAAAGCTCATGCCTCACGCGGCACAGCACACTCTAATGCTGGTTTCCTACATGGCTGGTTTTCGCACACGGATCCTGGTGCACTCTCATGCCTCACGCTGCAAAGCACACACTAATGATAGTTTTCATACATGGACCCTGGTGCACGCTCGTGTCTCATGCGGCACAGCACACTCTAATACTGGTTTTCCATAATACTGTTTTTAAGGCACGGGTCCTTGTGCACACTTGTGTCTCACGCTGCACAGCACACTTTAATGCTGGTTTCCCACATGTCTGGTTTTCACACACGGAACCTGGTGCACGCTAATGCCTCATGCTGCACTGTACAATCTAATGCTGGTTTTCAAATGAGTTTCTCCTACTGCAGGCAGAACAGGCTGTCCTGCAACATTCAGCGCGCCATGCGTGCTTTCACTTTCCAAGCAGCCCGGGACAATGGCGGCTACTTTTTTTGCAAGGCAATAGGTCTCGTATTTACAAGAGTTTGAGCTATTAGCATTGTAAATCACAATGTTTTTTATTTATGTGTTAATTACAAAACAGATAAGTGGAGTGATCAGTTAGAAAACGAGAGTTAAAGCTATTGACATTGTAAATGTAAATATTTATGTGTTATAGAGTAGAGTCGGTGTATGTGGTGTTGTCAAGAATTCCTGTCATACGAGGGGAGGAAAACGGTAACCGGCGAAAACGGACTACATCTCCCAGGATGCTTAGCGGTTGAGAGGTTATGTAAACAGGAGAGCTGTTACATAACTCAAGGGAAACACGCCCTTATGTAAACAGGAGAGCTGTTACATAACTCAAGGAAAACACGCCCTTATGTAAACAGGAGAGCTGTTACATAACTCAAGGGAAACACGCCCTTATGTAAACAGGAGAGCTGTTACATAACTCAAGGAAACACGCCCTTATGTAAACAGGAGAGCTGTTACATAACTCAAGGAAAACACTCCCTATAAAGGGAGGAACCGGGAGGTACAACGCTGTCGGATATTGTGTTCACACCGACGTACCTGCTTCGTGAAGAGCAGTGTTCCGGAGTGGTGCTCCAGTAAGGCAAGAACGGAGGTAGGTCGAGTCGTTACTCCCTGGGCCGTGTCTTGCCCCATCGTCACCTGTGAAGGACCCGGAAGCTCTACCGGTCAACCATTGAGCTTCGCTTTTTGACTCGGCTGAGTCCAAGCGCAGTGGCGCTTTTGCTGGTTGGAGTCGTAACTCCCAGCCCGACCAGAGACACAGGGACTGCCAGCTGTAACGCACACCAGGAGGTGTTTGCCGCGTTACAGACTCGGAAGTCCACAGGATCGATCGAGCGGCTGCTCTCGGTTCAGTCTTCTTGCTTGTGATTGGGGTATCGGTGACGCATCACCAGGAGGTGACTCCGCGTCCCGGTGCAGTCTGAGGAAGAGGTTGAGCGGCTGCTCCCTTCAGGTAGAGACCCCGGCTGGGTGTTTCCCTGACTCCTCGATTCTCCCCAACACTCTTCGTGCCCCTCACAGCCTACCGATTGGCATTGTCGGCCATTTCATTTCTGCCCTCTGTTGGCATACGCCGGGACCGGCGTATATGCAGAGGACGGTTAGGACCATCCGTGCTGTGGGCTGGTAACGTACTTAGCCTGGAGGATTCCAGTGACTATAACTTTTGTTTATTCTTTGTATTATATTTGCCTTCATTAAAACAACTAACCCTTCACTAGTGGTTGCGTCCTCATTGTCGTGTCTGTTAAACGATCCTGAGACGTTCAGGGCGTTACAAAATATCCGACCTTAATAACACTAACTGTCTCCCGGTCGATAACAGACATGGCAACACTTGATGATGTGCTGGCTGCTTTAGCGGCCATGCAAGTTGAAGTGGCTGCCTCTAGGCAAGAAACAGCCGATGTAAAAGCCAGACTGGATGCTATCCAATTGGACCCGCTCACGCCCAGCACCTCCCTCACGAATCAGACCCCTGCGGTAGTAGTGGAAATGCCGGTAGCCATCCCCTTGGCGACACCAGAGAGGTACAGTGGGGATCCTAACACAGTGCAGGTATTCCTCACACAAGTGGCGCTACATTTATCGTGCAAACCAAAGGCGTTCCCCACGAGTCAGGCTCGTGTGGCTTTCCTTATATCCTATTTGGCGGGAAACGCGGCACAATGGGCCGTACCTCTGGTGAGCAGGGACGACCCCCTCTTATGTGATTGGGGTGCTTTTCGCGAGGAATTCCTGAAGGTATTCGACAGAAGGGCTGACTCGTACACGGCGGACCGTGAAATGCTTGAGTTGAGACAGGGATCCAACGACCTGGTGCAGTATCTCAACGCGTTCCGAAGGCTGGTTGCGGAAACCAAGTGGCCTGTTGCTAAACAGACGGCGCTCTTCCATCAAGGGCTGTGCGATGAGCTCAAGGACGCCGTGGCTCATATTGACCCTCAACCCAAGACATGTGAGGGCCTTATCAACCTGGTATTACGGCTGGAACATAGGCTAAGTGAAAGAAAGGGGGATCATGGGAGAAAAGGAAAATCCCTTCCATCCTATGTGACGGTGGGAAGTCCTGAAACTTCCACCGCATCCAAGGGAGAACCCATGGACATCGGCGCAATACGAGCGAGCCTCACAGCCACGGAGAAAGAGTCACGCCGTAAACAAGGATTGTGCCTATATTGTGGCAAAAAAGGCCACTACGTACGTGAATGCCCTGCCAAACCGAAGACGTCACGTTATCGGGCCAACCGGTCGGTAACAGCCGTGGTGGACATACCGGCGGAAAACTAGAGGACTCCAAGACCAGAGAAGGGGCATCTCGGAGTCACTCATCCATCCCTTCACTTTCCAACTCGGTCACTAAGGGACAACGACACCTGTTTATCACGGTGCACGTGGGAGTGCATGACCAGTGGATACCCGTTGTGGCCATGGTGGATTCAGGGGCCACTGGCATGTTTATGGACCACAACGAGGCATGCAGGCTAGGGCTAGTGCTTCTTCCCAAAGCTGTACCCGAAGACGTCTATGCTGTAGACGGAAGGCGATTGGTGACGGGGCCCATCGGGCAGCACACGGGGGTCCTTCCGATGCGATATGGGTGGAACCATTTGGAACAAATCGATTTTAACATCATCCGAGCGCCCCAATATGGCGTCATATTGGGATTGCCGTGGCTACAGAAACACAACCCCTTTGTGGATTGGCCAACACATCGCATCGAAATGACGTCACCGTATTGCATCCTGCATTGTGGAATAAGAACGGAATCCCTTGACGCAGATGAGAGCGGGAGTCAGACGGTGGCTACAGCGGCAGAAAAAGATGTGGCTCTCCCCCAGGCTTATCACAGTTTTGAGGATGTATTTGATGAGGTGAAGGCGGAAGTGCTACCACCACATAGACAGTTTGACTGCCAGATCGACCTGGTGCCAGGGGCCAGCGTTCCCAGCGGCAGGCTGTATGCCCTGACGGAGCCTGAAAACGTGCATCTCCGGGGGTACCTGGATAAACTCCTCAAGCTAGGATTCATCCGCCCGTCCAAGTCTCCGGCCGCCTCGCCACTCTTCTTCATCCCGAAGGCTAATGGGGAGCTGAGAGCCTGTGTGGACTTTAGGGCATTGAATGCGATAACCATAAAAAATCGGTACCCCTTGCCTCTCATCAGTGTACTTCTGGAACAGGTCAAGAAAGCTCGTATCTACACCAAGTTGGATTTGAAAGGGGCATACCATCTGGTGCGCATGAGGGACGGAGACGAGTGGAAGACCGCCTTTAAGACCAGGTTCGGCCTTTTTGAGTACCTCGTCATGCCGTTCGGTCTGTGCAACGCCCCGGCAGCCTTTCAGTACTTTTTGAATGAGGTATTCAGAGAGGAGTTGGATATCTACGTGGTCGTATATATCGACGACATCCTCATCTATTCGTCCAGTGTGGAGGAGCACGTACACCACGTCAAAGCTGTGCTCCAAAAGCTGAGGGAAAACATGCTGTTTTGTAAACTCAGCAAGTGTGACTTCCACGTCACATCCGTGGAATTCCTCGGAGTGATGCTGAGTCCAGAGGGACAGGAGATGGCAGAACGAAAGATCAAGGCGGTGAAAGAATGGCCGGTGCCCCAAAGCGTGAAGGACGTCCAAAGTTTCATTGGCTTCGCCAACTTTTACAGGCGGTTCATAGATGGATTTTCAGGAGTGGTGGCCCCAATCACACAGCTACTGAGGAAGTCCAAGGAGTTTGTCTGGTCCCCTGAAGCGAACAAAGCCTTTGGGGCCCTGAAAAGCGCCTTTGGTAAGGCGCCGGTGTTGGCTCACCCCGATCCGGATCTCCCCTACGTGGTGGAAGCGGACGCATCGGATGTGGCGCTGGGGGCTATCTTGTCCCAACGCAACCACGACACAGGGGTGCTTCATCCCGTTGCGTACATGTCCCGCAAACTCAACGACGCCGAACGCAACTACCATATTGCGGAGAAGGAGCTTCTCGCAATCAAGGACGCCTTCACCGAATGGAGGCATTGGTTGATGGGGGCAAGACATGTGGTATCGGTGTACACGGACCATCAGAACCTACAGTTCATGACGGCCACTAGACACCTTTCTCCCAGGCAGCTGCGGTGGATGATCTTCTTTGCGGGGTTCAACTTCCGCATCACATATCGGCCGGGGACGGAAAACCGAAAGGCGGACGCCCTGTCCCGTCAATCTGCAGTTAAGGAACCATTGCCTGCGACCGAGCGTTCCATCATTTCCCCGAGGATGGTATTGGGGGTTATCCAACCGGATACTTTCCTGAGGGGAATAAAGAGAGGGATCAGGTCATTCGCATGGCGGAGGTGGCTCCTCAGTCACAGAGAATGGCAGCTGAAGGACGGGATACCCCTGAAGGGCAGGTGCCTATTGATACCCACGCCTAGGCTAAGGAAACAAGCATTCATCTGGTGCCATGACTCTCCATGCGCAGGTCATTTGGGCTTTGAAAAAACGGTGGCTAGCATGGGACGGCATTTCTGGTGGCCAACCATGAGAGTGGATGTCAGGAGGTGGGGACAGGAGTGTCCTACGTGTGCTACCATGAAGGCCGACCATGGCCGAACCCAAGGGCTCTTACATCCACTTCCAACCCCGGATAGACCATGGGATAGCATATCACTGGACTTCGTGGTGGGCCTACCGGTAGACCAGGGGATGACGGCAATACTGGTGGTGGTGGATTACTTGACGAAAATGGGGCACTTCATCCCCTGCAAGAGAGTCCCTACGGCCGGGGAATTGGCGTCACTACTCCTAAAGAATGTGGTACGACTGCATGGATTACCTGGGGTGATCGTGTCGGACCGGGGGTCGCAGTTTACTGCGCAATTCTGGAAGACTTGGTGCACTGCGCTGCATGTTAAGACCGCCCTGTCCACCAGCTACCACCCTCAAACGGACGGCCAAACCGAGCGCCTGAACCAAACGCTCAAACAGTATCTGCGATGTTTTGTGGACCAGGGCAGGGAAGAATGGGTCGACTTGCTATGGGTTGCAGAGATAGCCTATAACAACGCCACTCACAGCTCCACACAGTCATCTCCGTTCTATAGCAACTATGGCCAACATCCCAGGTTCTTGCCATTTCTACATCCATTCAGAGAGGACAGGATTCCCGCCACAGCGGACAGGGTGGCACACATAAAAGACACGTTGATGCGCTCAAGGGCTGTCCTAATAGAGGCCAAGAGAAGATACAAGGCTGCGGCAGACAGGAAGAGAAGGCCCGGGCCACTGTACCGCACTGGAGACTACGTCTGGATATCCACAAGAAACATGAGGTTTCGAAAGAACAGTGTGTTCCATCCCAAGTATATGGGCCCCTATCGAATTACCAAGTGTATGGGTCCCGTGAACGTGAAGGTGTGCTTGCCCCAGTCATTGCGGATACACCCTGTCTTTCATGTATCATTGCTCAAACCAGCACCCTCCAAGCCGTCTGGGACACCTCGGCCGGTATGCGTGGAGTCGGAGGTGGAGTATGAAGTGTCGGGCATACGGGCGTCCAAATGGCGCAGGGGGAAGCTGTGGTACCTGGTTGCGTGGAAAGGCTATGGCCCGGAGGAGCATTCATGGGAACCGGCTGAAGGGGTTCATGCTCCGCGCTTGGTCTCCTTGTTCCATCGGCGTTTTCCTGCCAGCGCTGGACCCGTGGGGAGCCGCTGAGAGGGAGGATTTACTGTCAAGAATTCCTGTCATACGAGGGGAGGAAAACGGTAACCGGCGAAAACGGACTACATCTCCCAGGATGCTTAGCGGTTGAGAGGTTATGTAAACAGGAGAGCTGTTACATAACTCAAGGGAAACACGCCCTTATGTAAACAGGAGAGCTGTTACATAACTCAAGGAAAACACGCCCTTATGTAAACAGGAGAGCTGTTACATAACTCAAGGGAAACACGCCCTTATGTAAACAGGAGAGCTGTTACATAACTCAAGGAAACACGCCCTTATGTAAACAGGAGAGCTGTTACATAACTCAAGGAAAACACTCCCTATAAAGGGAGGAACCGGGAGGTACAACGCTGTCGGATATTGTGTTCACACCGACGTACCTGCTTCGTGAAGAGCAGTGTTCCGGAGTGGTGCTCCAGTAAGGCAAGAACGGAGGTAGGTCGAGTCGTTACTCCCTGGGCCGTGTCTTGCCCCATCGTCACCTGTGAAGGACCCGGAAGCTCTACCGGTCAACCATTGAGCTTCGCTTTTTGACTCGGCTGAGTCCAAGCGCAGTGGCGCTTTTGCTGGTTGGAGTCGTAACTCCCAGCCCGACCAGAGACACAGGGACTGCCAGCTGTAACGCACACCAGGAGGTGTTTGCCGCGTTACAGACTCGGAAGTCCACAGGATCGATCGAGCGGCTGCTCTCGGTTCAGTCTTCTTGCTTGTGATTGGGGTATCGGTGACGCATCACCAGGAGGTGACTCCGCGTCCCGGTGCAGTCTGAGGAAGAGGTTGAGCGGCTGCTCCCTTCAGGTAGAGACCCCGGCTGGGTGTTTCCCTGACTCCTCGATTCTCCCCAACACTCTTCGTGCCCCTCACAGCCTACCGATTGGCATTGTCGGCCATTTCATTTCTGCCCTCTGTTGGCATACGCCGGGACCGGCGTATATGCAGAGGACGGTTAGGACCATCCGTGCTGTGGGCTGGTAACGTACTTAGCCTGGAGGATTCCAGTGACTATAACTTTTGTTTATTCTTTGTATTATATTTGCCTTCATTAAAACAACTAACCCTTCACTAGTGGTTGCGTCCTCATTGTCGTGTCTGTTAAACGATCCTGAGACGTTCAGGGCGTTACAGGTGTGTAGTGGAATTATGTGGCTACCATCCAGATAATGTGAGCATTTAAGAAGCAGAGGTGCAGTTAGGATAGATGGTTTGGTGGAATGATAGCTATTTGTATGAATGCTTGAATGGCTTGCATTTACGATTGGCTCCTGTGGCGAAAAGCCGGGAGCAGGGGCAAACTACTTTTTAAAATTATTGTGTTTTTATATTGTGTTTTTAACTGGCATCTTCACCTACCAGCATCTCTTGGCTTCCCACAAACAGCGCTACTCGCTGCAACGATTCCCTTCCTTCAGCCGCCATTCCCGAGGGCGAGGCGAGACACGCCCCCTCGGCTGGCCACGCCCCCTCCAACCTCCCGACCCACCGGCATAAAGCATGTGTCTTAGTAGGAAGCGCAGCGGACGAGCGCAGCGGGCGCGACTTTTGCGCGCCGAAGGCGCGCCTAAGGCAAGCCCGTCTGCGCCCGTCCGCGGCCGGACGTGGCTAGGGGCACGACATTATGCCAAAATGATGTCTTATTCCTCAAAAGAACTCATCGCCCTTCAAGGCCACTGGCCACTTCCCGATCCCACCCGCAGGCTCGTCTCCGCATTAGGCCTCGCTTCTTCCTCTTCCTCCCCCACGATACCACACCCTCCGTTGCATACCCCCCCGTCACCATGTCCCCTCCCACCCGACCCTCACCCTACTACCCCGCCTTTGTCTGTATTCCTACTCAACACCAGGTCAGCGGTCAAGCACCACCACGAGCTGTTCGTCCTACTCGATTCAGAGAAACCTGACCTACTGCTCCTGACCGAAACCTGGTATTGTGATTCCTCCCTTCCTGTTCTCTTGGCCACCCTACCCCCCTCCTATGTGGCCTTACGTGCCGACCGCCCAGCAGGCAGGGCCGGTGGTGGGGTCGCCTTAATCGCCCGGTCGGAATTGAACTTTCAATCACTTCCCTTTTCCCCTATCCCCTCTGCTGACTTTTTGGTTGTCCGTTCTCTTCTATCCTCCCCTCCTATTATTTGCCTTTTAATGTACCGCCCTCCTCAGCCTTCGCCCTCATTCCTACCGGCATTCCAAGACCTGTTGGCCAACTTGGTGGTCAACTACGCCTCGGTCTTGGTGCTGGGAGATTTCAATTATTGGCCCTCAGACCCACATGAGTGTACGGCCTCTAAAGAATTCACAGAATCTCTCCTGTCTCTCAACTTTGCTCCGCATATAACTGTCCCTACTCACTCCCATGGGCATATACTCGACCAGGTCTGGTCCCTCAACCTCCCAGTGGCTTCGGCAGCAGTCTCTCCCTGCCCCTGGTCTGACCATGCCCTCATTTCCCTCTCCATTCTCCGCAACCCGGTATCAAAAACTCCGCATGCCAAAAACACCTGGGTGCGGAACTGGAACAAACTGGATTTTCCCTCCCTGACCTCCCTGCTTCGAAACTCCACTCCCACCCTCTCCGGCTTATCATCTACCTCTCAAGCCAAGGCCATAAACTCCTGGCTGGCTGGTGGCTGTGATTCAGTGGCTCCCTTACGTCGCATTTCCATCCGTCGACCTAAGGATTCCAACAGATGGTTTAACGACCACCTGAAAGAGCTTAAACTGAGCGTCCGACGGGCGGAGAGGCAATGGAGGAAAAATTACTGTCCTTTATCAAAAACTCACTTCCTCACATCACTGGCCAAATATAAAATAGCTATTCTCGCTGCAAAAACCACCCATTTCTCTGCAAAAATAACGTCCGCTGAAAATAAACCCAGGGAAATTTTTGGCATAGTGAATGACCTGGCATTCTCAGATCGAACCTTACCCCAAATCCCCCCCTCCCAGCCTCTTTGTGATCAACTTAACGCCTACTTCCTGGATAAGATCGTTACCATCAAGGCCAACATTCCACCACCTTCACCTGCATTCGTTGATCCTTCCCCTCCCACCGTTCAATGCCCTCTCACCTCCATTCCCCCCCTTTCTCAGGAATCATTTCTGGAGATCCTTCCCAAAGTGAAGTCGGGGTCTCCGGCGGATGTCTGCCCGGCACGTATTCTGCAGCAAATTTACTCCTGCTGTTCTGAACCCCCCATCGCCTTCCTCAACAGCTCCCTAGCACAGGGTGTAGTGCCCCCCGCGCTAAAGGCAGCTACTATAGTACCCATTTTGAAGAAACCTGGCGCGGACCCTTCCATCTCGGCCAACTATCGCCCCATCTCCTTGCTGCCCTTCTTGGGCAAGGTGATGGAACGCCACGTCACCGTGGTACTCAGCGCCCATATTGAGACCAAGGGGGGGCTGGCATCTCGCCAGGCCGGTTTCTGTCCCAGACATTCGACTGAATCGGTTGTGGTCTCAGTCCTAGACATCCTCAGAAAGGGTATGGATGATAACAAACACCAGGCACTGGTCCTCCTTGACTTGTCCGCCGCCTTTGACACGGTGGACCATACCATCTTACTGTCCCGTGTCAGGGCGGCTGGAATCGGGGGATCAGCCCTGGTTTGGCTCTCCTCCTTTCTGAGGGACCGCACCCAGGCAGTGCGGCTAGGCGACTTCTCTGCCACTCCCCTCCCTGTCACTTGCGGCGTTCCCCAGGGATCCTCTCTTTCCCCCCTGCTTTTTAATCTCTATATCTTCCCTCTTATCTTCGCGCTTCAGCAGCTGGAGGTCACCGTGTACAACTACGCGGATGATCTCCAGCTCATCTTTGATCTGTCCTCCTCTCCCCTTTCTGTCTCTAATTTCCAGTCTACCATGACATTCATTAGGGACTGGATGAACCACAACCATCTTAAGCTGAACCCGGATAAAACCGAGTTGGTTCTCACCGGTGGTTCATCCAGCCCCTGGAACTCTCTTTTTTGGCCCCCCTCTCTTGGGCCCGCACCTTCCCCCTCAACCACGGTCAAAACACTGGGTGTCAAAATGAATAATCAGCTCACCCTTCACCCACAAATCAGCTCCGTGGTCTCCTCTTGTTTCCTCACTCTCCGCACCATCCGCTCGGTTTCCCGCTTCTTTTCCCCTCAGGCACTCAAGATCATCATGGCCGCCCTGGTGATATCAAAGCTGGATTATGCCAACGCCCTCTATCATGGCATTCCAGCTTACAGCCTGCGAAGACTTCAGTCGATCCAGAACCAGGCGGCCCGGCTGGTTTACGGCCTCCCACGCTATCACCATTCCACCCCCCTTCTCAGGGAGCTTCACTGGCTTCCCGTAAAAGAACGCTCCCTTTTTAAGACGGGCTGCATGGTCTTCCAGGCCCGCCAGGGCACTGCCCCCGCCTTTATCTCTTCTTTAATAAAACCCTATGTTCCCACAAGAGAGCTCCGGTCTTCCTCTAAGTCCCTTCTTCAGATCCCCCGCTTCACACGTAAAAAGTGGGGTGGGGCCAACTTCTCTACCTTGGCTCCAACATTCTGGAACTCCCTTCCTGACCATCTCCGTTCTGCTACCCAGTACCTCTCCTTTCGCAAAGATTTAAAAACCTTCCTCTTCAATCAGGCTTTCCCCGCTTAGCTCTTCATTCTTATCACTCTTGTCTTTTCCCTCAGTTGCCGATCCTGCCTACTAGCGCCAAGAAACCGCATGGTGTACGCTGCGCTTTAGAAATGTTTTAAATTGGAAATTAAATTAGAAATTGAATGGATGGATAGCTGTATGAGTACATGAATGGATGTCTGGGTGATCAGTTGAATGAAAAGATATTAGGTGATGCATGGGTAGGAAAGTTACAGATGGTTGGTATGGAAAGAAAAAGATGGATACATAGGGAAAATATTTATAACAAGCATTTGCAATGCAATAGGTCTCGCAGTTACACAAGTTAAAGCTATTGGCATTGTAAATGACAGTGCCTTTTAATTATGTTTTTAAAACAAAAACAAATATAAAGGGCATTGTTATTTGCAATGCCAATAGCTCAAACTCACGTAAATGCGAGACCTATTGCATTTTCAATGCTTGTTATATATTATACATACCTCAACACGCAAATGTATCTGGCTAACACCCAGACCTTCATGTAAAACTAGGATTTGCGCATAAGGCTGAAGAGCAAACACTTTCTGTCAATGTTTAACCAAACTTTTAGATACAGAAATTCTCTTTCTAGACAAACTTATCAGCAGCGCAATGAGGAGCAATAGTCTCACTGTTGCAGCTGATCCAATCATAGGAAAGCACATATTCAGCTCCGCCCCCAGGCATGGTGTAGTGGGGAGCTAACCAAAGAGCAGGTGAGTGCTGCAATATCCATCTTCCAGCTCTCTCCCTGTCTGAAGAGTCAAAGGATAACCTTTGTCATTTTCCTTTCAGTTCCTTCCTTCTGTCACTCTTAACATTCCCTAGCAATAGTATACGTGGCTCCTACCTAGGATGTCTTGTCTGGTTACAGCACTGAGCTCCAGGTCGAGTCTTGTGTTCAGGTGTAACATCTAAATAAGATGAGCATCTGTTGAATAAAGGATGACATGTAAGTAATCTTAGACAGTCTGCACTTAGAATCCCCTCTTACTAACAAGGTACCCATTTTAGAGGCGCAAATTGCTCATTCTCTCTGTGGACTCTTGTTAGATGCCACTTTCACTTTCAGTGTCCTTCGACACGCCGATGGACCAACTTCAGGTAAAATCAAGCCCTAATCCCCAATGACCCTTAACACCGGAGAGGTGTAGAGTACTACTGCGAATGTTCCTGATTGTGGTGATTTCCCGCAAATGATAGCCCTCTAAGATCCCTTAGGGTTATCTTATCTTTGCTAATACCAAAGTCGTTCTTTTAGTTCTTGCAATCAACTAAAGGATGCTTTCCACAGAGTTTGTTCTTTGTAGCATTTTGAGATACGAAAGTGTGCACACCGATAATATTTACAACTTGAAATTTAAAAAAAACTATAGACTTAAACATGAACAAAGTTTCCCCAAAAAAAATTCTGCTTCGAGTGTCCACACAAGTGATTAACAAGACGAAATGACCTGCCTAGAGTTCCCCACAAACAAAAACGCGACAGTATTTAGTGAGCACAGTGAGCAAGGAAGCAAGAGATCCATTTATTTAGCTTTGTGTTTTTTGGGGAGAAGCCAGAAGTCAAATTTCCTTACATCTGAGATGGGAACTCAGCTCAGGCTGGAAATGGCATAAAGACAGTAGATTGAAGGGTTGTGTAGCGCATCCACCGTGTGAACTTGATGCAGACAGGTGGAGGGGCCCAGCCACTAGGAAGAAGGGGGACCCTTCCGAGCCTGTCTGTAAGTTGAAGGTCACTTTAAACAGGCTAGTTTCCTGTTTTTTTTTTAATTAAGTTGGGAAGTGTCCTCTAGATTTCTAGCCAGGAGCACAAAGAACTTGAGTGGTGTTTGATCATGTTTATTTCTCCTGTATTTAGGCATTCTGATCAAGCTTACTTACTGACAGGAGAGACTAGAATTCAGTTTTGGAAACCGCCAAAAATAAGACTGAATATTTAGCAAATGCACCTTGATCATAAAACATGTGGGGACTGAAATTGTCTAGTAATAATGTTTCTTTGAGAAATTGAGTAAATAACTAACATACAGTCACAGAGAGGCAGGGCAAACGTTTACCAGGTACTGGTAATAATCCTTTGAGAAGTGACTATGCAAGGGGGGAGAGGAATGCCTTGGAATTTTACCCCAGATGACTCTTGGATCAGTTTCAACTGGATACTAGTGTGTAAAAGGGTGGAGGTTTTGCAAAATCTGAAAGTCCTCTCTAGCATGATGAAAGAATGTTAGGAAGTGAACTAGGATAATAAAGGACTGATTTAAAACTGAAAAAAGCGGCCGTTCGGCCGCGAAAGTGATCGCCACGCGATCAAACATCAAAGCGGCTGTGCGGCCGCCAAAGTGAAAGTAATCGCGGCAAGCACGGTGCGCGCGCCCGCGCACATGCACTGTACCTCTAGGCTGGCCTGGTAGCACTTTTTGGATCCCTCTCAAAAAGTCTCACCAGACCAGCGCATGTGCTGGGTCAGGCGAGACCTAAAAAGGAAAGTTTTGTACTTTATTGAACCTTTAGTCAAGACTGGATGATATATCAGGCTACATGGTGGCCAAGATCTCAATAAACATAAAATCCAATTTACAAATCAGAAGTTGGTGGTGGTTTTGTGCCCTCACCCCGAAACTATGCTTCGTTGTCAGTTGCTTGGATGCCTGCCTAATCTGCAGTCTTCCAACACAGTATTACACTTGGACGCTGGTTTAACCCATTCAAATCTTAAATGCTGTGTTCCATCAAACCTTACAAGAGTCAGTTACTAATTATGACTGATGAAGGAAAAGTCTCATAACTGGTCTCATTTATAGCACTTGCATGTGGTGTTCTGCACGTTGCAAGGACATGTTGACAATGCCTTGTTGATGAACACAATTATGCCACTCTGTGGCATTGAGACTGCCAAATACAGGCCTATTTGTAAACTCTCTGGTGCATGTCATGAACACAAAAAGCATGCTACATGTTTCCGGAGCATTGCAACTTGTGTGTGAGGGCAAGTAAGGGATGGCATGACTGGCACAGCAGGGGCAGAATTACCGTCTTTTTGTTCTGAGGACTGCAACATTACCGAGTGAGCCTTCACAGCGCAGCTTCCCAGTATCTCTGTTGCTTACTCGATTGGAAGACCAAACAAAAGATATCATATTCTGGGGCCGTATTACAGATGACTGCGCTAACGCTAATTGTCACTGTGCGCCAGATTATGCTCCCAACGGCATTACAGAGGATCAGTCTGTAATGTGCAATGATGTTGGTGAAGACTTTGAACTCTGTGTTTATAAGCGTTAGCACTTATTGTATTAGCGCACAGAGGCAAATGCACATAAGCACAGACATACTCTGGCGCACAGCGACAATTAGTGCTGGCGCACTCATCTGTAGTACGGCCCCAGAATGTTTAATGTACTGCTTTAGTTGATGGGCTAGGTGAAAGTCCTTATTCTCGCACCAAACACCTAACCCATACTTTCACTGAAGCACTACGAAGTAGAAATGAGGCTGCACTGCGCTCTGAAAAAACAATAGTCCAGCCTCACAAATTTGAAGTATAACTATACCCAAAACATGATCCAGAAACATTTTGTATGCCTTGCAAAGATGCAGATAACAGTTTCAGGTGTTCAGTATGTATTGTATTAAAAAGCACTCCTGCCGAACTTGTTATGCTGTACCTGCCCGAACAGCCCACCACCCCTGCCCTACCTGAACAAATGGAGCTCCAAGGCCAGACCCCTTGCCTGCTCCAGCTTCGCCAAGCCCAGTTTCACCTGCTGCTTCTGCGGCAGCGTGGACCCCACAGGCTCGTTGCTGCCTTCCAGGGCCTCCAGCATCTCAGCCAGCACCGGGGGCATAAGGAAGGCAAAAACTGGATTATTTTGACCAGCGCAGCACCCGTACATTGTCACCCTAAGGGCGCCATATTAGTTAAGGTACTATCAATGCTGTAGGTAATCAGCTTAGGATGAGCCATCTTGGTTACGGGATCGCAAACTGCATAATCATGGTTTAGGGCTCGCGAACCTAATACAGCGGCAGCAACACAAAACAAGTACTAGCAAAATAAGCGAGATGGCTTTTAGCAGAGGCACTGTGGGAGTGCAGACTTCAGGCATTTAAGTTCACAGGCGAGCCTCCAGTATTTTATTCTCACCACTGTCTGATGAGAGAAATGGGGGTTTATGGGCTGGTATTGAGAGAAATGCAGGGGTGGGTGGCTATACATACGAGCTGCGCTTTACATTTGTTGCACAGTGATAAAGCATGGCGTGCCGCACTGCAACAATAAGAAAAAATAGTTCTCCCCAACAACAGATGAAGAATGCAAGCGGAAAGAAACTGTATTTAGGCGGTGCTCCTCTGCGAAAAACTGAAGTGAGGTAGCGCTGCATGAACCACTTAGGAGGCAACTAAGAAGAGCGACACTGGACTGAACCAATGGTAAGCAGCAGGCAGGAGCAAACTCGTTTATCAATATAACAGGTCTTCCAGACAGCACTTGTGCGTTCCCTAGGCTCAACCTAAAAAGCAATACAACTATGTATTTTTTTTTCCTTTTGATATTCACACCTAAAACAAGGAGCACACAAAGCAGTCCTTTAAAAATATGCATTTCTTCTATGATTGCAAGAAATTGGATTCATATTTGGGGTGGACAACTATACATCTCAAGAAATTATCACAACTCGAGACAGCATGGACCTTCAAAGTCACTAATTAACCTAAGCTCCACCCGCTGATAGGAATGGTGTAGATAAGACAGGCTTAATTTAGGGCAATGTTTGACTTATTTATCCACTGTCAGAACAGTAATAAAGTAAAAACACCAAGAAATAAAAATACCAAACCGAATTATAAAAATAGAGTAAAATGTAATAAGCAAAATGACACCAAACAAGACTAATCCATTAAAGGATACATCAGATATGAATTTAAAATATTAAAGTGAATGAATGAATGAATTCTTTATTTGTGTGGTTACTTAAAACCATTACAAAAATACAGCTTATAAAATGAAATAGTGTAAAAAAATCTAAAAATCTAAAAAAAGCAAGTGTATATGCACAACAATGATAGAATTCTCCTTTGCTATCTCAGATAAAAAACAATCAGGTGATAATCAGTCTTTTATATTAAATAAGTCTGTTGTGAAGAAGTGGCCAGATGGCAGCCCCAGCAGTGCCCGCCTTACAGCCTATGGGGAGGTGTCCATCAGTGTTGTACGAGTGTAGTGGACAAATTTGCCAAAATTGGCCATATGCTTCACTGTGTCCAACGATGGACTGCCTCCTTTGCTGTGTGAGTGCCCAGTTGGTGGAGGATGGCCTGAGGCAGGTTCTGCGGACTAGACGCAGCGCCTGGCAGCAGAGTAAAATATGGGCCAGAGACTCTTGTTTGGAGTTGGAAAGGCGGCACTCCATGATGACTGGCCTTACTTTCCCAGTTGGATATAGTTCTTTAAGAGGGAGAGGATGTAGTCTGGGAGCTAAGATTCTATGTAGGGCTTGTCTCCCCACAGCCTGTGTAAGATGAAGTTTGAAGCTGGGCAGTGTTTGGGGGAGGATTTGGTTCTCGTGGAAGCCTCTTGCTACCAAGGATTCCATATCCAGAGTGCGAGAACGTAGATCTACTTGCTTTTTTATTGTCCTTTTAATAGTGGCACACTTGATTATGCTGGGGTCCCAGTTCTCTATTGCAAGTTGCAGGAGGTCTTTGGCGGAGGCGAGACAGGCAAACCAAGGATTGCCAGGTTGTTGGAAGATGCGTTTTATAACAGCCTTAATAGAGTTCTCCGGTGCTGAAGTTGTTTGATAAAAATATTTGCACAGGGTCGCCATCTCTTCCAGTTTTTGTTGATTAAGATTAAATTCAAGATGAATTAAGTTGTTCCTGATGCAGACTAGTAGACGAAATAGCTTTTTGTAAGCTGTGCAGTGTATTTTTTCGAGCGGTACAAAAGGGGGTGGTGGTGATGGACGGAGCATCAGAACCAATCAAACACTCACACCCAGTCAACAGATCTGGGTTTGATCCATCACCGTCCTTTAGCCCACTCTGCCACCCCAGTTCAGACATGGCCATATGCAAATCAGTCTGACCCTGTGCCTCATGGGAACAGTCCAGCCCGAACTGCCAAGCCATGCCTTCCCTGGACCGGAAACAAGCTTTCTAGGACCGGTTTCTGGCATTTCAGCCGTCTTCAGCCAGGCTTGCTTGAATCCAGTGGCAAAGTGAGCATGGGATTCACGTCTGAGCATACCCTGCCAAGTTATGGCGAACAAAGCGGTACAAAAGGGGGTGGTGATGGACGGAGCATCAGAACCAATCAAACACTCACACCCAGTCAACAGATCTGGGTTTGATCCATCACTTGGAAGTTCGGGCTGGACTGTTCCCATGAGGCACAGGGTCAGACTGATTTGCATATGGCCATGTCTGAACTGGGGTGGCAGAGTGGGCTAAAGAACGGTGATGGATCAAACCCAGATCTGTTGACTGGGTGTGAGTGTTTGATTGGTTCTGATGCTCCGTCCATCACCACCCCCTTTTGAACCGTGTATTTCTTCTAGGTCATTTGCAAATTTCCCTGGAAAAGCCTGTTGCGCATAATTGAGGGATGGTGGTAGTTTCGCTCTGAGTACTCTTTGAATGGTCGTTCTTGTTGGACTATCTAGGGTAGCGTGTAATTTGCAGAGGGCGTAGGTGACCCTTTTCCTTTTCTGCTGCAGTTTGTGGAGGTGGACCCGTGGGCGGCCCGTTTCACTAAGCCAAGCCCCCAGATAGTTATAATGTTGTACACAGTCCAAAGTCAGTGGACCCAACCTCCACTTTGCCTCTTTTGATTTCGGATAGTGGGTTAGCAACCAATTTATTTTTGGCATCGTAGACAGCGAGGGCTGTGAGTGCTTTTTGTAGGCCGATTTTGGTGTGATCCAAAAGAACCAGGTCATCAGCGTATTGCATCAATTGGGTCTTTGTGTGCCCGATCCAGGGGGTGGCTAGAGTGGCTCTGTGCAGGGCTTGGCCCATGTCAGCTGTATATAAATTGAAAAGCATCAGGGCCAGAACGCAGCACTGCCTAAGCCCTCGATCCGTGGTGATTTTCTCTGTGGCAAACTCGCTCGAGACCCTTACCTAGGTTCATGAATACAGCGATCTAATGGCTTGTAGTAAAGACGGACTGATGTTCCATCGTGCCGATTTCTGCCAGAGGTCGGTGCGATCTACCCCGTCGAAGGCTGCTGAGTAGTCAATAAAGCAGGCGAAAAGCGGCAGGGTTTGATGGGCCACCGCTTGTTGGGCTAAGTATGACAGGGCGATGATGTTGTCCACAGTGGAGCCCCCTGGTTTAAACCCGGTCTTAAAGAAGGGCAAGAGGCCTTCAGTGCCAACCCAGTCCACTAGTTCCGCCAGAAGAGTGCTTGCATAAGCCTTGGCCTCAATGTCCAACAGGGCGATCATGCGGTAGTTCTTGGGGTCGGTGTTAGGCCCTTTTTTGTATATTGGGTGCAGCAGTGATCCCCTCCAGGAATCTGGTACATGCCCCAGAAGTCTGTAATCGGCGTATAACTGAGCCAAATTTTCCGTCCAAAAGTCTGTATCTTCCCTGAAGAAGGAGCCAGGCAGCCCGTTGGGGCCAGGCGCCCCATTGTGTTGAAACTTTTGTAAAGTTGTGCAGACTAGTCCTTTACCTGGGAGGGTCAAATCATCCAAAAGTATGGCCCATTCAACTGTGGCGTTGCAAGTTCCCTCCCCTAGTGTTGTGGGGCTATTTGGAGGAGTTGTGTTCGAATCATCCGAGTACAGGGTTTTCACATGGGCTACCCGGGTGCCCGCGTCAAGTGGATTCTCTCTGTTATTGGCCCCGTGGGTTAGGTTGTTTAAGTATTGCCAAAATTCTTGGGATTTACACGGTGCCAACAGCTCAAAGATCTTCAGCCATTTTGCCTCCGTGCGTTCACGTCTTGCTTTCCAGACCTATTTTGAGTGGCTTTTTGCAGCTATTTTAAATTGCATTTTGGCGGACTCTGAGTCTCTGACCCAGATTTCTGATAGACTCTGCGTTTGGCGTTTAATTGTTTGGCGCCTTTCCTTGATCACTGGGATGTGTCCTAGGGTATATGATGAATCTGTGGGAGTTCTAGATGCGGTGCCTTCCCGAAGCAATGAGGCTAGTTCGTAGGTGAGATGGTCCCATACATCTATGATACCCCCATTATTTGAACTGGTTTGCCAGCCTGTCCACGTTTGTTTCCAAGAGTCAAATTTATTGATTGGCATCGGCCCCCATTTGATTCTTCTGAGGAGTTTATGCTGTTCTTCCCCTTTGGATGCCCCGATGCAGCGAAGAAAGTGGCGAGTGTCTGCTGTGATGGTTAACTGAACAATTAAGGAGGCATGGTCGCTTTCACTCCGTGGGTGCACAGTGTAGTTTGACATGAGTTTTTGTAATCTCTCACTTAATAAGATATAGGTGGCAATTACGATCCGGTGAAAAAATTCCCCGTCCGACTCGTATCCGGTCTTTATACCGTACGAATCGTACAAGTGCCGTACAAACTGGCAATCACGATTCGCATGGTAAAAAGTCCATACGAACCGCCTTGGGAATTATTCCCCACACGTCCTCGGGTCGGAAAATGTGTCCGACACGTCCTCGGACGATTTACCGTACAAATGTGAAAAGTGAAGTCCGACCGAGGAATCACGATCCATCCCGTGCGTCCGATCTCACAACCGTATGGAAAAAACACCGTCCGCACCGAACTCCCATAGCAAGCATGGAGACATGTGCCCGCATACGCGCCCAACACTCCCCCCAGCCCCCGTACGTCCGAGACGTACCCCCCCGTATGTACACCCCCACCCGTGTATGTACACCCCTGTACGTTCGAGTCGTACCCCCACCCGTGTACGTGTCGTACCACCGTCTATGTACACCCCTGTACGTTCGAGTCCTACCCCCACCCGTGTACGTGTCCGACCCCCGTGTATGTACACCCCCACCCGTGTATGTACACCCCTGTACGTTCGAGTCGTACCCCCACCCCTGTACGTGTCGTACCACCGTGTATGTACACCCCAGTACGTTCGAGTCCTACCCCCACCCCTGTACGTGTCGTACCACCGTCTATGTACACCCCTGTATGTTTGAGTCCTACCCCCACCCGTGTACGTGTCCTACCCCGTGTATGTACACCCCCACCCGTGTATGTACACCCCTGTACGTTCGAGTCATACCCCCACCCCTGTACGTGTCGTACCACCGTGTATGTACACCCCAGTATGTTCGAGTCGTACCCCCACCCGTGTACGTGTCGTACCACCGTCTATGTACACCCCTGTACGTTCGAGTCCTACCCCCACCCGTGTACATGTCCGACCCCCGTGTATGTACACCCCCACCCGTGTATGTACACCCCTGTACGTTCGAGTCGTACCCCCACCCCTGTACGTGTCGTACCACCGTGTATGTACACCCCAGTACATTCGAGTCCTACCCCCACCCCTGTACGTGTCGTACCACCGTCTATGTACACCCCTGTACGTTCGAGTCCTACCCCCACCCGTGTACGTGTCCTACCCCCGTGTATGTACACCCCCACCCTTGTATGTACACCCCTGTACGTTCGAGTCGTACCCCCACCCCTGTACGTGTCGTACCACCGTGTATGTACACCCCAGTACGTTCGAGTCCTACCCCCACCCCTGTACGTGTCGTACCACCGTCTATGTACACCCCTGTACGTTCGAGTCCTACCCCCAACCGTGTACGTGTCCTACCCCCGTGTATGTACACCCCCACCCGTGTATGTACACCCCTGTACGTTCGAGTCGTACCCCCACCCCTGTACGTGTCGTACCACCGTGTATGTACACCCCAGTACGTTCGAGTCGTACCCCCACCCGTGTACGTGTCGTACCACCGTCTATGTACACCCCTGTACGTTCGAGTCCTACCCCCACCCGTGTACGTGTCCGACCCCCGTGTATGTACACCCCCACCCGTGTATGTACACCCCTGTACGTTCGAGTCGTACCCCCACCCCTGTACGTGTCGTACCACCGTGTATGTACACCCCAGTACGTTCGAGTCCTACCCCCACCCCTGTACGTGTCGTACCACCGTCTATGTACACCCCTGTACGTTCGAGTCCTACCCCCACCCGTGTACGTGTCCTACCCCCGTGTATGTACACCCCCACCCGTGTATGTACACCCCTGTACGTTCGAGTCGTACCCCCACCCCTGTACGTGTCGTACCACCGTGTATGTACACCCCAGTACATTCGAGTCCTACCCCCACCCCTGTACGTGTCGTACCACCGTCTATGTACACCCCTGTACGTTCGAGTCCTACCCCCACCCCTGTACGTGTCGTACCACCGTGTATGTACACCCCTGTACGTGTCCTACCCCCGTGTATGTACACCCCTGTACGTTCGAGTCGTACCCCCACCCCTGTACCTGTCGTACCCCCGTGTATGTACACCCCTGTACGTTCGAGTCGTACCCCCACCCCTGTACGTGTCGTACCACCGTGTATGTACACCCCTGTACGTTCCAGTCCTACCCCCACCCCTGTACGTGTCCTACCCCCGTGTATGTACACCCCTGTACGTTCGAGTCCTACCCCCACCCCTGTACGTGTCGTATCACCGTGTATGTACACCCCTGTACGTGTCGTACCCCCCTGTATGTACACCCGTGTACGTCAGAGTCGCACCCCCACTACAACCTCCTAAGTACGGAGCGCACCCCAGGCCCCAACATCACAACCGCATGTACGAGTCATACCAAGCCACACACAAGGACAGCACTGTACAACCAAATGGCCCATGTACACACCGTACACACGCTAAAAACGCACATACACAACCAGGACAAAACAAAACAACACAAGAATACACCATTCGAATGGCACAAAGCCACTAAACATGTCCAACAACCACTAAAAAAACACATTCACTGACCTGCAACTGCCAAAAACAAACAGAGGCCCAAAACACCACCACTCCTTATAACACACCCACCCAAACTTCAAACACAGCCACACCCACCAATGGACCAATAAAAAGGGCCCACACACACAAACTATGAGCCTTTGCAACAGAATCACTGCTGCCAGACCCCTCAGACAACCTACAGCACCATACTACAAGCTTCACCGCACCTTACACTTGCACACCTTCACACAACCACCTTCACAAACACACCCCCATCACATTCACACACACACACCTGCACATCCACACCCACACACCCACAACCATCCACACACACCCCCCACCATCCACACCCACACCCCTCACCATGCCCACTAACAAGAATCCAAAGTTCAGTAACCGAGAGTTGGAGGTCCTTGTCGATGAAATCCTCAGAGTCGAGCCACACCTCTTTGGAACATTGGTCAGACAGACCAGCATTGCAGAAAAAACAGCCATGTGGCAGACCATCGTTGATGCTGTGAATGCTGTTGCGGACACCAGAAGGAACAAGCAGGAATGCCAAGCCAGGTGGTACGATCTGCGGAGGAGGGTCCGAGCCAAGATGACGGACGAACACAACCAGGCCAACGTCACTGGAGGAGGGCCGTCCCGCAGACCCGTACACTACCATCCCTGGGAGGAGAGGGTGATGGCCATACTGCCAGTGGAGGCAGTCGAAGGATTAGGAGGACTCCGAGACCCGGGTGAGTACACAAACAACGCACCTCACATGGGGGGAACGTCATCCACAACCAAACCCACAAACAGGCACGCAACCACCCCAAGCTATCGCATAACTCAACCACACTCCATGAACACGCACATGCCACTGCCGCCACCATGCCCCATGCACCCAGCTGGACAATGTCAAGTCACAGGCCACAGAAGACACCAACACATGACACGATAAGCCGGATGGCGGGAGGGTGGGCCACAAAAATCACATAGTGCAACTCAGAAGCAGACAACAATGCCCTCTGCCCATATGGCCTAGGTCACAGCCAGACTAACACTGTGTCCCCACACAGGAAAGACTCGCCAGCAAATGGCGGACGCCTTGCATTAACACATGGGGGTGAAGGCACGTTTTTGCACATTACAGCAGCTAATGAACAGCCAACTCTGTGAAAGAGTGGCAGCACACACCACCACAGCAGCAGCGCAGACACACACACTACACCCAATGGGTGCCTGGAGATCACAAACAAACTCACAGCAACAAGCCAAGGGCCATTCAAAGAACTGCTAACAGTGTGTGCCCAGGAAGCTGGGCTGAGGTGACAGAGGGTGACACACAGAGGGAGGGAGAGGGGGACAGAGAGGGAGGGAGACACAGGGAGACGGACAGAGGGAGGAGGTTGACAGAGGGAGGGAGAAAGGGAGATGGACAGAGGGAGGAGGTTGACAGAGGGAGGGAGAAAGGGAGACAGAGGGAGACGGACAGAGGGAGGAGGCTGACAGAGGGAGGGAGAAAGGGAGACGGACAGAGGGAGGAGGTTGAGAGAGGGAGGGAGAAAGGGAGACGGACAGAGGGAGGAGGTTGAGAGAGGGAGGGAGAAAGGGAGACAGACAGAGGGAGGAGGTTGACAGAGGGAGGGAGAAAGGGAGATGGACAGAGGGAGGAGGTTGACAGAGGGAGGGAGAAAGGGAGACAGAGGGAGACGGACAGAGGGAGGAGGCTGACAGAGGGAGGGAGAAAGGGAGACGGACAGAGGGAGGAGGTTGAGAGAGGGAGGGAGAAAGGGAGACGGACAGAGGGAGGAGGTTGAGAGAGGGAGGGAGAAAGGGAGACAGACAGAGGGAGGAGGTTGACAGAGGGAGGGAGAAAGGGAGACAGAGGGAGACGGACAGAGGGAGGAGGCTGACAGAGGGAGGGAGAAAGGGAGACGGACAGAGGTAGGAGGTTGAGAGAGGGAGGGAGAAAGGGAGACGGACAGAGGGAGGAGGTGGACAGAGGGAGGGAGAAAGGGAGACGGACAGAGGGAGGAGGTTGACAGAGGGAGGGAGAAAGGGAGACAGAGGGAGACGGACAGAGGGAGGAGGCTGACACACGGAGGGAGGGAGAGGGGGACAGAGAGGGAGGGAGACACAGGGAGACGGACAGAGGAAGGAGGCTGACACACAGAGGGAGGGAGAGGGGGACAGAGAGGGAGGGACACACAGGGAGAGCAAATCAGCCTTGTGGTGTGTGGGAATGTCTGCTCGTCAGCAGGTGGACTGCGTGCATGTAGACAAGGTTGGCCAGTGCCAGCACCCCCCCCTCTCCTCCATGGCAAAACACAGGGCCATGTCACAACCTGTGCACGAGCACAACGACAGCTACCTGCATCATTGAAGTGTGTGGAACAACTTCATGTGCCCACGTACAGTGCAACACGGAAGGCGCCAATGCACGGCTCGCCACACCTGCCCACTCCACTGCTGAGTGCAGTCACACTTGAGGCAGCAAGTAAGACTGTGCCACACATAGTTAAAGGCGCCAAAGTGGTGCCCAAGGGACACACCCGGCACAAGTGCACTGTGAGTGGAATGCAAGACAGATCCTAATTCCAAGAGGAAATGTGCCAACTTTGAAACTGATGAAACATGGATGTTGCATGGAACAAAATTAACATTGTCTCTCTCACACACAGGTCAACCTCGTGGTTCACCCCCCAACACTGGGGGGGAAGACTCACAGGACCCGGCTCTGCGGGAGGCCGATCCCACCGGCAGCGACGACTCTCACCACTCTGTGGACGAACCCGACCAACCTGGCCCCTCTGGTGTCCAACGACCTGCAGCACCTGCGTCAGGTACAACGGGGCCAACCACCACCCCCACTCCTGCCACATCCCAGGAGACACCCAGGATCCCTGCCCCACCACCACAAAGCAGCCAGGCTGGCCAGGAGGGACACAGTGTCCCGGGCACCCAGGAGGAGGCAGGCGACAACGCCAATGCCACCCCTCAGGGGTCCCGGAGACCCGATGTGCCCACAAGGGCAGGCCAGGTGCAAGTGGGCAGGGGTGGTGGGAGTGGAGGACGGCGGAGGCGCCAGCCTGACCAGTTGGCTGCAGAACCGGTATATTCCCATGTCCGAAACATCCTGGACACATACCGACAGGACACCACGGGCCTGGCCCAGGTTGTGTCCGTCCTCGAGGGGATCAAGACCCAGCAGGCCCAGCAACATGCGGAGCTACATGCCTGTCTACTGCAACACCAACGGAGGATGGAGGACGGACAGGCTGAGCTCGTGACGGCGTACACGGGAATTCACGATACACTCCGTCGGATGGCCGACAACATGGCCAACCCTCCCTGTGCCAGAAGGCGTAGAACATCACCACCCACAGGGAGGGATCAGGAGGAGGAGGAGGATACATCCGATGGAGCATCCCAGACGTCGTCACGGCCTGCTTCTGAGGGTCCCCGCAGGAGGGCGGGTCGTCCACGGAAAAGACCGTGAGGGTCGGCGCTACATCACCATCTCCCAGGACACCTGGCCTGGCTCCTGGCCCACTGGAGCAACAGCATCACAGCATCAAGAGACATTCTCTGCCACATGGCCTTGCTGGTCACTGTCTGACCAATGTTGACAAAGACTGTGGCATGGACTCTGAGGACTTCCAATGGCAAGGACACCAACTCCCCTACTGAACTTTGGATTCGAAACTCCCGGAAAGCGCCTCACGTCCCACCCCCCCCCCCCTAAAAATAAAAAATCACACCATGAAGAGAATATGCCTGCTGGTTGCATTATTACCTTACATGTGTCTTGTAAAGTCTAAACATGCCTGACTTCTCTTTTGACTTCAACCATGCACACACTGGGGCCTGAGTCTGGCACAGGACACACGGGTCACAGTGTATTAGGCAAGACAGACATGGAGCACCATACACACCCGTGATGGGCCCAACCAGCTGAGGGGGTGGCCGCACAACCATGCTGACAGACACATTGAGTACAGCAACAGTCATGCGCAGAGGTCAGGGATCCCGTCCAGTGTCCTGGGGGGCACCCAGGTATGTGTAGACAGGTGGCAGAACCATGTCCTGCAAGCTTGAGTCCGGTGGATGCAGAGAATGGGGGCCTGGCCAACGTTGGATGCATGGGGATGGCACATGTCACAATACCCACACACTCATGGACATCATGCACAATACACAGTCTCAGCCCACACACACAGCTTGCATCTTGCTACTCGACACATAGACACATAGCCACTATCAGGGAAAACCATGCCAGACATGCTGGATGCACCGTGGCAACACACCAGCATTGACTGAGAAGAGGCACCTTGGAGGCATAGGGACACCTTTATTAGTCATGTTTTCGGGATTGCAGAGGCAACTTGAAGTACACATGACCACTTCATGTGGAGTAACATGTGGGTCCAACACTGGCA
The DNA here is from genome assembly GCF_964204655.1 of Triturus cristatus. Taxonomy (NCBI): domain Eukaryota; kingdom Metazoa; phylum Chordata; class Amphibia; order Caudata; family Salamandridae; genus Triturus; species Triturus cristatus. The sequence continues at coordinate 1,166,705,104 of NC_140580.1, read as the reverse complement.
CCCCCCTTCTGCAGCACTAATGCGTGATAGCCATGGACCTGGCACACAATTGTCGGCTAACAGCTAAACACCCACAGCTGCTCACGGAGAGACTGCCATACACCATTGATCCGCTGATGTAGAAGTCCCACACCATGTCAAGCCAATGCAAACCGCATGTGTCCGAGGGCAGTGTTACACACATTGATGCCATCATCACAATCCACTATCCCATCACTGATGACTGTCAACCAGTCAGACCATCTATTCAGGTGTACACAGCTGCATGTTGTGTCCCATGGTGATGCTACATGGCTGCAGAGGAACCAAACATCGACAGGGGCAGTGTGCATACATCGTGAACAACTGCCACACCCAATACACCCCTGATGCATCCCTTACCCTAAGGAGACTTCCAAACTTGTCCGTGTGAGTCAGCACACGATGACGTGTCCATGAGGAATAGCAGTGCCACAACAATGCAACCAGCAGACGGCATGCGCAAGTACCTGGGGATGAGAGACACACAAGAAGTCAGCCACAAAAAGCACAGCCACTTGCATGTGCATGTACTCGACACATGTATGGATGACAACATGCTAGGTTACAATTATGACTGGGGAAATACAACCATCACTGCCACCATCACTCCAGTGACACACCCACACACACCTCTGACTCACGTGCCATACATGCAGGTGGAGACACACATCACAACACATGCCACACGTGGAGCAATGTGTGCACACTCAGACACTGGTACTCACCACTAAGCAAAGAAGTCGCGTATGAGCCGAGTCCGGATGTCCTCTTGCGGCTCCACATCCTCCACATCACTAGCCCCATTGCCAAGCCCTTCGTCCTCCACGGGTGGATGGTCCTGGTCAGCTTGATCCAGGATGAGTGGCACAGCTTGCTCAACTGCCATGTTGTGCAGCATGCAGCAGACCATGAAGATTTTGCAGACCTTCACAGGGGCATATGGGAGCGCGCCGCCGGTCTTGTGTAGGCACCGGAATCGGCTCTTCAGCAGGCCAAACGTCCTCTCTATCACTCGCCTTGTCCGGCCATGGGCGGTGTTGTAGCGGAGCTGGGCCGGCGTGATGGGGTTGCGGAGAAGTGTGATCAGCCATGGCATGTTGGGATAGCCAACGTCCCCTACATGGGAAGCACATGGACATCATTAGAACTGGTGAAGCAGTCGTGCCGGTAGGCTATGCAAAATACAGGACAGACAGACTGTACCCACCAACAACACATGCTCGTTCGTTGCGCAGCTGCGTCATCATTACAGGCACCCTGCTACGCCTCATGATGTAGGCATCGTGTGCTGATCCTGGAAAACGAGCACAGACATGTGAAATCACCATGTTGGACAGACACACCACAAGGGCATTGATGGAGTGGTAGTGCTTGCGATTCCGGTACGCTACCTCCTGTGCGTGTGGTGGTACCAAAGCAACATGTGTCCCATCTATGGACCCAATGACATGGGGCATCCCTCCCAGGGCATAGAATCCACGCTTGACCCCAGTCAACTGTTCAGGGGTTGGGAACTTGATGAAGTCATCCAGGTGAATCAACATGGCCTCTAAGAAATCATGCAGTACACGGCAGAACATGCTCTGGGACATGCCACCAACATGAGCTATGGTATTTTGAAAGGTACCCGTGGCTAGAAAATGTAGGGCTGCCATTACCTTCAGCTTGGGTGTCAGTGCCGTAGGATACCTGTGCAGCGGTTGCAGGTGTGGTGCCAGTCTCGGCGTCAACTCCAGAATCAACCGTTGTGGGAAGCGGTAGCACCGGATACGATCATTCTCCCACATGGCAGCCAAGTCCGGCATTGCTCGGGGAAGAGGCGGCGCTCTGCAGTAATTTGGAAGTGACAAGGAAGAGTGAGTGCACCACAACAACAAATAATTTGTACTGAGCACATGTTAATCTGTCTATACACATATGCTACATACGGAGTAAGGTATGTGCCACATGCCCTGGACACGTATGGCTGCCAGGTGACACTCCTACCAAGACCCAGCTACACACAGAGATTGAGAACCTCCCCATGCCATGCCATGCCATGGGATTAGCTGTGTCCCAGTGCAAGTGAACAGCCAGACGCAAGACAGGAGTGACATACACCCACACATCAGCAGAAGTAGGATGCCGATTGCAGAGACTGGTAGCGGAACACTCGAGCCACAGGTCACATGACATTACACTAGGACAGCCCACACACCTTGCCATGAAGGTGCACATGTCATGACTCACCACACATTCATTGAGAGGATGCAGACATGTCCTTGTCACGCTACTCCGTGTCCCATGCATACATGCGCACCTCACATCCGAAACCACATGTGGCATGGTGTGCGGAACAGTGTGCAATGTCAATCTACACACAGACACATGTTGGTTGATGCAACAGCTGCAGCTTTTGAGGGTGCTCCAACATCAACCTAATGGGAAGCCCCCACACATACATGACATAGTCACATCGTGCACCGTGGGTAGTGACAAGTCAGGTGTGGTAACCCCTGTACCGGGCATCAGGGGACACTTCCGCGTGTTGGTGTCCGTGCCATGCCAGTGTCGGTCATCCCAAGTGTGCAGTACGACATGCACACATGTCCAAGGAGTCAAGGGCATGGCTGGCACACATTGCACCGTCACACATTACATCTGTACACATCTCATCATACATCTGGTGCCTTCTCGACTCAGGAGTAATGTTCCACATCACAGCCTGTCACACCTGTGCCCCACACATGTAGTAATGCACAGACAATGCCTTGATGTCCATCCATGGACAAGTATGTCCGCCCTATTCCTTCCTGTGTGCTGCCTGTCACCACTGTGATGTGTGAAAACCGCCGTACTGCTGCTAAGAGGGCCTGTGTACGTTCCCATATCACTATGGGAGTGCTGCCGTATGTGTACCCATCGTGATGGTGAGCGTACAGGCATGTGTACGGTCCGTACCACTACGAGTACGCATACGCAAGAACACCCATAGTGGTAGGGCCGTACACACGCCTGTACGCTCCCTATCACTATGGGTGTCCTCGCGTATGCGTACACGTAGTGGTACGGGCCGTACACGCGCCTGTACGCTCCCTATCACTATGGGTGTCCTCGCGTATGCGTACACGTAGTGGTACGGGCCGTACACGCGCCTGTACGCTCCCTATCACTATGGGTGTCCTCGCGTATGCGTACACGTAGTGGTACGGGCCGTACACGCGCCTGTACGCTCCCTATCACTACGTGTACGCATACGCGAGAACACCCATACTGATAGGGAGCGTACAGGCGCGTGTACGGCCCGTACCACTACGAGTACGCATACGCGAGGACACCCATAGTGATAGGGAGCGTACAGGCGTGTATACGGCCCGTACCACTACGAGTACGCATACGCGAGGACACCCATAGTGATAGTGAACGTAGGCACGCGTGTACGGGCCGTTGCTATGCATTTGGGGTGCCCTAGGGCCCCGGAACACACCGTACCTGTGTGTGAAGCTCCGAATTACATAGGGGACACATGAGGGACAAGTATTAAGGCCTACATGCATGCTGGTTGTCATGGAGACCAAGTTCAAATTTTGAATTTGTTCTGGAAGGTGCACAGCAGAAGTCAGTTGGAATGAATCTACTTTGTTGCAATGTGTTTGTGGGGCTGACATCATGCAGGAGAAAAAAACAGATTGAGAACCCACAGACTGCTAGGTTTGAAGGGATTGGAGGAAACATAGGATGCAAATGTGAGTGACCAATCACTCTGTACTCCTGTGCATGAGATGGGCCAGCAAGGCAGATATAAGGCAGCCAGGTCCCATGAGGGAGCACTTGCCTGCACATCTCTGTATTCCACGACCCAGCTGCTGCTACTGATTCCCTGGAACCATGTCAAGGGCTGTGGAGAGGTCACAGCCATTCACCCTGGAGGAGAACATGGCTTTGGTGGATGTGATCCTCCCACGGTACCCCATGCTGTATGGGCGACCAGGTTATCAGGTGAGTGCAGTGTCCACTGGCACAGACTGTGTCCCTTTTTTGTGACTGTGACTTCTGCCATTGTGTCCAGGTGTGCCACACATGCTATGTACTGTAGGGGGGGTCCCAGGGGGGGGGGGAATGCCTGATGTCTCCCAGCAGTGCCCTGAGACAGGAGGGGTGGGTGCAGAGTCCTCCCAGCAGTGCCCAGTCACAGGAGGGGCGGGTGCCTAACACTCCCAGCAGTGCCCAGACATGAGAAGGGTGGGTGCAGAGTCCCCCAGCAGTGCCCTGAGACAGGAGGGGTGGGTGCAGAGTCCTCCCAGCAGTGCCCAGTCACAGGAGGGGCGGGTGCCTAACACTCCCAGCAGTGCCCAGACATGAGAGGGGTGGGTGCAGAGTCCTCCCAGCAGTGCCCAGAGACAGGAGGGGTGGGTGCCTATCACTCCCAGCAGTGCCCTGAGACAGGAGGGGTGGGTGCCTATCACTCCCAGCAGTGCCCTGAGACAGGAGGGGTGGGTGCCTATCCCTCCCAGCAGTGCCCCGAGACAGGAGGGGTGGGTGCAGAGTCCCCCAGCAGTGCCCAGAGACAGGAGGGGTGGGTGTGATGCACAGTGTGAGCCTGGCTCATTGATTGTGTAGTTGCCCTCATTCCACCTGTGTCCTTTCAATGGCACGTACTGCTTTTGGCCTTCCCCCAGAGGATCATGTCCCTATGACAAAGGTGCAATGCGTTGGATGCACACTATGCCTTGTTGTAAACAGCAAATGTGTTCTAATCTGTGTCCCTGTGACATGTGCCAGGTGTATTGATGTAGTGTCACTTGTTCATCCTCACAGGTAGACGCCTCTGCCAAGGAGCAGATATGGCTGGACGCCGTCAGCGCCGTGAGGAGTGCGGATGGTCGGAGGCGGCACCTGTCCCAGGTGAGGAAACGCTGGCAGGATATCCGGCGCTGGACGCGGAGGATCGCACGGGTCCTGCTGGGGGACTCACCTGAGAGTCATAAGAACCGCGGGCGCCGCCGTCTCTCCCACATCCAGAAACGTGTGCTGGCGGTGGTCTTTCCAGACTTGGACAGGCGCCTACAGGAGATGCAGCAGCCGGAAGGGGGTAGGTACATGTGTGTGTTTGTTGTGTTTCACCAGCATTTGTAAGTGCACTGTTCCATGGATACACTTCCAGGGTTTATGGTGCTGTGCAGATCCTGTTACCCACAGTATTGCAGTGCTCTCCTGCCTCCCTTCCCCTCCTTGCAATGTGTTCCCTGGTCTGTGTGTAGTCACTCCATCACAAGGTTATGTAGCCTGACACCTTCTCCAAGTGTACAATGCCTGCAGCATCATGTGTGGGGGTGGTGTGTAACAGGTTTTGTGACCTTGCCTGTGCCCTGTCCAGTTCTGGACTTGTGGGTTCCATGTCAGTTGGCACTAATGCTGAGTCCAGACATGGGAGTTAGTCTATCGAGTGCGAGGCCTTCCAGCAGGCATGTCCCATGTGGTGGCCTGTGACATGATGTGCATGAGTGTGCGTTACGCATAGTGCAGGGATGTTAGCGTGTGTTGCAGTCATTCCCATTCAGGAGCATGGAGTTGTGTGGCCACTACTGTCCCCAGGGGCATATTTTCCTAGGTATCATGTGTGTAATCCGAGAATGTCGACAATCTCTGTGTCTACAGCATAGGTTGTGCTCTGTGCCCTTGTCCCCTGGCACCATGTATATTGACGTGAGATGTATTACAAGTGTCCACTGTCCAGCCTGACCTGATTTTCCAAGTACATACTCACGGTGGCCATTGCCTGTGTGTCTTGTTGCAATCATCTGATGATGCCCATTTGTACATGATTATTTGGACAGGCACCTTGGGTATTTGGTGTGCAATATTGAATTATTGCATCCCATGTGTATTTCACCCAGACTAAGAGATGTAAGTGCTTCCTGTGTCTCCACAGATTTGTCTCATGTAGGGGGTGGGTGGTGCGGGCATGGCCTACATGTCAAGACCTGTAATCTCCTTGATAGGACTGGCCAGTGTGTGATGTTTGTCTGGACATACACTCAAGGTGCAGTGTGCCAGTCAGGGTGGGCATGTTCTCAGTATTACCTATGCTGCATGTGCCTCTAGTTCCTGGATATGGTCCCTGCTCATCCCAATTTCCTGCCACGCTGTGTGGTGCAGATGCAGTGCTGGATTGTCCCCAGGGCCTTGCTCCTCAGTCAAAATTCCATGTCATCTCATTTGCTATTGTGTCATGCTCTCCATAGTTTTTCCATGGCATGGTGGGCCACACAACTGTGTCTTGCAGGGCCTACATATGTACCTTGTTTTGTAGTTGTAACTCTTCCTTTTTTTCAGGCTATGCACTGTAACCTAAGTAGATTTGACTCATGTGACATATGTATACAGGTGTATGATTAATTTCTGTCTCTTCACCCTGCCCACAGCATCGTCGGGGGACACGGAGGGAGACATAGACACAGACGGCGCGGAGGGACCGAGCACCAGTGCCAGCAGTGACATCGGGGCTGGCACTTCGAGTGGGACTGAGGCGGAGGAGAGTGAACCCGGGGACCTGTCGACTGGCACAACAGAGTATGAAGCTGACGGGTCCGAGGATGATCTCTCCGAGTGGGCGGTGGCTGCACCACCATCTGACAGCAGCCCTACATCTCGCACCGCCCCCTCCATTGGCATCAGCCGCCTCCCACGTGCTCGTGTCCCTTCCCAACGTGCCCGGTCACCACATGTCTCCTTCCTGCCAGGCACCGCACCCCCTGCCCCTGTCTCCACTGCTGCCGCCAATGCTGAGTCTGTGGACATCCAGCGGCAGTTGCAGATTGGTCAGACTGCGATCCTTAATGTCCTCCATGCCCACAGCCAGGTCCTCAACAACATGGAGGCATACTTGGAGGGCATTCATTCATCGCAGGCTGACCAACGCAACTTGCTGAGGTCCATAGACTCCACACTGACTGCAGCAGTGGGTCTCCTGCAGTGCTACGTCCCACCCCCTACCCCTGCCCCTTCCACACTTCCCACTCCCATGCCTGTCCCACATACACCCAGACGTAAGCATGCACCCACCACAACAGACACAGGCACCACACCAGCAGGGAAGGTCCGCCGCACACCTCCTGACACGCACACACAGGGTGAAGTAGGCACACCCACTGGGTCGGGGGGCAAACGTGTGACACGCAGCCAGAGTGGGAGTCCGCATTCCACCAAATCCACTCCCTCCAAATCCCCTCCCCTCAGCTCTCCTGGCCAGATCTCCCCCAAAGACTCCTTCATGGCCGCTCTGTCCCTGAGCCCCACAGTGACACCACCCCGCAAGCGGTCAAGGAAGTCCACGGTCAGGGTGCTTGAGTCCCCCCCCCTGTCCACACCCTCCCCCAGTGGCGCTGCGACCCATCCCTCTGACCCCCCCCCTCCTTGGGGCCTGTGGTTCCTTCGGGTGCAGGGGAGTCCCTGGAGGACCTTGCCGAGGTGTGCAGCGCGCTCCTAGAATCCACCTTTGGCCCTGCCCCACCCCCTGTGGTGGAGTCCTGCATCCCTGCACCCACGTCGCCTACCCTTCGCCCTCCTGTCCCTGCGGTGCCTGTTCCTTCCCCCCAACATGATGCCCTCACCCCTGTGGAAGACAACGGCTTGTAACTGTGCAGGCAAGCTAGGGGACACGCATCCCACTGTGTCCCCCATCCAGCTGTGACTCCTGGACTGCCCTATGGGCTTTGTAAATATTGAACTTACTACATACCAGTTTTTGGATCATGCTGAATAAAGCTATTTATTTTTTGCCCTTGGAACACTCCTGCTTTGCTGGCATTGCTGTTGGTGGGGCTGCTACATGGTTGTGGGTGGTGTTCATGTGTTGGGTGTGTGGGAAATGTAGTAGTGTGCTGCTCATAGGGGGTACCCTGGGATCTGTGTCCCATCACACGGTGTTAGCTAGCTTTCTCCATTCATGTAAGCAGTTGCTGCATGTTGCAATTGTCCCAAGGTGTATTCCTTCCTCTGTGTACCCTGACTTCTTCCCTGCAGGGTGTCCCCTGACTTTAGCGCAGAGCTGTGTGTACATTAGCTGGGTGTGTGACGGAGTCCTTCAACTTTGCACATGCATGCTGAGCCATTCTCCATCTGCATCATTCGTGGCATCCTTGGTAGTCATTGTACTTGTGTATGTGGACTATTGACATGACTTCATGTGGACATGTTTACTTTTTGGCCCTATGCATGCGTATACTCCTAGCCTCGCACACATGTGGTACATGTACTGCAGGGTCTTTGTGCACCTGACTGACATTTGTGGGCATGGTATCTGTGGCTACTCCACCCTTTGCGTTCCATGGGCACTGCTGGGAGTGTTAGGCATCCACCCCTCCTGTCTCTGGGCACTGCTGGGAGGACTCTGCACCCACCCCTCCTGTCTCTGGGCACTGCTGGGAGGACTCTGCACCCACCCCTCCTGTCTCAGGGCACTGCTGGGAGGACTCTGCACACACCCCTCCTGTCTCAGGGCACTGCTGGGAGGACTCTGCACACACCCCTCCTGTCTCTGGGCACTGCTGGGAGTGATAGGCACCCACCCCTCCTGTCTCTGGGCACTGCTGGGAGGACTCTGCACTCACCCCTCCTGTCTCAGGGCACTGCTGGGAGGACTCTGCACACACCCCTCCTGTCTCAGGGCACTGCTGGGAGGACTCTGCACCCACCCCTCCTGTCTCTGGGCACTGCTGGGAGTGATAGGCACCCACCCCTCCTGTCTCTGGGCACTGCTGGGAGGACTCTGCACCCACCCCTCCTGACTCAGGGCACTGCTGGGAGGACTCTGCACACACCCCTCCTGTCTCAGGGCACTTCTGGGAGGACTCTGCACCCACCCCTCCTGTCTCTGGGCACTGCTGGGAGTGATAGGCACCCACCCCTCCTGTCTCTGGGCACTGCTGGGAGGACTCTGCACCCACCCCTCCTGTCTCTGGGCACTGCTGGGAGTGATAGGCACCCACCCCTCCTGTCTCTGGGCACTGCTGGGAGTGATAGGCACCCACCCCTCCTGTCTCTGGGCACTGCTGGGAGGACTCTGCACCCACCCTTCCTGTCTCAGGGCACTGCTGGGAGGACTCTGCACACACCCCTCCTGTCTCAGGGCACTGCTGGGAGGACTCTGCACCCACCCCATCTGTCTCTGGGCACTGCTGGGAGTGATAGGCACCCACCCCTCCTGTCTCTGGGCACTGCTGGGAGGACTCTGCACCCACCCCTCCTGTCTCTGGGCACTGCTGGGAGGACTCTGCACCCACCTCTCCTATTTCACAATATGTACGCTCATAACATACACGGATGTGGGTACGCTCCATGCATTCGAGGTGGGGGTACGTGTCGTACTTACACTGTTGGGGTGGGGGGTACGCTCCATACGTCCGCGGGTGGGGGTACGGGTCGTACTTACACTGTTGGGGTGGGGGTACGCTCCATGCATTCGAGGTGAGGGTACGTGTTGTACTTACACTGTTGTGGTGGGGGTACGCTCCATACGTCCGCGGGTGAGGGTACAGGTCGTACTTACACTGTTGGGGTGGGGGGTACGCTCCATGCATTCGAGGTGAGGGTACGTGTCGTACTTACAATCAATCAATCAATCAATCAGTGACACTTATAGAGCGCGCTACATACCCGTAGGGTCTCAAGGCGCTGGGGGGGGGGTGCCGCTACTGCTCGAACAGCCAGGTCTTCAGCTTCTTCCTGAAGGAGAGGTGGTCTTGGGTCAGGCGCAGGTCGGTCGGGAGGGAGTTCCAGGTCTTGGCGGCCAGGTAGGAGAAGGACCTTCCTCCTGTAGTCGCTCTTCGGATGCGGGGGACGGCGGCGAGGGCGTGGTTGGCTGATCGGAGGTGGCGTTTGGGAGCGTAGAAGTTGATCCGGCTGTTGAGGTAGCTCGGGCCTTGGTCGTGTAGGGCTTTGTGTGCGTGGGTGAGGAGGCGGAAGGTGATTCTTTTGTTGACGGGGAGCCAGTGAAGGTCTCTCAGGTGTCCGGTGATGTGGCTGGTTCGTGGGATGTCGAGGATGAGTCTGGCCGAGGCGTTCTGGATCCGCTGGAGTCTCTTCTGGAGCTTGGCGGTGGTACCGGCGTAGAGGGCGTTGCCGTAGTCCAGTCGGCTGGTGACGAGGGCCTGGGTGACGGTCTTCCTGGTCTCGGTGGGGATCCACCGGAAGATCTTCCGTAGCATGCGTAGGATGTTGAAGCACGCCGAGGAGACATTGTTGACTTGCCTGGTCATGGAGAGGGAGGAGTCCAGGATGAAGCCCAGGTTGCGTGCATGGTCTGTTGGTTTGGGTGCGGTGCCCAGGGCTGGAGGCCACCAGGAGTCGTCCCAGGCGGAGGGGGAAGAGCCCAGGATGAGGACCTCCGTCTTGTCAGAGTTCAGTTTCAGGCGGCTGGTCGTCATCCACTCGGCTACCTCTTTCATCCCTTCGTGCAGGTTGGCTCTGGCGGAGGCGGGGTCGTTGGTCAGGGAGAGGATCAGCTGGGTGTCGTCGGCGTAGGAGATAATGCTGAGGTTGTGTTTGCGTACGATGGCCGCGAGGGGGCTCATGTAGACGTTGAAGAGGGTGGGGCTCAGAGATGATCCTTGAGGGACGCCGCAGATGACTTCGGAGGCTTCTGATTTGTATGGTGGTAGGCGGACTCTCTGTGTCCTTCCGTCGAGGAAGGAGATGATCCATTCCAGCGCCTTGTCCTGGATTCCGATGTTACTGAGGCGCTGTACTAGGGTGCGGTGGCAGACCGTGTCGAATGCCGCGGAGAGGTCTAGGAGGATGAGGGCCGCTGTTTCTCCATTGTCCATCAGGGCTCGGATGTCATCGGTGGCGGCGATGAGGGCGGTCTCGGTGCTGTGATTGGCTCGGAAGCCGGACTGTGAGGGGTCGAGGGATCCGTTCGTCTCGAGGAAGGCGGCCATCTGCTTGTTGACGGTCTTCTCGATGACTTTGGCTGGAAACGGGAGGAGCGAGATGGGGCGGTAGTTCTTGAGTTCGGTGGGGTCCGCTGTTGGTTTCTTGAGTAAGGCGCTGAGTTCGGCGTGTTTCCAGCTCTCAGGGAAGGTGGCGGTGTTGAATGATGTGTTGATGATGTCTCGCAGGTGGGGTGCGATGACAGCGTCGGCCTTGTTGAAAACGTGGTGAGGGCAGGGGTCGGTCGGTGATCCGGAGTGGATGGAGTTCATCGTGCGGATGGTGTCTTCGGTGCTGATCGGGGTCCAGGCGTGGAGGGTGGTGGTGGGGGGTGATTGTTCGGTCATGGTGTGCGTTGGTTGGTTGTTGAAGCTGTTGTGTATGTCCGTGATCTTGTTGTGGAAGTATGAAGCGAGGGAGTTGCAGAGGTCTTGTGATGGGGTGATGTCGTTGTTTCCTGCGCTGGGGTTGGAGAGCTCTTTCACGATGTTGAAGAGTTCCTTGCAGTTGTGTGCGTTGTTGTCCAACCGTTCCTTGAATGCTGTTTTCTTGGCGGCGCGGATAAGCTGGTGGTGCTTCCGGGTGGCAAGCTTGAAGGAGGTCCTGTTGTCCGGTGTAGGTTCCCTTCTCCAGACTTTCTCGAGGGCTCGGCAGTTCTTCTTGGAGCTCTTGAGTTCGTCGGTGAACCATGGGGCTTTCTTGCTTCCGGGTCTGCTGGGCGGGGTCCTCAGCGGGGCGAGCTCATCCGCGCAGATGCTGATCCACTTCGTGAGGTTGACGGCGGCCTGGCTGGGGTTCGCTGAGCTGGCAGGAGGGTGCTGGCTCAGGGAGGTGGCGAGCTGGTCTGCTGTGATCTTGTTCCAGCTTCTGCGGGCGGCCTGTTGCTGGTGGTGGTGGGTCGTCGTTCTCTTGAAGGTGAAGTGGATGCAGCTGTGGTCCGTCCATTGGAGCTCTGTGGCGTGGCTGAAGTCGATGTCTGTGCTGGAAGAGAAGACTGCGTCGAGTGTGTGTCCGGCGAGGTGGGTGGGGGTGGACACCAGTTGCTTGAGTCCCAGGTTGGCGAGGTTGTCCAGCAGGGTGCTGGTGTTGCGGTCGTTGTTGTTCTCCAGGTGGAAGTTGAGGTCCCCCAGGAGGATGTAGTCAGCGGAGGGGAGGGCATGCGGGCTGACGAAGTCGGCGATGTCCTCGCTGAATTGCGTGCGTGGTCCAGGGGGTCGGTAGATCAGGGTGCCTCTGAGGGTGGTGTTCGGGTTGGTGTGGATCTGGAAATGCAGGTGTTCGGCAGTGGTCAGGGTGTTCTCGGTGCTGGTCGTGAGACGGATGGTGTTCTTGTGGATGATGGCGATGCCTCCTCCCATCTGGTTGGCGTTGCGGTCCCTCCGGACGATCTTGTAGCCCTCTGGGATAGCGATGGCGATGTCGGGAGCTGAAGAGGCGTTCATCCAGGTCTCTGTGAGGAAGGCAACGTCAGGGGCTGTGGCGTCTAGGAGGTTCCAGAGTTCGATGGCGTGTCTGTGGACGGAGCGGGTGTTGAGCAGGATGCACTTGAGGTGGGTGCTGCTGCTGTTCGACTTGGCGGGGGCTGGTGTGCGGCAGGTCCGGATGCAGGTGAATTTGCAGGCGTGGCAGCTGAAAGGTCCGTGGGTGCGTCGTGGTGTGGCTTGATGGCATTCTGGGAGTCGGCCAGAGTTGAGAGCGATGAGGGTGGCGGCGGAGTACGTCAGGCGGGTCGGTCGGCGGCATCGGGGGCCAGGGGTCCTGGCGCTGGTCGCGATCCGGTCGCGGACGGGCGCAGACGGGCTTACCTTTGGCGCGCCTTCGGCGCACAATCGGCGCGCCCGCTGCGCGTGACCGCTGCGCGTTCGCACGGTCGCCATATAAAGGCGAAGTGCGCGGGTGGGCGGAGCAGCTGGGAGGCGGGAGCGGGGCGGGAACAGAATGAAAAAAGGGGCGGGGCTTGCGGTGGTGGCGGGAAGCGGGGAGCGGGGAGGGAAGGCGGCGATGTAGGCGGGCTAACAGGAAGGACACAAGCTGGACAGATAAACAGGCAAATATACTTTATTAAGCACAAATGGCGAACAAAACAAGGGAAAAAGAAACTCAAACACGGGCAGGGAATACAGATGACAAGCACAAATGGCGAGAGAAACAAAGGCAAAACAAACGGCAACGGAGTCAGCCGGCGGCGAGGCAGGCAGCGCGGCAGGGACAAGGCTGAGGGGCACACGCAGCAGCTGGTGGCCGTGCGGCGCGGGGGTGTCCCACAAGTGGGTCACACTTACCTGTGTCGCACGGTCGCCATATAAAGGCCAAGTGCGCGGGTGGGCGGAGCAGCTGGGAGGCGGGAGCGGGGCGGGAACAGAATGAAAAAAGGGGCGGGGCTTGCGGTGGTGGCGGGAAGCGGGGAGCGGGGAGGGAAGGCGGCGATGTAGGCGGGCTAACAGGAAGGACACAAGCTGGACAGATAAACAGGCAAATATACTTTATTAAGCACAAATGGCGAACAAAACAAGGGAAAAAGAAACTCAAACACAGGCAGGGAATACAGATGACAAGCACAAATGGCGAGAGAAACAAAGGCAAAACAAACGGCAACGGAGTCAGCCGGCGGCGAGGCAGGCAGCGCGGCAGGGACAAGGCTGAGGGGCACACGCAGCAGCTGGTGGCCGTGCGGCGCGGGGGTGTCCCACAAGTGTTGTGGTGGGGGGTACGCTCCATACGTCCGTGGGTGAGGGTACGGGTCATACATACACGGTTGGGGTGGAGGTACGCTCCATGCATACGCGGGTGAGGGTACGGGTCGTACTTACACTGTTGGGGTGGGGGGTACGCTCCATACGTACGCGGGTGGGGTACGGGTCGTACTTACACTGTTGGGGTGGGGGGTACGCTCCATGCATACGGGGTGGGGGTACGGGTCATCCTTACACTGTTGGGGTGGGGGGTACGCTCCATACGTACGCGGGTGGGGTACGGGTCGTACTTACACTGTTGGGGTGGGGGTACGCTCCATATGTCCGCAGGTGAGGGTACGTGTCGTACTTACACTGTTGGGGTGGGGGGTACGCTCCGTACGTCCGCGGGTGAGGGTACGGGTCGTACTTACACTGTTGGGGCGGGGGTACGCTCCATACGTCCGCGGGTGAGGGTACGTGTCGTACTTACACTGTTGGGGTGGGGGTACACTCCATACTTACGCGGGTGAGGGTACGTGTCGTACTTACACTGTTGGGGTGGGGGGTACGCTCCATACGTCCGCGGGTGGGGGTACGTGTCGTACTTGCACTGTTGGGGTGGGGGGTCCGCTCCATGCATACGGGGTGGGGGTACGGTCCGTACATATCCGTCCCCACGCTATGTGATGCTTGTGCGGGCCGTACCCAGGCCTTTGCCACGTGGGTACGAGCCGTCCCGCCATTGTTGGGGTGACGTAGGTGTGGGCGTGGTACGACTCGTACCCACGCTCTTGAGGCGTGGGTACGGGACGTACCTGTCTGGTTGTGTTGCAGGTTCGCGTCGTCAAGAACTTCCGTTGTGCCGGTCGCTGGCTTAGCTGGACACGGCCCCACCCCCTCGTAGTGACCAGGACCTGGGAGTCAGGTATGTCCAGGGCATGTGTGCTGTGTGACTATGGTGGGGGTTTTGTGGCCTGCCCCTGCCCCCCCCTTTCCCCCCCTCCCTTAGTTGTTCTGACCTTCTGCGGCGTCTGCGTCGTAACCTGTAGAGGAGGTCGACTGCTATGAGGGCCGGGATGACACGTAGGTTCGGGTCCATGTCTGTCCGTCGCGTACGGGTACTCCTTGTTCGCGTCGTCCTGTCTGTCCGTCGCGTACTGGTACTCCTTGTTCGCGTCGTCCTGAATTCCCGGCAGTTTTTGGCAGCCGGAAAATATTCACCGTGCGGGATGACGTCGGTGCGAATCGTAATTCCTGGTTCGTGAATGGCAGGCTGCGTGCGTCCCGGCGTCAGGTCGGCGCTTTCCCGGATCGCATTTGTTTGTTTATTTTCGTCGGTCGGGGTTTTGTACGATTCGTACGGAAATGGGATTTCCGTGCGAATCGTAATTCCAGGTTTGTATATTTTTTCGACCGGGTACGCGTCGGATGGAGAATATGCTCCGTCCGACGGTTCGTACCCGGTTTTTGCCGAATCGTGATCGGCACCATAGTCTATTGTGGTCTGGTTGTTGTAAGTGGGTGCAAAGAATGCCCCAGGCTTATACTTTGTCGATAGAGAGTGCGTTGTTGCCAAATTGTATGCCCGCATAAGGGTGTTGAAAATCCCGGTGCTCCCTGAGCGGTGGTTTGGTGATACTGTGGCCCCTATTTTGTGCGTATTGAAGTCTCCAAGAAAAATGGGTTCCATAGATGCAAACTGTAGAAGCAGAGTCTCTATCTCAGTTATCAACTGAGTGAGCTTGTCCTTAGGGCCTCGCCCGTGGGGGTTGTAGTAGACGTTAATCAGAAGTATTGATAGGGGGCCATCAACCGTATTAAGGCCTTTAAGGGTGCCAGCCAGAAACATGTCTGAAGAGTTCTTTAACTCTGTAAAGTGTACTTTCAATGAGTGCTTAATGTATATGAAGATCCCCCTTGAGTCTCTGAATATCTTTGCTGATGTTCCCCATGGTTGAACAGGAGCGATTGCCCCCTTCTGCGCGTGTTGTTATTTTGATAGAGCTATCGTTGGTCAGAGTTATTTTTGATCCACCTTTGGTGCCATGGAGAATTGACCCAGTTACTATTGCTGGCCAGATTGAATCCTTTTTGAGCGTCCTTTTCTGATCGTTCAGTTCTTGAGGTCCCAGATGTTCCTTCGGGTCTCTACTTTTCATGATCGCTGGGTATTTTATAGCAGACGGGGGTCATGGTTTTTATATCCCAGTTTTCCTGTGGCTTGTTATTTCCTCTCAGGGTCTCGGCCATAGCCAGATTGGCAAAGATTGTCTCTGTTATATTATTTGTCTCGCTTGGTCCAGGGGCGAGGAAAGACACACTGTCGATGTCAGTTGTTTTAATTTTTTCTAAGCCCGGAATGTTTACGCAAAGCTTCAGGAGATTGCCTCTATTAAGAATGTTCCGTTTCCCCTGCGAGGTGTAATCGGGATATAGCAGTACTTTTAGTTTTTCTTGGTCTTTTGTTTGGTCAGTGAATAGCAAATTTTGATGGAGAATTGCCACCTGCGTGTCAGGGGCCTCTATGGAGTTCCAAGTTGATTTTGCCTGGGTATCCAAGTCTTCCCCGTGCATATTTAAGCTTACTGCCATCTGCTGGGCGTTGCTCCGGAGCTTATGGTGGTGGGCAGTGGACGAATATGGATCTTAGGTGCATGTTTGAATGGACTTCATCTCCCTATAATTAATAGGTGTGGTTCTTAGTTGGGGCTCCTAATGGTCTGTTGCTGGCGTAGGAACACATTTATTTGTTTTTCATGGGTTCGATTTTCCTCGATTGATGCTATTCATTCTTACATTGTCCGCTTTGGGCACTGCAGGCCACTTTACATTAGATTCCAGATTTTTCTTTTGTTCGTGGTTTGCTTCTTCAACTTGTGGCCCTTGTGCATTATTAAAGTGCCACCTAGGTTTTTGGTCAATCGTATCCAAGGACTTAGACGGATGCGCCAAAGGGTGTCCTAAGGTGCCTAGAGCGATGATTTTGCTGTTGGTTGTGCCATCCGTTTGTATGCCTGAAGTTTTTTTCTTTAGGGTTGTTTTTTGAGAAGAGGTAATTACCTCACGGTGTTCTTTATTATGATCCTAATTCTCCTTGTTTTCCAGCTGGAGCCAATGCAAGATAGACCCTTCATTGTGGGTTTTGATTTTTTTTGATTTGTTTAACTTTTTTAGTTTTTCTTGTTTTTTCTAGACAAATGTTGGCTGTCTGAAGTTATGGGCTTTGACTAATAGATAGCTCCTGGACCTTTATCTAAATTGCAGCAGGTTTTTGTTTCAGGTTCTTCTGCACTATTTATTTGGTCACCCATGGCCCCTGTAATTTCGAGCGAAGCTTCTTTATCGTTGGTGTGTAAGTCCTTCGTGCTTGTGTTCGGCTTTGTGTTTTGTTGGAGCAGGGAGTATAGGGTGTTTGGTCGCCTGTTGACTTAATTCCAGAGATCCTTAACTAGGGTGCTCATTATCTCTGGGAGCTTTTCCAGATTCTGTAGTATTGGACTGCATCCACAATCTTCTTGTTTGACCATTAAAGCCGTATTTGCCTGGGCTCTGTGGATCAGGGAATTTAAGTGTTACAGTTTTGAATCTAGTCCAGCGATCAGTGCAGCGATTGTTTGCAGTATATTTATTTGAGTGTCCAATTTGTCTGCATGCATTATAGCAGCATTTGTCATTGAAATCAAGGCGTTGTTGATTAGTGCTAGATGATTCTCGATATGAGGCTGCAGACCAATTTCCGCTCCCTTTTTAGGAGAACCAAGATCCAAGGCTCATTTGCGTGTGGAAGTAAGCTGGAGTTTGAAAGATTAGGGTGCCATGTGGGTGAGAGTTGTTGACTTGTGGACTCAGCCGGCACAGAAGAAGAATCAAAAGGCTCCGATTAAAGCCTTAAAGGAGTTCTGTGTGTGCCCGTGTTGGTTCTTGGTTCTGAGGAGAGCCCTCACTCGATTCTGAAATTAAGAGATCAGGAGATTAATTTGATTTGTTAAAAAGTGCTCCACTGTTTTCTGCGTGATTTTTGGCACTGTGGGCCATTCGGAAAACGGAAGGGTTTATGGGTAATGTGGGAGATGTTCTCAAGGCTGACACGTGATTTTGGCTGTGAAACACTGGGTTGGAGGCGTTGGGATGAGTAGCCATTGGGGCTGCCTTTGATGCTACACTTGTTTCTTTTTTAGCCCTGTCATTGTTGTTGGACCATGTTGACGCAGTTGTTTGACTAGGCAGTGAGGCATTGCTTGAGTCCTTTAGGGACGACGCAGTTGGCTGGTCAATTAACTGACTATTTGTTAATGTGCCCCCTTGGGATATCGGGGGAGCCAAGTTTAGCTGTTGGTATTGATTTTGGTAGTGGGTGGTACCCGCTGGTAGTTCGTTTGTAATAAGAAAGTTGTCTCTCTCGTCCATGTGGTCCATTTTTGCGGTCCCTAAAGTTTGACGTGCTGGGTTGGAGCCGGATAAGCCTAGATCCATTGTTGTTTATGGAGCTCTTTTTCCCATAACAATAGTTATTTCTGGAGAAAGTGGAACGTCTGGTTGAAGTTCTAAACTTGGGTCTGCATATTTGTCTGCATAGTTGTAGGCGTCTGCCAACGTTCTAATAGTGCGTTCAGCACAGGGTGTGTGGGTTGCTTTGCCAGATTCACCAAATTTATCTTCTGAAGTTGTGTAGTTGTAACGCCCTGAACGTCTCAGGATCGTTTAACAGACACGACAATGAGGACGCAACCACTTGTGAAGGGTTAGTTCTTTTAATGAAGGCAAATAAAATACAAAGAACAAACAAAAGTTATAGTCACTGGAATCCTCCAGGCTAAGTACGTTACCAGCCCACAGCACGGATGGTCCTAACCGTCCTCTGCATATACGCCGATCCCGGCGTATGCCAACAGAGGGCAGAAATGAAATGGCCGACAATGCCAATCGGTAGGCTGTGAGGGGCACGAAGAGTGTTTGGGAGAATCGAGGAGTCAGGGAAACACCCAGCCGGGGTCTCTACCTGCAGGGAGCAGCCGCTCAACCTCTTCCTCAGACTGCACCGGGACGCGGAGTCACCTCCTGGTGATGCGTCACCGATACCCCAATCACAAGCAAGAAGACTGAACCGAGAGCAGCCGCTCGATCGATCCTGTGGACTTCCGAGTCTGTAACGCGGCAAACACCTCCTGGTGTGCGTTACAGCTGGCAGTCCCTGTGTCTCTGGTCGGGCTGGGAGTTACGACTCCAACCAGCAAAAGCGCCACTGCGCTTGGACTCAGCCGAGTCAAAAAGCGAAGCTCAATGGTTGACCGGTAGAGCTTCCGGGTCCTTCACAGGTGACGATGGGGCAAGACACGGCCCAGGGAGTAACGACTCGACCTACCTCCGTTCTTGCCTTACTGGAGCACCACTCCGGAACACTGCTCTTCACGAAGCAGGTACGTCGGTGTAAACACAATATCCGACAGCCTTGTACCTCCCGGTTCCTCCCTTTATAGGGCGTGTTTTCCTTGAGTTATGTAACAGCTCTCCTGTTTACATAAGGGCGTGTTTCCCTTGAGTTATGTAACAGCTCTCCTGTTTACATAAGGGCGTGTTTCCCTTGAGTTATGTAACAGCTCTCCTGTTTACATAAGGGCGTGTTTCCCTTGTATGACAGGAATTCTTGACAGTACATCCTCCCTCTCAGCGGCTCCCCACGGGTCCAGCGCTGGCAGGAAAACGCCGATGGAACAAGGAGACCAAGCGCGGAGCATGAACCCCTTCAGCCGGTTCCCATGAATGCTCCTCCGGGCCATAGCCTTTCCACGCAACCAGGTACCACACCTTCCCCATGCGCCATTTGGACGCCCGTATGCCCGACACTTCATACTCCACCTCCGACTCCACGCATACCGGCCTAGGTGTCCCAGACGGCTTGGAGGGTGCTGGTTTGAGCAATGATACATGAAAGACAGGGTGTATCCGCAATGACTGGGGCAAGCACACCTTCACGTTCACGGGACCCATACACTTGGTAATTCGATAGGGGCCCATATACTTGGGATGGAACACACTGTTCTTTCGAAACCTCATGTTTCTTGTGGATATCCAGACGTAGTCTCCAGTGCGGTACAGTGGCCCGGGCCTTCTCTTCCTGTCTGCCGCAGCCTTGTATCTTCTCTTGGCCTCTATTAGGACAGCCCTTGAGCGCATCAACGTGTCTTTTATGTGTGCCACCCTGTCCGCTGTGGCGGGAATCCTGTCCTCTCTGAATGGATGTAGAAATGGCAAGAACCTGGGATGTTGGCCATAGTTGCTATAGAACGGAGATGACTGTGTGGAGCTGTGAGTGGCGTTGTTATAGGCTATCTCTGCAACCCATAGCAAGTCGACCCATTCTTCCCTGCCCTGGTCCACAAAACATCGCAGATACTGTTTGAGCGTTTGGTTCAGGCGCTCGGTTTGGCCGTCCGTTTGAGGGTGGTAGCTGGTGGACAGGGCGGTCTTAACATGCAGCGCAGTGCACCAAGTCTTCCAGAATTGCGCAGTAAACTGCGACCCCCGGTCCGACACGATCACCCCAGGTAATCCATGCAGTCGTACCACATTCTTTAGGAGTAGTGACGCCAATTCCCCGGCCGTAGGGACTCTCTTGCAGGGGATGAAGTGCCCCATTTTCGTCAAGTAATCCACCACCACCAGTATTGCCGTCATCCCCTGGTCTACCGGTAGGCCCACCACGAAGTCCAGTGATATGCTATCCCATGGTCTATCCGGGGTCGGAAGTGGATGTAAGAGCCCTTGGGTTCGGCCATGGTCGGCCTTCATGGTAGCACACGTAGGACACTCCTGTCCCCACCTCCTGACATCCACTCTCATGGTTGGCCACCAGAAATGCCGTCCCATGCTAGCCACCGTTTTTTCAAAGCCCAAATGACCTGCGCATGGAGAGTCATGGCACCAGATGAATGCTTGTTTCCTTAGCCTAGGCGTGGGTATCAATAGGCACCTGCCCTTCAGGGGTATCCCGTCCTTCAGCTGCCATTCTCTGTGACTGAGGAGCCACCTCCGCCATGCGAATGACCTGATCCCTCTCTTTATTCCCCTCAGGAAAGTATCCGGTTGGATAACCCCCAATACCATCCTCGGGGAAATGATGGAACGCTCGGTTGCAGGCAATGGTTCCTTAACTGCAGATTGACGGGACAGGGCGTCCGCCTTCCGGTTTTCCG
This sequence comes from Triturus cristatus, assembly GCF_964204655.1. NCBI lineage: Eukaryota > Metazoa > Chordata > Amphibia > Caudata > Salamandridae > Triturus > Triturus cristatus. The sequence goes on along the minus strand of NC_140580.1, from coordinate 1,166,684,304 downwards.
TCCCCGGCCGATATGTGATGCGGAAGTTGAACCCCGCAAAGAAGATCATCCACCGCAGCTGCCTGGGAGAAAGGTGTCTAGTGGCCGTCATGAACTGTAGGTTCCGATGGTCCGTGTACACCGATACCACATGTCTTGCCCCCATCAACCAATGCCTCCATTCGGTGAAGGCGTCCTTGATTGCGAGAAGCTCCTTCTCCGCAATATGGTAGTTGCGTTCGGCGTCGTTGAGTTTGCGGGACATGTACGCAACGGGATGAAGCACCCCTGTGTCGTGGTTGCGTTGGGACAAGATAGCCCCCAGCGCCACATCCGACGCGTCCGCTTCCACCACGTAGGGGAGATCCGGATCGGGGTGAGCCAACACCGGCGCCTTACCAAAGGCGCTTTTCAGGGCCTCAAAGGCTTTGTTCGCTTCAGGGGACCAGACAAACTCCTTGGACTTCCTCAGTAGCTGTGTGATTGGGGCCACCACTCCTGAAAATCCATCTATAAACCGCCTGTAAAAGTTGGCGAAGCCAATGAAACTTTGGACGTCCTTCACGCTTTGGGGCACCGGCCATTCTTTCACCGCCTTGATCTTTCGTTCTGCCATCTCCTGTCCCTCTGGACTCAGCATCACTCCGAGGAATTCCACGGATGTGACGTGGAAGTCACACTTGCTGAGTTTACAAAACAGCATGTTTTCCCTCAGCTTTTGGAGCACAGCTTTGACGTGGTGTACATGCTCCTCCACACTGGACGAATAGATGAGGATGTCGTCGATATATACGACCACGTAGATATCCAACTCCTCTCTGAATACCTCATTCAGAAAGTACTGAAAGGCTGCCGGGGCGTTGCACAGACCGAACGGCATGACGAGGTACTCAAAAAGGCCGAACCTGGTCTTAAAGGCGGTCTTCCACTCGTCTCCGTCCCTCATGCGCACCAGATGGTATGCCCCTTTCAAATCCAACTTGGTGTAGATACGAGCTTTCTTGACCTGTTCCAGAAGTACACTGATGAGAGGCAAGGGGTACCGATTTTTTATGGTTATCGCATTCAATGCCCTAAAGTCCACACAGGCTCTCAGCTCCCCATTAGCCTTCGGGATGAAGAAGAGTGGCGAGGCGGCCGGAGACTTGGACGGGCGGATGAATCCTAGCTTGAGGAGTTTATCCAGGTACCCCCGGAGATGCACGTTTTCAGGCTCCGTCAGGGCATACAGCCTGCCGCTGGGAACGCTGGCCCCTGGCACCAGGTCGATCTGGCAGTCAAACTGTCTATGTGGTGGTAGCACTTCCGCCTTCACCTCATCAAATACATCCTCAAAACTGTGATAAGCCTGGGGGAGAGCCACATCTTTTTCTGCCGCTGTAGCCACCGTCTGACTCCCGCTCTCATCTGCGTCAAGGGATTCCGTTCTTATTCCACAATGCAGGATGCAATACGGTGACGTCATTTCGATGCGATGTGTTGGCCAATCCACAAAGGGGTTGTGTTTCTGTAGCCACGGCAATCCCAATATGACGCCATATTGGGGCGCTCGGATGATGTTAAAATCGATTTGTTCCAAATGGTTCCTCCCATATCTCATCGGAAGGACCCCCGTGTGCTGTCCGATGGGCCCCGTCACCAATCGCCTTCCGTCTACCGCATAGACGTCTTCGGGTACTGCTTTGGGAAGAAGCACTAGCCCTAGCCTGCATGCCTCGTTGTGGTCCATAAACATGCCAGTGGCCCCTGAATCCACCATGGCCACAACGGGTATCCACTGGTCATGCACTCCCACGTGCACCGTGATAAACAGGTGTCGTTGTCCCTTAGTGACCGAGTTGGAAAGTGAAGGGATGGATGAGTGACTCCGAGATGCCCCTTCTCTGGTCTTGGAGTCCTCTAGTTTTCCGCCGGTATGTCCACCACTGCTGTTACCGACCGGTTGGCCCGATAACGTGACGTCTTCGGTTTGGCAGGGCATTCACGTACGTAGTGGCCTTTTTTGCCACAATATAGGCACAATCCTTGTTTACGGCGTGACTCTTTCTCCGTGGCTGTGAGGCTCGCTCGTATTGCGCTGATGTCCATGGGTTCTCCCTTGGATGCGGTGGAAGTTTCAGGACTTCCCACCGTCACATAGGATGGAAGGGATTTTCCTTTTCTCCCATGATCCCCCTTTCTTTCACTTAGCCTATGTTCCAGCCGTAATACCAGGTTGATAAGGCCCTCACATGTCTTGGGTTGAGGGTCAATATGAGCCACAGCGTCCTTGAGCTCATCGCACAGCCCTTGATGGAAGAGCGCCGTCTGTTTAGCAACAGGCCAATTGGTTTCCGCAACCAGCCTTCGGAACGCGTTGAGATACTGCACCAGGTCGTTGGATCCCTGTCTCAACTCAAGCATTTCACGGTCCGCCGTGTAAGAGTCAGCCCTTCTGTCGAATACCTTCAGGAATTCCTCGCGAAAAGCACCCCAATCACATAAGAGGGGGTCGTCCCTGCTCACCAGAGGTACGGCCCATTGTGCCGCGTTTCCAGCCAAATAGGATATGAGGAAAGCCACACGAGCCTGACTCGTGGGGAACGCCTTTGGTTTGCACGATAAATGTAGCGCCACTTGTGTGAGGAATACCTGCACTGTGTTAGGATCCCCACTGTACCTCTCTGGTGTTGCCAAGGGGATGGCTACCGGCATTTCCACTACTACCGCAGGGGTCTGGTTCGTGAGGGAGGTGCTGGGCGTGAGCGGGTCCAATTGGATAGCATCCAGTCTGGCTTTTACATCGGCTGTTTCTTGCCTAGAGGCAGCCACTTCAACTTGCATGGCCGCTAAAGCAGCCAGCACATCATCAAGTGTTGCCATGTCTGTTATCGACCGGGAGACAGTTAGTGTTATTAAGGTCGGATATTTTGTAACGCCCTGAACGTCTCAGGATCGTTTAACAGACACGACAATGAGGACGCAACCACTTGTGAAGGGTTAGTTCTTTTAATGAAGGCAAATAAAATACAAAGAACAAACAAAAGTTATAGTCACTGGAATCCTCCAGGCTAAGTACGTTACCAGCCCACAGCACGGATGGTCCTAACCGTCCTCTGCATATACGCCGATCCCGGCGTATGCCAACAGAGGGCAGAAATGAAATGGCCGACAATGCCAATCGGTAGGCTGTGAGGGGCACGAAGAGTGTTTGGGAGAATCGAGGAGTCAGGGAAACACCCAGCCGGGGTCTCTACCTGCAGGGAGCAGCCGCTCAACCTCTTCCTCAGACTGCACCGGGACGCGGAGTCACCTCCTGGTGATGCGTCACCGATACCCCAATCACAAGCAAGAAGACTGAACCGAGAGCAGCCGCTCGATCGATCCTGTGGACTTCCGAGTCTGTAACGCGGCAAACACCTCCTGGTGTGCGTTACAGCTGGCAGTCCCTGTGTCTCTGGTCGGGCTGGGAGTTACGACTCCAACCAGCAAAAGCGCCACTGCGCTTGGACTCAGCCGAGTCAAAAAGCGAAGCTCAATGGTTGACCGGTAGAGCTTCCGGGTCCTTCACAGGTGACGATGGGGCAAGACACGGCCCAGGGAGTAACGACTCGACCTACCTCCGTTCTTGCCTTACTGGAGCACCACTCCGGAACACTGCTCTTCACGAAGCAGGTACGTCGGTGTAAACACAATATCCGACAGCCTTGTACCTCCCGGTTCCTCCCTTTATAGGGCGTGTTTTCCTTGAGTTATGTAACAGCTCTCCTGTTTACATAAGGGCGTGTTTCCCTTGAGTTATGTAACAGCTCTCCTGTTTACATAAGGGCGTGTTTCCCTTGAGTTATGTAACAGCTCTCCTGTTTACATAAGGGCGTGTTTCCCTTGTATGACAGGAATTCTTGACAGTAGTAAAGGTACGCTCTTATGTCGCTGTTACTGTTGGTGGTGGTTGTGCTCTTTTTAATACTGTTGCTATTACCAGTTGCCATAGTTTCACTTGTATGTATGGTCTTTTCTGATGAGGTTGCAGTTGCGGTTAGCGACTCGCCCATTTGCGGCCCATCCCTAGGGAATAATCCGGGTTTGGCACACCCTCTGCCTAGCGGATACAGAATCTTGGACTTTTGCCGCCTTGCGGTTTTGTGAGGGAGATGGTTGTCTTGGTGCTGGACCAGGTTTGAGTTTCTGGTCCGCATGGTAGATCTTTGCACTGGGCTCTTGCGGTGGAGAGCTGATGTAATGCCACCTGCTAGGCTGCCATACTACCCCCCAGCAGCCTCCAGCAGCCTCAGCGACTGTGGGCCCGCTCACCAGCTCCCCCAGCTAGATGGTCGGGCTGGGCTGTTGGAGTTTCTTTAAAGTTGCGGGCCTGGGTCTGGGCGGGTGAGCAGGCTCTCCAAATGCTCTTCCAGTGCACTCACAATCCACAACAGTTCTCTTCACCCATCTCTCGTCTTACCTCATCTCAGTTCTTGATGGACGTCCTGGTGATCTGGTGGGGGTTTGACTATCTGGCTGTCCGGTGATAGCAGCAGTCATCTGGAAGGGCGAGCAGGACGTCGCTGGGGGTGGCTGTGTCTGGCATAGAGCCGCAGCGCACTTCTACGCACCACACCGCACTCTCTGTCTCCGTCGCCCTCTCACCACGGGCTGATTGATAGACCCTGGTGAGTCTTCCCGCTGCACAGCTGCACAGCTGCCACTGCCAGCCGCCACTGCCACCTCTGCCGCCACCTGGGTCCCAGCCCTCGGCTCCCAGCGCCCTGCTCCCAGCTCCGACTGGGAAGGGGTGGGCCGGGGTCGCACCAGCTGATTGCAGGGAAGCCGGGCTGCCGGGCGGGCGGCGAGGCCAGCGGAAGGGTGGTGCGGTGCGGTGCAGGTGCGAGCTAGTGCCTCGTGCTGAGGAGTAAGGAACTGTGCAGGTCGTAGAGACCATAGAGGCCGCAGAAGCCGTAGAAGCGAGCCGTAGAGGCCATAGAGGCGGGTAGGGCGCAGGAGAAAAAAAACAGCAGGTTCCGTCCATCCGCCTATCTCCGCAGCTCCGGCTCCATGGTGGTTCTAGCAAACAACGGTGATCGGCTCTCAGCGGGCTCCCTGGAAAGCCCGGACCGTATTTGAAACTACAATCAGTGATAGTGATAATAGCACTAAAAAGAATTACACACCATTGATAGTCAATGGCCACAGTAGAGTTTCTCCTTGGGACTCAGTCTCTGAAATTGAAGTAAAAATCCTTCAGTGGATCAAGCCGCTAGGCTGTATCCGACGATGAGGTCCATGAGGCCCGGTACCTTATCGATCAGGGCCCACTGATTTGCTGCTGCGGCGAAGCTCCAAGTGGGAGAAACCACTTTCTTCAAACCATCGTGGCATTGCCTTGGGTGGATAGAATGGGTTTGTGTGTTCTGGTCCACCTGAGAACTGGAAATCTAAAACCTTCTAGGTCCCAACTTTTCAGAGGTGGTATGACAAGTGCAGTTAGACACAGCTCAAGTTTCCAGGACCTGAGAAGCAACAGTTGAGAGTCAAGACTCACTCCAGGAGAGGCCATCAGCAGGTTCCAAGTCAGGCCCAGTTGTTATTGGTCAGCTGGGCACTTTATGGAAAAGTCCTCTTGCAGCTTGTTGTGTCCCTATAGCTACACAGGTCAATAGGTGTCTACTTTTTTGTCCCGGTTACACGGGAAAGCAAGTCCAATCCTTCAAGGCTCTGCTCAAGTTACAGAAATCAGGTCCGGTCCTGTTCTCTTCTTCCACAGGTCCATAAAGTGTGATTAAAAAGGGTGTCTTGAGGTTCCATATTAATGTTGGTACCAACTAGTGTATTGCTCCTAATGGCGCCCAAAGCGAATGGGTAAAAGTTCCTAGGGGTAACCCTACCCGCTTTTAAAACTGTTCCTGTTTGCCCTTCTGTAAACAAACCCACAATGCCCCCTCACTCTCAAAATCCAAGATGGAGAAATCCTTTTCTCTTTCTGCAGAGCCTGTGTGCACTGCCCTCCCAGATGTATGACCAGGGAAATCAACACTCTCCTTCTCTGAGGTCACCCTACCGCAGTTCTGGTGGAAGCATTTTTGGCCAACCTAATAAGAAGGAGATAAGCCCGGACCTCTCCAGGTGTTACCAAACATTTGCCTGTTACAGGGGACACCCCTTTGAAGTAAATTAAGTTCCTGGGCCAACCCCACTGGTCTTACTGCAAGGGGAAAAGAAAAACAACTCCTCATTCCCAAGCCATTTTACCTGGCCTATGATAATTTTTTCATACCATTCATCATCGCTTATTCCTGGCTGTGCCACTGCTTATGAGAGTATGTAAATTAGCCCGAGCAGCTTCAAGCAGGGAAAATTTTACTTTCTAAAATATACCTTTCCCTAATATTCATTACAAATATGACTTCACACTATTGAGTTGGGATTTTAATAACTAATAGAAAATAGTAGTTTCATAATTTTTGTAGCTGGACCCTAACTGGAGATAGCAACATTTCTTTTTACAATCGCTTCCCAGTGTTTCCCTTTGGGATAGCAAGAGACTTCTCACAGTAAAAATAGCTTTTGGGTGCTAGTCACTATAAGGGCATGTTAACTGTATATTTCTACTGTTAACTGTATATTTCTACTGTTCCCCTTTCATAGACCATGCACACTGCCTTGTGTGCTATACGGCCTACACAGGAGTGACTTTTTGATAATTAAAAGAAATGATTTTACCGAGCAAAAAACGTTTTGTTGAATGAAAGCACAGTAGATTTTTACTGTGCAGCAGTCAGGAATACACGGGGTAGGCCTGAAGCCATGTTTGCCCTGCCGCTGTAGTTGATGGCACTATAGGCACTGCAGTCCTCTAGTGCCATTACCTTTCCAGACCCTGTGTTCACTTTCTACATCATATAGTAGGGACATCCAAGCAAGTTAAATATTCCAATGAGGAATAAGCCAAATTAACCATATCTAAGAGGGCGCACAGGCACTCTACTAGCAGGGGTAAATTGCACAGAGTTGTAAAGCCAGCAAAGCAGATATGGGAAAAATCTGGAGGGACGCCACACAAAATATGCTCATTTCCTACAATGATTATTAAAAGGAAGCATAACTGTTACAAATGGGGGGGCGCTAGGTGGCGCCGTGCAAGATGGCCGCACACTTGTGAGGCTCCTGCCGTCCGGCGCGCCGATCCGATAATTATCCTGCCCCACGGCGATTTTAGCGACCTGCCTGCAAGAGCTGCGTGCCCTGACACCGTCCAAGAACCTGGCGGCCACTTTCTAGCGGCCGGGAGGGCTCCGGTTACCGAGGAGGAGCGGCTGCCACGGAGCGGCTGCGGCGAAAAAGTTACGGAGGAAGTGCGGCCCCGCCACTGATCTACGGGAGCCCGCAGCTTCCCACGAGGCGTGCGGGCCACTGGGACTGAGGGCGCCACACTTTGAACTCCTGGTTGAGGACGGCTGGTGGACGCGACCTGGGGGGCCCGGGACGCTGGCAGGTGCTGCTGGAAGGTGCGAGGCGGAGGTGCCCTCGTTCCGCGCTGGGCTGGGCGCGCATCGCTGGAGATCGGGTGAGTGCAGCCGCCACTGCCGGGCGCAGGAGGTCCCAAGGGTGCCGACGGCGGGAGCGAGGGACGCACGCTGCCTCGGGGTGAGCCTGCCGAGCCTTGCCCACTGCTCCCCCCTGCTTGCTGTGGGTCTGGTGCGAGATTTTCGGGGAGCCTCCTGGGCGCAGCGGGAGAGAGAGGAGTACGCCACGACCTGCTCCGGAGCCTCCCTCCCAGTGCCTTCCTCCATAGCCGCATGAGCGATAGCGCAGAGGCGCAGGATCGGCCGCACTAGGCGTAGAAGATTGAGCTCCGGAACCCTTTCTCGGAGGACTGGGAGTGATCACTTTCATTGAGGCCACTGGGCAGAGTACAAGCGGAGAACTGTAAATACACTGCCGCCCATTGCCAGTAGTGCGACACTTAGCGACTACGACCACGCAGGGCCGGGAGGCCCTTAAGGCGGCCCCCCCTCTGTGCTTCCTCTGACCCCGAGAGCGTGGGGACGGTGCACCGGCGCTACGAGCACGAGATTGGCCCTGGGGTGGAGGCGGATTGGTGCCTTGGAAGGTCTGGGGCGATTGTGAACGGCGATTGAGGCCGCAATTGGTATCTGTCCGCGCGGCGCTTGATACTGCCCCCCTGGCAGCGCCTGGTGATGGGGAAGGCCGATGCTCGACAGTCCCGCCTCACCTTCGAGGCGAAGAAGACGGGCCGCGCTCCTCCGGCCGAGAGGGTGGAGATGGCCGCACCGGACCTAGCTGCTGGGTCTGCGGAGGGCGCGGGGGAGCTGACACCGCTCCTCCGGGAGGTCAGGCAGGGTTTTGCCACCATGGTGGAGAAAATGGATGGCATGTCTACCCGGATGGACGCCATCGTACAAAAGCTTGACAAGCATGAAGATCGCATCTGCGAGACGGAGCGTCGTATTTCAGATACAGAAGATACCACCGCTCGGGTCTCGGCACAGGTTGCACAAATGGACAAACTTCTAAAACTCATTGCAGCCAAGAACGAGGACTTGGAAGCGAGGAGTCGGCGCAATAACATCCGCGTTCTTGGACTACCAGAGTCCACCAACACGGGCCGCTTAGAGGATTATGTGGAGAGGATGTTGATTGCAACCGTGGGGACGGAACAGCTCTCTTCCCAGTTCATCGTGGAGCGAGCTCATCGGTCCCTGGGCCCCCGCCCTCCGCCGGGGAGTACGCCTCGCCCCATTATTGCCAGACTCCTTAATTACAGAGACCGAGACACAATATTGCGAGTGGCGCGAAGTAAGCAGCAGCTCCACTACGAGGGGGTTTCCTTCTCTATCTATCCAGACTTCACGGCTGCAGTGCAGGAGGATAGGCGCAAATTCATGGCGGTGAAAAATAAGCTGCGTCAAGCTCAAGTGGACTACGCCTTGCTGTACCCGGCGCGCCTCCGGGTCACCCATCAGGGCAAGCAGAGTTTCTTTACTAACCCGCAGCAGGTGGAAGACTTCCTTAAGCAGCTCAGGCGCTCCGGGGGCTGCCCGGATTCGCTGCCCGCCTCGGACAGGCCAGCCTCCCCAGTCTGATAGATACCGCAGCCAAGGGTGCTCTGACCCAGAGACAGTGAGCAAAGTGGCCGAGATGGAGTGGCGGAATGCTAGTGAACTTTGCAACGCTTGTCTTTACTACTTTACTGATATGAGGGGCTTGGAAAGGCCCACGCCAGTGGGCACGGCACTTGGAACTGCGCCGGACACCCACTCCTGACCCGCATAGGGCAGGCCCCTCTATCCATCAGCGGGTTCAGGGGGAGGGGAGACCCGGTTCGCCACCTGGAGAGCACACCCCAGCGGGTAGCACCCATTGACACTCTTTTGTATGGGTACACCTAACGGTATTGAAGTTGTTCGTTGTTTTGCGGGAGGGGGGAGGGACTGGGGATTCTGGCAAGTTGGGGCTGCTTCAGTGGGAGGTGGGAGGGACGTTCACGGGGGTTCAGTATGCAGACAGCAATTGTGGAGTGACAGCGGAGGTGTGCAGGGGCTCAACATGCAGGACTGGTATGTGTTACTTTGCGACGCCAATGACTCGGGAGGGTGATGATGTGATTAACATAATGACATGGAATGTGCGGGGATTGGGGGACCCGAGGAAACGCAGGAAGATTTTGGCATACCTAGATAGACAGAAGATTCATGTGGCGCTGTTGCAGGAGACCCATCTAGACCCAGGGGTGGCTAGCACGTTCGCATGCAAATGGGCAGCGCATCGGATGTTCTCCTCCTACTCCTCCTACGCCCGCGGGGTGGCGATCCTTTTTAAGAAACAGCTGCGCTGCGAGATAGCAGGCACACTCCCAGACCCTCAGGGCCGCTATGTGATCACCTGGGGCAGGTTGGGGGAGGACTCTATCACGATAGCTAATTGTTATGGTCCGAATGCTGATAGTCCAGACTTTTTTCATGATGTATGGGGTAAGATAATGGCGATTGGTTCTGCGCACATAATATGGTGAGGAGATTTCAATGTTGCCCTCAGACCAGCTCAGGATCGCTCTCACCCAATGCCGCACACCACTACACTAAATCCAGGGAGGCGCTGTCCGGCATACTCGAGGAAGAGGGGTTGGTAGATGGGTGGCGATATTCACATCCCTTGGGGAGGGAGGGCTCGCATTTCACTCCCATTTAGGCAGCTGGGCGAGAATTGACTATTGTTTGCTATCCCGAGGACTGGCCTCGGGTATCCGTGAAACCTCGCACTTGGCCAGGACGTACTCGGACCATTGCCCGGTGAAGCTATCGCTTACTCTGCCAGGATATGCTGCTCCTAGACCACGCTGGCGATTGCAGCCCACTGTGCTGCTCGATGCCGTGTTTCAGACGGAGCTCGGGGAGGAGATACTAGATTTCTTCGCGCGGAATAAGGATTCGGTCAGCAGCGTAGAGGTGATATGGGAGGCCTTTAAAGTGACGATACGCGGCTATTGTCTCTCCAAGAGCTGTGGAGTGCTTAAAGATATACAGCGCACTCTCAGCCGCCTGGAGCAAGAACTGAAAGAGTTGGAGGGCCAGATGTGTCAGGGACAGGTGGAGGCAGCGCGCGGTGCATTCCGGGAAACGCTCACTAAATACGAGGCCGAAGCGCAACGGGAGCTAAAGTTTCGTGGGAAGTATTGGGTGGCCCGCAGATACGGGGAGGGAGAGCATCCGGGGAAGGTCCTCGCGGAGGTGATGCGCCCTCCTCGCTTTGGTACCCACATACTGGAAGTGTGTAGCTCGGATGGCGCGGTTCACAGGGATTCACGCGCTATACTCAACACATTTGTAGACCACTACCGCACACTCTACACGTCTCAAAGATCGGGGACACTTGAGATGGATGATTTCTTGGGAGATGTGGCCTTGGGATGGTTGGGGGATACACAGCGGGAGTTTTTGTGTCACCAGTTCGAGCTCGATGAGGTGCGAGAGGCGATCATGCAGCTGCAAAATGGGAAGGCGCCGGGTTCCGATGGATTACCGGCAGAGTTTTATAAGAGTTACATTGATGTGATGGCACCGGTCCTCCGGGAGGTGTATGCGGAATCCCTGGAGGTGGGCGTGCTGCCGCCGTCGATGAGGGAGGCGGTGGTCACCTCGTTACTGAAGCCCGGTAAGGCCCCGGACTCATGTGACTCTTATAGGCCACTCTCGCTAATTAATTGTGATGCCAAGATACTGGCTAAGGTGCTAGCGAATCGCCTTACGTTATTGATGGACAAGCTTGTCCTGCCGGACCAAGCGGGGTTCGTGCCAGGGAGGTCTACCTCCCATAATCTCCGGACGCTCTTCTCCCTGGTGCAGATGGTGGATCAGGAGTTCCCACTTGCCGCTGTGTTCCTTGATGCTACAAAGGCATTTGACTCAGTGGAGTGGGACTACTTATTCGGAGTCCTTCGACGGATGGGCTTCCCTCAGCTGTTTCTATCCTGGTTGCATTTGCTGTATAATCAGCCGACGGCCCGAGTGCTTATCAATGGGCACCTATCCCCACAGATGCAGATCTCGAGGGGTACCCGACAGGGATGCCCGCTGTCACCCCTGCTATTCACGCTGGCCGTGGAACCATTGGCTGCTAGGCTCCGACAGGTACAAAATGACAAAGCGTTCCGCTGTAGCTTGCGGCAGATACTGGTCTCGCTTTATGCGGATGACATCACATTATATATTAGGGACCCGCAAGACAATATTAACCCCATATTGCGGGAGTTTATCCGATTTGGGCGACTCTCTGGAGTGGACATCAACTGGGGGAAATCTATGGTGTTCCCGCTCACTGCGGCGATGACCCCCTTCCCACTCGATTTCCCGCTGGAGTGGTGCCAGGAGGATTGCCGGTACCTGGGAATTCAAGTAACCCGAGACAGGGACGAGATTATTAGGGCGAATTACGGCACGGCTGTGGAACGGCTCAAGGCCAATGTCACGAGGTGGATTGCGCTGCCATTATCACTGGCGGGCCGCGTATCGCTCATTAAAATGAAGGTACTCCCGCAGTTTCTATACCTCTTCCTCAACATTCCCTATTACCCGGGACGGGTTTTTTTCGCCACGCTGCGTTCGGAACTTATACGATTGGTATGGGGTGGCAAGCAGTCGCGTCTGAAATGGTCTATCCTTACCAGGCCGTATGCTCAGGGAGGATTCGATGTTCCAGACCTCGAATTATACTATTTATGTGCTCAGGCACATTATGCCTACTATTGGATGCGCCCCCCGCGGTATATGCCGCAGATAGCAGTAGAGGCCTGGCTGGCCGACCCTATCCCCCTCGCTGGCCTAATACATGGCTATAAGGAAGCGCCTGTTGTGGCGCCCACCACGATCACTGGTACGGTGGTGGCGTGGCGACGTCTGATGGCCCTCATGGGAACTTCGTTTCTATACTCCCCCAGATTGCCGCTCACGTATCATCCGAGCCTAACATTGCTACAGGAGAAGGGGTTTCGAGACCTCTGCGCCAGAGCGGGGGTCGCGACTTGGGGGGACCTCTTCCGAGACGGGACCTTCCGCACCGCTGAAAACTTTTTGCAGGGCACGACGGGCACGCCGCTCGATGTATTTCTTTACGTGCGGCTGCGACAGGGTATGCGATCATTGCTTCCCTCTTTTCCTTGTGAGCCAGAGTGTTTTGCACCGTTACATCTGCTTTTGGGCGCGACGGACGGGGGGCATTTGGTGTCCAGATTATATGCCTCCGTGCGCGAGCGAGACACGGGAGAGTGCAACTCGTCCCGGATCCGCTGGGAGGAGGAGCTGGGGAGCGACCTCACGGATGAACAGTGGCTATACTGCTGTCGCCAGACGGCACAAATATCGGCTAGCAGTAGGTTCCGGGTCATACATTTTAAATTCCTGCACCAGATTTACTATACACCGGTCAGGAAGCTACGCTTTGGACTGGCTGACGATGACCGCTGCGGGAGATGTGGCCAGTTGGGGGCGGGATTCCTGCATCTTGCCTGGAACTGTGCTGCGGTGCGAGGCTATTGGGAGCAGGTGTTCACAGCGCTTGGGAGTATGATTGGGACTCCGCTAGAAGGGGACCCGCTGCTTGCGCTATTGGGGCATACGGCTCATATCCCTCCGGCCTATAAAAAATACGTTGCCATCGCAATGCTCCTGGCGAAGCGAAGAGTGGCCTGCAGATGGGGTAGGGGCCGGGCTCCGAAATTCAAGGAGTGGCTGGCGGACATGACGTTTTGTCAGGAGCAGAGCACCACTTACGCTGAGCTATTGCCACGAGCCTCACGGCCCAGGGATGTGTGGGGACCCTTGGTGGGATACCTCCTGGCGCGGGGTCCCATAGGGGGTGCCCCTGAGCTGGGGGCGGCGGGAACTGCCACTGAGAAGTGAGTGTTGCGACTGTCTCTGCTTGCGGTGTGGCTGTGCACTCCTGTCCGGTAGGGTTTGAGCGGGCTCCACGGAGGTTCGAACGGAGACGGGGCCTGGTACATGGAGGGGTCCTGCATGCATTGCGTAGATGGGATTTCTGTTCTCATTTTGCTGGGTCTATTTACTCATTCGTCTGTCTCTTTCCTGCTGTTGCCTCTGCCTGAATATTGTATGGGTCCCGCATGGGCATGGATTGAGTTCACTACCTGATTAGACTTTGTACTGTATACCTCCTGTAGACATTGATTCTTTGACATTGCTGGTACTGTAACTTGGTTTGTTAAGTAACTGTTCAAAAAACTACAAATAAAGTTTTAAAAAAAAAAGCATAACTGTTACAAATGAATATAGGGCATTTTACACAAATACCTTTTCATGTGCTAGCACTTGGCTGTTTCGGAATAGTAAACATAACCAAATGATATTTGTTTCTGGTGCAGCCCCAGTGTCAGGTCCCTCTTTATTATGAGAGATGTAAATCTTCACTTTTTAGTCTACATTGAGCATTCTGGGATTTTTAGTTACTCTTTTAAGATTGACAGTATGGCTGAAACATTGCAGCATGCAAAGCGCTCTTGCAGTTTGAAAGAGAAGACTGACTGGCTTGGGAACACTAAAAGTGCTGTGTGGCAATGAGCAGTGTAATGGTCAACAACCCCAAAAGAATCCAGACATTCAAATACCTGCAGCGCAAGCTTCACTTTAACACATAAAAGTTACGGTCAGAGTTTATAGGTGTACTAGGCGGTTGCTTCAGGTGCAAAATGAAGGGCATGCCAAATTCAAGGGGAAACATTGCAAATTAAAAAAAAAAAACTGAAAGCTAAAAAATATCCTTAGCCTCAATATGTTATTTGGTTTTAGGTGGTGGATACTCCCTCTACTTGGTCTGGTTAGTGACTAGAAGCCAATCTTGGGTGCAACTGGTTACAGTGCATTCTCCCTTTGCTCTATAGCATTTTGTATTTCACATTTAGAAACCATTTGAAATGGGTAAGTTACAAGACATTTCCATAGTGGTTAAGTGAACACAATATTTTTTTCTAACAATGTGTACTGATCTTTGTGTTTTCCAATATCTTTTCGTATGGGGGTAGCAAACAAAATTGATCATGCATTAATATATCTTTGTCCCCACTTTTCAAAGGTTTCCTTTTAGCCACTGACCAGCTTAAATGGCCTTTCATTTGTTAGACGTCTCTTGCATTTTTGATATAATTTCACAGCTTTCACATGTGGTTCCTTTGGACTATACCAAATATAATGGCCTGTACAGCCTATAATATTTGGTAGCCCCTATTTTTCTGAAGCTTGAACTTGCCAAGATACAATTTGACACGGCCTTATGTTGGCTCTACAAACACATTACTTTTTCTACCAGATAGAATCCTTGCTTGAGTTTTCCAGCATCTTTTCCTAAAGTGATACCACATATTACAGCTCATACATTTCTGTAAAATCTGATTTCCCTTACTTTTCAACTCAAGTTGCCTTTAATTTGATAGCAGACTGTTGTGTCTTTTCATATTTGTGATTTCATTCCACAAGCTTTCACATCAGGGTTCTTCTGGGGATATTAAATATAATGCTTTACAAGGGATGTAATATTTGGTGTTCCCTATGTTTCTCACGTTAGAGCTTACCAGGATTCAATTTGACATGGCATACTTTGGGCTAGATGAACACAGTATATTCCTGCCAAATAGCACCTTTTACTGTGTTTTCCAACATCTTTTACTGTGTGGATATCACATATTACCTCCTCGTCCTGTCTTCCTGCCCCATTCCTTAACAGTGAGCAGCTAGTCTGCTCCCCAGAAACCTAAAACCTAGCAGAGCTTTTCAGAACTTCCCTCAATATGGTTCCACCAATCCGGTGAGGATAAAGGGGGAAGTGCACAACATCACATCCTGTTCCATTTTTTCTGACTTCGTCAGTTGCCTTTCTGCGTAGCGGAGCTGCTGGTCGGGTAAGTGTCCCTTCTATGTTTTATGTATATTTTTGGTGGCCCGCTGTAGCGGCCGCCCTTTTTCTTGTTGTACTGTGGGGAGCATTTACTGTGCCTTCTTTGCGGCTCGCTCTAGCCATCGCTTGTGCCTGTTTTTCTTGTTTCTGGCGCCTCACCTGGTATACACACGCACATCTCCGGTGAGGTCCCAGCGTGCCCTGCTTTAGGTTTCTCTGTCTTTCCCAATGGCGCGGACGTCCTTTTGGGATTCCTGCCTCCTGGGGTTTTTTTGGGCTGCCGGTCGCTCTTTTATGCATCCGCCCCCTTGCCTGGTACCGCGAGAGGTTGGGTGCCTCGGGACTTCGTTTTCTTTCAAAACAGGTCAGTTTTCTGTTGGTTCCCGCCTCTGCTGTTGTGTTTGGTGCCCCTTACACTTTGCTTGCGCTGCCATGGATGCTCCTAGTGCTGCCGCTCCTACTCTAGATTCCCTGCGCCTCCTGATTAATGAGGCTGTTGCTAATGCTTTCCGGGCTCGGGAAGTGGCTGGCCCTCTGGCCAAGGTGCCTCGTGGGTCTCTTGTTCAGCCTGACCCTTCGGCTGACGGTGTGGGGACCGAGGGGGATGATTGTGTGCGGAGTCGCTTTGTTCAGGGTGTGGAGCTCTCTGACTTGTTTGACCATTTGCGTGGCAATTTGGGTTTCGCTCCTCCTGTGCCTGATGTCCTGGAGGATTACTTTTTTACTCAGTATCACCAGCCGGATCCTGAGTCCTTTGCTCTTGCATGGTGCTGTGCGCAAGGTGCTTGCTCATGAGTGGAAGGATGTGGATAAGTCCGTCTTCCCTTGCTTTTTGGGTAAGTGTTATTCCTTGGAAGGGTTTGCCACTGAGTTCCCTCAGTCTGTCAAGGTGGACAATTTGATGGCTGGTCTTTCCACGCAGGTTTTGGTTCTGTCTGATGACGCCCTTCCTGCTGATGCTGTGGATAAGCGGGTAGAGGGGGTGGTGAAGCGTTCATACACTGCTTTCAACTTTACAGTCAGAGCGACGTCCTACTTCAACTACGTGGTCCAGTCCCTGCTGAAGGATTTCCAGGCCATGGCTCTTCTTTTACAGGATGGGGTTGAGGCCTTCTCTCTCTTGGCCCTCATGGAGCTCCAGGTACGCTATTTGTCGGACATTTCTTTTGACAATTTGGGTGCCACAGCGGCTGCTTCTGGGGCTTCGATTGCTGCTAGGCGTCATATCTGGATGCGTTCTTGGAAGGCTGAGTCCTCTCAGAAGTCGGTCCTGCTTAAATTGCCCTTTGTGGGTTCCTGGGTGTTCGTGCCCCAACTGGAGGATTTAGTTAAACAGTCGGCAGAAAACCGCAAGCTTGTGGCTCCAGTTCGCCCTCCTTCTCGGGGGCTGGGGTTTGGCTAGCGCTGTGACTTTGGTTCTTCTTTTTCACGGGGTGCTGTGCAGCCCTTTAATGGCAGGGGACGTGGCAGGGGGGCCCGGGTGCTGTCAAGACCCGGGCCCCCGCAGGTGGTGCTGTCCCCGCCCCTTCTCCTGCACAATGACTGTCTGCCTTTTCCGGTTGGGGGTCGCCTTCGCTTCTTTCTGCATCAGTGGTTGACTCTTTCGGATGCCTGGGCGGTGCAGACTGTGTCAGCGGGTTATCAGATTGAGTTCTCTCCTCCAGCGCCAATCTTTTGGGAGACTCCCCTACCCCGTCACTCTGTGAGGCGGGCGGCCTTGCTGGATGGTGTGCTCCTTCTGTTGGAGAAAGCAGCTGTCATAGAGGTTCCTCCTCTGGAGCGGGGCAGGGGTTGTTATTCGATCCTCTTTCTGGTCTCCAAGAAAGATACGACGGATCTGCGCCCTGTCTTGGATCTGAAAAGGTTCAATCTCTACGTTGCCAAGCGTACTTTCAAGATGGTGACTTTGCTGTCTGTCCTGTATCTGGTGCTTCCTTGCTTCCCTGGATCTCATGGACGCTTATCTTCACGTCCCTATCCATCCTGCGGATCACCAGTATCTCTGTTTTGCTGTGGACTCTCGCCATTTTCAGTTCCGAGTGTTTCCTTTCAGCCTTTCAGCGGTGCCACGGGTTTTCACAAAGCTCTTGGCCCCTCTGCTGGGTATTCTCCATTCCAGGGGTCTTCAGGTTTTCCCCTACCTGGATGATTGGTTGATTGTTTCTCCTTCTTTCTCTCAGGCTCTGACGGATGTGGACCAGGTGTGTCGTCTTCTGGAGTCCTTTGGGTTCCTCATCAACCTCCGAAAGTCCTCCCTGCTGCCCTCCCAGTCTGTGAAGTTCCTAGGGGGCCCTCTTCCGCATGGATGTGTGGATGGTGTACCTCTCCCAGGAGAGACAGTTGAATTTGTTCCGTCACCTTTCTTGGGTTCAGTCCCAGTCCCATGTTTCTGCCCGGCTCTGGTTGCGGAGTCAAGGGGAGATGCCTTCCACTCTGCATCTCCTCCCTTGGGCCTGTCAGCATTTGTATCCCCTCCTGCATCACGTCCTGGCCCACTGGGATCCTGCTTCTAGTGATTACGTGGCTCCTATTCCCATCACACCAGAGATTCGGGCTGCTCTCCATTGGTGATTGTCCCCTAAGTCTCTTTCCCGGGGGTTCGACCTTCCCCCTCCGGCTGTGGTTGTGTTGTCCACCGATGCCAGCGCCGTGGGTTGGGGTACGGTCCTGGGTGCCTCCAAGGCTCAGGGTCATTAGTACCGGTTCGAGTCTCTTCAGTCCTCCAACTGGAAGGAGCTGCGGGCGGTTTGGTTGGCCCTGCTATGGTTTGCTCCTCTCTTTCTGGGCCATGCTGTCTCTGTTCAAACCGACAACCAGGTTGTTCGTGCTTATGTGAATCATCAGGGGGGCATTTGCCGGTCTCTGTTTCTCCTTCCCGGGAAGATTGGTCTTTGGGCCGAGCAGAGTCTCTTGTCTTCGATGGCTGTCTATCTTACAGGGAGGGAGAATGGGACTGCGGACTCCCTGAGCAGGGTGTTCCCTTCCTCTGTGATGATGTGTCTGTCCCAGGCACTGTTCGATCAGATTGTCCTCTGGTTCTGCTGCAGATCGGAGCATATAAATTCTCCTTACTTCCACGGACAGAGTAAATCCACAGTCGCACGCACATACACTCATCATACGCTAGGGCCCATCACACTGACATTCATTCTATTACTCTATCCGCACTGAATATATGAGAGAAACCTAAACCAATCTGCATCTAAAGCGAGGTCAATGCGACCTTAAAGAAATTGTCCTGAGTCATGATTCTAAACATAGGAAATACATTTGAAACTCAATAAATGACAAAGAAATAACCACCCGACACTGGAATTCAAACAAATGTCAACTTTTATCTAAATTAGTTCAAATGAAAGTCAATCAATAGCAAAATCATTATTCTCATAGTTACCTATTCTAGCTAAATGGGTCAGGACAGGTCTCTCAGTAAAGTCTCCCGAGTCGCCGTCCTCTCGATCAGCATCGATCCTCACGAACATAGGTTCAGGAAGAAGTGGCCTTAGACCCTCTCCAGTCTAACATTATTTATAATAAAACTTGCAAAATAAAAGTAACAAACAAACTCTAAACGTCCGTAGAGCCGCTGAGCAGAGCGAGCAGGAAAGGATGTTGTCTGGCAACATTTAGAAAACCTCCGCTCGGAAAAATCACAAAAATAAAAACACGGAAGAAGGAAACTCAAGCTAGGCAATCGATACATTCATGAATGCTCTTCCTTGGAACTATAGCGAAGCCACCGCATGCTATCAAAGTTCATTGTGGCTTTATTCTTCTCCAAGGGCAATTGGCAGCAAGCCCGGAGCTGCTGTCCTCACGGAAACTTTTAATTCAGACAGAGGCTTTGGTCAGGTGACTTCCAACCATGTTCAGCAAGGCCTCTCGTCACATTTCAGTCACTCGAGTGCAGGCTGTAAATAGCGGCCATCTTGGTTTAGGCCAAAACGGACCATCTTAATTAAAAGAAACACAAAACAACGTTACCACATCGTAATGATTATACAGTGTTAATCCCCACTAATACCCTTATGTGTATGTAATTATCTAGCCATCTGCAACACAAAGAAGCATTAGAGCACGTTATTTAAAAGCGCAAACACGAAACAAATAGCACTTTTGCGACACTCATTTAATTAATCTGCTCACCAATTTAGTTCACGTATTAATAAAGCAACATATATGCATTCCCACGTGTAATTTCTCTCATTAGTAATGTTGATTAGTCAAGACTTCTAACAAAGTTAGTATTTTAATGATTATAAATCAGTAATTTTAATCATGACATATAACATAAACTGGAGTTTAAATCTCAATAAATTTTCAATAGAAAACTCTGCTCCAGCAATCCCCCCTTTGGTGATATATATGTAGGCCTGGGCAAAAATTTCGTTCCGTTCGCGGAAATTGCGATAATTTGACATTTTTGCGTTCCACGGAGAGCGCGAAAATGTCAAAAATTCCGGTTTCCACAGCTTGGCGATAATTTGTTTCTTGCTCGCGCTGTAAAATGATACATTCTCGCGCGCGCGCGATCGCCTTACCTGAATCCCTGCGTTCGCCGACAAGTTTTCTTGATCCGGTCGCGTTCTCCATGAGATGTTGTATTGTTTTTAGCCATTTGCGCTGTCTCGCGACAGTTCGCGCCCGCAGTGACGTCATGCGTCGCGCGATCACGTCTTTCTTCTCGCGATCATGCACCGCGAGAACAACTCAAAACAAGATGGCCACGCCCGCAAGCAACCACATGGGTAAGTTGGCGACCCGCAACCATGCAGAAAATCTCGCGAACATGCCGGAAAAAAACTTCCGCATCTTCGCGATATTTCTGCTTGTTTGCGATAATTTTAAACATTCTCGCGATAATTTGCGAAGGTTAATTCCGCAAATTCCGCCCACCCCTATATATATCACCACAAAAAACCAACCCAAAAAAAAAAAAAAATGTAGTCCCAATTTTTAGGAGAAATTGAAAATGTCTTTTGTGACACAACATTAAACACCAGATTCTCTTTCATCATCCCTCTTCGACTCCAAGTAAACACTCTCCCTCAATTCTTCTAATTCTATTTCTTGTGGATCTCTCTTTGACCTCTTTTGTTTCTTTGCAGAATTTCCTCTAATTATTCTCTTTTTCCATCCCCTGTTTTTACAACACAAACACCCTAATCTAAGCATCAATAAGGCAACAATCACACATGTCAAAGGAAATAATATTTTACCAATAATGGTACTACCTATCTTAGCAATAAAACTCTTAACAGCTAGTAGCTTATTAGCTATTTTAGTCCAGACACTTTCAGCTTCCAGTGGTACTAATTCTTCATGCAAATCAGTAATATTTTTGATATAGACCTTTAGATCTCTGCTTTCGTCAGGAATGTAAGTGCAACAATGTTGAACCTTCAGCATTCCACAGACTCCACCCTCCTTGGCCAATAAAATATCAAGGGCAAGTCGATTTTGCATAGACATGGCACGTACGGCAATCCTCTCCGTATTTACCAAAAGAAACCCTCCAGCGGTACTTGTCGATAAGCGATCCACCACTGTTGACAGTTTCCGAATTCCATATGCATTTAATGAAATTCCCACTGCTGGAATTAAAGCTCCAAAAATATCACCTACAATTTCTGACCAAGTTTCTCTTTTAAAACGTTTTAGTATATTAATATGTTCTACATCTTCTATCTTATCTATATGAAAAATCTTTGGAAAGACCAGGCCAACATAACACGTGCCATACCAATGGTCAGGCAACCTGTAATAAGCCTTATTCCCACAAATATAATACACTCCCGGGAAAACTGGATCTTCTCCACCTTTAAAACCCCATCCCGTTGCAATAAAGAATGTATCATGACACTCACTAGTCCCAACAAAATGATTATCATATTGGGATCTCCTTCTGGTAATGCATAGTTTACCCTTCTGTGGTGCATCTAAAGCCAAAGTTGGACTGGCCCCATACTTCAACTCTTTGCCCATCTCAATATCCCATATTGTCTCACTCACCTCATATTTCCCTGCCTTTTCATGCATGCTCACTCTCCTTTTCTCTACCAAGTCTAGGAAAGCCTTTTCCTCCTCCTTCAAACTGCAAGTTAAATTGTTTCTAAAAATGTAATCTAATGCTAATTCTTCTGCCTCAATAAAAATCTCACCAAAAACGTTAGCTTCTTTAGCTGGATTCAGCTTCTTATCCATAGGTAATTGCCCAAAAATGTTATCTTTGTTAGACATCTCATAATCTATTTTCCCTAACAAATAAAAAACACTACTTAGCACACTACATGAAATCCCATACGTAGCTGGTAAATGGTGATAAGTAACACCCTCTGAAACGGACACAGGTAATTGCATACAAACGTAGCAATCCCTAACTTCCATTTTCTTTACGTATTCGTACAACAACTTTGAAAAAACATTGCTATAAAAATCATTAATTGACCTATCTTTATGTATGTAAATGTTACTACTTCTAGTTGGAACTACTTTCTGTGAATTCTTCTCTATGTTAGTCACATTCTCAGCATGTATTCCAAAAGTATCTATTGTAATCCTAAAAGTAACTAGTAAAGCTAGTACACCCCATAACAGCATTAATAATCCAGTACAGCAGCAGCACATTCTACACCATCTTTTCAAGAAGGCACATCTACTTTGATTATTTTCTGTATCAGCCATTTTACTACTTTGGCAGTGTCTTTTGACTTAGCCTCTTCTACTCCACTACTGAAACACTAGATTATTTCAAACAGCTAATTTAGACTTTCTTCTCTTCACGTTTCTCCAAGTGACTCCTTTAGTTCACTCAATTTGGATTTTCATCACTTTTCACTTCTTCTTCAGCAACATCAAATTGTATCAGATCTTCAACAACATCCTGTGCATCCGACTCTTCTCCAATGTCAGTCAGGATAACTTTCAGGATTCCAACAGTTTTCTCCTCAACCACTTCTCGTACGGTCCCCTCTGGATTTCCTTGACTCTCTGCCTCTTCGCCTTCAGACAGTGCCACGTACGTCCATTCCGGTGACCTATACTTCTGGTTAGGTTTTCTGATTCTCTTGATCTCCTCTGGTTCTTTTGAGACCTTTTGTTTTTCACCCTTTGCTTGATTCTGACTTGACACCTCGTTCACCTGTTCAGCTTTCGATGAACTTGAACTTGCACTTGCTCGTGTCAGTCTGTACCTTAGCCTCTTTATTCTGTTAGGCCAAAGATCTCCTCTTACACTCCTCTTTGGTCTCACTTCTTTATTATTTCTCTCTCCAATCCAAGTTCTCTTTCTCAGAACTCGACCCTCTGATTTCTCATTCTCACTCTCATCTGATTCTGTCTCATTTGCCTCTTGTCCATGAACAATTTTCTTTTGCTCCACAGTCTTTTCCACCACCGATTGAGATTTCCCTAATTCTGTCCCTCCTCGGGTCTCCGACACGCAATCTTCTTGCTGTCTACTTGTCCCTTCACCTAGCTTATCAGGAATGTTCCCTACACCTTCTCGGGGGTCTTCCGCAATCTGTCCCTCTCTATCTTCTACTGACCCTGCTTCTTCAGGTGTAATCTCAAGTGGATTTTCAACCTCCTCATCTGACTCAGGTGTAGTCTCTGTGGAATTGCTCTCTTCTCCTCTTTCTTCTCCACTGTTCGTTGGAACTTCAGGCACCCTTACAGAATCTGATCTCTCCTCTGAGACTCTCAATGTTTCTCTTGAAGCCTCTCTTGGAAAGAAAAAAGAATCACCTGACTCTCTTTCTCCTTCCCCCCTTTCAGGATTCTTTTTTCTTCTCACTGGTTCAGTTTCTGCATCATCACTGGAATCTGACTCTTCAAAATACTCCTTACCAGTCCCATCCTTTGGATTTGGAACTCTCAGAGTATGACCCAGTTCTTCACACCAGCACACTTTACTGCAGTTGTCGTAGTCAGAATGACTTGTCTTGGCCTTCCCCACCTTGGAACCAAGCAATTTCTTCTCCTGTGCACCTTAATCCTCACCCAGTCCCCTGGACTCAGATCATGGGCTTGCTTCTTCTCAAGTGTGGTAGCGTCTTCTCCAACCTGGTGAAACACAGAATGAACTGCGTCAGCCAGGCCTTTACAGTAATCCAAAATCATGTCATCAGTTATTGTCATCAACTTGTTGACAGGCACGAATGCATGTCTCATCGCACGTCCCATCAATATTTCATGTGGACTCAACCCTGTGGTTCTATCTGGAGTAGACCTAATAGTCATAAGCACTAGAGGCAAGACATCAGGCCATTTCATTCCAGTGGCTAAACACATCTTACCAATTCGGTTTTTGATTGTGCCGTTCATCTGTTCAACAACCCCAGAAGCCTCTGGTCTGTATGCACAATGTAGCTTCTGCTGTATACTCAATGCTTCACAAATTAAACCCATGAGCTCATTGTAGAAGTGTCCACCTCTGTCTGACTCAATTGTCACTGGGAACCCATACCTAGGAATCAACTCTCTTAACAGTAACTTTGCAACTGTTATTCCATCATTCCTCCTAGTCGGATAGGCCTCCACCCATCTTGAGAACAAACAGACTACCACTAGAGCATACCTCAATTTGTTCACTTGGGGCATTTCAATGAAATCTATTTGCATTCTGGTAAAAGGACCTCCTTCTCTGCCTATTGTTCCTAAGCTCACCACTGTCTTTTTTCCAGTATTGAACTGCTGACAAATCAAACATCTTTGACAGATGCTTTCTGCAATTAGCCTGAACTTTGCATTGTACCAGGTTTGTTTGAAGGACCTAATCATCGCGTCCCTCCCCAGATGTCCCTGACCATGATACATCCTTGCCATTGTTGACAGCATGCTATTTGGCATGACTGGTCTTCCATCTCTATAGATCCAAACATGATCTGTCTCTCTTGGGGCACAACCTGCCTTAATCCAATCTCTCATTTCCTCATCTCCTGCTTCATCCTGCAACTGTTTCACTTCATCCCAGGTTTCTAAGACATTAGTAAACATCACAGAACAAAAAGACATCTCCCTTTCTCGTCCCCGATTAATCAAATTATTGTTCTTTGCACAATACTGTGCTATGTCATTGGTAAAACGATTACCAAGAGTAACAAAATCATCTCCTTGTCCATGAGCAGCACACTTCACAACTGCTAATTCTTTAGGCAGCTGTATCGCCTCAAGCAATTTTCCAATCACCTCAGCATTCTTTATTGGAGTCCCACTCGACGTCAAGAAACCTCTCTGAAGCCAAAGTTGGCCAAAATCATGAACCACTCCAAATCCATACTGACTATCAGTCATCACAGTCACCCTCAGATTCTTCCCAATCTTGCAAGCTTTCGTCAATGCCACCAATTCAGCCACTTGAGCAGATCTTACTCCTTTCAAAGACGAGGCTTCCATAACCTCTGAAACCTTGCACACCGCATATGCTGCACTCAGCACACCATCATCAGTTCTCAGACATGATCCATCCACAAACAGCACATGATCACTCTAAGGTAAAGGCAAATCTCTTATGTCTGGTCTAGGTTTTGTGCACTAGTCAAGCACATCCAAACAATCATGATCAACATCATCTCCCACATTCACATTGTAAGCATCTGGCAACAGAGTTGCTGGATTCACATTCACACATCTCTTAAGAGTCACATTTGATGCTCCCAGAATGATTTTCTCATATTTAGTCAACCGACTATGTGACATATATTGAGTCCTGCTTCTTGTCAAAAGAATTGCCACATCATGAGGTACGAATACCCTTACAGGATATCCCATTAATTTACCCTCACTCTGTTCCAAGCTTCTGCATGTAGCAGCTACTGCTTTCAGACAACCTGGCAAACCTACAGCTACGGGATCAAGTGTTGATGAGAAGTACGCAATTGGCCTTCTCAGTTGTCCATGTTTCTGAATTAACACTGAAAGTGCACATCCATTTCTCTCACTGCAGTACAACTCCAACTCTTTCTCAAATTCTGGCATTCCCTAAGCAGGGGCTTCACACATTCTGCTCTTTAACTCTTCAAATGCTGCCATTTGTTCTGCATCCAATTCCAATGAGTCTTTCACTTCACTTTTAGTCAACTTAATCAGTGGCTTTGCTATCAGGGAGAAATTACTTATCCACTGACGACAATAACCCACCATTCCCAGAAACATCCTCACTTCTCTCTGGGTCATTGGGGCTCTCGTTCCTCTGATAATTTTGATCCTGTCATCGGTCACCTTTCTTAGACCTTTCTCAATATTGTGTCCAAGATAATGCACCTCTTTCTTGCAAAATTGCAATTTGGCTGGAGATACCTTTAACCCTCCATCTGCCAGATGATTCAGTAAAGCTATGGTATCTACTTCACAAGCTTCACGTGTCTTTGATGCCACAAGTAGGTCATCGATGTACTGCACTAGTACTGAGCTTTCAGGCATGATCAAACTCTCCAATGATTTTTTCAACAACTGATTGAATATCGAAGGACTCTCTGTATACCCCTGTGGGATACGACACCAAGCCAAAATACGCTGTCCAAACCGAAATGCAAAAATCGGCTGGCTATCATGATGTAATGGAATTGAAAAGAAAGCATGACACAAATCAATTACCGTGTACCACTCTGCATCATGAGGAATCTGATACAAAATCACTGAAGGATTTGGCACAATGGGACAACATGCCACCACAATTTTGTTAACTTTTCTCAAATCTTGTACAATCCTGAACTTTCCATTAGGTTTCTTTAGCCCCATTATTGGTGAATTACACGGGCTACTCAGTAACTCTCTCAAAACACCCTGTTGAATCATTTTATCAATTATAGGGGTTATTCCCTCAATTATCTCTGGTGTCAATCTGTACTGTGGGATATTAGGATAAACAATCCCCTCTTTCACTGAAATCTTCACTGGATCTAAATTATTCATCAATCCCACATCTTCTCCAGTAAAATCCCAAACCGCTGTTTTTACTGTGTGTCTCAACTCCTGAGGCAAATCATCTGGATTAAACACAGCATATGCACCAACAATCTCACTCTCTCTATTATCTAGAGTCATCCTATACAGAACATCCTCATCTGGTGTCTCAAAAGCTATTCCATCCGGAGTACAGAAAATTGTACAATTCATCTTATACAATAAGTCCCTACCTAACAAGTTCACTGGACTAGTGTCACAGACTACAAACCTGTGCATGTCTGAAAATTTCCCTATTCTTACCCTTACTGGTTCGGTAAGACGAGTCTTAATCTGTGTATTGGCTACACCAACCACTTGGATTGCTTCGTCCGAGAGAGGAAGATTTCTAATATCTGCTGACCTGACAGTTGATCTCGTTGCTCCTGTGTCTACCAAAAAGGTAACACTTTCCCCATTTATTTTCCCATCTACAAATGGTCCTGCCTGGTCTATTTCTAGAGTTGCACCAAGTATGCACTCTTCCTCCTCTCTTCGGCACCGTCAATAGTCCCCTTCAGACTCACTCCCCTCATTCTTTAACCAGTACTGCTGTACCAGGTTAGAACGTCTCGGTTTGTTTACCTGCTCATCATTGTAGAATCCTGAGTCCTGGTTATACTTTTGGGACCCTCTATTCTGCGGCAAGGGCGGTTTTGGCTCTTGGCTCTGCTGTCTGACAACCTTCTGCTGTTGTTGCTGATGATTACACCCCTCGTTCTGCACCTGTTGATTCAAGGGTTTATTCTCATTACTCACTAATGGTGGATTGGTACACTCGGATCTCCAATGCCCCAATTGTCCACAGTTGTGACAAGGGAACTTTTTCTTTGCTTCTTCTAGAATCCCCTTCCCTTTCCCTGCATATCTGGGTCTATTTCCTGGATTATTCGCTTGTTCCACCATCTGTGCTTCTTGTCTTTCAGCCACCTTCACCTGTGCCCACATTGCTTTCTCTTTCAGCTTTCTCTGTTTTGCCTCAATCTCATCACTGAAGTACTTTGCATGTCTCAAGATTTCATCAATTTTTTTACTCTGCCAATCGACTGTATGCTCTCGAATCCTTTCACTGATTTCAGGTCTCAGGCCATATACAAACCTGTATACAAAATGACTCAAATCCTTGTCACCCAGGTGTTCATCTCCACTGAACTGTTTAAAAGCCAGTATCAGCCTTTCGTAAAAAGCATGAACTGATTCTTTTGCTTCCTGATTCGTTCGATCTATCTTAACCCAGTCTGTCTCTTTTGGGGGTACCTTATTTTTCAGGAACACTATAACCTGCTCGTACTTCTTCATAACCTCTGGGTCTGGTGCTCCCGTTTTCGGATCTCTTGGATACTCCTTTGCAGGCCAATCTACAACTATTTTACACTCTGCCCACAAATCTGCTGGAACAATTATATCAAACAGACTATTCAGGTCAATCCACAGCACCTTTGACAATTTCACAAACCTGTCTACCTGCCTATACCACTCGACGGGCTTTTCTCTCAATCGAGGGAAATCATTCGTAAATGTCCACTGAATCTTCCCTTTTCTTGTACCACCTATCCTTCCATTTTTCCACATCACCCCATTTTCGCAATAAGGCAATCATTTCCTTAATCTGCCCTGTTCTACCAACACCATTTAGATTCTCAATGTCCTTGTCGGTGAAATCCATCCTGTAAGGCTTCTGCAAAGCTTTCACCTTATCCATGTCAACTCCTTGTTCACTCGCTATTGCTTTTAACCTGTCATGTGTACTTCTAGCCCTCCAGGTGATACTCTTGCACATAAATAACAACTCTCCATCATGATGGTTTTTTAATATTTCTGTAGGAATTGTTCCTGCAATAAGCTCCTCCAATTCTATGCGCAACCTGGCTACATCAATTGCCTGTGAATCTTTATCCTTCTTTTGAAGAACTTTCAACCAATCATTCAAATCTTCAGCTGTTATTTCAGTAGACTTTTTCACTGCACCCACTTGTTCTGCCATCCTCTGTGGTTCCAAAATCGTTCCTCCCAAACAACCAGTATTCAATCCTGAATTAGGCTGCACATCTGATCCTCCACTACATGTGTCATGTCTCAACTGCCTCAAATTATTTTCACCTGTCCTCATTCTTGATTCCTCCAAAGTGCAAGAACCAACCAAACCATTACCTACATAGGGAACTATCAAACCATTTTCACCCATTCTTTGTTTATCAAAAATAGGCACAACCGGAACAATGGTTACGGGCACTGTAACAGCTTCTAGATTTTTCGTCAACTCTCTAATTTTCTCAGTCAGCTCAGATGTTGTTCTGGCTAATTCCCTTGTTTTCTCATCACCAATTCGATTCTCTCTCTCTCGCTCTCTCTCCCTTTCCATGAAAGAGCTACCACTTTTCAGATCAGGTGTCACAACCTCAGTTTTAACAATTCGCAAAGTATCTCTTATCGGAGTAGCGACTGGCGTGCTCTCTTCTGGTTCTGGTCTATATGGAGGTGGTCTCTTGTAAATCATGTCATCCAAGACCTCATCCTCATAATCATTAGCCCCATACCTTCTCACTTCTGTATCAGGCACCTTTTCTGCACCTTTCCTCCCTTCTGCTTCTTCAACAGTTCTCATAGGATATAATCCATCTGACATACTAGCATCTCGCCATCTTCTCATTCGATCATGATGAGTCTCACGATCATATTTCCTCCCGAACATATACCTATAATTGCCTCCACTCCTCTGCTTTTCTCGCTCATGCACCTCATCTTCCCATTCCATCAACGCCTCGAACTGTGTCGGCCTTGGTCTAGGCTCTAGACACATCATTTTTTCCCGTAATTTTCTCAACACGGCCAGATTAAATGAACCATGTTCCGGGAACGCTAAAGCACCATCTTCTTTAGTATACTTAGCCCAGTTGTCTAACCATATACAGGTATGATACCCATATTTCGCAACCATGAAGGATGCAGGAGTTCTTGTCGGAGGTAGCAATTCACCTTCTCTGGTTATTATGTTCTTATCCTTGTCGAACCATCTTTTAATTTTACCGAACAAGGATTTCCTTTTCTTTTCCTCCGGTTGATAATACATTTTCGCGTTTACCACTATTCTCTAGTCCTTTCCGCAACTGTACGATCTTTTGTCCAATAACAGCGCAACTCACACTAACGCACCAATCCTGGAGCGTCTACGTCACCCTGTACTCCTTCTAATCCCTGCGCGGCTCACACCAACGCACCAATCCCAGCGCGAGCACTATTCCAATCCACTGCCCAATCACAGCGCGGTCTGTATGACGTCAGTAGTCGCTGGCTGCAGCTTCTACTCCTGTCTCCTGTCACTCGTCTACCCCTCCTTTACAAAGCCTTCTCAGTAGACTTTGTTTCAGATTCTACAAAATCTATTAGTTACAACATATAAACATCTGCATTGTCTGCTTCGCTAACCACAGAATAGTAAAGAAAAATTCTTTTTCACAAAATCCCGCTTCTTTCTAGAACAGCGCTTGCCTCTGCTCTACCACGGAAAGATTACTTTCGTTGACACAGTAGCACATCCCTCTACTCTGCCCTTCTAACATGCATCCATTAACTGTTTCCTCTAGGACTGCTCCAAAGAGTCTCACAATCAACTAAATGCTCATACATTCACGCACTTTCACACCAGAAAATGTAGCACATGCACACAGAATCCTGCCTTTCCCGAGAAAAACGAACAGTCTGTCCCACTACAGAATTATAACACGCGTTAACCAAGCAGCGCTTACCTCTGCCCGGTCCTTCAGACAAGCTCAGAGAATACCTATTACTACTCCAGCAGTAAGCTTTAACGGCAAACCTTACGGATCCCTGGGACTTAAGACCAGAGTTTCACAGATAACCTTCGCTACCATACACACTCCTTTTATACTGAAAATATGTCCCTAATAGTAACACACAACGATGTCACTGATTCCGAACCCAGACAATGTGATGCGTAACTTCAATTGTCACACGTTTTTCCCCGCATACGTACAGGGCCAACAATCCCGTCTTTCCCGAGAGCAGCACTCACTTCCCTCTGCCCTACTACGGAACCGTCACCAGCTCCCCACGTTCCAGAAGCCATACACACTACATAGAACTCAATATGACGACTTCAACATATAGTATTAGTACATATACCAACATCAATCAATAAATCAATGAATCAAAAAGCCTATATACAAGCAATCTATCAGATCAAGACAATAATCTCAACCATCATACTGCTACCAGGAAACTGCTGCAGATCGGAGCATATAAATTCTCCCTACTTCCACGGACAGAGTAAATCCACAGTCGCACGCACATACACTCATCATACGCTAGGGCCCATCACACTGACATTCATTCTATTACTCTATCCACACTGAATATATGAGAGAAACCTAAACCAATCTGCATCTAAAGCGAGGTCAATGCGACCTTAAAGAAATTGTCCTGAGTCATGATTTTAAACATAGGAAATACATCTGTAACTCAATAAATGACAAGGAAATAACCACCCGACACTGGAATTCAAACAAATGTCAACTTTTATCTAAATTAGTTCAAATGAAAGTCAATCAATAGCAAAATCATTATTCTCATAGTTACCTATTCTAGCTAAATGGGTCAGGACAGGTCTCTCAGTAAAGTCTCCCGAGTCGCCGTCCTCTCGATCAGCATCGATCCTCACGAACATAGGTTCAGGAAGAAGTGGCCTTAGACCCTCTCTAGTCTAACATTATTTATAATAAAACTTGCAAAATAAAAGTAACAAACAAACTCTAAACGTCCGTAGAGCTGCTGAGCAGAGCGAGCAGGAAAGGATGTTGTCTGGCAACATTTAGAAAACCTCCGCTCGGAAAAATCACAAAAATAAAAACACGGAAGAAGGAAACTCAAGCTAGGCAATCGATACATTCATGAATGCTCTTCCTTGGAACCATAGCGAAGCCACCGCATGCTATCAAAGTTCATTGTGGCTTTATTCTTCTCCAAGGGCAATTGGCAGCAAGCCCGGAGCTGCTGTCCTCACGGAAACTTTTAATTCAGACAGAGGCTTTGGTCAGGTGACTTCCAACCATGTTCAGCAAGGCCTCTCGTCACATTTCAGTCACTCGAGTGCAGGCTGTAAATAGCGGCCATCTTGGTTTAGGCCAAAACGGACCATCTTAATTAAAAGAAACACAAAACAACGTTACCACATCGTAATGATTATACAGTGTTAATCCCCACTAATACCCTTATGTGTATGTAATTATCTAGCCGTCTGCAACACAAAGAAGCATTAGAGCACGTTATTTAAAAGCGCAAACACGAAACAAATAGCACTTTTGCGACACTCATTTAATTAATCTGCTCACCAATTTAGTTCACGTATTAATAAAGCAACATATATGCATTCCCACGTGTAATTTCTCTCATTAGTAATGTTGATTAGTCAAGACTTCTAACAAAGTTAATAATTAATGATTATAAATCAGTAATTTTAATCATGACATATAACATAAACTGGAGTTTAAATCTCAATAAAGTTTCAATAGAAAACTCTGCTCCAGCAGTTCCACCTTCCCCGGCTGGATCTGTTTGCTTCGGAGGAGTCTGCCCTACTTCCTCATTTTTGCAGCCTTGTTCCGTCTCGTCCGCCCTGGGCGATAGACGCTTTCTCCGTTTCGTGGTCACTGGGTCTCCTTTTTGCCTTGCTGCCGTTTGCCTTGATCCCCCAGGTCCTCCAGAAGATTCGGTTGGACCAAGCGGAGGTTCTTCTGGTGGTGCCGGAGTGGTCCCGTCGGCCTTGGGTTCCCCTTCTTCTGACTCTGTCTGTGTGCCCCCATTGGCAGTTTCCCCAGTGTCCCTCCCCGATGAGGGCTCCTCTTCTCCACCTATCCTCCCTGCGACGCTTCCGGCTGGGGGTTTGGCCCTTGAAAGGCTGAGTTTGTTGGGTCAGGGTTGTTCTGTTGAGGTTGCCCAGTGCATTCAGTTGTCTAGGCGCCCTTCCACCTTGAAGTCCTACGACCGTCATTGGAAGAACTTCTCTTTCTGGTGCCTTGGTAAGGGTCTGTCTTCCTCCTCCTGTGCGGCTGTGCGGGTGCTGGACTTCTTGGTTTATCCTGAGGCTCACTGATTCCACCCTCTGGGCGCAGTGGGCTACCATTCTGGCTTTTCCGGGTTCTTCTATCTTCCCTTTGGTGGCTCTCCTCTTGCGGAGTTTTTTTTTGATTCAGCGGCCTGTCTCTCACTCTCCTGTGCCAGCCTGGGATCTTACCCTGCTTCTCCAGGCCTTGACCAGGCCCCCTTTTGAGCCTCTGCACTCAGTGGACCTTAAGTTCCTTTCTGCTAAGGTTCTTTGTCTCGTGGCCATTACTTCTGGATGGCGGGTTGGTGAGCTTGGTGCTTTGATGGCTTCTCTCCCACCCCCCTTTGCGTTTCTGCTCTGACAAGGTCATTCTTTGTCCTAATAAGTTTTTTCTGCCCAAGGTTTTGTCTTCTTTCCACTGTCAGGAGAATGTTGTCCTCTCTGTCTTTTTTCCGGATCCCTCCTCCCCGGAGGAGGTGGTTCTCCATTCTTTGGATGTACTGAGGGCTCTCTGCATCTATTTGGACTGGACCAAGAGTTTTAGGATGGTTGATTCTTTGTTTGTCACCTACGGCCTCTCTGGGAAGGGTCTTCAGCCTTCCTTGTCCACTTTGTCTCGTTGGCTTAAGGGTGCTATTGTGTGGGCTTACGAGTTGGCTCACTGTTCTCTCCCTTCTTCGATCCAGGGTAGGTCCACCCAGGCTATCTCCTCCTCCTTTGCCTTGTTCAAGAGTGCCTCCTTGCGTGACATCTGTAATGCTGCCACGTGGGCCTCTCCCTATACTTTTGTTTCTCATTATCGTCTTCAGTTGGGGATGGCGGCCTTGGCTGATTTTGGGGCTTATGTTTTGACTGCTGTACATGGTTTGTGATTTGAACTGCTTTCTTTTGATTAAAATTGACCTGTCTGAGGCACTTTCTGGTCTTTTTTTCTTACAATCACTGTGTGCTTGGGTATGGGCTCACTGTTAAGGAATGGGACGGGAAGACAGGATGAGGTGGTGATGCCTGGTTACTCACCGATAATATTCATTACTCCGAGTCCTGGTCTATCCGTCCCATTCCTGTGCCCTTCCCTCCCTCCCTGTGGTTTTGTTTCTAGTGATTGTTTTTTTGTTTTCTGGGTTTCTTTGGTATTCTCAGTATGTGATGTTGTGCACTTCCCCCTTTATCCTCACCGGGTTGGTTGCAACATATAGGGGGAAGTGCCGAAAAGCTCTGCTAGATTTTAGGTTTCTGGGGAGCAGACTAGCTCTGTTAAGGAACGGGACGGGAAGACCAGGACTCGGAGTAATGGATATTACCGGTGAGTAACCGGGCATTACTACTCCTGCATTGCTGTAATTTCTTATATCCCCTACTTTTAGCTTTTAGCCACTGACCAATTCAAGTTACCATTTATATGATAGTAGATTACACTAATTCTTTGCATTTTTTATTTGATTCCACAAGCTTTCACATCTGGTTCATTTCGGGGATACCAAATATATAGCCTTTTTAGGGCTATAATATTTGGTATCCCTTATATTTCTTGGGTTAGAGCTTACCAGGATTCAATTTGACATGGCATTCTGTGAAAAAAGTATTTGCCTGCCAAAGAGCACCCTTCCCTGTGTTTTCCATAATATTTTACTGTGGGGATAACACATATTATGTGTGACTTGTGTTCTACCCTGCTCAAGTGTTGGGAGATGCCTAAATTGGATGGCAGACCCATCGGGGGCGCATGTATGAAATTCTAAAGCAAGGAGATTCTCTGCCGTCTCCATCCCCGGTAGGGTAATCTCGATGTTATCCAATTGGTGTGTCGGTAAAGAATATCTCCGTGCTCTTAGAATGTCATTTCTAATCACTGATCGACAGCCCCTGACATGTCGAATCCAGTGAATCACTTTATTTATCAAGGAGTCCGGGCTCTCGTGAATAGTCTTGATATTAAGTTTCGGGACATTGGTCATGAGAATTGTTTTAAGTTGCTGCAGGCTAGTTCTAGTTAACTGGACTGGAAGGTGTGGCTTGTCTCGGCTTCCATACATAGGGGGTTGAGCTTGCCCTGGTTGTGTTGCTCTATGGCTGTTTGAGGAATACTGTGGGGCCGCTAGCTTCACAAGCTTATCTTGTATGGGGATGTGAAAACTGCTCTTTCTCGTAGCTAAAGAGTAGTTTCTCGCTTGTGTATGGGTGGAAGTAGAAAAGGTGGCTGAGTGCGATGGAATGAGGCCATTAGAGATATGTCCTTTGCTAAAAGGTACTGGTTTCTGTAATGGTTCAATGTTAAATGTGAGGGATGGATTATTGCTATTTGCAAGGTTATGATGCTGTGTGCACGGCGGAACTGCCCCTAATAGCGTCTTAACTAGGGTGGTGAGACCTTCCACCATAGTTTTCAGTGTTCCAATTTCATCTCTAAGTGATTGTAAGATCAATTTGGTGTCCGAGGACTCTGATTCATTTTCTGAGCAGTTTGTCACAAGATCACCCACCAACTCAGGGGCGGATGACATAGCCTCGGTTTCATTTTGATCGGCACTAAAGACCTCAAGGGGTGAAGATCTGTTCACGCAGTGGATTACTGGTTCTAAGGGTAGAATTTTTTAACCGGTACTATCAGTGGAGGTAATATGAGGTTGAGGTGTATCCTTATTAATTGATGCTGGCTTGTTGGATACTGTGGGGGCCTTCTTGAGGGATTGCTTTTGAAACATTATTAGAATAACTGGGGGGGGGCAGTGTGGTCTAGAGCTTAACAGGGGTCCGTCTATTGGGACACCGGGGGTGCTGGGCGCAGTCTGGGTCCCCTCTAGAATGACCTTGCACTCGTTAATCAAGGTATCTAGCTGGTCGAGTACACAATTGCCGCCCTGGTGTTTAGGTGTCATCTTCGCTCTCTTCCCTTTCACTGCTCGAGGTCCCCCATTACCTCCCCCGCCCTCCATAGCTTTCCTTTTCCCCATAGTGCTTCCTCAATAGATAGTAACCAGTAGTGCCAAAAATGGTTAAAGTACTTTCACAAAATGCGTCTCTGAATCTGTGGCCTTCAACACCAGGGCAAGAACGGTTTTGTGGAAGCAGGAGCAAATGGAAGATCCTCAGCAGTCCAGTAAGAACAAAGTCCACAGAGTCAGTAAGGCAACCTTGCATGTAGGCCCAGACAAAAATAAAATTAAAAATAAATAAAAGAGAAACAGACAAAAGATGAGATGAGCCAATGTATACAGTACCTTTCAAAGCGACTTTTGGTGGCCGACTTAGTCCTAGATGCGAAGGCAAGGGGGGTGGCCCTGCCCTGCCTCTCCTTGGCAATGACGGTCAAGGACTGGCCCGCCCTTGGTCCGGGATTCACCCGGGCGCGTCCCAGTCAGCGGAAGTGTAGAGCGCCATAAGAGGTGTGGGTGGTGCTCAGGGGCTTCTTGGACTTGGAGTCCCCAACGTTGTAGATGAAGCGGTGTCACCTGCGATGGCTTCCTTCGCACGGGAGCAGTCCTGTAGCTCTTAGAGTTTAGCGCGTTGGGGCGAGCAGGCAGCGCTTCACCCGTGGTCAGTAGGCTTCCCCCAGGTGATGGCAATGAAATTGCGGGTCCCGCGCAGCGGGAGTGCAGAGCGCCTTAAGAGGCGTGAGTGGTGCGCAGGGGCTTCTGGGACTTGGAGTCCCCAACGTTGTAGATGAAGCGGTGTCACCTGCGATGGCTCCCTTTGCACGGGAGCAGTCCTGTAGCTCGAAGAGTTTAGCGTATTGGGGCGAGCAGGCAGGGCTTCGCCCGTGGTCAGGAGACTTCTCCCAGGTGATGGCAATGAGATCGCGGGTACCACATATTATGGCTTCTGCAGTGCTGTAATATCTAGAATGCCCAACTTTTAAAGCGTTACCTTTTAGCCACATATCAATTTAAGTTGCCTTTTATTTGCTAGCAGACTGCTATATCTTTTCACAATTTTGATGTCATTGCACAAGCTTTCACATCTAGTTCCTTTGGAGGATACCAAATATAATGTCTCATAAGGGCTATAATATTTGGTATCCCCTATGTTTCCTGGGATATACCTTACCAGGATTCAATTGGACATAACATTCTGTTGTCTGGGTGAACAAATTATTTTTCTGCCAAATGGCATCCTTCCCTCCGTTTTCCATAATATTGTACAATGGGGATACCACATATTACAGCTTCTGCATTGCTTTAATATCTGGTACCATATATAATGGACTCTACCACCTATAAAATTTGGTATCCCTTGTGTTTCTCAGGTAAGAACTTACGAAGATTCAATTTGACGTGGTCTAATGTTGGATGGCTTAGCACAGGATTCGTTTGCCAATAAGCACCCTTCCTTTTGCTTTCCAACATCATTTACTATGGGCATACCAAATATTTGGGCTCACGTATTGCTGTAATATCTTGTATCCACTAAGTTCCATGGGTTACCCTTTAGCCATTGACCACTTTAAGTTGCCTTTTATTTGATAGGAGATTACAGTATCTTTTCACATTTTGTACTTCATTCCATAGGAATTTACATCCTGCACGCTTAGGGGATACCAAATATAATAGCCTATATGGCCTAAAATATTTGGTATCCCCTGTGTTTCTCGAGTTGGAAATTACCAGGGTTTAATTTGATATAGTCTTATGTTGGATGGGTTAGCACAGTGTTGCTATGCCAAGTAGCATCCTTTTTTTGCTTTAAAACATGGTTTACTATAGGGATACCAAATATTATGGCCCACGTATTGCTGTAATATCTTGTATCCCCTATGTTTCATGGGTGACCCTTTAGCCATTGACCAGTTGAAGTTGCCTTTAGTTTGATAACAGACTACAATACATTCTCACATTTTTACATCATTCTACAAGATTTTACATCTGGTTCCCTTAGGGGATACTAAATATAATGGCCTTTTCCGGCTACAATATTTGGCATCCCCAGTGTTTCTTGGATTAGAAGTTACTAGGATTCAATATGACATCACCTCATGTTGCATGAGGGAGCACAGTATTTCTATACCAAATATCACCCTTCCTTTTGCTTTCCAACATCATTTAATTTGGGAATACCAAATATTATGGCTCACTCATTGCTGTAATAGCTCGTATCCCCTATGTTTCATAGATTAACCTTGAGCCATTGAAAAGTTTAAATTGCCTTTTGTTTGATAGCAGACTACAGTATCTTTTCACATTTTGTACATCATTCCACAAGATTTTGCACCGGGTACCCTTAGGGGATACCAAATATAATAGCCTATACGGCCTATAATATTTGATAACCCCAGTGTTTCTTGGGTTAGAAGTTACCAGGATTAAGTTTGACATCTCCTTATGTTGGATGGAGGAGGACAGTATTTGTATAGCAAGTGGCACCCTTCCTTTTGCTTTCCAACATCTTTTACTATGGGGATACCAAATATTATGGCTCACGTATTACAGTAATATCTCGTATCCCCTATGTCTCATGGGTTACCCTTTAGCCATTTACTACTTGAAATTGCCTTATGATAGCAGACTTCAGTATCTTTTCACATTTTGTACATAATTCCACAAGATTTTGCATCCGTTCCCTTAGGGCAGAGGTCTTCAAACTTTTGGTGGCCGAGCCCCCCCATCTAAACCTTTTTACACGTCGAGCCCCCCCACCACCACCTGATAAAAAAGTTCTTGAAGCTGGTACTCTGCATCATTGATGGCCATTCCCTCCTGCAGAGCCCAGTTTGTATAGGGCAAATAATATTAAATAAAGTAAGAGTGTTTAGTAAACTGAAGTTTTTGTAGTACTTGTGCTTATTCTAAAGTTCAAATAAAAAGAAAACAATTAGCACAAAAAATTTCATTGGTGCTTTATTTTTCACATAAAACACAAAATTTAGGATAGATTAGCAAAAACACTCCCAAAACTCAGGCGTGGGAGTGCATGTTTTTCTCCACAGAGACAATGTGTGGATGGATTCTTGCTTCTGCCAGCCTTAGGTTGTGCTCCACTTCCAGTCTTGAGCAGTGCCTGGAAACGGGAGTGCTCACAAAATGTTGTAATATATTTTTTTCAGTTTTATATAGCGTGAACATGACCCAAAGGCATTGGAGCGCTTTGCAGGAGCATCTTTTACATTACACAAGCACACATTCATTTTTTGTAAGCACAGGGAGATTTAGTGATTTGCCCAGAATCACAGGATGTTGAGCAGACATCAAGAATTGAACCTGGCTCCCCAACTCCACAGTCTTCAGCTCTGGCTGTTGCGCCACATCCTTGCCCCTATACAAGATATCAGAAAAAGAAGTTCCACAAAACATGATTTCTGACACAATTAAAAAATCCATGATTATGTGGAGTATGGCCAGGTGTTGCCATGTCAGTAGGAGGCCAGCCACAGTTTTCCAAGAAGGCCTAGGGGACATTTACATCATACACATGTGATATAAGTGATTCAATATATATACATCTTTATTCTCTAGCAGCATCAAGAGTCAATTTGTTCGCATAGTTGGCTTATAAAGAAGATCGCCTTCCAAAGCTTCAGAAATAACTGCACAAGAAAACATTTAAATTTGGTTTATGAATGAAGCGAGGACAGATGGCAGGCATACTTGACAATATTTGTTATATTCGGCTTGTGGACTCCGCTCTAGGGATTGGAACATGTTAAACAAGCACCAATGACTTTAATCAAGGTCAAATTCATTTTTCATAAGTCACTGGTAAATTTATTTTTTATTTTTATTTTTTTTTTTTGGAAAAAGTTTTTATTGAACAATAATTCGGTTACAAGTATGGGCCTACAACCACCCGGGCCGGCCGCTAGGTACATAAGGAAATATACACATATCAAGGCTGCAATCCGTTCCCAGGGCACTGCCCCGCAGTGGCTCAAGATAGTCCTCGAAGAACAGCAAGCGTCAGTCCAACAATAACAGAAACAAAAAGAAAAACAATAAAAACAAAAGGCGAGTTACGAGGGATACCAGTGCGGTTCAGGCTCCCCCCGGGAAACTCCAGTCAGAACATTTGAGCAATCCGCTAAAGAGAGGAGTACCGGGAGGCCGGGGACGGAGGGGGGGGGGAAGGGGGTCAAGGGAGATGAACGTCCATATGTGGTTGTTACAAAAAGCGCTAGGAGCCGTCAAGGGTCAGGGGGACATGGCGATATCAGTGTCTACCAGGGGGGGCGTACAGATGCCTCCGCGATACGCATTCCATTGACCCCAAATTCTACCCCATGCCCCCGGCTTGCCACGGGCCACATACACTGTCTTCTCCCGAAACATACACCAGTCCATATTCTCCTTCCATACTGACACGGTGGGCGGCCGTTGAGCGCCCCAAAGTTGCGCTATATCCCTCTTGGCAATCATGTTCCCTAGGGCCGCCCATCGAGTCTGAGCCGCGTTGTAGTCATTGGGCTCCCACACATTCAGGACACAGCGACGCACCTCCGGCAGCAGCACAACCCCGGTGACCTGTCCCATAACCGTGTGGACCCGGCGCCAGTAGTCCGCCACCTCGCGACACTCCCAAAGGATATGAAGAAAGGTGGCGCTGAGCCCGCAGCCTCGTTTACAGAGTCCGTCGTCGGAGAATCCCATCGCGACCAAGCGCGGACCCGTGACATACACCCGGTGGAGAATCTTGAGCTGTACCAACCGGAGACGAGCCGGAATGGCAACCTCCTTGGGGGACGACAGTGCAGACTGCCAGTCTTCGTCGTCCAATTCAACCCCATCCCCAGTCCAAGCCCCCCGAAGGCGCACCAGGAGATCCGCCCGGTGATTAATCAATTTTTTATAAATTAAAGAAATAGTACTATCAGGGACATGTCCGTCAAGTACGCGGTCCTCGAGGGGCGAGGAAACAGGGATCTTGGTCCCCTCCCCGAAGACCGAGAGCAGGGCGTGTCGAACCTGGGCGTAGCGGAAGAACTCCCTGTCGGTCAGCTCGTATTCGGCCTGGAGCACCGCGAAAGTCTTGACCGCGCCCTTGTGCCACAGGTCTCCCACTTTGCTGATACCAATCGTGTCCCACTGGTCAAACCCCTTGGTGGTCCACAAGCTGCCCAGGCGGTCGGAGGCAAACAAGGGAGTAGCACATGTCATTCGCTCACTCCAGCCCGTGGCCGCAGTGGCAGCCCTCCAGGTCCGCACAGCAATCTTAGTAGGACCCGTAAGGGTCCGGTCAGCCAGGCGGGAATAAAGTGCCCTGTTGTAGTTCCCGCCGGGAAGCAGGAACTTGTCCATCTCATACGCCGGATTCAAGCCGGGCGCATACGTGGCGTGGTTAATGGCAGATAGCTGCGAGGCCCAATAGTACCTGCGAATGTCAGGAAGCGCAATGCCCCCGTCATACCAGGGGAGAGTGAGCTTGGCAAGAGCAATACGCGCCCGGCCGTTCCACACCAGTCTCCTCTGCAGGCTCTCCACCTCCCGAAAGTAGGCCACTGGGATAACGTCAAAGGAGTTCTGGAGTGCATAGAGGAACCTGGGAAGGGACATCATTTTAAACAGCGCGGCCCGACCCAGCGGGGACAGGGGCAGCCTGCACCACCGGGCCGTGTCCTCCCGCAGCCGCCGAAGTGGACGCAGAAGATTCTGCTCGTAGCGAGCCACCGGGTCCAGCGAAACGTATATCCCCAGGTACTTAAAGCCGCTCAGAGATATTTGAATCGGGAGCCGAGGCGGCAGGAGAGGAGGACCACCAGCGATGGGATAAACGCAGGATTTAGACCAATTGATCGTGAGACCCGAATTGTTCCCAAAGGAGGTCAGAACGTCAAAGAGGACGTTGAGTGACTGCCGCGGTGAGGTGAGGTACAGGAGAATGTCGTCCGCATACAACGAGACCCGATCTTCAAAGCCCGGGCCCCACCGGATCCCTCTAAGCGAGGGCTCCCAACGGAGCCAGGCAGCGAGTGGCTCCAGGGCGAGAGCAAAAAGCAACGGGGACAACGGGCACCCCTGCCTCGTGCCCCTGCCAAGGGCAAAGGGCCGAGAGACCCGCCCATTCACCACCACTTGAGCCATGGGTCCCGTGTAAAGGAGCCTCACCCAGCCAATAAATCCCTCCCCAAAGCCGAATTTATCCAAGACGGCCCAGAGGAATGGCCACTCAATAGTGTCAAATGCCATCGTGGCATCCAAAGAAACCAGCACGGCCGGTTCGGGGAGGAACTCCGCCCTGGCGA
This sequence comes from Triturus cristatus, assembly GCF_964204655.1. NCBI lineage: Eukaryota > Metazoa > Chordata > Amphibia > Caudata > Salamandridae > Triturus > Triturus cristatus. The sequence goes on along the minus strand of NC_140580.1, from coordinate 1,166,642,755 downwards.
GGACCCCGTGCAGACGCCGCAAGTTAAGAGCGGTGTTGCGGTGCGGGATAAAGCCGCATTGGTCCGGATGAATAAGGTCGCACACTACACTCAACAATCGATTGGCCAAGACTTTCGCCAGGATTTTAGGCTCCGCATTGAGCAGGGAAATAGGCCGGTAAGAGGTACAGCGGTCACGAGGCTTGCCCTCCTTGGGAATAACGACTATAGTGGCCAAGCGCTGGTCGGCAGGAAGGGAACCCGCCGCAAGAGAGTCGCGGAACATGCGGCCGAGGAAGGGCGCAAGCTTATCGGGACGCAATTTGTATAGTTCAATGGGCAGACCGTTAGGACCCATAGCCTTGCCCGAGCGAAGGGAACGAATCGCGGTCGCTATTTCATCCGACGATAAGGGGGCGTCCAACCGCTCCCGGTCCTCAACGGACAGGCCGGGCAGAGCAATATCTCTCAGTAGGAGGCGAGAGTCATCCTCGTCCCTGTCAGTCACCGGGGAGTACACCGCCCGGAGGTGATCAGCGAAGCATTCCACAATCTCATCCGGCTCAGTCACACACACACCATCTGCAGCACGCAACTCGGGGACCACACGATTCACTCTCTCTTTTTTGTCCAGCCACGCAATCAACTTACCCGCCTTGTCCCCCGCGTCATACAATCGGCCCTGCCGCTCCCTATACATAGTTTTGGCCGCGTCAGTGACCAGGGACCTATATTCGAACTGTTTCAGGCTAAGGGCATGTAGTCCGTCCGGAGTAACATTCGCCTCCAGGGCCGACTCCAGCCCCGAGATGTCAGTCTCCAGCTTTACCACCGCCTCGCTCCTAACCTTCTTGGCCACCACTATCTGGGCGAGGGCGTGTCCGCGTAGCACAGTTTTAAAGGCTTCCCAAAGGGACAACGCAGACGACACCGACCCCTCGTTTTCACTGAAGTATTGGTCCATGGCCTTAACCAGGCTGTCACGAATCACAGGGTCCCGCAGGTACCAGGGGTTAATGGGAGCTATCCGACCTGCGGACCGCGACCCGGTGTCAAAGAGAAGCCACAGCGGAGAATGGTCGGAGATACCACGCGCCAGGTGTCTGACCTCTCGAATCCGACCAGTCTGCGCCGCGGGCATAAGAAAGTAGTCTAACCTGGAGAGACTCCCATGCGCCCCCGAATGAAAGGTGAACTGACACTGGGTCGGATGCAATAGTCTCCAACTATCCACCAAGCCGAAGGTCTCCAACATCCCACCCAGCCATGACTGGGCAGCGGGGAGGGTCCTAGGTGGGTGACGATCCAGTTCACCCGAAACCACAGAATTAAAGTCCCCGCCCATGAGCAGGAGGCCGTCCGGAAGGTCAAGCAGCATTCGACCCAAGTCAGTGAAGGTGGAGTTCTGGAGGCCCGGGGGGACGTAGACTGAAACCAGGGTAAGGGGCTGCCCCTCCCACCTCCCAGTCAAACACACATAGCGCCCCCTGTCATCCGAGACTATCCTCGTGATCTCCACCGGAAGGGAGGTTCGCAGGAGAATGCCCACCCCCCTGGAGCCAGTTGTGAAACCAGAATGGGCTACGAGGCGGTATCCCCCCCTGTTCATCGCATGGCAGACATTGCCGACCAAATGCGTCTCCTGGAGAAACACCACATCAGGAGTCAAACGACGCAAATATTGCAGTACAACACCCCGCTTAATACGGTCCCCCAACCCATTGACGTTCCATGACATAAGCCTCAACCCGTCTCCCCCCATCCCATCCAATAGCTCAAGAGGCCCCCAGCCCGCAGCACCGCTCCCAAATATGGATAAAAATCAATACCTCGCCTTGTAAACAAAAAACACACAACTAAACAACCCCTCTTCCCCCCCAACCCCACCCCAAGTCCAACGCCCCCCACCCTGCACCCCTGCGGGCCAAAGACCCCCCCCAACTTGCAGTGTGCCTGTCGCCCCATTAACCCCATTCTACAAAAAGACCCCGGAGGAGGAAAGGGACCCGTACCCGCCCGCACCCCTCACGGGTCCTGGTAAAGCACAGTATGCAAAAGAAGTAAGACCCAACTGTACAGTGCCAAGCCGCAAAAAGTAAGGACCAAAGGTCAGTCTAAGGGGACCCGTCACCTGCGGTGCCCCCAGAGGGCCCGGGCCGGCCACCCCCGTCCGGCAGCGAGTCCAGCCAGTCACTTGCGGCCACAGGAGAGTCAAAAAAGGCTGTCCGCTCTCCATGCTCCACTCGAAGTTTCGCCGGGTAGATCATTGAGTACTTCAGGCCTAGCTCGCGGAGACGGCGCTTCACCCCTTGGAATCCCATCCGCTGTTTCTGGACCAGTTGCGTGAAGTCCGGATAAAAATTGATGGTCGAGTTCTCGTAGCGGACCGGGCCACGGGTCCGTGAAGCCTGCAGAATAGCATCGCGGTCCCTGTAGTGGAACAGTTTAGCCACGATAGGCCTCGGGGGGGCCCCCGGCCGCGGCCGGCCGCCCGGAACTCGATGGGCCAGCTCCACAGCGAAGAATTTGCTTAGGCCAACCGGGGACAGCTGTTGCAGGATAAGTTCCTCGACCACGAGGTCCACCGGGCGGCTGTCGGAGGACTCCGGTACCCCAATGATGCGGATATTGTTGCGTCGGGCCCGTCCCTCGAAGTCCTCAAGCCGCCGGGCCATATGGTCGTTGACCACTCTAATGTCCCCAAGCGCGGCCCGCAGATCCGACACCTCCGCACCCAGGGTGGAGGTCCGTGCATCAAGGGCCTGGACCTTCTCGTTGGTTTTAGAGAGGTCGGCCCGAATCAGGGTGACGTCGATCGCGACAGTGTCGATCTTACGGGCCAGGGCCTCATATTGCGTCGCGATAGTTTCCCTGATGCCCTCGATGGCGCCCATAATGTCCTGCAGGGAAGGTTCCGCAGCGACGGTCGTGCCTCCCCCTGCAGCATCCGGGGAGAGGCCAGCAGCGCCAGGGGACCTCCTGCCCTGGGTATAGCGGTCCATGTTGTTGCTCTGGACCGCTCCCCCGCGCAGTGAAGCCTTGGTCTTGCGCCCCTCCGGACCCCCTTTGCCCGCCATGTGAGCGCAGTCACTCAATGGGACCTCCGATCAAGGGGTGCGCGGGTGCCAGCAAAAGGACCACAAACCGTCGGTGTAGGGGCCGGAGGCGTCAGACCCGCCAGTAGCAGATGAAAGCAAACCTCGGGCAGAGGCCCGGGAGGCACCTCGCCACCTTGAGCACGCACGCCAGCTGATCTCCTAAAGGCCAAAACCGAAACCGAAAGTGCTGAATCGGTAACTGGCACCGCGCTGAGGCCGCTGTTGTTCAATTGCAGCCCGGCCCCACGGGTCACCTTCACCCCGGCCACCTCCGTCGGGTGGGTCCCAAAAGTTCCGGCGACGCTAACTCAGGATTCCCAGGTCCGATTAGAGTTTTGAAAAGAGATATATGATCAGCTGGTCTTCATCTCCCAGATTCCATACACCAAATCAGGATAGTCTCAGGATATATTCCGAGGAGCAGAAAGGGTCCGGGGAGCCCTGTGCTCACGCGACCATCTTGGATGCGCGCTAGGCTCCTCCTCTCAGTCACTGGTAAATTAAGTGATTTTGCCCAGGATCACAAGATGTTGAGCCGATACCAGGACTCGAACCCAGGTCCCCAGAACCAAAGTCAGCAACTATGGCATTAATGTCAAATCCGCTCCTCCTTGAAACATCCAACGTTCCCACTAGTATTGGGACGAAGGGGAACGGAGCGAGGCTTTCAAAAAATAATACAAAAAGCTCTTCACTCTTACCTGCCAGAGAATGGAATCTTCAGGAAGGTTACAGCCGTTGTAAACTCCTTGCAGTGAAACGTACTTCCAACATGGGAAGCAACATGGGGCGCAACTAGACCTAAACTTCGGGGGGTGGGGGGGCAAAGACTCCCAGCCAGGGCTGACCCTTACACTGATCGCTTCAGCACATGTTGCAGCAGAAAGCCACGCTTCCGGATTTAGATGTCACATGGATCGAGGAGAGCTCCAGTGGGCAGTCTCCCCTGTGAGCTGTCCCATTTCAATCTCTGCCCTCCCTGCAATGTTTCAACACTCACCTCCACACAGACATAGCTGAAGAGCATGGGTATGTGAGGCAGGACACCACAGTAAGATATGTTATGGACACGGATTTTATCATGTGTGAATTGACAGTACCTGAATCGGTGGCGGCAGCCATGCCAAAGGCCTTAAAAAAACATACAGGACCTCCTGTCTGACCAGTTTTGACTTACAAAGGGTCGCAGTTCGGACACACCCTGTGGGTGCAGGCGGGTCCCCAAAGTGTGGATCAGAGTTAAGAGAAATACGGAACAAAGGCATACTCTGTTGACAAGTTGCAGTTGTGAAGACCAGAGGGATGAGGTAGCTTCTGGGCCCAGTGGTGCATTTTGACCAGAGAAGGGGTGCCGCCCATAAAGGGGCTTCTGCAGTGGTCGAAGTGGGGGGGAAAAAAGTAGGGGAACTGTGGGCGGAGAATCAGAGGACGAGAATAACCCAAGGTTTGAATCAGTGGGCGGAGCCGGAGGTGTGGCCAGAATGCGCAAACATCCCAATTTTTAATATTTGTTTGGCATTTCACTGCCCAGTTTAATCAACCAATGGATACACATGATTATTTAAGGTTATAATGAGTTATTGACATTAAAACACATTCACAAAGTGGGATATGCTTCTAATCACAGAATGTCCCAAATACGAGAAAATGTGGAAGCACAAGCTATTTGCCACCGAGCCATGAAGTTTGTCATCAGCACTTCTCCCTTTTTCCACAACAGCAGTTCAAACATAAATGGCAAAATATCCTTGTTTGCAAATGTTTTCTATATAATTATGGCTCTGCCATATTTGCCTCATAATGCAAGATCTGCTGCATGATCTGACCATTTAAACTAATAAATTGTTTATAGCTCAAACGTATCAAAAGTTAATAAAAAATGTGACTTGTTTTGCTGCGGAGTAGATGGCTTGTTACAAAGGTTGACTGATCACCTTTCTCACTGTTGCATTTGTATGTTACACTGGTACTAATAAGGCAACATCTTTCCAAAGACTGTTAGCATGTGTACACATGTCAAAATAATAAAGTGTCAGAAAATATACTGCATTACGCGGCAGCCTTTTCTTAAATGCATAATTTAGTCAACACTGCGGCATAATTTTGTCCTCCTTTGCTGCATAATTAATTCCAGTGGCCCCACAGCAAGCAGTACATGTTAAAGTGCTTGTGAATGAAGCGGAGAGACTGTGAAGTTTGTGAACTTAGTGTGGTGTGCGTGCAAATCCTGCATTACCAATCCCTGGTGAGTTGCAGCTACTACTGCTGAAACAAGGCCAATGGAGGTACCTATGGGTGAGGCAGACTGGCCTCAAGGGCAGGGCCGGCCTTAGCACTGGTGGTGCCTTGTAAATTAATGTTTTTAATTGCCCCCTTAATGACCACATCTGCCATGGATTCCCTCACTACCACCCTTTAACAGTGCCCCTCAAGTCTCCATAACCACACTCTCTCTGATGCATTTAATTTGATTTACAGCACCGCTCATACCAGTGTAGGGTGTCAGAGCAGTTTACATCCCACACATTACTCAGAGACAATCAATATGTGTGTAAATCACTGTATAGAAAATGTTACATAAGACTAAGGACTACAAGTTGTAGGAGTCACATGACAACCATACTAGTAGGCCATATAGGTTAATAGCGCACTGTTCTATGTTAGGATTTTAACTTATAAACTGCAAGCAACAAAAGGATTTCTCTGACAAAAGCAGTAGCTCACTGACCTATTTACATTATGTGCACTTTGTGATCTGCATGGTACATGTTCTTTGCAGCAGGCACATTAACCATCTGTGCTACCTATCCATGAGTCAAAACTTCCACTAGACAAAACTCTGATCTCTCTCTAGGAAGAACATTAAACACCAGAGTCATCATGACATTTTTATTGTTGCCGAAAATTGCTGGAGGCCAGGAAGGAGGCAGCAAGCACTTTTAAAACCTTAATATACTTGCAAACATAATGCCTCCACCCAATCTCAGTGCCCGGTCACACCGTTTGCACTGCCCTAGAGCTGGCCCTTCTCAAGGGTCCTGTGACCTCAGTGACAGAGTCACTGTTGTTCTTGGCTGTGCTGCTTCATAGGCCTGCTAGCAAGACTGGAGGTGAACTTCAGTATGGATTGTGGTGGACAAACCTTGAAGGTTAACCCTGACTTGCCAGTGCTAGGGTCCACCTGCTGGTGCTAAGACACCAGCGCTTCTAAGGTCTTGCGAAGCCTTCTAAGGTCTAGCATGGGATTGTGCTCCCTCTGGAGAGTCGTCTGGTGGACTGGTTATTAAGGCTGAACCTGGTTCCCCAGTTCCAAATTCCGCAGCTCTGGCCATAGTGCCACATCCTCTCCCCCACTGAACACCATACTGCCCCACTGAGAAAAACTCACACTGCCTTCAACTACAACCCAATTGCTGCCAACTATAAACACCTGGATGAGGCTCAATTTAAATGATGCAATAGACAAGAGCAATATGCAGCCTACAAAAAAAGTAACAACATCCTGGAAAAAGCAAACACTCATAGGGAATGCAAAATTTAGCAAACCACGTGAAATGTAAGCAGGAACAACATGGTTACCTTAACGCTTTTACACTCACTATTCAGAAATCAGTGAGTTCTTTTGCCTCAAAAGTTAAAGACAAGACTACAGGGCCCTGAATGAACCCATTTCAATGTCCATTGCTTATATCCTTACAAAACGTAAGCAGTATGGTAAAAATACCACATCCCTGCACGCAGAGCCGTAGTACACATTTTGTTTTCCAATCCGCACTTTGCAGTACCTCCAGGATTGGTGGACTAGTTGCAAGCCCAGGGAAAACAAAGACAAGAAAACAAAAATAGCGCTTCACTGGCAAACTCTGTAAAAGTGGCGCTAATGTGCTTGGGTGTGAATAAAATCAATCTGGCCAGTTTGCTACCACTCTGTCTTACTTTATTTAGTTATTTTTCATATTTTTAACCTTTTATTCCAGATGCTGCACTTTGGAATTAAAATACGACATATCCAGCAAAAATGGTTTTGTTTTTTGGATCCATTTCACAGGGGAGCAAATAAAAGAAAGGAGAGGAAAGAGAGTGAGAACCCCATCTTGAAGTCACGTTTTCAGTAAGAGAAGAACTGCTAGACAGAAAGAGAGGGAAGAATGAAAGAGTGTGGGGGGGCAGCTGAAGCGGCAGAGCAGAAGTGGACAATGCATTTTTCCTCTCTGAGCAAGAAGGAAGACAGAGTCCTGTTACTTCTCTGCCGCCCGTCCTCGAACGCCAGGAAAGGCTGACCTTTATTTAAAGGCGATGGTGATTTCTTGTCCTGGGACGCATTTTCAGAATAAAAAAGTAGGGGAACAGAATCCTTGGAATTGAAGAAGTAGGGGCACGCTGTGCCCTTCCGATCCCGCCCACTTCGACCACTGGGTTTCTGACTAAGACCTGGGGATACAATTGCCTTCACATCAGGTGCGCAACGACCATAGGGCTCAAAGGGCTTCAGCGCCCTCACCCCCTGGCCCCCAAACCCACCCGTAGTGTGTGTCAGCCATGCCTGAGACAGCTTCCGGGCACACACACACAGACAGTTTTGGAGCTGCCAGCAGCACCCGAGTACTTCACAGGTCTTTAAAAGACCATTTACGCGTTAATGAGGCTTTGTCTTTTCCCCCCCTTCTTAGAGCCCCTGCATCTCCACTCTTCCTATTGCTGGAAGAATTAACCCCCCTTCCACTCCCCACCACCTCCGAAATCGTTGCGCCTCTGGCCTTTAAAGACCTGTGACTCCAGACACTCTCAGCCGAGCCCACAGCAGCAGGAGCTGCAGCGCCTGGGCTGAGATACAGGACTGGCGCCTGAAAGCAACAATAGAAGGTGAAGTGCGCGCCCCCACTGGAGGGATGCTGCTTCCCCCCAGGGGGGCGCGCCCCACAGTTTGAAGACCTATGCCTTAGGGGATACCAACTATAATAGTTTATACGGCCTATAATAATTGGTATTCCCCAGTGTTTCTCGGGTTAGAAGTTACCAGGATTCAATTTGATATCACCTTATGTTGGATGGAGGAGCACAGTATTTCTATACCAAATAGCACCCTTCCTTTTGCTTTCCAACATCATTTACTATGGAAATGACATAGCTGTAATATCTTGTATCCCCTATGTTTCATGGGTCACCCTTTAGCCATTGACTATTTGAAATCGCCTTTTGTTTGATAGCAGACTACAGTATCTTTTCACATTTTTCTACATCATTCCACAAGATTTTGCATCCGTACCCTTAGGGGATAGCAACTATAATAGCGTATACAGCCTATAATATTTAGTATCCCCAGTGTTTCTCGGGCTAGAAGTTATCAGGATTCAATTTGACTTCATCTTATGTTGGATGCGGGAGCAAGGTATTTCTGTACCAAATAGCACCCTTACTTTTGCATACCAAGTATTCAATTTGACATGGTCTTATGTTGGATGGGTGAGCACAGTATTTCTAGGCCAAATATCACCCTCCCTTTTGCTTCCCAACATTGTTTACTATGGGATACCAAATATTATGGCTTAAGCATTGCTTTAACATCTCGTATCCCCCATGTTTGACAGGTTACCCTTTAGTCATTGGCCACTTGAAGTTGTCTTTTATTTGATAGCAGGCTACAGTATCTTTTCAGATGTTTTACATCATTCCACAAGATTTTACATCCAGTTCCCTTAGGGGATACCAAATATTATGGCTCACGCATTGCTGTAATATCTCGTATCCCTTACGTTTCATGGTGTACCCTTTAGCCATTCACCAGCTGAAGTTACCTTTTATTATATAGCAGATTACAGTATCTTTTCCGATTTTGTACATGAATCCCAGAAGATTTTACATCCAGTACCCTTAAGGGATACCCCATATAATGCCCTATACCGGCTATAATATCTGTTATCCCCTGTGTTTCTGGGGTTAGAATTTACCAGTATTCAATTTCACATAGTCTTATGTTTAATGGATTAGCACAGTATTCCCAAGGCAAATAGCACCTTTCCTTTTGCTTTCCAACATCGCTTACAATGGGGATACCAAATATAATGGCCTATACCGGCTATAATATGTGGTATCCCCCGTGTTTCTTGATTTAGAACTTACCAGGATTAAATTAGACATGGTGTTAAGTTTGATGGGTGAGCGCAGTATTCCTATGCCAAATAGCACCCTTCCTTTTGCTTTCCAACATCATACACTATGGGGATACCATATATTAAGGATCACACATTGCTGTAATATCTCGTATCCCCTATGTTTCATGGGTTACACTTTAGCCATTGACCACTTGAAATTGTTTTTTATTTGATTGCAGACGACAGTATCTTTTCACATTTTTTACATAATTCCACAAGATTGTACGTCCGGTTCCCTCAGGGGATACAATATATAATGGCCCATTCCGCCTCTAATATTCAGTATCCCCTGTGTTTCTTGGGATAGAACTTACGAGGATTCAATTTGACATAGTCTTATGTTGGATGGGTGAGCACAATACTTCCATGCCAAATAGCGGTGTTCCTTTTGCTTTCCAACATCGTTTACAATGGGGATAACAAATATTATGGCTCATGCATTGCTGTAATATTTCGGATCCACATACGTTTCATGGGTTACGCTTTAGCCATTGACCACTTGAAGTTGTCTTTTATTTGATTGCAGACGACAGGATCTTTTCAGATGTTTTACATCATTCCACAAGATTTTACATCCGGTTCCCTTAGGATATACTAAATATTATGGCTCACTCATTGACACTGTAGTACAGGGTTGTACAGTGGAGTAGCATACAGGTGAGTAATCTTTGGTAGAGTGGAGGGGCATAGAGTGTCAAAGTGGCGTACAGCAGCATAGAATAAACTACTGTGATATACACTGGTATAGACTGGAGGACAGTGTTGTATAGTGGAGTAGCATAGAGTTGAGTTGAGTTTGTACATTGGTTGGCAGACTCACATATACTTTTTTTGTGTATTTTTTATTGAGCATTTCAAATTAATATCAACAATGTATGCACATCACACTTCTCAAATAATATATGAAAAAATAAAGTTCAACCATCCTATTTGAACATGTAACATTCCATTTGGACATGTAACATTCCATTTACAAATATTTCACAGTATTAACTATGCTTCAGCCGGATGGCACTAGTCATTGGGATACTCTAGGCATCAGATAGCACAGAGACATGTGTAAAGTGACGTGAATGCTGAGCTGTATTCCATTCTGCTCTATAGATGACAGGTAGGCCTGGAAAGGGGCCCAGAAGTTTTTGGGATGTGAGATCAGGGGTTGCATCTGTGCAATATCCTCCCCTACTTTCTAGCATTGACACATACTCTCCAGCCATCCCGAAGCTGTGGGGGGACAAGCACTACCCCATCGCAGTGCTACCTCTCTTTTAGCAAGTAGCTGCGCCATGGACACCAACCTCTGGGCGATGCATGGCACCTTGAGGGTATATCCCAATTATGCCATTAGTGGACAAGGTGCAAGCCCTGCACCCGTCATACCTGAGATCCATTCGAACACCGTCACCCAGTAAGCCTGTACTATAGAGCAGGTCCAGGCGAGGTGTGCGAAGTCAGGTCCCGCATCTTGGCACTTAGCACAGGCATCAGATCTGGTATAGTCAAACTTAGCAATATCGGATGGGGATATATAATATCGATGTAAAAATGTAAAGTGTAACAATTTGTGGCGTTGACACATAGAAATGTGCTGCATCTGTGTGCAGCAGTATGCCCACATTTTGTCATTGATTTTCATCCGGAGTTCTGTCGCCCAAACTTTATGCACTCTATTGGTAGTGTTGGGTTTTAGTTCAAGACAGGCGCCATATAGTCTAATAATAATGTGTCCTCTCTCGGTAGTCAAGATTGTCAGTCGGGCAAAATCATCAGGAGGGAGTGGATAGGCAGGGTGGAGCGATCGTAACTTGTTGCGCAGTCTCCTGAAAATAAATTGGTCCATGTATGGAATATCCCTATCCCATGGTCCCTCCAAAAGGGGAGTAACATGCCCATCAGGGAACAAGTCCCCCATAGTGTGGAGGTCATACCTATGAAGGGTGCCTTGGACTAGTTTCTCCCTAGCGAGAGGGAGCCAAGGGTTGTCATGCAGCGGGATGGCGTTGGAATAGAGGGGGCCACCTCCCAATGTGCCGTGCATACGGCGCCATGCCCAACAGGTAAAGGACACCGTTTGTATGTCCACATTGTCAAGTAGGATTCCCTTGGGTAGAAACTGGTGTGCCTGATTCTTTGAAGAACCACTATTTCAGGGCGTCAATAGGGTATTCGAGTGTCAGGATGGTACGAACGGTATGTGTAATGGCATTGAGCTGCTAGATAATATAAATGTAAGTCAGGGACACATAGACCCCCGTGCTCATAAGGGAGTGCAAGTGTTGTCCCAACAAATACGGGGACAGGTTCCTGCCCATATTAATCACAAAAGGGTTCCTCTTAGTGTGTTGAAAAAGTAATGTGTTAAGGGAATAGGGATGTTCAATCAATCAATCAATCAACATTTCTAGAGTGCACTACATTACCGTGAGAGTCTCAAGGTGCTGGGGGGGGCGCTACTGATCGAACAGCCAGGTCTTGAGTAACCTCCTGAAGGTCAGCAGGTCTTGGGTCTGTCGTAGGCTCAGTGGGAGGGTGTTCCAGGTCTTGGCGGCGAGGTGGGAGAAGGATCTCCCGCCGGTGGTTGTTCTTCGGATGCACGGAATGGTGGCAAGTGCGAGGTCGGCGGAGCGGAGCTGGCGGTTGGGGATGTAGAAGGAAAGTCGTCTGTTGAGGTAGGCTGGGCCGGTCTTGTGGAGTGCCTTTTGTGCGAGGATGAGGAGCTTGAAGGATATCCTCTTGTTGGCGGCCAGCCAGTGCAGGTTTCTCAGGTGCGGGTGATGTGGCCGTGGCGTGGTACGTTGAGGATTAGTCGTGCCGAGGCGTTTTGGATGCGTTGCAGTCGTTTGATGAGCTTGGTCGGGGCTCCCGTGTAGAGGGCGTTTCCGTAGTCGAGTCTGCTGCTGACGAGGGCCTGGGTGACCGTTCTTCTTGTATCTGTCGGGATCCACCTGTAGATCTTGCGGAGCATGCGGAGGGTGTTGAAGCAGGAGGAGGAGACGCCATTGACTTGCTTGGTCATGGAGAGCGTTGAGTCGAGGATGATTCCCAGGTTGCGTGCGTGGTCGGTGGGTGTCGGGGCTGCCCCCAGTGCCGTCGGCCAGCAGGAGTCGTCCCAGGCTGAAGGGTTGGAGCCGAGGATGAGGACCTCTGTTTTGTTCATGTTCAGCTTCAGTCAGCTGATCTTCATCCAGTCGGCGACGGCCTTCATTCCTTCGTGGAGGTTGGCTTAGGCAGTGATGGGGTCCTTGGTGAGGGAGAAGATCAGTTGAGTGTCGTCGGCGTAGGAGATTATGTTGAGGTCGTGCTGTCGGGCGACGTGTGCGAGCGGGGCCATGTAAATGTTGAACAGTGTCGGGCTGAGGGAGGATCCCTGGGGTACGTCGCAGATGATCTCAGAGACTTTGGATCAGAATGGGGGGAGACGGATGCTCTGGGTTCTGCCGGAGAGGAAGGAGGTGGTCCATTCCAGGGCTTTAGGATAGGATAGGATAGGATAGGATAGGATATAGTTTTGTATAGCGCTCGAATGCCGGAGCGTCTTGGCGCTCGTGGGTACAGAGGGAACACAGTCCTCAAGTGCGATCTTCTTGGAAAAGCCAGGTCTTTGTCTCGTATCCCTATGGCGTGGAGGCGTGCGCGTAATGTGCGGTGGCAGATGGTGTCGAAGGCAGCGGAGAGGTCCAGGAGGATGAGGGCTGCTGTCTCACTGTTGCCCAGCAGGGTCCTGATGTCATCGGTGGCAGCGATGAGGGCGGTCTCGGTGCTGTGGTTGCTGCGGAACCCTGACTGGGAAGGGTCGAGGATTCTGTTTTCTTCGAGGTATCGGGTTAGCTGTCTGTTGATGACCTTCTCGATGACCTTGGTCAGGAACGGGAGCAGAGAGATGGGCCGGAAGTTCTTGAGGTCTCTAGGGTCTGCCTTGGCTTTTTTGAGTAGGGCGTTGATCTCGGCTTGTTTCCAGCTCTCTGGGAAGATTGCGGTCTTGAGAGAGAGATTGATGACGTTGAGTAGGTGGGGTGCGATGGAGCTGCTGGCTTTGCTGAAGATGTGGTGCGGGAATGGGTCTGACGGGGAGCCGGAGTGGATTGTGCTCTTGATGGTGTCATCGATGCTCACGCTGGTCCAGGCTAGCAGGGGGTCGTGGTCGATGGTGTGCGGTGAGTCTGTTGTGTTGCTGTCTGTTGGGGCTGTCTAGGTGTTGAAGCTGTTGTGGATGACTGCTATCTAGCGGTGGAAAAAAGTGGTGAGGGAGTCGCACAGGGCTTGCGACGGCAGAATGTTGTTGGTGTTGGAGCTGGTGTTGGAGAGTTCCTTCACAATGTTGAAGAGCTCTTTGCTATTGTGTGCGTTGTTGTCGAGGCGGTCTTTGAAGGAGGTCCTCTTGGCAGTCCTGATGAGGTGATGGTGGTTGCGGGTGGCGTCCTTGTGGGCTGCGTGGCTATCCGGAGTCTGTTCGTTGTGCCATCTCTTCTCTAGTTTGGAGGCTAGGAGTTCAGGGGTGAACCAGCTGGCCCTCTTGCTGGTGTCTCTGTGGGGGGGGTTCTTCAGCGGGGCGAGGGTGTTGGCGCAGTCGTTGATCCAGCGTCTGAGGCTGTGGGCAGCGTCGTCGGTGTTGGAAGGTTTGGTGGTTGGGCTGAGAGCGAGGTTTGTGTGTAGTTGTTTTTTGGTGATTTTTCTCCAGTAGCGGCGAGGGATCTGTTGGGTGCGGTGGTGTGTGGTGGGATTCTGGAAGGAGAAGTGGATGCAGCGGTGGTCGGTCCAGAGGAGTTCGGTGGTGTGGCTGAAGGCAACGTGGGGGCTTGCGGAGAAGATGGGGTCAAGCGTGTGGCCGACGGAGTGGGTAGGCGTTGGGACGAGTTGCCTCAGTCCGAGGTTGGCGAGGTTATCAATCAGGGTTGTCGAGTTGCTGTCGTTGTTCTCAAGGTGAAAGTTCAGGTCTCCGAGGAGGATGTAGTCGGTGGAGGTCAGGGTGTGCGTCCTGATGAAGTCGGCAATGGAGTCGCTGAACTGGGGTCGGGGTCCGGGGGGTTTGTAGATGAGGATGTCTCTGAGGGTGGACTTGGGGTCTGTGTGTATCTGGAAATGCATGTGTTCGGCAGTGCTGAGAGTGTCGTCGGTGCTGGTCGAGACCCTGATGCTGTTCTTGTGGACAATGGCGATTCCTCCTCCGACTCCATTGGTGCGGTCTCTGCAGGTGATCTTGTAGCCGTCTGGGATGGCTATGGCGATGTCGGGTGCGGAGGAGTCGTTCATCCAGGTCTCTGTCAGGAAGGCGACGTCCGGGGATGTTGTGTCGAGCAGGTCCCAGAGCTCGACAGCATATCTGCGTGCAGGGCGGGTGTTCAGTAGGATGCATTGGAGGTGGTTGAGGTCTTTCTTGGCAGGTTGTTCTGCAGCTCTGAGGCTGGTGTAGCTGCAGTTCAGGCAGGTGAAGGGACCGTGTGTGCGTTTTGGGTGGCCTTGAAGCAGGTGTGGGTCTGTCTGGGGTTGAGAGCGTGGAGTGTGCTGGCATCGTAGCGGTGGTGGTCGTCGTGGCGTGTGCGGGGACCAGGGGCTCTGGCACTGGGCAGTGGCCGCCATAAATAGGGATGTGGGAGGGAGGAGCAGTTGGGAGGCGGGAGGCAGGGGCAGCGAATGGGCAGTGAGGGGGCGGGGCCGCAGGGGATGCAGTGGCGGGAATGGGAGCGGCGAGGGCACCGAAGGCAACCGGGCACAATCAGGGGCAGCGAGGGGGAACAGAAGGCAAGAGGACAAAGAAATGAAGGGGCAACGAGGGGTACAGAAGGCAAGCAAAACGGGCACAAGTCAGGGGCAGCGAGGGGGAACAGAAAGCAAAACGGGCACAAATCAGGGGCAGCGAGGGGGAACAGAAGGTAAAACGGGCACAAATCAGGGGCAGTGAGGGGAACAGAAGGCAAGAGGGCACAGAATGAAGGGGCAACGAGGGGGACAGAAGCCAAGCAAAACAGGCACAAATCAGGGGCAGCGAGGGGGAACAGAAGGCAAAGCGGGCACAGACGTCAGAAGACAGTATGGGCAGTACAGGGAAGACAGACAGACAGTGACAGAGATACAAACCTAAGGCCTACCACTGGCCACCAGGGATGAGGCGCAGGTGGTAGTCTGCGGGTGGAGGAGGGCCTCAGTTTCTACAGCAGCGGCAGCTGGGGCAGGGTCAGGACACACAGGCGGAGCTGTGTGGTGGGGGAGCGACCTACCATCAAGGTCAAGGGTTGAATGTTAGTGAAGAGCTTTAGAAAGCAAGGCAGGACAACCATCTTTATAATTGCAATTCGCCCAGCTATTGACAAAGGTAGTTTTATCCAACGCTCCACCTGTGCATTGAGATCTGACAGAGCTGGCCCGTAATTTTGTTGTCGTACCTGCTCCTTTTCTCTGTGGATGTGGATGCCCGAGTGTTTTTTTCCATCAGGTGCCCATTTAACAGGGAGCTCAGCCGGGGGAGGAGCTGTCGCGTCTGTTAACAGGAACAGCTCTGACTTGGCCCAATTTATACGGAGGCCTGAGAAGACACTAAATCTGACTATTTCCTGCTTAAAAAGGGGGAGATTGAGGTGGGGCTTGCAGATGAACAGTAAAATGTCGTCTGCAGACAGTGATATTAGTAAAGGCCGATGGGTGAGTTGGAACCCGCGATGCAAGTGGCGCTCCTGCATCACCTGGACCAGAGGATCCATTGCCATTATAAATAAAAGAGGGTGCAATGAGCACCTTTGCCGAGTACAACGCAGAATCAGGAACGCATCTGATATAGCACCGTTCACTCTAATGCGGGCCGTCGGATTGGAATATAGTAGCATAATTAGCAATATGAACTGGGGGTAAAGCCCAGTTTGCCTAACACAGCCCAGAGAAAAGGCCACTCGAGGGAGTTGAAGGCCTTCTCTGCATCGAGAAATGCCACTACAGCGGGCATGGCGGGAGACATTTTATTAAGCACGGCAAAAGCAGTACGTAGATTCAAGTAGGTGGACTGGTGTGGAACGAACCCATACTGTGCCGAGGAGACGAGCTGCTCCATTAGCAAGGCTAATCGGGTTGCTAGTACCTTGGCCAAAATTGTATTATTTAACTTGAACAGAGATAGTGGGCGATGTGACACACAATTAGCAGGATCTTTACCGGGTTTCAGCAGCAAGGTGAGGACTGCCTCTCGGGGCGTGGGGGGTAAAGTGCCAACCTGCATGGCCTCGTTGCATAGTGCCAACAATCTTGGTGCAAGTTGTTGCTTATACACTTTATAAAATGCCCCCCTGTTAGTCAGTCGAGCCCAGGTGCTTTTGAGCCTTCTAGAGTGCCAATAGCTTGGGTCACCTCCTCTAGGGTGAGTGGCTCAGTGAGGAATTGTCTCTGACCATCCTCAAGCCATACAATGGCAGCATCCGCTAGGTATGCTGATAGTGTCTCAGGGTCATTAGTTAGTTACCTGAGAAGAGTACAATTTTTGGTAGTAAGTACAGAGCGTGGCCATGATACGTTCTGTGCTCGTAATGGCCCCTACATTCATCGCTCGGAGTTCTGCGACATAATTAACCGATCTGTTGGGGCGAGGAATGCGAGCAAGGGTGCGGCCAGGTCTCTTACCCTCACAAGAGCGACGAGCTTGAGAGTGTTTACTCTGATATGCGGTTTCCCCTTCTGCCAACTCGCGATATTCAGCCAGTAGTTCTGCCCATCGAGTCAGTCCAGGCGCTCGATCAGTCTCCTCGCTATGCTCCATCTCCTGCAGTTTTGTTTCAATCCAGCTTAATTGTGTGCGTATATCTCTAAGAATACCCACCTGCTTAGATATACACATCCCTCTGCTGAAGGCCTTAAAAGCCTCCCACAAGGTCGCATGTGAGGGCACAGTTCCTGCATTGTGCTAAAAATATTAAAGAATGCACCTATGATTCTCACTACAGAACACTTGGTCCCAGGGAGAATCGCTGTTGAAACACAAGCTGAACTCAAGGCCACTTCCATATGTAATCTGAAGTTTCAATAATACTGGATTGTGATCTGATAGTGTTCTAGGGAGCACTGTTACCTCGGTTATCCACTAGTGAGATGTGACCGACAATAGCTAATAGCCTAATCGAGTCCAGACCGAAAGGGGCGCTGAACAGAAGATGTATCTGGATAGCGTAGGGTGATGGGTACGCCATGCATCATGCAGCATATAAGTCTAGGACCCTAGGTTTGTCAAATGGAAGTGTGCTAGCGGAATCGGGGTCCAAACAAAGTGGTAAATTAAGATCCCCACCAATAATAAAATGGTACACCACAAATCTGTCCTGTTGGGAAAAGAGGTTTAAAAAAAATCAGGGTCGTCAGTGTTAGGGGCATATTTATTGACTAATAATGTACTTTTGTCTCCCAGCGTTCAATGTACTAGCAGATATCGGCCTGCCATGTCCGAGTGATTGGAGTGATAAAGAAAAGGTACAGTTTTATGAATTAAGATACAGGTACCACGCGAGTAGGAACTGTAACATGAGAAATATCGATGTGTGCCCCAGTTCCTAGCAAACATATGGTCAGCACATGGGGAGAAATAGGTCTCCTGAAGAAAACCAATGTTATCGGAACATCTATTAAGATATGTTGGTACCTGTTTCTCTTTGCGGGCATTGTTAATACCACGTAGATTCCATGTAACTACACCTAGGTCGATGGACGTGACCATGTTGTGGAGTTAGTATGAATTGATCATACATCGGACCGAGGGCCTTGTGCCATACAACAGTAGGTGGTGTATGCTAAGATACGATGTGCAACATCAAAAAACATTTCATCTCTAGTAAAAGAGTCCCACAGAAGAGTACCACTCCCCACCCACACTAGATCCAACATTATCCTGTGAATCCCATTTAGTCCCTCAAGAAAGAAAGAAAAACATAAACCACAACAATCTAAAATGGTGTTCACCATGGGGGCATGGGAGCAACTCAGTCTCCGGCAGTTCCTACAAAGTAAAGAGTCAAAGCTGGAATGCGGTGCTTGCCAACATGAATTCGGATACGCAAGCGAGGAGATATTCAATATGAGTCATTTGCTGATGTATATACAAGGAGGCAAGAGGATCAAACATCAGACCCAGTAGCCAACCACTCCCCCATTCTCATTTCAAGATGTGGTGGGCGGGCTCCTGTGTCCCCTTGTCCCATTAGCATCCGGGGGCGCATGGTCATTCTATGGAGATCCAGCATGGATAGTTTTATAATAGGCCTTGGCGTCTAAAGGGGTGTTTCCGCCGAGCTTCCTGTACTATTGGGGTGAAATCAGGGAAGATGGGGATATTCGAACCTTGGTATTGAAGAGGACCCTTTTCCTGGGCCAACCGCAGCGCTGTGTCTCTGTCCCTATAATTGAGCAGACATGCTATAAGAAATCGTGGTGAAGCACCTTCCGGAGGTCGGGGGCCAAATGAGCTGTGTGCAGGTTAAACTACAGAAGTATTGGAGAAACTAGGGCGCCCCATGTCGTTATTTTCTACAATTGCCGAGATGCAAATGTTATTCCTACGAGATCTGGCATCCAGGTCCTCGTTCTTGATTGCCATTTGTTTTAAAAGGCGCTCCATTTTATCTATGCGCTTCTGCGTTGTCACAGAGTTATCCTCCAGGCTGGAGATCCTTTCTTCAGCGCCATCAATCCTCATGTTCATCTGCTCACTGTTCATCTGCTCGCACAGACTGTCCATGTGGCCAGTTAGTGTATCGAAGCATGCATCCATGGATCTGAAGCTCGCCTTGAGTTTGACCATCACAGCCGAGATGTCACATGGGGGGGCTGCAGCACCACCTTGTCCAGAGGGCTCTTCTGAATCTGACTGGTAACTGCGGTGACCCGACCCGTCAGAACGACTCATGTCATGTCTTCAGTAAGCGAATACCGCGGGTAGAGGGGGAGGGTGTGCACTCAGCATCTTCAATCCTCCCCCCCAGCTAGGCCTGTCCCACAATTGTTGTACAGGCTTTAGTCAACATCGTGGAGTTTCTGGACGCGTGGGGAGCTACCACCCAGGGTGGGTCCCCCTATTATGGGGGAATGTCCAAAATCTAGCAAGGCGGGTTGCATGAAGTGCCACATGTGGGGCCCCCAGCGTTGTGTCTATATGTGTAGAGATGTCCGTGGGTCACAACTTCTGTCACGCAGTGTGTCAGTAGGCAGGGATCCTATCCCCAGCTCCCCAATTCTGGGTGTAAGCAGGCAGTGCGGCAGATCAGCTCCCAGAATCTGCTCACATAAGACCAGAGGATCAATCTGCAAACAGTGGGGAGTACAGGCCAGTGGGGGGCAATGTACTCAACATTCCCTGTCTCTTCGTAGCCCCATACCGGCCGGTGTCCAGACGATGGTCTATATCTCAAGCACCCCCTGCTATGAAGCAGATGATTTAGGCTACTGTCTCTCGGGGGGATGCCAAGTAGACGGGTGAGCGCAGCACCTCCCTTTTGCACAGCTCCACATGTGCCAGGAGTTCGGCTTGGTTAAATAAGGTCAAAGCTCACAGACTGGACTCAACATTCTTCACCCGCAGCAGCCTCCCATGAGCGTTGTATAAGGGCATTTGCAGGGCTCCAGCCACGCACTGCAGGCAGCCGCCAGGGGGAGGCACAGCCTGCGGCACTCAGACAGCCACTCAGGCTGCACTTTGCCCACTCTCCGGACTCGCAGCAGTCCACTGCCTCACAGCTCTGGGATCAGGAGCAGGGCTGCGGGCCAAGTCTGAAGGAGCCAACCGCTCAGTAGCCCACACATGGAGGAGGAGGGAGGGGCGTGTCGGCAACCGACAAGATCGAGCGATCTCGGCCTGTTGCAGCAGGGCCTTCGAGGCAATGTTGGGGGCACCGCAACACTCCTGATTCCCCTCAGCTTTAGGTAACAGTGGTGTGTGAGGGCATCGCCCCCGCGTCTCCTCGAGCCACAACACTCCCAGTATGCAGTGGGGACACCAGCGTTAGTATAACGCAGTGGCGAGCAGCATATCCGAGACCGCCGGATCCTGAGCCTCACTAAGATGCAGCCATAAGGCTACTCAAATGAGCAGCATGATAACCCGGGTTGGTGAATATATGGCTTTAGCAGTTTCAGACTCCATGCACCACTACAGCAGCGATGATGGCTCTCATAGGATGTACCACAAATTCAGCAGCACCTGGAGAAGCACCTCCAGACTGTTGGCTGTCTTGTAGTTTCTTGATGTGATTTCACACATTCAGAAAGTACAGGCTTGGCTTCCAGTGTTAATCGGCCTCTTTTGGACACTCCACAGCTGGGAACATAGCAGGTCTTCTGCTCCTGGACAACCTCTCCTCCAGTATGGCTAGGCCTAGGCTCTCTCCCTGAGCAGTCATACAGCCTTCTTGGTGCTAGGCAGAACCACAGCTTCTCCAGCTAGTTTTAAAGACTTTGGGTGATATACACTCACCTCTGCGAAACTGGCTGACATGCAGATACCAGCCCTGCATCACAGTACCTCTGTGAGTACCCTGCAAAATATTCTCTTTCATGGTCAAGAGGAACTGGAAACTGCATAAACGTTATGTGGACACAACCATTATACTCATTTTCCAGACAGGACGTGGATGTACTACCTAAGGTCCTGGCACTGGTTTGAAGTGTTCCTTTTTTGATGGCTTCTTTGGCTGTAGTGCAGGCAAAAATGCAGATACCACATGGTCAAGCCTTTCTGAAAGGTAATATCTCTCACAACACGTAGTTATGGGCATCCATCATCCACTTTTATGACATAGTAATAAGGATATACAAAAAGGGAGGCCGTGCCTTGAAACATCCTCACCATTAACAATAGAATCTCCGGGCAGACTTCTTCCCTACTAACTATCAAATAGTAGTGTCCAGGAAGAGCAACCCCTTAGTAAAAGGTTCTCATAAAATTTCCAAGGGAATCCTAGTCTCCATCCTTCCACATGCCATTGTGTGGGTCTGCACCCTACAGCCTCAGGAATGCAGGCAATACCCTCAAGGAAGGTACATTTTGCCCCAAACCGTTTCTGTGAACTCCCCTTCCGTTACTCTGTGCCCTATAACCTGGAAGTACAACTAACTAATTGCCATGAATAAGTACCCAATTAGATACACGTTCTATACAGGTATTGAATACTGTTCTGCAGCTGAAAGATGAGTGCAGATTGAAGAGAGAAGCCGGGATTATTGCCCCAGGTTTCTGGAAAAACATGGCCCACGTGACAGGTCAGGAAAACAATGCTTACTTCATATCCAAAACACCAGTTTCATGTCACCTTCCTCCATACATTCGCAAACATAAAAGCTGTGTCATGCAAAAATTTTTATGCTGTATTCTGAAAATATAATTTCCATTTATGTTATATATTTTGCATGTCATACACTACATTTTTCCTTTATCATTTATGGACATTTTCTTGACAAGACTCTGATAAATCGAATGCAACACAATTTAAATTGAAATTCGGTGAAATATGCTTCCACCTTATGCGCCCACAGTTGCCACGTGTACCCATGTCATGGATTTTACTTGGAAAAACAAAGTATTCCAGGGGCCATGTTATACAAAGTGCCCTGGGGGAGCAACGTGTGTTTGCGCCAGGGCACTTTTGTATTACAGAAGGGGCAGCAGACAAGTGTGCAGCCCCTTCTGGACTACAGATAGCGCTGGTGCACATATAGCGTCAGCACTAGCATCAGATGGGGTTCTCTCATTTGCAATTTTGTGGGCATCCCCCAAGGGGAGGAAGGGTCCAACCCAGTGCTATTTTGTGAAACATGGTTGGCGCAAACAGGGGTGCCCATGATGAAACTATAAGCTCAATACCTTGTGGCAAATGCAAAAAGAACAATTGATGGACAGAATGCAGAACAATGTCATACATTCACCCTAGTACGCAGACCTGGGCCTAAATCCATCGTTTTTTTGCTGCCATTCCAGTTTGAACCTAGCCATATGCAAACCAGTCTTCACCCTGCGCCCAATGGGAACAGTCCAGCCAAACTTGCCAGGCCAGGTCCTCCCTGAACTGGAAACAAGCATCCTAGGACCGGTTTCGGGCTTTCAGCCCTTATCAGCCAGGATATCTTGACTCCAGTGGCATGGAGAGCACGGGACACACATCTGGGCATACCCGTCCCACTCCGGGTGACAAATGCAAAAATAACAATTGATGGACAGGGTGCAAAACAATGTCATACATTCACCTCAGTACAGAGATCTGGGCCTTGTGGAGCATCCCCATCCAGTGCCGGCGCCGCGACTGCCACCATGAGCTGCTCCCAGGCCAGTGGTGGCCAGTCTTAAGAATTACAGGGATAAAAAGGCCAGTCCAGGAGCAGTAGGACCATGGAGCTAATACTCTATGACAATGTGTGTATATTCCTATTCCCAGATTACACTCTGGCCATCTAGTGACGTAGGGCCTCCTTCCTGGGAGTAAAGAAAAGCTTGAGGCAGGCAGGACTGACTTATTCGATACTTTCCCCAGTAAAATTGAAGGTAATGGTGAACAACACCAGCTATTTCTTCACTGAGACAGCCGATGCCTGGGACTGGGTGAGCAGATTCTTATATTCCTGACTATCACTAAATCGCAATGGGTCAGTGACCCACCTTGATGGCGAACTGATTTTGGGACTTACTGTATCTGGTGACGGTTTGCCAACCGCCCCCCAGACCCTCTCCTTAGGTATAGTTTTGCATTAAAATATGCCACTGGGATAATCCCACCTGTGGGTCGGTTTGTTGATTGTTTGGACAGTTGGAGTTTTCTTGACCTCCCTGGGTTGGGAGTTAGTGGTTCTAGTTTACTTATTGACAAGGTCACATAATATGCATTTGCTCAGCCCTGTGTATTGCCTGTCTCACATGCTACCACCCACCAGAATTATGAGGGGCCCCTCCCTCCACTGGTGCGTGTCTCCCCGCCCTTGCCTACACATTATGCTATGGCCAGGCTGCATATCTTAACGTGGAATGTCCAAAGTATGGGGACAGCAAACAAGCTTCACACAGTACAAAAATATATTGGAAGGCGTGAAGCCCAGATAGCCTTTCTCCAAGATACCCGTAATGCAGGAGGGGAAGACACGCGTGTCCAGGAGCGTTGGTGTGGTCAATGTTGCAGCACTACTTATTCAGGCTTTATATGGGTTAGGCCTGCATTTCCCTTTCGATGCATGGCCATTGAAATAGACCCTGAAGGGCGAAATGTTCTGGTGGAGTGACAGTTAGATGGCAGGCCCCTTTTATTAGCCCGTATGTATGCGCTGAATGTAGCACAGCAAGCCTTCTTGGCCCATCTCTCTGTCATGTTTACCAGATTTGCGCATATGCCTTTGATTATTAAAGGGGATTTTAAATGTGTCTTAAACCCGCAATTAGATCCCTCCAAACAAGACAAAAGGGTAATACTTTAGTTATAACTGCATTCCAAATGTTGCGTTGGAAAATTGGAAGTTATTGCACACCCACTGTAGCGGCATTCCGTAGCTCCTTGTAGCTTCTGAGACTCCTTTGCCTAGCGTGTTAATTTTCATACACTATGTCCATGAGAGGTCAGAATGACGTTCAGTTTTAAACACAATGGACATGAGGTATTAAAAGCTTTTGGGTAAAAATAATGCCTTATGTGAATATCTAAATGGTTCACGCTATGGGCATTAGGTCTCATGAAATTATGAGCAAGTGCAGTAGGCAGATGCCACCGGACATGTCAGCATGAACTAGGAATTGCCATTTCTTCATATCACAAGATTGATTAATGTTTTATTTGCATTTATAGTATTTATTGTGAGATGTCACTCAAAATGGTATTTATTTTCAAATCGAAACGCAATGGGCAGCTTGCATTCTTTACATTATGTAATGGCTTTGATCACTCTTATGTGGAAATGACGCCCATGCTTGCAGACCCTCTCTAATGTATTATGAGCACGTGTGTAGTCTCTCTCTGTGAATTGCAAATCAGTGAAAGGAATAAGTGACAAGCATAGTATCTGCTTCCTGACCCATGAGCAAGGAGACTGATGTCTCCGAAACATGTATGGATATTCATGTATATCCTGATTAAACTATTGAACAGCAGAGGAGACCTGTGGATTATTGCTGAGTGATGCAGCACTAAGGACTGGTTTAATATATGTATACACATATGTATATATATATAAATTGTGGTGTAAATGTAGTGATTATACACATTTATTTTTTCGAAGTTATATATTGAGTTATATTTTCCTGGGTTTATTTATATTTATTTTGTAATGTAATGTGAATATTCTATTGTTAAAATATGTGTATATGTTGTTTATTGTTTGGTTTATGTTTTCTTTAATGTATAATGTCATTATTTTTATGATGAGTAATTAAAAATTTACTTATTTTAGCAATATTGCTGTTGTCATTGTGTGATGCGATATTTTCGACAATTTACATGTTTGTTTAAAGGGAATGATATTTTTGTAACTAATTTTTTTGTATTCAATATTAGTAAAAAACTGTATTGTTCACAGCGATATTTTTGCTCTTTATAATTGTTGTTTGGTTAGATAAGTATAGAAAGGCCATATTTTTGTTCACAAGATTTATTTTTGAATATTTTTGTGTATAGATATTTTGTGCCTCGATATTCCGTCATTGAACCCTCCAACCCTGTAGCAGTCTGTGTCTCATTCATTAAAAATGTCTTCACTGAATTTAGCACACTCCTTACGGCTTCAAGCAAAGAGGCCTTCAGACTGACTTGTGCTGCGCCCATAATGCTGCAGAGGAGAAGGACTTGCTACATCTTACTTGATCCTGCCCTCCCATAATGAACATTGGGAAAATGTTACCCCTGCTATTGTTAATATGACTGAGAAAAAAGAAGCACATGGGTCCAAACCAGTGCTTAATTTGTGTCAGTGGCTTCCAGTGCTCAGCATCGGCACTTATTTCACAGGGCCATGTCTACTGAATTTTCCGTCCCTGGGCATTGGGCCCAGTAATGATTACAAATGAATGTATCTGTTCTCCTTTTGATGTCTGCCTGGTATGGCTGACCCACCCAGACCCAGAAATGATGACTGCATCACAATAGTAAAGTCAGCAGTGCATACCTGCCTTTCACCAAGGCACATCATCATTTTCTAATTCCATTGGTAAATTGTTATGGAGGGCAGCTGATGGCTGTGCTGGGAGGGAGCAGGCTGGCAAAGTTCTGTACAAACTTTAGAATGTCGTGGAGCAATTTAAAAGTACATAGCATACTGTTTGTATCAGTTTGCACTGAACTGAAACCAGTTGAAGCGGTGTATAATACTGCCTTTACGTGCTTGTGGCCTGGGCCCACCAAAACCTGCAGTCACTGTCAGAACTCAGTGCGCATGTGCTGCTCTGCACTGACACTATATAAAAATTGCTACCACTCTAATTGCTCAGCGGCATGAGCATGGCAATGGCAGTATTGCAGAGAGCAAGCACGGCAGGCCAAGCAGAACTGTAGGCACTGGCACCTGCCTGCTTGGCCTCCACTGATTAGAGCATGACGGTGACCTGCTGTGAGCAGCCATCACCATATCATAATTCCTCACTGAGCCAGTTAGTGGAGGTGGATAGGTCATTGGGGGGGATGGTGTGTGTGTGTATGTATGTGTAAATCGCTGATTCTGTGGGGCGGGGCATGTATGTGTGTATCCTCACCCTAGCCTGACATTAGCAAAGTGCATTAACCCTTGGTAGTGTCTGCCAGGTACTTTTTTCTGTTATGTTTGTATTTATTATCTTTAAAACACCTTTTATTATGCATTTTTGCAAAGTTACTATCCATTTATAACTTTATATCAAAGTTGGCCCATTTTTGTAGCTTATAGAGCCACAAAAAATAAAAAGAATGTGTGAGTGCTTTGAAGTCTGCCAGGCATGTGCTAGAGTAGGTACTAAAGCAACTGGCTCTCATCCAGCACGGGCACTGAAAAGAGTCCTTACAGCATGGCCATTAAAGCAACATTTTGACATGCAACTGAGAAGCCCAAGGCACTGCCAACCACTCTCAGTACATCACGCCTGCAAAGGATGTGTCTTCAAGTCATGAGGAACTATAATAAGGTCATCCAGGTGTCCCTTTTCATGCTGCACAGTAATTCTCCCAACCAACCTCCCCCTCCCGACCAAATCATGGAAAACTGTGTGCCGGCTCATTTCAAAAACCACTTTGAAAAATACAACCTGCACAACACCTTCCAATCAGGGTTTAGGAAAGGCTGCAGCACAGAGACTGCAATACTGAACATTGTAGATGACCTACAACAAAATGGTCGCACACTGCTGACCTACCTGCGTGTTACCCCAAAGAACTGTTGTCCCTGTAGTTAGCGTCGGCGGATACATCTATGCTCGTGTCGTGAGTGCAAGTGTGAATAGCGTTAGCCATCCCTGGACACGTGTTTCGAGGTAGTTGCCTCTCGTCAGCAGGGAGTAGGAAAGAGTGTAGGGTTGCAATGTAAGCTGCTAAAATCATTATCAGGTCTAGTACCTCTCGTAGCAACGCAGGTGCGTAACCTGAGTCCGTCGACTCCCCGGCTCAGAGAGCCACTAAATAGTTACAACAAAATGGTCGCACACTGCTGACCTACCTGCGTGTTACCCCAAAGAACTGTGGTCCCTGTAGTTAGCGTCGGCGGATACACCTATGCTCGTGTCATGAGTGCAAGTGTGAATAGCGTTAGCCATCCCTGGACACGTGTTTCGAGGTAGTTGCCTCTCGTCAGCAGGGAGTAGGAAAGAGTGTAGGGTTGCAATGTAAGCTGCTAAAATCATTATCAGGTCTAGTACCTCTCGTAGCAACGCAGGTGCGTAACCTGAGTCCGTCGACTCCCCGGCTCAGAGAGCCACTAAATAGTTACAACAAAATGGTTGCACACTGCTGACCTACCTGCGTGTTACCCCAAAGAACTGTGGTCCCTGTAGTTAGCGTCGGCGGATACACCTATGCTCGTGTCGTGAGTGCAAGTGTGAATAGCGTTAGCCATCCCTGGACACGTGTTTCGAGGTAGTTGCCTCTCGTCAGCAGGGAGTAGGAAAGAGTGTAGGGTTGCAATGTAAGCTGCTAAAATCATTATCAGGTCTAGTACCTCTCGTAGCAACGCAGGTGCGTAACCTGAGTCCGTCGACTCCCCGGCTCAGAGAGCCACTAAATAGTTACAACAAAATGGTCGCACACTGCTGACCTACCTGCGTGTTACGCCAAAGAACTGTGGTCCCTGTAGTTAGCGTGACCTACACAGATCTCTGGACGAAGGCCAGACCTGCCTCTTAGTCCAAGTCCTCCTGGACCGCTCAGCGGCCTTTGACACTGTCAACCATGACATCCTCCTTAACATCCTCGCACTACCTGCAGGTATCAATGACGCTGTGCTTCAGTGGTTTGCTTCCTTCCTGAATGAATGCTCATAGTTAATCAAATTAGACCACTCCATCTCAAAAGTAACACCAGAATTACAAGGAGGTCCGCAAGGGTCTCCTGCCGTATTCAACCACTATATCAAACCCCTTGCAATGATCCTGAAACAAGCCAGAATTGGCTATCACATGACACTCAAATCTACATAAAAATTTCATCAGCTAAAAACATTTAAACAGCACTCCCTCCATGGTTCAATCCTGGCTGTCCAAAAGCCATCGTAAGCTTAATCCTTGCAAAACCGAACTCCTATTCATCCAACCAAAAAAAAAAGTCCTTCCCTGTTGATATCTGGCTTGACGGCCTCACTGCATTAAACTGCAAATTATCCATCTCTATCTCTGTAAAATCTCTGAGAATTACACTAGACAAAAACCTGACTATTAAAGAGTATATTAATGCCTCAGCTAAACTTGCCTTCTACACGTTAAAACACCTTAAAATTTTTTTACATTTTTTCATCCCCATCGAAGACCTAAAGACAGTGTTACATGTCTTCGTCCTCTCCAAACTGAACTATGGTAACGCAATGATCACGGGCGCCTCAAATACACACTTAGCCCCTTTGAAATCTACACTCCTGCTGGGAAAGAGCCACTTCGACCACATCACTCCCACTCTCAGTACCTCAACAGGCTACCAATCTAGTCAAGATGTGTATTCAAAAGTGCTTGAATAACACTCAAAGCGCTCTACATGAAAAAAAACAGTTTACCTTGCAAGCAATCTATCAAAAGCCAGCCAAAAGAGACCTCTTTGAAGCTCCAAGAGTCTACTCCTGATTCCGCCATAATTCACGAAAGAAAAATAGTACACCTGCTCCTTCGCTGGGAACGCTCTCAGAATCTGGAGCTCATTGCCTCAGGATTTACGTGACAATCACTCATTCCCTCACTTCAAGAAGAAACTTAAACTTCTTCTTATTAATAAATACCTAAACCCTCCCCACTAAATGACCAGATTGGCCTAATGCTCCTACCCCACAACCTCCATTGAAATGTCAGTACCATTGCCCTTGACAAAAACTGTTTCTCTATTCTCACCATCTTCGCAATACCCAATCGTAACTACCTCAGAACTATATCATTTGCAAATCCTACTGTCTGGTATATACTTCTTTTTTATACGGTTACTATGTACTTGTACTTACTCTTTTTATGTACTTTGTGTAATTGCTGCTATATCATTCACATATCCTGCTGTCTATCGTATGCTACTTTTTATACGGTTACTATGTACTTTAATTTGCCCTTTATGTAACTCGTGTAATTGCTGCTGTGATAACTCTGTGAAGCGTTCTGATGCCTTCGGGTATAGTTCATGCTATACAAAACTCAATAGATAAATAATAAATTCTAATGTTGGACTCGTAGTATTTAGCATCCATTTTAGCGCTATACCATCAAAGTCCCTGCTGTTAAATATAGTGCCATGAAGCCAACTGAGCAAGAGTTGTTTAGAGCAGCTGGTTCTGGCCAGGGTAAAGGACGAGCTCTAGGGAGTCGAGTGAGGCTGTGCTGTGTGTTCGACAGTAAATGAGTGTGTGCACAGAATCAAACTGTTTAGTAAAGTGAAAAGTCAAACACAGATCTAGCTCAGCCAGGGCATATCTATGTTGTTCCATTGGGATATTTTTTTTACAAACGTTTAGCCCCAAAACCCAGGAGACTCAACGAAATACAACCACACAGCCACTACCAGCACACAGCGCAGCTGCCACATGGGAATAGGTTTCAGGTTCTATCTAGCTTGGAAGATAACAATTGACAACAGATGGGGAAGTGTGACCTGGCTACAGTTCAGATTAGTGGGGGTTTTGTACGACAATCTTGGACTCCCCCTAGTTTCCCCCCTGTCCGAAGTCCCCCAGCAAGTATTAATAATATGGGGATACCCCAGGAAGTGCTGAATCTTTCACCTACAGTCGACCTGTTCTGAGGCTCTCAAGCGTCATGATACACTTTTGGGCCCCTGCTCACCCATGTTTAGTTTGGATACTCAGTTTGATGGTTTTTCACGCCCAGATACCATCTTTCCTAACTGGGTTAGCTTGAATACTCATGACTTATCTACCCACTCCCAAATTTACAATGTTGTCATACCTTGGTTATTGTGCACTGGTAATGATTCTCCAGTTCTTGAAGTCTCAAATAGCACACTAACTGAATCTGAAGGCACTTTGTCCCCTCCCAAAGTGATCCATTAAAAATCATGATTTACCATTGATCTTTGTGGTTTCTGGTAATGTGGCTGGCCTCAAAGCCAGGGTGATGCAGCCACCATGGGGTGAATTTGTCGACAAGCATGACATATGCCACTTTCCAGAAACATGGTCAATAGAATCTCTACATAAAGTGGGGTACTTGTGAAGGAAGGTTGGATCCTTCTGCATGTGTACCCCCACTTTGTGCCTGGTGCTAAGCTGGTTTTCGACTAGTCTGAGCTGGGATCCTGCTAATCAGGACCCCAGTCTATCTGCTTTCTCCCTAAACTGTGATTTTATGTACTTCGGTATACTTCAGATTGGATACTGGTGTACCCTCGTCCGTCCCTAGTATATGGTACCCATGTGCCCAGGGCATAGGTACCCCAGAGGCCTCCCATTAAGCATGTATTATGCCACCCATGAGAGGCCATGCAAAATGGAACTACAGATCTGCCACTGCAGCCTGTGTAAGTCTGTGCATGCACCACTTACTTCAGACATAGGTTTACTATATCTAAGGGTCACTGCACTTAAAACCTATCAGTCACCCCAATAGCAGGCCTTTACAATCCTGAAGGCAGGGTGCTTGGTTATAAGTGAGAGGGTGCCACTGCATTAGCGGGATACCACTGCAGCCTACGGAGTCCATTCTCCCGGGTTGTCAGTGAAGCAGCCATATACGATATATAGAGGGGCATTACGCGACTGTGAAGTAAGTAGGGCGAGGGACCATAGTGTGATGATCCTCAACATATATGCACATGTGGTTAAGTGTAGACACAGTTCGGTGACAATTCAAGCCCCGGAGGCTCATCTGTCTAAGTCTTGTTCAAGATTATATATGATCATTACAGGGGACTTAATTATTCATTTGAGCCCTTAGTCATGGATGATATTGAAATCACTGCTGAGGAGGAAGAATCTTGGGCTATCCCCCAGCTGGAGCCTCACTCAATCAAAAGATGGACCCAAGCCATCCTTCAGTTGATAGCTCTCTCCATTGAATTGGGGGTCGGGCTACTTATGGTCGTACTAAATTCTAATACCAAGGGAGCATACACTTTAACAACCATTTGTCCAAAATCCCAATTGATCATCGACTTAGGATTGTGGTCCAGAGTGGGTGACATGGTAGTACAGGTAGTAGGAAAGAGTGGAGAGAGACTATGACCCTCTATGTCTTAGGCTGGTAGCTTTGTTTGATAAGTATACAATTGACCCAGCTAGGCCATCAAGTACTCACAATGTTGTACATATATCTGATAGATGTCGCCTCAAATGGCATCAGGTTATGGAAAGCCAGTAATCTTGTCAAATATCAACAACGATGTTGAGGCAACTCGGAGTACCATTGCAAAAAGTATGGAAAAGGAAGGAGACCACCTAGACTTTAGTGTGTTGCAAAAAGACTTTTAGCGAGGATTGCAGCTTATTTTATGATTTAAGAAGAAGCCCCCCAAATAAAAGACAATGGATGGTCTAACAGGGAGTGTGGGCACCTGAGGCGCACTCTAGCTAGGGCGATCAAGTTGAAAAAGCCATCTATGATTGCAGCCATCAGAAAGTAAAACAAACTTAGCATATTGAATGCAAAGAAGAAGTGTGACAATAATGGATAGCAGGAGTTAGCGGAAGCATGTCCATCCTGAGGATGTTCGCACTTCACTTGGTTGCCAGCGGTACATATCCCTTGGGGGGGGGAAGAACCGCAAAACCATGTTCCACCCACAGAATAGGTTAATCATTTTGCTGCCCTGTACTATGAGAAGGTAGTCCCTGTCACCAAAGTTACTCTGTTGTATAGTGGCCTCCAGAATGTTACCTCTTCCCCATTCACTAGAGAGGAAGTTCTAGACTCACTGTCTACATTTGAGAGGAGAAGGGTCCAGGCCCAGTTGACATTCCTCTTTATTTGTTTGCTCATAATGCTGATGACTGGGCTGGCGATATAGCAGCTCTATCAAATGTGATTGCTCTGGGAAACATCTATTCCAGAATTTTGGCTCGGCACTTAAGTTATACCAGTAGTTTGAAGGGCGAAGTTATACCAGGATATATATACACATCTATTCCAGAATCTTGGCAGGGCGCTGAAGTTATACCAGTATGAATTATAGGTTCATTAGTCTTATTGTTGAGTTCAAAAAGCCTATTCTCATTTTGTTCTGGTATGAAATCAAACGTGGATATCAGATTGGGATATTATAAGCCCACTTCAAGTGGGATTCAGAACCAAAACCTCTACGATAGAGCAGGAATTTAGGTTTATCCTAATTGTTTTGGAAGATTGATCTGATCAGCAAGGGCAACTTATTTGTTGCTTCTGTCAATCTAAAATCTGTCTTTGACCTGGTTCCATGCTTGAGGCTGTGGCAGGTTTTGAAGGCGATGGGTATGCCTCACAATATTCCGTCAATACTGATTAAGCTACACGAGGATACCTTCGCCTGTAAAGATGGGGGTAACAGGGCCAACTGATCGACAAGAACCCAGTGCTGAAAGGTATTCGGCAAGGGTGTGTACTAGCTTCCACTCTCTTCACTTTGTATCTAAATGGATTGGGCGACTATCTTTTTGACTGCCCAGTGGATGTCCCTGTTATATCTAACACCAAGATCCCTATATTTATATTTGCAGATTACACTCTTTTAATATCGAAAACTGTGAGTGGCCAGAACATTCTTCTTAAAAAATTTGCTGCCTTTTGTCAAGTTTGTGGCTTAGAAATCAACGCAGCCAAAACAAAATTTATGTTGTTTAGCAACCATAAAAAACTTAAGGAAAAGCTGCTGCTAGGCGATAAGGCCCCAGAGAGGGTTGATTTGTTTAATTACCTAGGGATCAAATGGTGAGCAGTCTAAATATCGAAACTTTAATGTCGACCTACAATAATATCGAGTTTACAATATCGAAGGGACAGAATATCGATGTCAAGAATATCTATGGACAGAATATCGACCCTAAGGTAAGTAATATCGATTTCATTTATATCGATGTTAGTAATATCGAAATTAGTAATATCAATATGAAATATATCGATGTTACTAATATACATGTCACTAATATCTATATTTATAATATTACTATGTGTTTTATTATGTATTTAATATGTATGTGTTAATTATTTTTTGTTAAGTGTTCTACTGGTTTAAAAATATATGTATACAACTTTTATATGTTAATAATGGTTTTTTTAAGTTAATTTTGTGTTTTAGTACTGTAGCGGGTTGTGGGTTTATAGGGGAATAGGGTGGGAAGTAATTTAATTATATGAATTTAATTATACATTTTTGGGAATTATAAATTAATTGTAAATAATTTTAGCGTTTAAATTCTGTAGCGGGTTGTGGGTTAATAGGGGAACAGGGTGGGAAGTAATTTAATTATATGAAATTAATTATAAATTATTAGGAATTATAAAATAATTTAAAATAATTTTTGCGTTTAAATTTTGTAGCGGGTTGTGGGTTTATAGGGGAATAGGGTGGGAAGTAATTTAATTGTAATTAAGTAATATTTTTATTTATTTATTGGTATTGATAATTATATTATTGTTAATTAAGTATTAATTGGTAATTAATTATTATTAATTGGTAATTAGTTTTTATTAATTGATTAATTGATAATTATGTTAACTCTATTATTTTATTATTTGAGTGTTTTGTGTGTTTATAGGGGAATAGTGTTGGAAGTAATTGAAATCTAATTAAGTAATTATTAAATTTGTTGTGGGGTATTGATAATTAATTAATTGGAGATTAATTATGAATTGGTAAATAATTTAAATTATAATAATTTGGTTATGAAAAATAATTTATTGTTGATTAATAATCAATTTGTGATTAAACATGTTTAAATATTATTTATTGATATTTCAAATTAATAAACTAATAAGTAATTCATAATTGGTAAATAATGTATAATAATTAATAATTTGTGTATAAAAAATATGTAATTGTTTAGTAATTTTTAATTGGTAATTAGTGTTTGATAATTATTTTTTGGTATAAAAAATGTAATTGTTCAATATTTTGTAATTGGTAATTAATATTCATTAATTATTATTTATTGGTATTTATTAATAATGTATTGCTAATTAATTATTTATTGGTAGTTATATTTTTAATAAATATCTATTGGTATTTGTAAGTAATTTTGAGTTATTTAATAATTAAATTATTAATTATTTTAAAGATTTATTTTATTTATAAGTATGATATTTTTAACTTCTAAGCTATCCAACACATGCCCTACTGTTGCACTCTCTGGAGTTAGAATAGTAATTTTTACCCCTACGCAATC
Organism: Triturus cristatus; assembly: GCF_964204655.1. Classification (NCBI taxonomy): domain Eukaryota; kingdom Metazoa; phylum Chordata; class Amphibia; order Caudata; family Salamandridae; genus Triturus; species Triturus cristatus. The sequence continues at coordinate 1,166,608,584 of NC_140580.1, read as the reverse complement.
CAACACTTTCCCTGCTGTTGCACTCTCTGGAGTTGGAATAGTAATTTTTACCCCTACGCTATCCAACACTTTCCCTGCTGTTGCACTCTCTGGAAAAATGGACCCTGCCACCACAGACACAAGTCTGCCCTCCTGCTGCTGGGAGTCCTTCCAGCTTGGAAGACGTGGACAAAGGGTTTCCTGCCAGGAGAGGTGCGAGCACCACCCCAGACAGGATTTTGTGTATTGGTCAGGTAGGGCTTGAAAGGAAACAGACATGCCTGAGGCTCACAAGAGCCTCGGTGCATATGCCAGTTCAATACGGTCCTGGGGCACACCAGCCCCGGACCTGGGGCGAGCTGGACAAAGGATTGGGGGTGTAACCACCCCCCTTCCTGGTCCCACCCTTAGGGAGGGACCTAGCAGGTAGTCCGGCCCCTAGAATCCGCTTAAAGGTAGGAGCTGTGTCCTAAGACTTCAGACATCCTGGAATCAACTTACTACAAAGAAGAAGACGGGAACTTCGACGCTCTGCTGCACAGAGGACAGAAGGAAATCTCCCCTATGGTCAGGGAGTGACCATCTTGCTAACGCAAGCACCAACCAGCTACTCGACGTCTGCCGGAGCCCGAGCCCAGAGCCCGACAAGACTTGGACCTCCAGACCTCTCACAGCCCGATCCACAGTCCCTGCAAAGAAGGAACCCGTGGAGGCACCGAGACACGTGGAGCCAGCCATCTTGAAAGACCCACGACAAGCTGAAAGCGCAACAACAGAGGCTTCCTCCAAGTTGTGCTTTGGGTCCTTAGAAGCCCAACATCCGAGCAGCATCTGCACCAAAGGTGAGCCCTCCAGCATCTCCACGATCTGCGTGGGGCCCCTCTGCACTTTGCATCTCGACGCGCCTGCCCGGTCCCTGGCCCGTTGGCTAGTGGCCATTTTGGCGACGAACCTTGAAAATTACGATGCTGGTCTGGTTGCTCCAGACTGGCCCCTGCTGCTCTCCAAAGGAGCAGCCCCTCTGACCTTGCTGGTCAGAAACATCAGCTTTCTTCATTCTTCACGACTCCTGCTTTTGCCAAGGCTTGTTTGCTTCCTTCGAGTCACCAACACCGCCGACAGCGAGAGCCTGCGTGGGACAGCTCGTGAACCGACTCCTGGACGTCGTCGACCTTCAGGGACCACGTGGCTGCGGAGACAAGCTACACCTCATCACCTGTTTGCACCCGACATCGCCTGGTACCTACCTGGTGCCACGCCGGTCACTGGCTAGTGACTGTGAACATTGTCCCCTCTGCTTTCAGGTCTTCTACAACTCCGATCCACCTTTGGATCCACCGCATCTCTTCTGGACCGACCGCCTGCAGCATCTTTGTCATCAGGCTCCATTGAACAGATAGACGAAACCCGACGCACTTCGAGACCTATGCACCCGCTTCCCGTGGGTGAGGTAAAGCTGGCACTCCGGTGCCCAAGTGTAGAGAAACATCTCTAGTGTCTGTGTTTTAAGTCTTAAGTTCGTAGTCCATCCAGAAGACCCTTCTAGCAGTAACTTTTGAACTTTTACGCACCCATTGAAAACCTATGGGAGCCCGCGTGTAACTTTCCTCACTGCACACGCGACCCGTGGACCTCCTGGTCACTAACTGAAGTTAGCTCCTTGTAGGCCCAGCGATTCTAGAGGCCCTAGGCCTTTTCCCTTTCCTAGTCGTGGTACTTATACCACTATTTTAGTATATGGTTTGATCGGCCACCAGGGCCCATCCATATAAAGTGCAACTTCTGTATATTGTGATACTTTCTTGTTTAACGATTTGTGCTCCTGTGCTCATAAAGAGTCTAGGGGATACTTTGAGTAATAAATACATATATATTTTGAATATATATCTGTGTGGTGTCCTTTCATTGGTATAAAGGGGGGTTACATCTGGTAAAACAGCTTGCTTAACACGCTTTAATGAGTTTAGCCTCAAAGACTGCTTAGCCTACGCTACCACTAGGGCAGCTAGTCCGAAAAGGTTGACTTACAACCACACCATAAGGGTTGCTTGGCATGGTACAAGGTGGTCACTTTAACTAGTGAACAGCATATACCAGGCCAACTTCTCACATTGGTGAGCAGCGGTTGGATTTGAGCTTGCTGTGTTTTACCTCTGTAATCTCTTTGTTACCAATTGAAAGATCATACAGGTCCCTTAAGGTACATATAAAACAAGATTAGATATACTTAAGTTCTACTGAACTTAGTTGTTGTAGAGCAAAGGGAGTAGCACACCCTGACTACAACTACTAGATAGGTTAAGTAGGAAAACCCAAGTGTAGGTAGTTGCAACACATCCACCCACACTTAAGAGCAATGGCTGGGGCAGAGGGGTCCAATGTACCCATCTCTGTCGAGAGTGACCCCCAGAGGGCACCAACCATCTTTGCTACCCTAAACCAAAATGAGCTCAGGCAGTTGGCAAATATCAGGGGCCTTAAACAGCCCAGGAACCCTACCTCTGCTGAACTCAGAGAACTCTTACAAGCTGATGAAGATCAGAGAGCTCTCAAGAAAGCTTCCCAGTTAGGCCCCGTAGGGACTGGAACAGGAGGCCCCCCTTCTGAAGATGCCACTGAGGTACCCCTTTCCAATAGTCACCCCTTAGATGAGAATCATACTACAGAGGATGAAAGTGATAAGGGTACTGATACAGATGGTAGTGGGGATGAAGGGAGAACTAGCCCAGTGCCAAGTGTTATACTTGGCCCAGCTAACTTAAGGCTACTTGGGACTGACAATGGGGTCACCCCATTGGATCTCCCTAGTGGACTTAACCAGGGGTTTGGGAGGCAAAGGAATCACTCAGGTGACTCTAATGCTTCTCATGCCGCTAGAGGCTCTCAAGGTCACTCCAGAAGAAGGATGACCAGCCCTCAGAGGAGGGAGCATGAGGCCAGAATGAAGGAAGCTCAGCTGAGAATCAGGAGACAGGAGCTAGAAGTAGCCCTGATGGAAGAGAAACTGAGTAAGGCTAGGCAACCTAGAGAGAGTGGGTCTATACCCACTGGTGGCAGCAATGTCCCTAGGGACAAAGATAGGGTCTTTGACAATAGGAACCTGTCCAAGGTTGTGCCCCCCTACAAAAGTGGGGATGATATCCACAAGTGGATGACTGCTCTTGAGAGAGCCTGCAAAGTACAGCAGGTTCCTGAAGACCAGTGGGCAGCAATCATATGGCTCTCCTTTGAAGGTAGAGGCAGAGATAGACTCCTCACTGTTAGAGAGGAGGATGTCAGAAACTACAGAGCCCTGAAGAGTGTCCTAGTTGATAGGTTAGGCTTAACCACTGAACAGTACAGGTTAATGTTCAGAGACACCCAGAAGACACAGACTCAGGACTGGTCTGAATACATTGAATGTGCCACTAAGGCTTTTGAGGGGTGGTTGCTGGGAAGTAAGGTATCTGATTATACAGGATTGTACAATTTGATGATGAGAGAACAGATTTTAAATAACTGTCAGAACCAGCAACTGCATCAACACTTGGTTGACTCAGATCTGACCTCTCCCCAAGAATTGGGAAAGAAGGCAGACAAATGGGTCAGAATCAGGGTTAAGCAAAAGAACCAGAACCAGGGCCAAAGGGGTGATCAGAAGAAAACAGACCAAAAGGGTGGAGATCAGAAATCCAAAGACCAGAAGTCTTCAACAGGGCCCCAAACTAGTACTAACGAGGGTGGGTCCCAACAACCTAAAGGGAAGAAGAAAGAAGGTCCAAAGAAACCCTGGTGCAAATCTTGCAAGAATACAACTCACTGGACTAGTGATTGCAAAAAGGGTGGAGCCCCCAACACTGTTGCCCCTAAGGCACCTGCTCCCAGTACTACTGTTAGCAGTGTTGGTCCCCAGACAAAGGGTGTAGTGGGAATCACTATGGGAACTGAAGGAGATTCTGACTTAGACAGAACCCTGACACAGGCAGTCTTGATCTGTGATGGGGACATGGATTTGTCCCTGACTGTGAGCCCCAGTAACCTGGGCAAGTACAGACAGACTCCTTTAATAAATGCAAAAGTGGCTCAAGCCTACAGGGACACATGTGCTTTGTGGACCCTGAACAGCACATACCAGGTGAGAATTACCTGGTGACCAATGCCAGCAATGCCACTACTTCACATAGTGTGGCAGTTGTTAACTTCTCGTGGGGAGGGGTAACTGGCCTCAAAAGGGTTGTGGTTAGTGCAGTCCTCCCAGTAGAATGTTTGTTGGGCAATGACCTAGAGAGTTCTCTATGGTCAGAAGTGGAGTACAGGACACATGCAGAGATGTTAGGTATATCACCACATGTCCTTGCTGTGACCAGGTCACAGGCCAAAAAGTGCCTTACTGAACCACAGGTCTTGGATCCTGGAACAATGGACCAAGTACCTACCAAGAAGAAGAACAGGAGGGTTAAGGCTGTGCCTTCCCCCCTGCCTCCAAGTGATGATCAGCCTTCCCAGGAAGATGATCTAGGGAACCCTGAAGGAACTGTTCCTGAAGAGCTTGAACCTGACCAGGTTGAGTTTCTGGGGACAGGGGGACCTTCCAGGGCTGACTTGGGGCAGGCTCAGTTATCCTGTCCATCTCTTGAACCCCTCAGACAGCTGGCTGCTGCTGAGGCTGCTGGGAATGCTCAAGGTACCCATAAAGTGTATTTGGATGATGGGCTCCTTTATTCAGAGGCTAGAGACCCAAAACCTGGTGCAACCAGGAGGTTGGTTATACCTCTGCAATTTAGGGGCTTCCTTCTTACCTTGGCCCATGATATTCCTCTAGCGGGACACTTAGGCCAGAACAAGACTTGGGACAGGCTTGTCCCTCACTTTCACTGGCCTCACATGAATGAAGATACCAAGGAGTTTTGTCGCTCCTGTGTGACCTGCCAAGCCAGTGGCAAATCAGGTGGCACAACAAATGTCCCCCTAATACCACTACCTGTCGGGGTGTTCCCTTTGAAAGAGTGGGAATAGATATAGTGGGTCCCATGGATCCTCCCACTGCATCTGGGCCCAGATTTATACTGGTGGTAGTGGATCATGCCACCAGGTATCCAGAGGCAATTCCCCTTAGGACCACTACAGCTCCTGTTGTGGCCAGGGCCCTGCTGGGAGTATTCTCCAGAGTGGGGTTTCCTAAGGAGGTGGTTTCTGACGAAGGTACCAACTTCATGTCAGGATACTTGACAGCTATGTGGAAGGAATGTGGTGTCAACTACAAGTTCACCACTCCTTATCACCCACAATGCAATGGGCTTGTTGAGAGATTCAACAAGACCCTAAAGGGTATGATCAAAGGATTACCTAAAAAGCTCAGGCGGAGATGGGACATCCTTCTACCCTGCCTTCTGTTTGCTTACAGAGAGGTCCCACAAAAAGGAGTTGGCTACAGCCCCTTTGAATTGTTGTTTGGGCACCCTGTGAGAGGCCCACTGTGTTTAGTGAAGGAAGGATGGGAGTTACCTCTCAAAAAGCCTAAACAAGACATAGTGGACTATGTACTTGGTCTCCGCTCCAGGATGGCTGAGTATATGGAGAAGGCATCCAAAAACCTTGAGGCAAGCCAGGCCTTACAGAAAGCTTGGCATGACCAAAAGGCTGTCTTGGTTGAGTATCAGCCAGGACAGAAGGTATGGGTGTTGGAGCCAGTGGCCCCAGCAGCACTCCAAGACAAATGGTATGGACCCCATACAATCCTGGAAAAGAAGGGAGAGGTTACCTACTTGGTGGACCTAGGAACTCCCAGGAGTCCCCGCAGGGCACTCCATGTTAACAGGTTAAAAGCATATGTTGACAGGGCAGACATGGGCTTGCTCATGGCTACAGATGAGGGACAGGAGGAAGAGAGTGACCCTCTCCCAGACCTGTTGTCTCAGAACCCTGAGGATGGTTCAGTTGAAGGAGTGACCCTTGGAGGCAACCTCACTGATCATCAGCAGATTGAATGTAGACAGGTTCTACAATCATTTCAGCATATGTTTTCACTGATACCTAGTCAAACTGACTGGTGTACCCATGTGGTGGACACTGGTGACAGTCTTCCTGTAAAGAACAAACTTTACAGGCAACCTGACCATGTCAGGGACTGTATAAAGGCTGAGGTACACAAAATGCTGGAACTGGGTGTCATTGAGCCTTCAGAGAGCCCCTGGGCTAGCCCAGTGGTTCTGGTCCCCAAACCTCACACCAAAGATGGCAAGAGAGAGATGAGGTTCTGTGTGGATTACAGAGGACTCAATGCTGTCACTAGGACAGATGCTCATCCTATTCCAAGGGCAGATGAGCTCATAGATAAACTGGCTTTTGCTAAGTTTTTGAGCACATTTGATTTGACATCTGACTATTGGCAAATCAGGTTAGCTGAGGAGTCCAAGGCCAAAACAGCATTCTCAACCCCAGGTGGGCATTATCAATTTTTGGTGATGCCCTTTGGTCTGAAGAATGCACCTGCCACCTTCCAAAGGTTTGTGAATCAAGTCCTTACTGGATTGGATGACTTTTGTGCAGCATATCTTGATGACATTGCTGTCTTTAGCTCCACCTGGGAGGATCACCTGATCCACCTGAAGAAGGTACTTGAGGCTCTGCAAAAGGCAGGCCTCACTATCAAGGCTACTAAGTGCCAGATAGGGAAGAGTAAGGTTGTGTACTTGGGCCACCTTGTAGGTGGAGGCCAAGTTCAACCACTGGAGAGTAAGATACAATCCATCAAGGACTGGTCCCCTCCAACCACCCAGACTCAAGTTTGAGCTTTCTTGGGCTTGACTGGGTACTACAGGAAGTTTGTTAAGAACTATGGGTCCATTGTGACTCTTAATGATCTGACATCCAAGAAGATGCCCAAAAAGGTTCAGTGGACAGTAAGCTGTCAAAAGGCATTTGATGACCTGAAGAAGGCCATGTGCTCTGCACCTATCCTGAAAAGTCCTGACTACTCCAAAGAGTTTATTGTCCAAACAGATGCTTCTGAGTTGGGTGTGGGAGCTGTGCTGTCACAACTTAATGTAGATGGTCAAGACCAACCCATTGCTTTTATTAGCAGAAGGTTGACCCCCAGAGAGAAGAATTGGTCAGCTATTGAGAGGGAGGCCTTTGCTGTGGTGTGGGCCCTGAAGAAGCTGAGGCCATACCTGTTTGGCACTCACTTCAAGATTCAGACCGACCATAAGCCCCTCTTGTGGCTAAATCAGATGAAGGGTGAAAACCCCAAACTGCTTAGGTGGTCCATTTCCCTACAGGGGATGGACTTTACAGTGGAGCACCGGCCAGGTACAGACCATGGGAATGCAGATGGTCTCTCCAGGTACTTCCACTTAGGACATGAAGACGAGACTGGTCAAGGCTAGTTTAATGTCCCTGCGTTTGGGGGGGGGTTGTGTAGGAGAGTAGGGTCTGCTATCCTATGGTCACCCCAAATTTTTGCTTTCTGCTTCACTGGTTTTTGACATATTGAGGCTGTGGGCCTGCTAATCAGACCCCCAGCCTGCTGTTCTCTCTACTAAATTGACACTATGCACTATAGGTGCATAACCAATTGGAATTGGATCACCCTGTGAGCCCCTGTACCAGTGTACACTAGGTACCCAGGGCATTGGTGTATCTAAGGCCTACCAGGGGCTGAAGCATGTATTATGCCACCCCTGGCCTGGCCTAGCAATTTGACACAACTGGCTGATCACTCAGCCGGGGTAAGTTGGTGTAACCACCTCTTACTTAGGTGTAGTATACCTATACCTAACCTTAAATGGGACACATGTTACCCTATGTCACTCCTATGGCAGGCCTTGACAATCCTGAAGGCAGAGTGCTTGGTTCCATGTGAGATGGTGCTCTGGCATGAGCTGAGCCTGTCTGCAGTGGTCGGAACAACTTCCTTCTACCGTTTCCAGATATCGTCATACCATATACTCTTAAGTGCATTATGAACCTCTCGGTTAAATGCTATCTTTGGTTTGGCTTTATCAGAACATGTCGAGTAAGGTGTCATACGAATTGGAATACTAACCCCTCGCCAATTCTGGCGACGGGGTTAGCATTCCACCCTTCTAGAGGGACACGACATGTACAGTACCTGAAACCCGGGTAAAATCAGACATAGCCTCAGCTCCACAAAATGGACGCTGCCACCACAGACACAAGTCTGCCCTCCTGCTGCTGGGAGTCCTTCCAGCTTGGGAGACGTGGACAAAGGGTTTCCTGCCAGGGGAGGTGCGTGCACCACCCCAGACAGGATTTTGTGTATTGGTCAGGTAGGGCTTGAATGGAATCAGACATGCCTGAGGCTCACAAGGAGCCTCGGTGCATATGCCAGTTCAAACCGGTCCTGGGGCACACCAGCCCCGGACCTGGGGCGAGCTGGACAAAGGATTGGGGGTGTAACCACCCCCCTTCCTGGTCCCACCCTTAGGGAGGGACCTAGCAGGTAGTCCGGCCCCTAGAATCCGCTTAAAGGTAGGAGCTGTGTCCTAAGACTTCAGACATCCTGGAATCAACTTACTACAAAGAAGAAGACGGGAACTTCGACGCTCTGCTGCACAGAAGGAAATCTCCCCTATGGTCAGGGAGTGACCATCTTGCTAACGCAAGCACCAACCAGCTACTCGACGTCTGCTTTGCCGCTGCCTCCTGCCGGAGCCCGAGACCAGAGCCCAACAAGACCTGAACCTCCAGACCTCTCACAGCCCGATCCACAGTCCCTGCAAAGAAGGAACCCGTGGAGGCACCGAGACACGTGGAGCCAGCCATCTTGAAAGACCCATGACAAGCTGCAAGCGCGACAACAGAGGCTCCCTCTAAGTTGTGCTTTGGGTCCTGAGAAGCCCAACATCCGAGCAGCATCTGCACCAAAGGTGAGCCCTCCAGCATCTCCACGATCTGCGTGGGGCCCCTCTGCACTTTGCATCTCGACGCGCCTGCCCGGTCCCTGGCCCGTTGGCTAGTGGCCATTTTGGCGACGAACCTTGAAAACTATGATGCTGGTCTGGTTGCTCCAGACTGGCCCCTGCTGCTCTCCAAATGAGCAGCCCCTCTGACCTTGCTGGTCAGAACCATCAGCTTTCTTCATTCTTCACGACTCCTGCTTTTGCCAAGGCTTGTTTGCTTCTTTCGAGTTGCCGACACCGCCGACAGCGAGAGAATGTGTGGGACAGCTCGTGAACCGACTCCTGGACGTCGTCGACCTTCAGGGACCACGTGGCTGCGGAGACAAGCTACACCTCATCACCTGTTTGCACCCGACATCGCCTGGTACCTACCTGGTGCCACGCTGGTCACAGGCTAGTGACTGTGAACATTGTCCCCTCTGCTTTTAGGTCTTCTCGAACTCCGATCCACCCTTGGATCCACCGCATCTCTTCTGGACCGACCGCCTGCAGCATCTTTGTCATCAGGCTCCATTGAACAGATAGACGAAACCCGACGCACTTCGAGACCTATGCACCCGCTTCCTGTGGGTGAGGTAAAGCTGGCACTCCGGTGCCCAAGTGTAGAGAAACATCTCTAGTGTCTGTGTTTTAAGTCTTAAGTTCGTAGTCCATTCAGAAGACCCTTCTAGCAGAAACTTTTGAACTTTTTTTACGCACCCATTGAAAACCTATGGAAGCCCGCGTGTAACTTTCCTCACTGCACACGCGACCCGTGGACCTCCTGGTCACTAACTGAAGTTGGCTCCGTGTAGGCCCAGCGATTCTAGAGGCCCTAGGCCTTTTCCCTTTCCTAGTCGTGGTACTTATACCACTATTTTAGTATATGGTTTGATCGGCCACCAGGGCCTATCCATATAAAGTGCAACTTCTGTATATTGTAATACTTTCTTGTTTAACGATTTGTGCTCCTGTGCTCATAAAGAGTCTAGGGGATACTTTGAGTAATAAATACATATATATTTTGAATATATATCTGTGTGGTGTCCTTTCATTGGTATAAAGGGGGTTACATCTGGTAAAACAGCTTGCTTAACACGCTTTAACGAGTTTAGTCTCAAAGACTGCTTAGCCTACGCTACCACTAGGGCAGCTAGTCCGAAAAGGTTGACTTACAACCACACCATAAGGGTTGCTTGGCATGGTACAAGGTGGTCACTTTAACTAGTGAACAGCATATACCAGGCCAACTTCTCACAGGCATTTATGCTGCAGAGGGGAGAGCAAAATGTTGCAGGCACTTCAACGACGGGGGTATTTTTTATGGCCTAGAGAAGTACTAGGACTTCATTATGGGGCCTTTAGACGCAGCCAATGTAAAGTAGGGACGCTCCATCTGAAATCATTCACTGCAAAATGGATGGAATCTGTCTCTCGGAATTCCCCTTTCTGTCTTGATCAAAAAGAGTCTTTGCCACATGTGCTGTTTGCATGCCCAGCTTATGTCCAGTCACACTCTGCACGGCTGTCTCCCATTTGCAGACAATTGGACACATCTAGCCACTGCATTGCTTTGAGGCTGTTGAGATCGGACCCTTCCATACTGTATACCTGTGCAGTAGCAACAATTTTAGGGCGGATGTGGGCAAAGAGAAGAACTGTCGTAAAATGATTATGTCTTTCATATTGATTTTAGGATAGTGATGCACTGGTATTGGTGTTATCAATTTTTTAATGTTCTGTTATTTTTAACAGTTTGTGGGTTCCAATGTTGATTGAAACTTGGAATTGTGACAACTTCCTCATTAACAATGTAATATTGTGTTACACTTTTCTTTTACCTATATATTTATTGTATTTTATCAAACTTTTATGGCTTTGCTGAAATAGAATTATATTTGACGTGAAAATTCAGGATTAAAACTGAGGTGATCTCTCACTAAGAAGGTACAGTTAACCTTATTACTGACAGAAATTATGTCATACCGTGGATTATTTGAAATTTTGTAGTGATTGTTGATCACTTTGTAGTTCTTGTTTGATGAAAAATTCAGAGCAAAGGGAGAGGATCTGGCATTACATCATAGCGCCGACTTTGCAACTGGGAATCAGCTGTGAGTCTGGGCGCCAGGGCTCACCATCCTGTGATTCTCAGCAAATCTCTTAATCTCCCTGTGCAACCCCCAGCCCCCCAAAAAAATATTTATTGTGCAATACAGCTAGTGCTCATATGAAGGACTTGTATGCCTTTGGGTGGAGTTTACGCTACATAACTATACCAGAATAAAAATTAAAAAAATACGACGTTGGAAGCTGTGCAATATGACTGGCTGTAACATACGAGTAAATAAAATACATTGGAATACCCTTAGGTACCAGATGTTTTTCATGTCTGAGCATCATCTCAAGTCTCTTGTTTTATGCGTTTTGTCTTTGGCATTCTGAAGTTTTCAGGATAATGATTTACATAGAAACGTACATCCTTTTTTCTCCGGAGGTAGGTTTGTTTTTGCTCAAATATAAAGGTTCTAAACTACAATATGGGCAGTTTTAACAACAGCACTTCTTGGTTGATGGGAGATGGGCCGTGCAGCACCTGGATATCTTTAGTGAGTCTACTGCTCGCAGAAGGTGACTAGTTATAATACAAAAGAAAGAACTTCTCGAGGACATGGTGAATCTATTTTCTCAAATGCCTGATGACCACAAATGAAAGTTGCAATAACGTATATTGTAGGTGGTACCAATTGCACATTGCAACTCAGAAAAGAAAAGACAATTAAACATAGTGAAAGCTGTTTAATATTTAACAGTTTGAAGACTCTCACTTTTGATATCTCAGGATGAGAAAGCGAAGGGCAGGGAAAGCCCGGTGCATGCCCCTGTGTGAGAGTCAGGCCCTGACTGAGTTCCAGTCTGTCTTAAGCAATGCCTGCTTTTTCAGCCTTCCACTCTCTGGTTCCTCGCTCCCCAGCAGTGGTTGCTCTCACTCTTTATATTCCCTTCCGGCCTGGACATTCTTTCCTCAGCAATCATTGCTCTCCCTCTTCCTCCAAAGATTCTCGCCTAAAAATCTCCTGCTCTAATGCGTTTCCTCCTTTGGCCCCCTCTCCGCGCAGCAGCGCATGCGCTCTCACTGTCCCTTCCCCTGCCTGCTCTGTTCTCAGTATTGCCTTCTCTTATTCCCTCCCACTCCTTGGCCACTCTCCTCTCAGCAGTGCCTTCTTTCTATCCTGTCCCTTCTCCTGGGAACTACTTTCTCTGAAACTTTGCTCTGCTTTGAAAAAGAGGGTGCTCCACATCCCAGATCTTGGTGTCACGTATCTACAAAATGAAAGTTATAAGGCTGTTGTGGGAAATTGGGTTGTTGTTTGAAGGGAAGGGAGGTGAGCCCTTCTGAAGCAACAGTCACAATACCTGTCAGAGAAAAGCTTAAAAGTTACTAAATTAATCTGCTTTAACCTTCTGGTAGCTTGGCACAAAAGCAGTCAGACTTAACTTAGAGGCAATGTGTAAAGTCTTTATGCAGCATATAAACAGTAATAAAGTAAAATCTAGAGCCTAAAAGATCAAAGTGACAACCGCGGTTATTTGGTTGCGCAAGACCAGTATAAAGTCAAAATGTAGTGTTTACTGCAATGGAGCACAAGCCAGATACACAAGGTGGATTGGACCTGGTCTTGGCTTACCTTTGGACTGAGAAGCAAGTTTGAAGAAAAGAAGAAGGAAAAGATAGAGTTCAATAGGGCAAGGCAGCAGGCTGTGCCCAAAGAGGATTCGTCATTGCTGGAGAGTGCTGGACAAAGAGGATTCGTCATTGCTGGAGAGTGCTGGACAAAGAGGATTCGTCATCGCTGGAGAGTGCTGGACAAAGTCTTGGTGAAGCAAATGACAATGGCAGGAAATAGCTCTGAGCAGAAAAAGCTGAATTTCCAGGCTGAGGAGTTTGTCATTGTTGATGACGAGCTGATCGACAATGAGCCCGGTGAAGACTATTTCCTTTCAGCTTAGACAACTTTTTGGGAGGACAAAGCTACAAGATGCAGCCAAAGAGAGGTCCACAAGACCAGATGCCATCACTGAGAAATCCCGGTGAACAGGATGTGCTGCTGTGGTGAAGAAATTAGCTGGAGCTACTGCAAAGTCAAACCGACTGGCAATGCACCTTGGGTGGCTCGACAGGCAGGTAGGTTCCAGTCTTCTGTTGGTTCTTCTGGCACTTTATGGTGAAAGGTTTTTGAAGTCAAACGATTTAACGGTAGGTGGGAGCAGCACCTCTAACACCACTTCTACAGTTGCAGGATGGGGGAGGGGGCAGCATTTAGAGGCTGTAAGGACTAACTCTAGCAGAGTGACCAGGTGAGGGTTCACGGTCTCTGGAGCTTGTTATGCTCCTGTAGCTCAAACAGGAGGCCCAATTAAACCATAGAGTCACATCTAGCTGTCCTGCTTTCAAGGAGATGGTGCAGTTCTCTTCTAGCCGAAAGGTTGGGCTCTAGAAGCAGGGAGATCTTCTGGGAAGCAAGGCGGGTCTCAACCAGCAGTGCAGTATTTTGGTAGCAGCATGGCAGTCCTCCGGGGACCACAGCAGGCCTCAAGCAGCAGGGCAGTAATCTGGCAGTCAATGAAATCCTTCTGAAGTCTTCCACAGGTTCAGAAACATACTGAAAAGATGATCAAAGGTTCCGATAGTTATACCTGGTGCCGGCCTTTGAAGTGGAGGCATTTCTTATGCTACCCCCACATCTGGTTCTAAGGCTCTAAGAATTCTAGGGTGAAAAAGACTAGTGCCAGGTTTGATTGGGTGTGTATGCTAAAGGCAGCCCTTTTGAAGTGTAGGTGTGGCAGGGAACAGCTCCACCCCCAGCTATCCCTGCAGCATGGCACAACCTGCCATCACCTAATCCCCTTGTGTCTCACTTGGAGGAACATACAACGCCAAACAGCTAAATTACTCACAGTCTTGTGACCCAGAACACTGGCAGAAGGCACCAAATGGCCGGGACACGAAAAAGTCATCTTTCTAAAAGTGGCAGTCTCTGAATTTTAACTTAAAATCAAACCGTACCATTAAAGAGGATTTTAAGTTACAATTCTTTTGAGTCCAAATTTGACATCCTTACCTGTTCCCCATCAAAAAGCACATGTTAAATGTACTACAGTAACACAATGTTATCAAATGGGCGAGACAGTCCTAACAGTAGTGAAAAATTAATGTAAGAGTTTTTTCACTACCAGGACATGCAAACTTAAAAACACATGGCCTACCTTGTATTTACAATGCACCATGCCCTGTGAGCTTTTTAGGGCCTACACAAGGAATGCCATATGTATTAAAAAGAAGGTTTAGGCCTGGCAAAAAGTTATTTCGCCAGGTCGGATTGGCAGTTTAAAACTGCGATGGCAGGTTTGATTTGTGTTTTAAGGTGCTACTTTAGTGGGTTGCACAATCCATGCTACAAGCCCACTAACAGCATCGCAGGTCAGATTTCGCACAATGTCACGCAACGCAATGGAGCAAGACACCTTGCAGTGCTGCGTGACAGGTAGACAGTATGAATGCACCATGTTTACCATTACATAGCGCATTCCTGCTCTTTGCTTGTGCTGGTGCACTTGTGGCTGCCTACCGCAAACGCAGATACCCTTGCACAATTGGTGTAAATGGGCCTGTGAGGCAAGCAAGATTGTTTTTGTGCAGGAGGGGACATCTTCCTGCACGAATACAATACTGTGAGGCTTGTCACTCTTTCTACGTGTGCTGCATTCTGCAGCACACATTGATAGAGGAACAAACAAGTAGAAATATAGATATTTCGCCTTATTATGCCTCCCCTGGATTTTTACGCATTCCCAGGCCTACCACTCATGCTAAATCTGGGAAGGCACCCAAATTCATGGGTGGGTTCGCAGGAACACCCATGCTCCACCCATGGAATTCCTCCCTGGGACAGAGTAATGCAAGACAGCGACTTGCGCTGCTTTGCGTTACTCTAGATGTACCAAGTCACTCGGGGTCATGTAAGCTGACCTTGCCTGGCCTCGTACATCTCAGTCTAGGTTTTGCATTCCTCTGTGTCCCCTTGCGTGGCTCTAGAATGACGCAAAACCTTTGATAAATATGTCCCTTAATTTACAGGTCATTGGTACATGTAGTACCATATACTCAAGGCCAGACTGGCCGTAGCGGGCACAAGGCTTTCCCCCAATAGACAGCCAGGGTGGGGGCTGGATTTGGACCCCTGGGGGGGGGGGCGTTTTTGTTACTGGGGGCCGGTTTTGCAGCATAGCTGCAATATCGGTCCCCTGTAACAAAACTGGCCAAAACTGACCCTGACAAACAGCTCCTCCGTTCCCCCCTCCCCCCTGGTATGCCAGCCGAGCTAGTTGCCAGGGCCGGTTTCGGTTCCCAGTCCAGCCGTGCATATTCTAGGGACTTACAAAAATAAATTAAATGTACAAATCAGATGTATCATGTTTTAAGAGAAATCACAAGCATTTAAACACTGGTTGGAAGTAGTAAAGTTGGGAGTCCTAACGCCAACAAAAACTTATTAAGAAACATAAGAGAAAAGCAAAAAGGTTTAGGAGGGTGTCGACGTGTGGGTGTGGCGGGCTGGAAAGTCAGACGAGGAGGCCAGATATAGTGGGCTATAGTGTAGTTTTAATGAACACAAGTTCCGTTTACACTGGGGTGAGGGTTTAGGGGTAGCTGGGGAAGGCTCCCTCGTCGCGGTCGTCGGGGTCGGTACTTCCGGGACGTCTCCGTTCTTGGTTGCAACCGGTTACGGTAGATCGGGCGGGTGCTCCTCGGAGGACCGGAAGAGAAAGAAAGAGGAGCCAATAGTCCTGCAGGGACTCAGAGACACTGTCCCCGAGACCAAAAGGTGAAGAGGAGGAAATAGACCTTGTGGGAAAAGGGGCAAGAAGGGGAAAGGCAAGGGGTTGGTACAGGAAGGGTGCTCTGAAAGGGTCGTGAGAAAACCTATGTACACAGTGCAGGGTGCTGTATACAATTTACAAGGTGGCTGAATGTGATTGCAAAGAGAGAGGGACTCTATATACAAGGGGGGGGGGTTTCGTATGTACACAGAGCACCTAACGGACTGAGGGTATGGTGGAAGGTACTCACGCGCTCCGCCGTAACTCTCCTCCGAGTTACGGCCGCTCTTCAGCTACCTCCGTGGGACTCCACCAGTCTTCCGACCACTCCTCGAGTTCTCCGCTTCCGTCTTCTTTTTCCGCGGTATCTCCAGCCGAGAGTTCCTGCCACGATCTTTCGACGCCTTCAGTCTCTTCGGTTCCGCCTTTTCTGTGGACGTCTGGTTGCAGGTAGGCGGGACTTCCGGGGCACCGGGCGAGTCCTTCCGCTCCTTCGTCACTCCTGATTGGACCCTGAAAGAGAGAGAGGGGCGCTTTGGTGATCCTTCGGTTTTGTGGGTCCTGGAAGGGATAGCGCTGTAGAGGAGGTAATCCGGGCGGTGTGCGTGAGGGGTTGGGGACCGGGGGAAAGGATCCATCACATCCCCTTCCCCTAGGTGTCTTTCGTGTACCGGGTGAGGACATGGGATAACGGGACAGGTAGTCCGCGTTTCCTTGGTCTGTCCCTTTTCGGTGTACTGTGGTGAAGCGATAGGGTTGTAGTGCAAGGAACCAGCGAAGGACCCGGTCGTTATGTCCTTTGTTCCGGGCCATCCATTCCAGGGGGGCATGGTCGGTGTAAATGGTGAATTCTCGACCCTCTAAGTAGTAGCGGAGACTTTCTACTGCCCACTTAATAGCCAGGGCTTCTTTTTCTACCACAGCATAATTGCGTTCTCGGGGAAATAACTTCCTGCTGAGGTAGAGAATGGGTTTCTCGTTACCAAACGGGTCCTTTTGGGATAATACTGCCCCCAACCCCTGTTCCGAGGCGTCTGTCTGCAAAAGGAAGGCCCGTGTATAATAAGGGCTCACATGTACGGGACCAGAGGTCAAAGCATGTTTGAGGTCGGAAAAGGCCTCCCATAACAAGGGTGTTGGGTTTCGGAGCAATGTCTCTGTGGCTGCGGATTTTTTCCACAGGTCTGTGAGAGGTGCTGCTCTTTGTGAAAAATTGGGTACAAACCTCCGATAATACCCTAGGAGGCCTAGGAATGCACGGAGGTCTTTTTTTGTCTTCGGGAAGGGGAGGGAATGGATGGCTTCGGTTTTGGCATGTTGGGGTCGGATGAGGCCCTCCCCTAGGAGGTATCCCAGATATTGTACTGTTTGCGCAGCCAGGGTGGTTTTGGCGGGATTGATCGTGAAGCCATATGACCCCAGGGAGGTGATGACCTTGTGAAGGTGGTCCAAGTGTTGTTCCTAGCTATCACTGTAGATGATTATGTTGTCTAGGTATGCCCCCGCATACTGGGTATGGGGTCTTAAGACGTGGTTCATGGCTCGTTGAAATGTGGCGGGGGCACCGTGAAGGCCGAACAAGGAACTGGTACAACCCCTCAGGGGTGGAAAACGCTGTTTTCTTCCTGTCCTCTTGCCTGAGGGGTATCTGCCAATACCCTTTACAGAGGTCTAGCGTGGAGATGAACTGTGCCTTCCCTATGCGTTCGATCATCTCGTCGACGCGCGGCAGAGGATACGTGTCAAAGGATGAAATTTTGTTGACTTCCCGGAAGTCAATGCAAAATCTGACTGACCCGTCAGGCTTGGGAACGAGGACGATTGGAGAGTTCCAATCGCTCACTGAGGGTTCTATTATGCCCATCTGCAGCATTAGTTCTGTTTCTTCTTTTATAATCGCCCGACGGGCTTCAGGGACTCGATATGGCCTTTGTCTGACCACCTTCCCGGGTATCGTGGGTATGGTGTGTTCGGTGATGGTCGTATGACCCGGTACCGAGGAAAACACCTGACGTAAGGGGTATAGGCGATTTTTGAGGTCGTGACAGTGTTGGGGTGGTAGCCCCGAATCTATACAGGTGGCAAAGGAAAGGGGTACCTGCTCTACGGTGGTAGCGAGGACGGGACGTGGGCCTTCCCATTTTTTTAGCAGATTCACGTGAAAGATCTGTTTGGTGGCTCGTGTAGGATCCGGTTCTATCTCATAAGTGACAGGGGTTATCTGTCGAAGCACGGAATACGGGCCCTGCCACTGCCCTAGGAGTTTGTGATCGGAGGATGGCATCATCAACAGAACCAAATCCCACACGGAGAAGTTCCGGGTTTTTGTCCCCTTGTCATACTGTACTTTCTGTTTATTCTGGGCGTTTTCCAGGTTTTGGTGTACGATGTCCCTCATCATCGCCAAGTGGGTTTGCAGGTTGGTTATGTATTCTGGGAGGGGGCAAGTGCGGTTGGGTTCGGCTTCCCAGGCTTCCTGGGCCATGTCTAACAGGGTACGTGGTGGCCGGCCATATAGCAACTCATAGGGCGAATAGCCGGTGCTACTCTGGGTTTTGCAACGTATAGCGAACAACGCTAGGGGCAGCATATCTTCCCACCTTTTGGCTTCCAACCCCAATAACTTCTTCAGTGTTTGTTTCAATGTGGCATTATAACGCTCCACCAGCCCATCGGTCTGTGGGTGGTATGCCGAAGTCCGGATCTGTTTGATCCCCAGTTGTGAGCAGACCTGTCTCATTAAGGCCGATACAAAGGGTGTGCCCTGATCGGTAAGGATCTCTCGGGGAAATCCTACCCGAGAGAATACGGAGATGAGGGCTTTCACTATGTTCTGGGTAGTCGGTTGTCGCAGGGGCAAAGCCTCCGGGAAGCGCGTGGCGTAGTCCACGAGGACTAGGGCATAGCGACAGCCGCTACGAGAGGGCAACAAGGGGCCTATGATGTCCATCACTACTCTACTAAACGGGATGTCAATGATAGGGAGAGGTTGCAGGGGTACCCGAGGGGGTCGATATCTGCTGTTTTTTTGACACACCGGGCACTCTCTGCAGTATGTTTTAACTTGTTGGTGGACCCCGGGCCAGTAGAATCTCTCCAGAATGGTTTGGCTGGTTTTTTCGTCACCAAAATGTCCGCCCAGGAGATGGCTATGGGCGAGAAACAGGACCTTCTCGCGGAAAGGGCCGAGGATCAGCAGTTGGGCCTTTTGTTGTGCCCCTCCCTTACGGTATAACAACCCCTGTTTTTTGTAGAAGTAGGGACCTACGGTAAGAGGATCCTCGTGCTCTAACGCCTTAGCCCAGGCTTCC
This sequence comes from Triturus cristatus, assembly GCF_964204655.1. Taxonomy (NCBI): domain Eukaryota; kingdom Metazoa; phylum Chordata; class Amphibia; order Caudata; family Salamandridae; genus Triturus; species Triturus cristatus. The sequence goes on along the minus strand of NC_140580.1, from coordinate 1,166,589,530 downwards.
TGCAGGACGGGTTCTTCTTGTTGAGCTGCTCTGAATTCTTGGTCTATCTGCCAGGGATGTTCGTCCGGGATCGCTGGGAAGACGTCGACATAGTCCCTTTTCTCCTTCTTTTTCTGTGCTTTGGTTTTCGGGAGCTTGGGTTGAGTTGCTGGAGAGGATAGCCCCTGAGGAAAGGGGGCTTCTTCCCACCATTGGTTGAGGGAATCCTTGTGTCCTGAAGAAGCCCGGTTAAACCGGGATAGTCGCTCCCCAATATGGCTTCTTCTGGAAGCGAGGGAATAAGCCCTACGGTGAGGGTGGTTCCCGGATCCTTTGGATGTTGGACTTGGGTGGTTGGATATCTTTTCGTATCGCCGTGCACACATTGAATGGCGACCATACCTGAGGGGGGTCCGACTGGGGTCTGCATGATCTGGGGCCGGAGAACGCTCTGTCGACATCCAAAGTCGGCCAGAGCCGTGAGGGTTTGTCCGTTTATGTTCACTGGTCGGTGGAAGGAGGGCGGGTCAGTACCGGGAACTGAACAAACATAGTTTCGGGCCAGGCCAATCTCCATGGGTTCTTCTTTGTGGGGGCACATTCGAGCGATGTGTCCAAAGCCCCCGAACCCGTAACATTGGGGTCCAGGGTTGGTAGGTCGCATGGGCATCGGTGTAGGAAACAAAGGGGTCAGTACTGGTCTTTTGGGTAGAAGAGGGCGGAGAGGTCTGAGGCCTGTGGTGAGAGGGGGTTTCTGGGGATGTTCCTCCTTGCCTCGTGGGGTCTCCTGTGCTCAACTGTAGGCACTTGCTATTTCCACAGCGGTATCCAAGGATAGGCGGGCATGCTGACGTACCCACCGTTGGGTACCGGGTTGTAGAGAGGACAGAAATTGTTCTAGGTGTATCTTTTCTAGGATCTCCTCCTTAGTGGATGTTTCGGGTTTCAGCCACCGAGAGGTCAGGTCCTTGATTCGGAATGACAGGGCTCGGGGAGTCTCTTGTGGTCTTTCTTTGACCTGACGTAACTTCACCCGGTAGGCCTCCGCATCGATGCCCAATCGTTCCAATATGCACGTCTTGATATCCGCATACGGAGTGGTGCCTTGTACGTTGGCTTGTTGATAAGCGGCCTGTAAGTCTCCAGTCAGTAAGGGCCCAAGGTAATGACCCCAACAGTCGATAGGCCATGACGCAGCCTGGGCTAACCTTTCAAAATTCGTAAAGAAGAAATCCGGGTCTTCTCCCGGCACGAACTTCTGGAGGACCACCGAGGGCAGTGAGGCTGTTGGTCTCTGTTGCTCCAGAACCGTGGTCAGTTTTCCCATGGCTTGTTCGTGTGTGTCTCCCTGGCCTTTCAGGACGTCGTGGAGCTGCCCACGGTCGTTTTCAGCGGTTTTCAGGAAGCGCTCCATCAATGTCCCTAATTGTTCTTGGGAGGCAGCCATCCTCTGTAGTATGGCCTCCATGTCTCCAGCGGATCCCACTTCTGGCACCACCTGTCGGCGTGTGGGTGTGGCGGGCTGGAAAGTCAGACGAGGAGGCCAGATATAGTGGGCTATAGTGTAGTTTTAATGAACACAAGTTCCGTTTACACTGGGGTGAGGGTTTAGGGGTAGCTGGGGAAGGCTCCCTCGTCGCGGTCGTCGGGGTCGGTACTTCCGGGACGTCTCCGTTCTTGGTTGCAACCGGTGACGGTAGATCGGGCGGGTGCTCCTCGGAGGACCGGAAGAGAAAGAAAGAGGAGCCGTTAGTCCTGCAGGGACTCAAAGACACTGTCCCCGAGACCAAAAGGTGAAGAGGAGGAAATAGACCTTGTGGGAAAAGGGGCAAGAAGGGGAAAGGCAAGGGGTTGGTACAGGAAGGGTGCTCTGAAAGGGTCGTGAGAAAACCTATGTACACAGTGCAGGGTGCTGTATACAATTTACAAGGTGGCTGAATGTGATTGCAAAGAGAGAGGGACTCTATATACAAGGGGGGGGGTTTCGTATGTACACAGAGCACCTAACGGACTGAGGGTATGGTGGAAGGTACTCACACGCTCCGCCGTATCTCTCCTCCGAGTTACGGCCGCTCTTCAGCTACCTCCGTGGGACTCCACCAGTCTTCCGACCACTCCTCGAGTTCTCCGCTTCCGTCTTCATTTTCCGCGGTATCGCCAGCCGAGAGTTCCTGCCACGATCTTTCGACGCCTTCAGTCTCTTCGGTTCCGCCTTTTCTGTGGACGTCTGGTTGCAGGTGGGCGGGACTTCCGGGGCACCGGGCGAGTCCTTCCGCTCCTTCGTCACTCCTGATTGGACCCTGAAAGAGAGAGAGGGGCGGGGACTCCGTTGTCACGGACGCTTTGGTGATCCTTCGGTTTTGTGGGTCCTGGAAGGGATAGCGCTGTAGAGGAGGTAATCCGGGCGGTGTGCGTGAGGGGTTGGGGACCGGGGGAAAGGATCCATCACAGAGGGACTCTACAAAGAGGGCCAGGCCCAACAGGTACCTTGATTAAGAGAGGACTTTAGTGAAGTCATTAGGCGGCTGACCATAATTGCTTTCTCAATGTGGAAGGGCAAAGGTCTAGCAGAGGACCAGATTTCATTCTCAGAAAAAATTTGGTTAGAGTTTGGGATGGGGGGCTCTCAGGCCCCCCCAGCCCCGGGGACCGCCACCAGGGCAACTTGTCAGTGTGGGAGGGGGGCTTTGCTTCATTGAAGCGAGAGCAGGGAAACCTGCTCTCGCTTCAATGAAGCAAAGCTGATTGCTTCTCCACATGGGGAGCAGCATGTTAGCTGCTCCCCATGTGGAACAGCAATGCCGGCTCCCGCAGGACGCTGGGACCATGGGGGGATTGGGGACCCCCCCACGGCCCCCAACAGAGGCCAGGCCCCGGGGGATGGGGTCCCCTGGGCCATAAGTGGCCTGGGAGGGGTCCACCCGGCCCCCCTCCCCATTTAAAGCATAAATAAATTTTAAAAAACAATGGCCGGACCCGGAGATGGGGTCCCCGGGGAACTTAAAGTGGCCAGAGCAGCCCCCCTCCATTAAAAAAACAAAAACAAAAAAAAAGGGCCATGCCCCGGGGGATGGGGTCCCCAGGGCAAATTATGGCCTCCAGTATGCGCCTGGGGGCTGTGTTGCAGAGAGGTGTAATGAGGCCGCACCCCTTTTTACACCTCTCTGCAACGCAGCTCAGTGGCACTTACTAGAGGTACCTGGTGGCCTAGTTGGCCACTAGGGGACCTCAGGATTCAAGGGGACTTAATCCCCCAACTTAAAACGCGCCATGGGGCGCGTTTGCACAGTGGTGAAGGTAGGGGGCGGGGCCTGAGGTGATACTGTGCAAACACGTCCTGTGGCGCGTTTTAAGTTGGGGAATTCATTCCTCTTCAATCCAGAGGTCCCCTAGGGGCCAACTAGCCCACCAGGTACCTCCAGTAAGCGCCACGGAGCTGCGTTGCAGAGTGTTGTAAAAAGGGGCGTGTCCTCTGAACACCTCTCTGCAATGCAGCTTCCTGGCGCATACTGGAGGTACCTGGTGGGCAAGTTGGCCGCCAGGGGACCTCAGGATTCAAGGGGACTTAATCCCCCAACTTAAAACACGCTACGGGGTGCGTTTGCACAGTGGTGAAGGTAGGGGACGGGGCCTGAGGTGATATGTGTGCAAACACGCCCTGTGGCGCGTTTTAAGTTGGGGAATTAATTCCTCTTCAATCCAGAGGTTCCCTAGGGGCCAACTAGCCCACCAGGTACCTCCAGGAAGCGCCACGGAGCTGCGTTGCAGAGTGTTGTAAAAAGGGGCGTGCCCTCTGAACACCGCTCTGCAACGCAGCTCCCTGACGCATACTGCAGGTACCTGGAGGGCTAGTTGGTCCCCAGGGGACCGCAGGGTTGAAGAGGAATTAATTCCCCAACTTAAAACGTGCCACAGGGCGTGTTTGCACATGTCACCTCAGGCCCCGCCCCCTTCCTTTACCATTGTACAAATATTCCTCTAAAATCAGCCGAACTACAAATTCCAATTTACTCACCTGTTATCAGGAGAGAACCCAGGGCTGCATCTTTTAACCCAGCACTGACCCTGAAAAGTAATTCTAAGCATACTTACCAGTAACTTGTATTTCCTTCCATAGGAATCCATTGTGTGGTTTTCAGCAGAAAAGTTTCTAAGTGTCCATTTTTGAAACGTACAAATATTCCTCTAAAATCAGCCGAACTACGAATTCCGATTTACTCACCTGTTCTCAGGAGAGAACCCAGGGTTGCATCTTTTAGCCCAGCACTGACCCTGAAAAGTAATTCTGAGCGTACTTACCAGTAACTTGTATTTCCTTCCATAGGAATCCATTGTTTGGTTTTCAGCAGAAAAGTTTCAAAGTGGCCATTTTTGAAACGTACAAATATTCCTCTAAAATTAGCCGAACTACGAATTACGATTTACTCACCTGTTATCAGGAGAGAACCCAGTTCTGCATCTTTTAGCCCAGCACTGACCCTGAAAAGTAATTCTAAGCGTACTTACCAGTAACTTGTATTTCCTTCCATAGGAATTCATTGTGCGGTTTTCAGCAGAAAAGTTTCTAAGTGTCGATTTTTGAAGCTTACAAATATTCCTCTAAAATCAGCCGAACTACGAATTACGATTTACTCACCTGTTATCTGGAGAGAACCCAGGGCTGCATCTTTTTACCCAGCACTGACCCTGAAAAGTAATTCTAAGCATACTTACCAGTAACTTGTATTTCCTTCCATAGGAATCCATTGTGTGCTTTTAAGTAGAAAAGTTTCTAAGTGCCTATTTCCGCAAACTAAAAATATTCCTAAAAAATCGTCTGTATGACTTAAACACATTCTTTCAACTGTTTACAGGAGATTCACCTGTGCTGGATCCAGGATCCACCACTGAGTAAGAAAAAGTAACGATAACATTACTTACTTGCTAAGTGAATTTTCTGCCATAGGATAACATTGGTGATTCTATGTGAAAAGTTTTCTGTCAACTTTTAAAATACAATAATAATCCTTAAAAATCACTACTGTAACCAAAACGCTTTTACTCAACTGTTTACAGGAGATGTCCAAGGACTGAATCTAGCATCCAGTCCTGTGGTTAGAAAAGTAATCCATAAAGTAACTAATTGCATTTGACTAGAAATTCACATTGAGCTCAATGTTGCTTTGTGTTTGAAATTGTGTTGCCCGTTGCAACAACTGTAACTACTGTACTTAAAAGTCTATTGCCTATTTGCAAAGTATTTAAATTAAAATAAACAGTTTAAACAATGTAGTAAATCAGTATAAAAAAAATCAGTATAAATATTAATACATTAAGAATTGTAAACAGTCAATCACACTGCTACTAAATCCTCCATCCAGATATTTATATTTATATATCCACCCATTTTTCAATGCAAATTGCTATATATATATATATATATATGTATTACCTACTGGCGGTCGCCAGTAGGTAGTTATAGTTAGGACCCTGTTTCCATAGGAAAACCGTAACATTCTATTTGGAATAACTTTGGCGCCGGCCGACGAATCCTCGCAAAATTTTCAAAACTAATGGGGCGCTACGCTCCGCTCCTACCCTGAAAGTCTCGGGGGGATTCGTCAAGCGGGGGCTGAGAAAAAAGGGGGGTCCCAAAACGCGTTTTTCCCATGCATTTTTCCATAGGACCTTTAGACACAGCTACAGCCCGAACGGCTGAACAGAGTTACTTGAAATTTGGCAGAGAGGTAGTCTACAGGTCAAGGAAGTGCCTTTTGTAGGTCTGGTGTAAATCTGTTCAGTAGTTCCTGAGAAAATAGCATTTAAATCAATATATATATCTGTGGCAGCTTACGGTGCGCTTACCGTGCGCTTACGGTAAGCTTACCGTACGCGTACGGTGCCGTGCGCGAGCGAGATTCTGATTGGCTGTTAGATCTTAGTAAACATTCGAATCGGTCGAAACCAGGAAGCGGCGGCCGCCATTTTCTCTCTCGCACTCTGAGGGGGGGAGGAAAAACAAAGGTTGAAAACATGTAAAGGGGCAGGTTAGACAGCTCCTAACCACCTAGCATTGATTAAGGTGTCCCAAAAGAACCCCCAAGGCCAAAAATTCAATTTTATATTTTTTAGAAAAAACGGCGATTACGCTTACCGTACGCGTACGGTAAAAATTAATTATAAAAAAAAATTATCCACATTTTCCCCACCCCGTGTGCAAATGGTGCCCGCAGAGGACCTTTAGTGCATGGCATATATTGAAATAGAACATTTAATAGTTTACCTTTCACAACGAAGCGCATAATATGTCCTCCGTGTGCGGACGGTGCGCGAAGCGCATCGTGCGTACATGGACCATCCAGCGTAACGTGGGCACGGCACTAACTGAGTAAAGTGGGCGCGCGGTGCGCGAAGCGCACCGCGTGCTCACTGTGCGCGCACGGTGCGCGAAGCGCACCGTGCGCGCACGGAACGAACTGCATTAAGTGGGCGCGCACGCCACGAACGGCGTAAAGTAACTTAGCATTTAAAAAAACGTACAAATTCACTGAAAAAACCATAGGTTTCACACACGTTATAGTTAGGAATTAGCATTTAAAAAACCTTGCAAATTCACTGAAAAAACCATAGGTTTCACACATGTTATAGTTAGCTGGACATTTTACTCATAAAAAACCAATGAAATTCCCCCGTTATAGTTAGTGCAGGCAACTATAACTCACGCGACCGCAATCCTCTGCTGATGACATATGTGTCTTTATGAAAAAAAAATATTTGTAATATATGTATAGCTAAAATTTAATGGAAGAAGACATGAGCAAATAAGTGTCTAAATACAGTATTAGCATCAGCAGAGGATTGCGGTCGCGTGAGTTATAGTTGCCTGCACTAACTATAACGGGGGAATTTCATTGGTTTTTTATGAGTAAAATGTCCAGCTAACTATAACATGTGTGAAACCTATGGTTTTTTTCAGTGAATTTGCAAGGTTTTTTAAATGCTAATTCCTAACTATAACGTGTGTGAAACCTATGGTTTTTTCAGTGAATATATATATATATATATATATAATACATATTTAAAAAACGAACCAAACCACATTCACTGGATGAAGTCTTCAGTGATGTCATCAGTGATGTAATTTGAGATGTCATCAGTGATGTCACTGACCATGTCATGAATGATGTAATATGTGACATCATCAGCAGTGGATTGCGGGCGTGCGAGATGTAGTTAGTACAACTAACTATATCGGAGGAATTTCAATGGTTTTGTTCGAGTGAAATGTCCAGCCAACTATAACACCCCTAAAACCTATTGTTTTTTCAGTGAATTTCTAAGGTTTTTTGAAATGCTAATTCCTAACTATATCAGGCCTGAAACCTATGGTTTTTTCAGTGAATATAAATATATATATATCTATCTCCCCACCAGGCCACTCCTCATAGTAAACTATAAGGACACGGCGGGGAATACTTTGGAAGATCTTTATTCACCGGTACAGCAGTGCACAATGCATTTCGGCTTGTCCGCCTTCCTCAGGTGCTGCTAATACCCTGCAATCACCTACTCCCTCCTTTTGAATTTACGCAGGCACTCCCATTGGCTAGAGATCAGCTGACCCAGCTGCACTGGGAACGCAGCAGTCTAATGGGAGCCTACTACTCCCAGCATGCATCACGAAGGTAAGTGTGGCAGCTGGATCGATGTAACTTCAGTAAGCGCTGTGTTGTGCCAAGCAAAAGAAGGGGGCTGTATGCCAACTGGCGATTGCGTGCTGAATGTTGCTAAGAGCTCCCTCCGGTCCTCAACGCCCCAGCCCCTACTTGGAAACAAACCTGGCTGTGAGGCAAGCAGTAATCTCACCCGCCTCCCCATGCTGTCACAGGCTGCCAAGGCAGCAGCCACAGGCTTGGTTCCTTGTCGAGGCGGTCCTGTAAAATTCGATTTCCCTAGAAAAATACAGTCCATTGCCAACTATCCCCAGGACACTTTATATATATATATATATATATATATGTGTGTGTGTGTGTGTGTGTGTGAGTGTGTGTGTGTGTGTGTGTGTGTGTGTGTGTGTTGAATACTAACCCCTGCTCCTTTTATCTCTGCCACCTGTGACTCTAGCATTGCTGCCAAGTTTCCCTGATCGATGCATGATGTGCTGTTCTAGCCAGGTTTTTCTTTGAATTCTCAAATTTGTAGTTCACTTTTTGTAATGGAATGAACAGGACTACAAGTCCCAGAATATTAAAAACAAATCTAGACTGGGGACATGGGAAACTTGGCAGGGCTCCTCCAGTCCATTCATCTACCACGTCAGCCCCAATTTATGGGATCCTTTAGCCATTTTTGCCACATCCAGCATCGGTTAAAAGAAAAGTCTTCAAGTGCCACAATGCAACTTGTAGCAGGTTGAATTCACAAGTTAAAGAAATACACTTCTTTGAATTTTGATCAGACTTTATCATATTTTACACAATGTTTGTTGGATAATTTTCATAAGCTCTGAGTTCAATAGGGAGCCAGAGTCATATGAGATATCATCACAAGGCACGTCTACATGCAATAATGGAAGGCCTTTGCGGATCTGTCCCTGTAGCATCTTTAAAGATTTAAATACGTTTTATTAATAAAAACCAAAAGATTTTCTTTCTCCATTTTCCTCTCATGCTTTCTCTGTCAGTCTTTTCAGTGCTGTAAATATCTGTTGTTTCCTTCTTGTTTTTGAAATTTTTCTTTGCTTTTTTAGGTCTGGCCTTGCTATCGCGTAAGCGATCGCAAAGCGAGACTATTGTAAAAGGGCTTTTCAAAGTGCTCCCAAAAGCGGATTGCATGGCTAGCACGCGCACAATCACGCGGATCGTGCCGCCATGCACTCCGCTTTTGGGAGCACTTCAAAGGGTCCGCTCCCCCGCCTGGAATGCGCTCCCCCGCCCCCACCAAGCGCGCGCGCCACGCTCCGCCGGGCTTGTTTACCATCTCCTGTTCTACTTTCTCTTTCGTCTGGAAATACCACAGCTCAAGTCACCTCACCCAGCAGAAGCCGTTGTCCCGCTTCCCCTCGAGCACAGAAGAGCAATTCTCTGTTAATATGGAGTTTTTGGATTGCATATCTGCTGCAGATAACATGTTTGTGATGCTATGTGTCTAATAAGTTTAAACATGTTTACACGTCTGTCTATTTTTCTGTAATAACAATGGTGCTTATAACGTGCGACACACGTAACTTTTAGAAAGGGATGCTGCGTTTTAAATCCCCTTTATGGTTCACAGCGTGTTTCCCCTTTTTCTAAAATAACGTGAGTCTTTTCTCATTCATTGCCAGGATATCACGGTTGGGACATTTTAACCAATGCACATACATGCGAGTCGCGGTATGATACACGTTCGTTTGACACGTTGGTGTCAGCCTTCAGCATCTGTGCTGCGACGTCAGCAACACACTCGCGGTCATTTATCCGCCTATTTAAGCCATCGACAGCTTAGCGCTCCAGTCCCCATCCACACGCAGGGAGTTTCGGAGCGAGTAGCGGCGAGTCATCTTCCGTCCTGGGTTGTTTCATGACTAATTCCTCTTCCGATACACTGATTCTAACTATCGGCGTGCTATTCTGTTTCCATGCAGAAACAGCACCGGTTTGACTGTCAAATGGAATCACGGCATCCCTGTTTCTTGGGGTGAGTGGATATTTTTAATCTCCCAATTCTAAACACGGAAGTCACTTTGGCTGTGCCATAATCGGCTCTCGTCACATGCTTTGTTATTTCAGACTCCGCATCTAACAAGCACAGTCCAGGTCGTCAATGGAGCTATAATTAACCTGGTAGATCTTGATACATTTGTCTCCCTTTCCTTGTTTTTAGATTAATTAATTTAAGTGATCAAACCAAGACCGCTGGTTGTTATCTACACGGGGACTAGAGAGGGACAATCAGCGTGCATCCTCTCCACAAGTAAGTGGCTTTGCCTCCGTTTTCAACTGATAAGTCCTATTTTTTTTTCCCCCTAAGGGCAGTGTGTCCTAATCTAAATGCACCTTATTTCTTACAGGTACTTGTTTTTCGCTCGTACAACCCTTTGGAGCCTACGCGCCCGTTATTTCAATTGCCCTGTCTCTAGGGCTGTCCATGGTACTTTATTGGATTTTTCATCTTTCCACTTCTTAAATATTTTATTTCCTTTTGGCAAGAGTATTTAGTTTTATTTTCACCTTCATCCTTAGGTGCTCTCCCCCACTCTCATCACCGTCCTGAAGAGAACCCCGTTGTAAGGAAGTCAGGAACCTACGTGTTTTCAGGGGTCGAAACGTCGACACTTTGTTGATTGCTAGTCTAACCAACAGTGATTGTTTCGCTATGGTAACCCCCTTTGGGTACATGGATATGTGTTTATATGTATAAAAATGGACAATACGTTTAATCAACGGGCTGAATGATAGGCCTTGTTTGGAAACAATTTCTGAATATGTATTTGGCACAATATTCTGTCCCTTTATGCACACCCTCTATCCCAACATAAATCACTTTACCTTATCCCCTTTCTTCCCTCTGGGCACTCACTATTTATGCCTAATAATTGCCTATATTTGTGTAGCATGGTTCAGTGTGATTAAATGACACTATTAACTAAATATGGAACGTGGTTGTCTTGAATTTGTTTGTTTGAATTGTGTATATATTGTGTTTTGGTGCGATTTGGCATGTACTGTGACCAAGTTTTTTCATTGTACTTGACTAGGAGGCAGCAGTGACTGCGGCAGAGGACATCCTGCTAGGAGCAATATGGTGCAATATACGACATTTGTTCATTACGCAAGAAGAGTTACGATTTAAAGCGGGAATGTTTAGAAATATTGATATTTGTGCTTTCCATTAAAGGAAGGAGGGGCATTTTTTATTTATTGCAACCGATGCAGATGCGATAAATTCCAACTATTACGAGATTTGCCTTAAGAGGGGCCGTAACACGCAATTGTGGGGCTTTCTGCACTACATTCTACATGTTTTTGACCAGTAAATTACAGCAGGCTTGACTTGTCGGTTACACTTGGTAACTACAGCATCCAGTAAACTTTACACCACTTCTAAGCGCGTTCTCTGAACAAGCAGGTGTTGATTAATTCAGAGTATACTGTGCCACTCACAGTGCTCATTATTTGTCAGAGGAGCTGTTGGCAAATGTGCCAGCTTGGTTTAGGGCAAGTGGCGCAGTTAGGGGTGTGACAGCCCCCAAATAAATGCATTCACGGCATGATAGTTGCGTCAGAAGGGCCTGAGTCTGGTTTGCTATATCTGTGACGTTTTTCTAGTCCTGAGCCAAGAATGGAAGACAAAAAAGTCACCTTTGATGTAAGCTGCCAAAGAGGAAAAATCGGCATCTGTGCGTATAAACATTCAGCAGATGCAGATTTTTGGGACTCGGGGTGTGGAATTTATGTGTCAATTTGCTACATTTTCCATGCGCGTGGAAAAAATCGTGAAGCAAGCACTCTCACTATAACGAAAGGTGTTCTTTAATGTGGACCAGGCCCAGAAATCGACATTATTTACATAAATGCGTACCTCTTAGGTACACATGCAGTCACGTGTGATGTTAACGGAGGAAACAAGCATTTGCAATGCAATAGGTCTCGCAGTTACGAGAGTTTCAGCTATTGGCATTGTAAATAACAATGCCTTTTATTTATGTTTTTAAAACAAAAATTTTAAAAAGGCATTTTTATTTGCAATGTCAATAGCTCAAACTCGTGTAAATGCGAGACCTATTGCATTGCAAATGCTTGTTTCCTCCGTTATTTTTTATTATTATCTTTTCCTCATGTTAATTTTGTTTCATTTCCTTAAACGAATCTTTTCGTTTAGCATTCGAGATCTACGTTTATTTTCTCCTTTGTTTTACATGTAGTGCATTTTAGTTCAAACAGTCAGAGGTCACGGCAAGATAAACAAACAGTTAAGCACTTTAATGGGACCCTTTCTTAGTGTCCCCGTAAACAGAGCGACTGGGGCAACAGCTTTGCTTGGAGCGCTGCTGCTTCTGCCTGCTAAAGCCGAGGTTCGCCTCTCCTGAGGTGGGCGGGGCTGCTGTGGGCCAGTCCGAGATGTCCAATAGGCAGGACCTCGTAGTCTCCCGAGAGGATACCAAATATTACACAGCACCTGTTCGTTTCTGCTGGTGCACCAGTATCTCTGAGTCAGAGACGTGTTTGCTGTCAGTACATTGAGGTTCCAGTGTCATGAAGCAGGGTGACTGTGATCCTGCAGCAGTTCAATCACCAAAAGATGCCTGGGCCATCGAACCCCTCCCCCGTTCCCAAAAGAGATTCCATTGAGGTTTTTCTGGATCACAGTAGCCAGTGTGCACGCCTCAAGCACAGATTGCGGCTGAGGTGATCCCAGAGTCACCAGATACACTTGTAACACATGCAGTGTACTAGGAATCCTCAGGGTGCTTACAACTGGCAGACTATCTGCAGAAGAGGTGACGGGCCAGTCAGCATGCGTTCCTTCCGAGCAGGATATAGTACGCATCAGAGTGCTGGCACGAGAGGGCCTAATTGAAATCTTATCCTTCCGAGCTGGATATGGTACACAAATGAGTGCTGGCATAGCAGGCCTAGTCAGCATCTTATCCTTCCAACCTTGATATAGTATGCATGGGAGTGCTGGCAGAAGGGGCCTTATCAGCATCTTATCCTTCTGAGTTCAATATAGTATGCAACAGAGTGCTGGCACGAGGGACCTAGTCAGCATCTTATCCTTTGGAGCTGGATATAGTATGCATTAGAGTGCTGGTACGACGGGCCCAGTCAGCCCTCTGGGCCCGATTCACAGAACTAAGACAAAATCCTAGACTTACTACCATTTTGGTATTCACAGAAGGCACTTACTCATTTTGGTATTCACAGAAGGCACTTACTCATTTCGGTATTCACAGAAGTTAAGAGTCCTAACTTTAGGACTCCTAAATGCCTTCTGTGAATACCAAAAGTCTTAAAGTTAGGATTTTTCTCAGTTTAGGAGTAGTAAAGTTAGGAGTCCTAACTTTACTACTCCTAAACTGAGAAAAATCCTAACTTTAAGACTTTTGGTATTCACAGAAGGCATTTAGGAGTCCTAAAGTTAGGAGTCCCTCCGAGCTTGATCTAGTACGGATCAGAGTGCTGGCACGAGGGGCCTAATTGGCATCTTATACTTCCGAGCTGTTTATAGTATGCACCAGAGTGCTGGCACAAGGGCCTAATCAGCATCTTATCCTTCTGAGCTGGATATAGTACACATCAGAGTGCTGGCACAAGGGGCCTAGTCAGCATCTTATCCTTCAGAGTTGAATGTAGTACACATCAGAGTGCTGGCACGAGGGGCCTCGTCAGCATCTTATCCTTCCGAGTTGAATGTAGTACACATCAGAGTGCTGGCACGAGGGGCCTAGTCAGCATCTTATCCTTCCCAGCTGCATATAGTATGCATCGAAGAGCTGACATGAGGGGAATTTTCAGCATCTTATCTTTCTGAGCTCAATAGAGTGTGCATCAGAGTGCTGGCATGAGGGGCCTAGTCAAAATCTTATCCTTCCGAGCTGGATTACGTATGCATCAGAGTGCTGGCACGAGGTGCCTAATCAGCATCTTAGCCTACTGAGCTGAATGTAGTATGCCTCAGAGTGCTAGGATGAGGGGCCTAGTCAGCATCTTATCCTTCTGAGTTCGATAGAGTGTAGATCAGAGTGCTGGCAATGAGGGGCCTAGTCGGCAGCTTATCCTTCTGAGTTCGATAGAGTGTGCATCAGAGTGCTGGCACGAGGGGCCTAGTCAGCATCTTATCCTTCCGAGCTGGATTACGTATGCATCAGAGTGCTGGCACGAGGTGCCTAATCAGCATTTTATCCTTCTGAGCTGGATATAGTACGCATCCGAGTTCTGGCTCAAGGTGCCTAATCAGCATCTTATCCTTCCGAGCTGAATATAGTACGCATCAGAGTGCTGGCATGAGAGGCCTAAATAGCATTTTATCCTTCTGAGCTGAATTTAGTATGCATCAGAGTGCTGGCACGAAGGGCCTAGTCAGCCCTCTGTCCTTCCAAAGTTGAAAGAGTGTGTTTCAGAGTACTAGGATGAGGGGCCTAGTAAGCATCTTATCCTTCTGAGTTCGATAGAGTGTAGATCAGAGTGCTGGCATGAGGAGCCTAGTCAGCATCTTAGCCTACTGAGCTGAATGTAGTATGCCTCAGAGTGCTAGGATGAGGGGCCTAGTCAGCATCTTATCCTTCTGAGTTCGATAGAGTGTAGATCAGAGTGCTGGCAATGAGGGGCCTAGTCGGCAGCTTATCCTTCTGAGTTCGATAGAGTGTGCATCAGAGTGCTGGCACGAGGGGCCTAGTCAGCATCTTATCCTTTAGAGCTCAATATAGTATGCATCAGAGTGCTGGCATGAGGGGCCTAGTCAGCATCTTATCCTTCCAAGCTCAATATAGTATGCATCAGAGTGCTGGCATGAGGGGCCTAGTCAGCATCTTATCCTTTGGAGCTGAATATAGTATACATCAGAGTGCTGGTAGGACGGGCCTAGTCAGCGCTCTGTCCTTCCAAGGTCGATAGTGTGCTTCAGATTGCTGGGATGAGGGGCCTAGTCAGCATATTATCCTTCTGAGCTTAAAGTAGTATGCATCAGAGTGCTGGCATGAGGGGTCTAGTCATCATCTTGTCATTCGTAGCTGGATATAGTACACATCAGAGTGCTGGCACGAGGGGCCTAGTCAGCATCTTATAGTTCGGAGCTGGATATAGTATACAGCGGAGTACTGGTACGATGGGCCGAGTAAGCCCTCCATCCTTCCAAGGTCGATACAATGTGCTTTAGATTGCTGGGACGAGGAGCCTAGTCAGCATTTTATCCTTCCAAGCTCAACAGAGTGTGCATCAGAGTGCTGACACGAGGGGCTTGATCAGCATCTTATCCTTCTGAGCTGGATACAGTATGCATCAGAGTGCTGGCACGAGGGGCCTAAATAGCATCTTATACTTTGGAGCTGGAAATAGCATGCATCAGACTGCCCGCAAGAGGGGCCTGATCAGCATCTTATCCTTCCAAGCTGGATATAGTATGCATCAGAGTGCTGGCACGAGGGGCCTAGTCAGCATTTTATCCTTCCGAGCTCAATAGAGTGTGCATCAGAGTGCTGACACGAGGGGCTTGATCAGCATCTTATCCTTCTGAGCTGGATACAGTATGCATCAGGGTGCTGGCACGAGGCACCTAATCAGCATCTTAACTTTTGGAGCTGGATATAGTATGCATCACAGTGCCCACAAGAGGGGCCTGATCAGCATCTTATCCTTCCAAGCTGGATATAGTGCGCATCAGAGTGCTGGCACGATGGGCCTAGTCGGCCCTTCGTCCTTCCAAGGTTGATACAATTTGCATCAAAGTGCTGGCACAAGGGCTTATTCAGCATTTTATCTTCCCAAGCTGGATATAGTACGCATCAGAGTGCTGGCACGAAGGGCCTAGTCAGCATTTTATCCTTCTGAGATGGTTATAGTATGCATCAGAGTGCTGGCACGAGGTGCCTGATCAGCATCTTATCCTTCCGTGCTGGATATAGTACGCATCAGAGTGCTGACACAAGGGGCCTAATCAGGATCTTATCCTTCCAAGCCAAATATAGCATGCATAAGAGTGCTGGCACGAAATGCCTAATCAGCATCTTATCCTTCTGAGCTCAATAGACTGTGCACCAGAGTGCTGGCACAATGGGCCTAGTCAGCATCTTATACTTCTGAGCTCAATAGAGTGTGCTTCAGAGTGCTGGCACGACAGGCCTAGTCAGCACTCCGTCTTTCCAAGGTTGATAGAGTATGAATCAGATTGTGCTGGCACAACAGGCCTAGTCAGCATCTTAACATTCCGAGCTCGATCGAGTGTGCATCAGTGTGCTGGCACAAGGGCTAGTCATTCTGAGGTACAGTGTGCATGGTAGTTCTGGAAATCTTCTGCATGCTTACAACAGACAGATTGTCTGAAGAAGGGATGACAGGACTAGCTAGCCTCCCACCCTTCCGATCTTGATACATTGTGCCTCAAAGTAGCTCAATACAGTGTTTTGTGCCCTGATGACTAGACAGACAGACAGACAGACAGACAGACAGACAGACAGACAGACAGACAGACAGACAAGATAGAATTTTGACTTGCTGTCTTCCAATAAACATCAGGGACTTGGTTCTTCATGGCTTTGGAGTGTTATCTTCTTTGAGAATCCGTCACCGCATAGTCTACCTGCGCCTCATGAAAGTGCTCATCCATAGGACCGCTTATTTTGTACATGCCAAGCGCGCGGCGCCCATAGGGCTGAAAGGGCTTCAGCCCCTCCCGTCGTGTGTCCCAGATCGTGCTGCTGCAGCTCGAGCTGCTGTAGGCTAGGCTAGGCAGTGTCTGGAGTGCCCGGCATGCCAGAGTTTTTCACAGGTCTTTAAAGACCATTTGCATATTTACATACCTTTGTAAACTGGTCACCGAGGCTTAGTTTTCTTTCTGGTTCCAGTGCCCTCTGGGCCCCCTTACACTTCTATTTTACATTTGCTGTCGTAGTGTAAGAATGCATTTCATGAAAAGGAATGCAATGTAGGGTTGCCGAAAGAAAAATGCCAGCTATGTGTTGTTTAAAGAGCTTGCAAAGACCTTGTCTTGACCCTAAATAGGGTTATAAATAGAAAAGTATGTGTTCATTTGTAATGTGACTTCTCTGTCTTTGTTCCCCTTAATTATCAGTCATGGATCATTCAGGCAGCCCTAGAACACAATTAAAAAGTGCTTTCTATATATATTTGCTGTTTGAAGTTTGCACAGATAAATGCTGAAAATACGGCTTTATGTGACTGTTCATTTTTGTACCATCTGGGACATCAAAATAATGAGCTGGCAACCCTATTCATAATACTGGAAGTTTGTTGCAGGATCAGCACATTATTTATTTCCTCCTCCCTAGATCCCTGATTAATGCCATAATAGCAGGGCTTTCAGTGGGCCGGGTCCTGCCGGTGCTCAGCACTGCCGTTCTTAAAAGCAGGTGCCGAGACGGGTCCCAATCGGGCTCTACATTTTCACCTTCATACTCAGAATGGAAAAAAATCTTAACTCTGCAGCAGTTCACTGTTTTGATGTAACTTTTATTTTTTTGCTGTTCTGTATTGCCAAACTCAAAGTGCTTTACATCAACACCAACAAGGACGTCTTTATTTATTTTTTGGTAGGCACGGACGATTAAGTGATTTGCCCTTATAACACAGGATGTTGAGCCGAAGCTGAGACCGACCCCTGCTTATTCAGCTCCAAAGTTGGCAGCTCTAGCCATTACGCCACAACCGCTTGCACAAGAACTAAAACATTTTCTATTATAATATACCACAAAGCCATAGATGTATGTATGCATGTAGTATATTTATCTTATGCAACTAACAACGTTTGACAAAGCCAATAGTCCTGGCTTGTTGTAGGTGCAATGTTACTTATTTGGAGGCAATAACAGAAGCAGCGAAATACCAGTCGGGCAGCACATTATGCTGAGCACAGATTTTTAGCATAAATGTTTTAATTATATCGGCCATGCCCCTTTGAGAAACCCCCCCCCCATTTTTTTTATCCCACTCAAAGCCCTGCCTATTAGCAATAGTTTAACTTTTATCTGAAACCCTACACCGCCGTCAATAACATGCTGAGTTACTCCAAGTGTCTGGTAATGCACCCTGCATCAGACCACTCACTCCTCATTCTCGCCCCTTCACTTTCATGCTCACCTTGCACTCATAGCGATCACAATGCACTCACACTGATCACCATGCACCATTTACCCACTCAGCCTGCACTCACAGTGATCACTCTGCACTCACAATGCACTTGCGCTGTTCACCCTGTACCTCACCCTGCAGTCACACGAGCACACTACTCACCCTGCACTTATGTGACACTTCACTCACCTGTTCCCCTCAATCCTCACTCTGCAATCTCAGTCAAACAAGCCCATCACTAACCATGCATTCATTAGTTCCACTCTGCACTAACATGCGCGCCCAAATTCACATGGTCACCTCACTCACCCTACTCTCACACTGTTGCATCGCTCACCGTGCACTCACATGGGCACTCATGCCACCCACGCAGCGCAGAGGATTAATGTGCCTGCTACCAAGAAAGTGTACCAAGCAGATCACAGAACTGAGTGTAAGCAAACTATGAGTAGTGCTATAAAAAATGAAATGTTTGTCAGAAAGGTGCTACAGCAAGATGAGGTGCATTGTTGGTGAGTGGTAGTGAGAAAATTCATGAAGGAGGAAATGGGGCAGGGGGCCCCAAAAAAGACTGTTACACTGTGTGCAAGGAGTGTTAGCCAACGTCAGGTCGGGGAGGAAATCGACGTCGTTTTAGGTGAAAGGGAATGACGCATCAACTTTAAGACGAGGAGACGACATGAACAGGTAAGGGGAATATAAATTAAGAAAATAAAAATATGGATTGAGGGTAACGGGCAGGGTTAATTATAATAAGTATTGGGGGCTGAGGGGTCAGGTAAGGGTACAGGGGAGGGGTATAACCTTTACCAAGAGTATGCCATTACCATGCATAAATTTACAACAAAAATCGTTGTAAAACTATGCGTGGTAAAGGAATAATCGTGGTAAAGGTTATGTGTAGAAAAATCATTCCGTTGTAACACATGCGTGGTAAAGGCATGCGTTGCAACGGAATGCGTAGTAACGACATACATTCGAGAGTTTCAAAATTGGAGCAAGGTCCTCGCATTTCAAAGTACTAATGTGGCACTTCCTCTGTTGCTTTTTAAATGAGTGAAAGGTGTCCTAAATACAAGTTAGAGGGAAAACAACTCGTACAACAAGGGCTCATAGTAAAATAATACGAACATAGAAGACATGCCACCAAGCCTTTCAGGTCATGTGCACTGTTTTAATCATCCTGTTTACGGACTGTCACTTCCAATCATATGATTTCTCATTATTTGTAAACAAACTGGTGATTTCCTTTAAAAATTGTCATGAGGGAATCAACATACGGCGTCGACTCTTAACCCTGTTTGAATGAGTTGGCTCCTCGGCTTTAGAGCAGAAAGGGTGCAGTTCCAACAACGGCTACACTATGCACCATATAGTAGGTACTTATAGTTCAGTTAAACATGCCAATTAGGGGCATGCCAATTTCACCATATTGAAAGGGGTAATACAGGTACTTTATTATTGGTTAGCAGGGGTAAACTACACAGAGTTGTACAGCCAGTAAAAATATAGGGTCCAGCAAATGGCGAACAATAGAAGGGGACCCTGAAAAATTGGCACATTTCCTATGGATATGGTAATGTCTATCACTTTTTTAATGTTCTCTTCCCTATATATTATCAAGTATTCATGACAATTAATTATTAGACCTATAGATCAGACACAGAGTAGTAGACCATCATTGCTATTACTTATGGCATATTATAGGCTAAAATATTAGTCTTGATAACTTCTGCTTTTTAAATGAAATCCCCTTAGATTATCATTGTAAATTAGTTCCAAATAACTCGACTAAGAAGGCTATTATGATGTCGTGTGGAAAGCCTCTGACTGACAGCTGGGTTCTCCTAGACCGCGTCAGAACCCATCCGCCCGACTCGGTCGGAAACAATTCCAACCTACCGACAACGATGCTCGCGGTCAGAAGGGGAAGTATTCGGTCATTCCGAATGGGTTCTGACCAGCAATCGGAGAATCCGAGCCAATCGGAGCTGATTTGTGCAGTTCTACGAACAGCGTTTCCAACCGACCGATTACGATGTCGGATTCTGACAGCATTTCCCATCGGTCTGTCTGACACAAAAGGCTGGCGTAAACTGAGTTTGGGAGCCCCTAGCAGGCCATCCTTCATCCTGGGGTCTCCAGTTGGGGGCTGAAGGGTTACCCAAGGGACCCCCCTGTAAAACCATGCACTGTGTGGCAAGCACCATGGGGTGCCCGCGACAGGGGGCAAGGTTTTCCACAGACACCCCTTTTCCCCATAGGAGCCTATGTTGTCAGTCAGAACACAGGCTCCCATAGAAGTCAATGGGAGTCCTTCCGAACGGTGTTTGGAAGCCTCGTAATCGGTCATGCGGAACCAACGATTGCGAGTCGGCCGTAACCGAATCTGACAAGGAGTTGGGCGAAAAGTTTCTACATGACATTGTAATTTGCCCCTAAGTATGAAACTTGTGCCAAATATAAAATATTTGCTACAGAACAAAATTGAATAATTTGTGATAGGTTTATGTTTTTGACGTTTAAATGTGATTCCATTTTGTCTTTTATAGTGTAATTTTTCATACTTTTCGAATGCTTATAATGGTGATATCATGTGATGTTTTTATGAATTGTGAGTTATTGTAATATTTGAAAATTTAAGAATGTGATCATGTATTTATCTTAAAATGTGACTGATATAAAACATGACTGTTAACGGGATCTATTTGGTTAAATTGTTTCTTTTTTCTCAATTTTTCTTATTTCTCCTAAACTTATTTTCACCTGTCTGCTCATACTTCATTGATCTTAAGACTGTTTTTATAGAAACACTTCTGCCCTGAAGTAGCACCTGACTATTTTGAGTGTCACAAACACATATTGGAAGGTTTAGCTGGTTTCTTCAACATGATTTTCTTTCATTGTTTACAAGAATATGGATTTTTTTAAATATAAAAACAAAATGAAAAATATAAATACCTTTCCACTTTCAAATGTATTGCTGTAATATTTTTTTACCTTAGAACTGACTTTCTTTAGTTCATGTGGTGCAGTGTTTAGTGAATAGACACTGTGCACTGATGTCTCTTGCCAGTCTTAAAGTGACCCAGTATCCTTTCTCTTTCTTTCATTTCAGTACATTTCTGTGATCACTTTACCTATTAAGAATGGCTTACAACCCCAAATCCAAGTTCATAAGTTTTCAATGTTTTTCGACCACAAACAGTGATACATCACATACTAATTTCTTATTTGGAATTAAAGCTGCAACATACACCTGCCAAAGAATGACTCGGTATAGAATCGCAATCCCATTTTAAAAGTTGATAACATTTTAATCTTAAAATTGGTTAAGTACCGAATACAAATATTTTTGAGCTTATAAGTAGCAATGTGGACTTTTTTTAACAGTAAAAGTATAAACCATCTTTTCTTAATTTTGAACTGGAACAAAATACCAATTGAGCTATTAGATTCAGGATGTATTTACACTAATATCACACTAACATTTTTGAGTTTTGCCAAGCTCTACACCCTTTACTGCTGCCTCAGCTTTCCACAAGGGAGATGAAGTTCATTTGGTGCATAGTACAGAAAAAGATGCTCCACTACTGATAGGATTAACACAGTCTTTTATTATTGGATGTTCAGCTCAATGTTTGCCCCAGGAGTGACAATTGAGGAATAAGTACAGTGAATATCTCCTGGCAATGATTAGAAAATTCTTCTACACCCTTTTACTGACTACAACAAGGCTTCCTTTTAAGTAAACATGGATTTTGAACAGTACATATTCTTGAAAATAATACTAAAATCACATTTACCAGGCAGTGAAATGAATTAAAACACTTATAACATGCGTCGTAGACACTGAAAAAATATATATGGGAGCTGGTAGTTTATGAGCATCCTGAAAACGAACGCACCTAATTTTCTGTAGCAGTTTCTTAATTGCCCAGTTTTGTAGATGACAAGCAAATTCAACACTAGAATCAAATCATTGCATTCACCCAAATCTGAACCCAGGAACACATGACTAGCTCAATGTGTATACAAAGTAAGAGATGCCACCATAATGTGTGATCAATGAAGGTTTGAGCTCCAGATTAAAAGAAAAAAAATGCTTTTATTGATAATTAAAACTATTCAATATAGAATTGCAGGTCAATTAAAACAATTCAATATAAGATTACAGGTCTGCAGATAATTGGTTGTGATTAAAAAGTTCTGTTAAAATGTCCCATATGAAGTAAAGCGCACATTCTCAATTATATGTTTCTATTCATTGCCCAGTGTCCTGTAATTTTCAATGCATTTTGTTAATAAATTCTGTAATCTGCTAATAAGCAAGCTGTTGTTGCTGCACAAACACAAGATGGCATTAGAGCATGTTGTGGTTTTTGCTTCAAGAAAGTTCCGAAGCAGAACTGTTTTCTTTCCGTTTCAAAGGCCAGAAGTACATAGACGACATGACCTCGCATCTCTTTACGGTAAGTGAAGAACAGGCATACCTGGGTGAATGTTATGTGTTTCTTGGTTTCGCCCACATGGACCTGCCCACAGCACAGTCCCTAAAAGGTTATTTTTGTAGTCTATGCCAATAAAAGGCTCAAATAGCTTTGCATGGCCATGTTGGTAAAGGTGTCCGCTACTAATTTGGCATGATGCGTTGTTCAGGCTCTTGATATATATATATATCAGTTTGGCCATTATTTTGCAATGATCTCTCTTTCAGGATAGCCTGAATCCAGTGGCACAGTGAGCCGGGTACCCACGTCTGGGCATACCCGGCACACTTAGAGCGAGAAAGCAAGAGACACACAGTTGATCGATGGAATGCAGATCAAATCAAAACATTCACCCTCGAATCAAGAGATCTGGGTTAATTCCATAATTCTTTTGCTCACCATGCCACCCCAGTTTAGATGTGGGTCCTGTGCTCTCCATGCCACTGGAGTCAAGCTGTCCTGGCTGATGAGGGGTGAAACCCCGAAACCGGTCCTAGGATGCTTATTTCCATGTCCAGGGAGAGACCTGGCCTGGCAGTTCGTGCTGGACTATTCCCATTGGGCGCAGGGTCAAGACTGATTTGCATATCGCTGGGTTTCAACTGGAATGGCATGGGGAGTAAAAAAGGATGGATTTAGGCCCAGATCTCTGTACTGGGGTGAGTGTATGACATTGTACTGCATTCTGCCCATCACTTGTTTCTGCACTGTATTGTAAATACAGCGCATCCATGGTGGCTCAAAGACATTTTGCTCTGGCACAAGGAAACTGACGCATCTATGCAGATGAGTCAGTTCCTTGTAAATCTGCCCCTCTGTCTCTACTGGACCCTCACTTTTGTACTTGACAGTGCTGTATCAGCAAAAAAAATCTGGAATCTGTGTGACAGGTTTGGAGGCTGTACCTAACTAAAGCCATTGTGGAGGGGGGGGGGGGAGGGGTAGGGAAGGTAGTAGGAGGAAGAGGAGGAGGAATTGTAGAACAATAAGGGCCAAGAGGCGAACCAATAAATGGGAGCCACGAGCACCAGGACTTGAAGAACCAGGCCCAGGAGGACCTAATCTATGATGACTATGGTTACCAGTGCCAGAGGGGGCCAGGTACAATTAGACAATGAGGAGCATGGCAATGAAAAACAGCACTTGGGTAGGATAGGATAGGATAGGATAGGATAAGATAAGATATAGTTTTGTAGAGCGCTCTAATGCCGAGGCATCTTGGTGCTAAGAAGTGAGATAGGGGGATCATAGCGGCTAAGGCTAATTTTTCGAGAGATGGAAACAGCCATGTTTTTAGTGTCTTCCTGAAAAGTAGCCTATTAGACAGTAGTCTCAAGGAGATGGGCAGCTGATTCCACAATTTGGCTACACAATATGACAAACTCCTGCCACCCCATCTGTCTTTACGGATCTTAGGAATATAAATGATACCAGCGTCAGTAGATCTAAGGTTTCTGGGGGGGATATACCAGGACAAACGATTCTGAAAATCGGCAGCCCCTCTGCCAAATAGTGCCTTATGGACCAAGCATAGGGCTTTGAACTCCATCCTTTGCTGGATCGGGAGCCAATGCAATGACCTAATAGCAGCAGAAGTGGAATGTCCTCTAGGAATATTTAACAAAAGCCGAGCAGCAGCGTTTTGTATCGATTGTAGTTTTAACCTCTGGGCTTTATCAATGCCTATAAAAAGAGCATTGCAATAATCCAGCCACGAGAGGATAAGGGCAACCACTACTGATTTCTTTAGATCTTGGGGGATAAAAGGAAATATCTTCCTAAGAAGCTTCAGTACGAAGAAGCAGGATGAAGTTACACTGTTAATCTGGTCCGCAAAGATAAGCCGGTCATCAAAGATAACCCCAAGGTTCTTAACTTTATGAGACGGAACAGGACATTGACCTGCAGAGGCACCATGTAGGGTTCCATATGGATGGCCCATTGACAAACTCCATCACCTCGGTCTTATCAGTATTAATCTTGAGATAGTTAAGACTCATCCATCTCATGATATGAGTCAGGCAGGTATGGAAATTGACGGCAGTGGCCTCAGACTGTTTGGATACAGCGATGACAATCTGTTAGTCGTCTGAATAAGAAACCAACGAAAAACCATACTCTCCGATTAGTGCAGCAAGTGAAGCGACGTATACATTGAACAGTGTGGGTGACAGTGCAGAACCCTGCGGCACTCCACACGCTATGCAGAATGATTCAGATTGTAGATTTTCCCAATGTATACTTTGCTGCCTAGAGGCCAGAAATGAAGAAAGAAGGGACAGAGCCAATTCCCCAATCCCCACTGCCCTCAGCCGTCTTACTAACACTGTGTGATTCACGGTATCGAATGCTGCTGAGAGATCTAAGAGAATGAGGATGGCTCTGCCCCCTCCATCCACTTGTCTGCGAATTTCCTCCGTTGCCATGATCAGGCTACTAGGACGAGGGCAATAAAGATCAGGAGAGCAAGGAGGATGTGGAACAAGGGTATCTGGACCCAGTGGACAAGGGCCGAAGGAACAGAAAGGCCAGATGTAGAAGGAACAGGAGACCCTGGAATATAACGACAAGGAGGGCTATGAGGGTCTGTATGCACCAACCAGGACCAGTGGGACGAGACAACGAGGGCCAGGAGTAGCTGACCCAAGTAGATAGACTAATGAGGACCAGTTCCAGGAGACTAATGGAGAGAAGAACCAGAGACAGGAGGGTCAGACCACAGACCAGATCAAGGAGGACCAAGGGGCCAGTAGCAAAAGAACCAGGACCAGGTTAGAATGCCCAGGGATTTTAAAGGAAGTCTAGGTCCAGAGGAACAAGATCAGAAGTTCCACGAGTATCAGAATTCAACCAGGTTACCAAGAACTACATGAACCATAGCAACCCAAAACATAAGAACTAGGAGGACCAGTACCAGAGTAACAAGGTAGACCAGACCCAATAGGGCCATTACTAGGAGGACTATGATAGAGAGGCCAATGATCAGATTGACAAGAAGAAGAACAAGGTAGAATGGGCAAACCAGGAAACCAGGAGGACTAGTAGGAGTAGGAGCATTGGTGGGGCAGGAGGACCAGGAACTATGAGGGCTAGGAAAACCAAGGCCACTTGAACAAGCACCAGAAGATCCAATACAGGAGGGCCAGATGAAGGAGTGCCTTGAACTAAAACCAGGACAACGTGGACCAAGGCCACTAGGATCATAAAGATTAGGAGCCAGCAAACAAGGGGACTAGATAAACCAGGGTAGCAAGACCAATATAACTGACAGACCAGAATTAGGCTGGGGTGGATTAAAAGGTCAAGGACCTAGAACTTGTGAAACAGGAGACCCGGGATATTAATAACTTGGAGCAGGAGTGCATAGGAATGACGACCAGTCAAACCAAGCCCATGAGGTCCAGGGACAGGAAGTTCTTAGACTAGTATGAAGGAACATCAGAACTAGGAAAAGCTAGGGTGATCTTTGACAGGACAAGTTATTGCAGAGCTGTGCAGGCAGGGACTAGAAGACTGAGGGCCAGGAGCATCAATACTAGAATGAAGAAGACTACGAAGATTAGGACCTGAAGGGTATATGGCCAGAATGCCCAGGATACTAGGATAAGCAGGAAAAGAATTTGGAAGACCTAGGAGGGCAGTGCCAAGAGCACCCAGAAGACCAGAGCAAAACACTAGGTAAACCAAAATGATCATGACCAGGAGGACTGGTATAGGGCTAGGAGGGTAAAGACAATAAGGACCTGGGGGACCAGGGCTTGCATTACCAAGTTGGGCAGAACAATCATTACAAGTAGCGTACCAGGGTGGGGAGAATTTGAGGTAAGAAGGCCAACCAACGTCTGTAAGACCAAGTGAATTGGACAGTGGTGGGAAAGAGTACCACAACAAAAATGACCAGGCTGAGGGAAACATGAACAAGGAGAAACTGGATCAATGTCTGCTGCACTAGTAAGACTAAATGGACCAGGAATAGATCCAGGAGAACAAGGACCTCCCAAACCAGGCTGGCAAAGTCCACAGGCCTGATTGCGAAATGAGGCATTATTTATCGCCCCCTGATAAATAATGATACCAAGGGATATGTTATTTATTAGGTACGTTCGACACCTATTATGCAGCTATGGCCCGTGCAGGTAAGAGTGGTGGGGTGGTGGGGATTTCTACAGACGACAACGAGGGAAAACGACTTATTTATTCAATTTTCCCACGTGGTCATCTTTTGAATAGCCCCCCCAACCCGGCCCAACTGCAAGTACCTGCACTGGCCTTGACTGCTATTATGAGTTTATGGTTATAACATGCATGTTGTTGTGTTTACCGCACCAAACTCTGTATGATATGGTACATACCATATGTTTTCCTGTTAAACTTTGGCTGGTTTGACCTGCCAAAATGTAATGAATGTTCAGTTATTTAGCGCATCTAATAATTACCTGATGCGTTTAATAAAACAAAACTCACAATTGTGCATATACCGGGGATTCGACACAGGACGGAATTTAATGAGGCGTCCATAATTATGTTCTAGGAGTGCCAGGATACGAGAAGCAAGATGTATCAGGATCTGCGGGCCAGGGTTAGGAGGTTGATGGTGAGGGGAACCAGGACACTGTGACTAGGACAAAGAGGACCACAAAGGAACAAGGCCAGATAGACCAAGACTGGGGGAACTAGGGAGGCCATGATGGCCAAAAGCAAAGTTTATGATAAAAGCCGCAAAAGGGCAAGAAGGACCAGGATGGCCAAGTCTAATATAGCAGGTGGCTAGGGTCCGGGGGAACTCGCTCCAGGAGAACCCAAACTACAAGGAACAGGAACAAGAGGATCAGAGCCAATGGGCACAGAATTTTGAGCAAGACAAGGACAATGAAAAACAAGAATAGCATAACCTTAGCCATGAGTACCAGGCAGCTGAGACCAGGTACACAGGCAGCCAGAATAAGAAGGAAAAGTTCTAAGAGGATAAGGAAACAAAGGACAAAGAGGACCAGGAAGATAAGGGCAAATAGGATCAGGACTTGTGCCAAGAGGACCAGGGTGAGGAAGAAAAGGAGGATCATGTCCAGGGATATCAGGACCATGAGGATGACAGCCTGAGAGGCAGATCAGGAGGACTAGGACTGGACCTAGATGTCCATGAGGGCCAGGACCAAAAATACGAGGCTCAGGAGGACCCAAACAAAGGGAACGAGGACCTAGAGGGCCAGACAATTGGGTGCAGTGCCAGAAGGACTATGAGGACAAGGGACAGGGCCAGGAAGAAAAGGATGATCCAAAGAAGGAAGAAAAGAGCTAAGAGGATAAGGACTTAGAGTGCCCGGACACAAGAGGCCAGGCCACAGAGGAGACCATCAGGACCAAGAACTGATGTCCCGGGAATCAGATCAGCAGGGTGAGAGGATCAGAAGGACCAGGTTACATGGAGGAGGGATTGGAGAATCAGGATAAAAAATAAGGGAGAGCTAGTAGAGGGGGACCTGAAAGGGCCAGAAAAGGTGAAAGACCAGAACCAAGAGGATTAGGCATACAAAGATCCAAAGGAGGAGGAAAAGAAAAGAATGATCACGACTAGTGGGCACAAAATCAGGAACAGGCCACTGATTGTGAGGGCTACAAATAGAAAACCATTACTAGGCAAACTAGACTGAGACTAACGATAAACAGGAGGACAGGAATGAAGAGGAGCTGGCCAAGCAACCAAGGCAACAGGACAAGAACAAAGAAGAACAGGGCAATGAGGACCAGTGGGGCCACAGCCAAGGAAATAATGTAGTTCAGAACACAGAAGGCCAGAGTATCAGGACCTTGTATACAAGGGCAAGCAGGTCCAAGATGTGGAGGAAATGGAGGACCAGGACATGAAAGGCCAAGATGACAGGAACCATGATGTTGGGTGGCTAAGAATGGTTAAGAACTGGATGACCTAAACAAGGAGATTTAGGATAAAGATAGTCCAAGATGACAATGAGCAGTAGGATCATGGCATGACATGTTGAAGGAGGACCCTGAGAACCAAATCAGGTCAGAAGTAGGTGGATAGGGAATTGAGACCAGAGACCATATGGGGAAGGATTAGGTGGAGTACAGGAATCAGGATAATCAGGAACAGGACTAGGAGGAACAGATAGATCTGAACCCAGGGACCAGCACATGAAGTTCCAACTGTAGCAGAAGGACTAGGACCTGGGGTGTTAGGACCATGCTGAAAAAGATCAGGGGAACCAGGACAACCAAAGCCATGAGGACTAACGGGACCAGACCAGGGCCGAAATGACCAAGCCCAGCATAAGAGTTCCTAATAAAGAGGACCAGGACCAGTGGAGGCAGTTCAAGGTGGAACATAAGGACAAGTACCAGGGAAAAAAGAATCAGGATGTCCCAAACCAAATCCCTAGAAGAACCAGGCCAACAGGGCAAGGTGAATAAGGAGCCACCAGACCAGCAGGATCGGGATGAGGATCAGTAGTACCAGGATTATGCGGACCAGGAAGGGCTAAGACAAGGATGAGCCAGGAGCAGGGCCGGAAAGACCTTGGTCACGAAGGACTTCAACCGGGACCTCTAGATCTAGAAACCACTAGCAGGGTGACCAGAATTAGTTAGACCAGGACCAGTATGAGGATCAGGAGAATCAAAACAACCCAGAAACGGAGGACTTGGAACAGGACTGGGAGGAGGACAAATGCCTACAGGCCCTGAAGTGTTTGGATGTGCAAGAAGAAGCCCATGAGCAGGTGGACACCTATCTGGGTCTAGGACACGTGTATTAGTATATCCCTTTTATAAAGGGTTCTTATTCATGCCTTTAATATTGCCAACCCCTGGAACTGGTAATGGTTTGCTAAAAAAGCAGAGCATGCAAAGTAAAAAAAAATCCAGGACTATTACAATCTGACCTTTGAGTGTAGAATATGTGGTCTTATGCTGGCGCAGTAGTCTGAGAGTGGATATGAGGGCATAGAAACTGACACTTGACAAAAGAGTGTAAAGGTGGATGGGTGAAAATTAGTGCGGTCAGTGAAGGATGGCAGTGTTTGAGAAAACGTAGATGATTGGAAAAATGGTTACTGGCTAACAAAGTGGTCAAAGGGATATGGCAATCAGTAAAGGGTAGCTCAAGGCAATAACAAGGCTCTGATGAGCATAAGAGGGGTGATGGAGGCTCCAGATCAATCATCTAAGATGGCCCATAGAGGTGTTCGGTGGACCTCCAGTTCTTTGCTCTTACAGTGCATTTGTGTGCATGTGAGACAGGTTTATAGCAAAGGACAGATCTACTAAGAAGTCACTAAATGCAAGGCAGCAAGACAACTCTAGCTACACTGCTTTATGTGACAAGGAGATTGCAGAAATGCACCATAGCTACTAAGATATGATGCACTTCTGCTCTCCCCCTGCGCAGGCACACTGTGTGCTGCCTAGCGCCAACGCAGGCACCCTTGTACCATGCACAAGGGTGCCTGCATTATTAGTAGGAGTTTTGTGCAGGATGGGGCACCTTCCTGCACAAAAACAATCCTTTGAGGCAGCATGCAGCACACATAGAAAGAGGAAGTAACATGGTTGCAATACAGAGATTTCACCTCATTACACCTCATTTGGGAATTGTACACTATTTTGATGGAATGCCATGGAAAGTCTTTCAATGCAGGTTAATGGAAAGCAGTGATTTGCACTGCCTTTTGTTACTCTGGGTTTACTAAGCCATGCAGAGCCATGCAAGGTGGTTTTGCATGCCTTAGTAATTCCCATTGAAGGACTTGTATGACCTTGGGTCACCTTGAGTGACGCAAGGGCAAATCATTCCCTTAGTAAATCTTCCGCTAAGTGCATAGTAGTAAGATTCCATTTGTGATGAAAGTCCTAGTGCATGGACCAGTGGAATGTATTTTATATGATGTGATTGAGAGTAGATACGGCTTCCCTACACAGTGGGATTGTATTGACTGAACCTTGGTAGATAGAGGGTGGAGACTAAAAACTGAAGTGAGGGAGAATGGAGAAAAGCGCCCCAAAAATACTCCTATCTGGTCCTTTTCAGCAGAAAACTGCTGAATAGTTCCTCCTGAGTGACGATATAGGGTACATGATGGCAGAAATGGGTAGGTCATAGTTAAAGGTGTGAAAGTTTCAGAGCTGCCCTTTAATCTGTGCCTGATGACTACTCAGAAAGGCTGATGACAACTAGATGCTGAGATCTCATGTTTCACTGCATCCTTGTACTGGATGCTTGGAATCAGTAATATTACTACTACATGAGAGCCATAACCTAGCACAAAGGCTATGTCTCAACGACAGCCAGAAAAATATGCTTGAAAGAAAAACACCCCAAATCACTGCTGAAATCTCGATAGTAAGCCCACATCCCCTGTCTGAAAATTCAGAATTAAAGTGGAACTGTGAAATAATTTATCAGTATGTCTCTGTTTATTCAGTATTTTATTTCTTCCAATATTTGTATAAAGTCAATGAATATAGATTTCTGTGAGATGCATTCCTTCTGTGTCTTTTTCTGGTTTACAGGGGAAATTAATTCATATTCCAATGACATTCAGTTCAATTAATTATAGTCCTTTGCTTGTGGCTTCTTAATAGAATACTTCCTCTGATGACCTGACAAAGAACAGGCCGTCGAAGGCAGGACTTTATACCATCTACCCTATTTTGAGTATAAAGTGGCGGTAAGGGACAGGCAAAATATAATGGACCGTCACCTGAGGGGAAAACTCCTAGGGGTATATTTATTATTATGTGATGCAACTCAGCAAGCCATCTCGCTGCGTTGTGTGACAGGGAAAGGGTAGGAATGTGCTTTATTTAACATAATGTGGTGCATTCCTCTTTTTTTCCCAGCACTGGTGCACAATTGGCTGCCTAGTGCCAAAGGAGGCCCTCTTGCACCATGGTGCAAGTGCTCCTGTGTTGTAAGCAGGATTGTTGTTCAGCACGAAGGGACACCTTCCTGCACAATCCTCTCTCCATGTGTGCTGCAAAATACAGCACACATAAAAAGAGGAAAAAGCTAGAAGAAATAAAGATATTTCTCTTTGTTACACCTCCCCTAGAGATGCATAACATTTTGGAGCATTCCCATGTCTACCAGTAATAGTAAATCCGGGAATGCACCAAAATCCATGGGTGTTTCATGGTAACAACCAACTACAATCCATGGAATGCCTCCCTGGAGCAGAGTAAAGCAATGCAGCGATTTGTGCTTCATTGCGTTACTCCAGATTTATGAAGCCACTCAGGGCCACGCAAGGTGGCCTTTCATGGCTTGATAAATTGCACTTCAGGGTTGTGTTGCTTTTGCACAGAGTTGCCTGGTGCAAGTGTGGCACAACCCTAAGATAAATATATCCCCCAGTGTGTGGGAACATTAGTAATTTTTGTTTTTTTCAAGAACAATCTCCTGCTGTGGGTGTTTGTTTTTGAAAAACGATACATTTGTTTTAAAGTTTGCTAGCCGTCCATCATATCTGACTGTACTATCCTTACACTGTTTCGTGAATAGACAGCAACCGCAATGACAGCAGTTCCTGTCAATGTAGAGAGTTGCCCACCGGGCCAGCGGACAACTCTAAATTTGGCGGGTGGAGGTCTCTCTGGATGTCGGCAGTATTGTCTTCCATCATCAAAATCATAAATCAAGCCCATTGAGTTTCTTACTTCTGTCATGAGATTGGAATGGAGCCTCTTAAATATACTATGTAGGTCATTATTTTTTGTGATAAAATCACCCTACATTTTAGATGGCCCTAATTTACTGAAATACATTTCCAGTTCTGATTTTTACTTTTAGAAATCATTGTTTTCAGGTGTTTTAGTCTGATTTGTTTACTTGAACAGAACCAGATAAATAATTCCATACCGCACAGATTTGCTGCAGAAAAAGAGATGCTCTCATAGCATGGAGCCTTTTGGTAAACCTATATCTTGTACATTCCCAAGGCTTTGTGAGTAACAACGAGTATATAGCTTTAGTAGAGTAAATAGCTTGAACTAGTCTTGCAAAGGTTCTATTCATTTTCATTAATAGTTGCATCTGCAGGTAAATGTAAAGGAGTAGGAGCATTTGTGGAACACGAAACAGCTCTATACAGAGCCTCCCAAGTTACTATGTCTTGGCTCACGGTGTAATGGAGTGGCACTCTGTGCCATATCTGTCAAAATAACTTGGAAACATTCAAACATTTGGAACAATAAGACCTATACATTAGTGACTGCATCTAAGCCAGTTTTAGCTCCAAGTGCCTCATGTTGCAAAATCAGAATGTTTGTGACCACAAACGTACTTATTATTATGTACAAAACCATTTTTATGAGTTAGAAATTTCTTTACACTAGTAAAAGGCCTTTTGCATTCATTTCTGAATTGAAAATAAGAGGGTTCATGAAAGGAGTTTCCTCCCTCCATTTTCCAATTCAGAAAATAATTAATGATAATTTGTGATTGCAGATGCTGGTGCAAACCACTGATGAGCTAACGACCAGCAGTCGACCAATTTGCAAAGGGGAAGGGGTCCCCTTGGGACAATATGTTGGCAGCCTCAGAAGGTGGAGATGTTTTCCAAAAACTGCCAGGCAAACAATGCAGAATCTCTACTTTTTACACAGTGACCAGGTAAATGTGATATTTTTCTGCTATTTGCACGGCTTCCATACAAACAGTGCAGAATATCCATTGTTTAACCAGCGGCTGAGTAAATTGTAAAGTATTTTTGCAATTTTCATGAGTGCCATCTGAATAGCGCACAATCTCTATTTTTGAGCTAGCAGCCAGGTAAATATTCATGTTTCCCTAGTATTTACAAAGCTGCAGGATGAACAGTGCAGAATCTGTACTATTCAACCAGTGGCCTGGTAAAAGGGAAGTTGTTCTGCTAATTGCACCGAGCCAAACGGATAGTGCAAACTCTCCTATATCTAGTCAACAGTAGTGTAAATATATAGGTTTTCATGCTATTTGTACGACCACCAGCAAGATAGTGCAGAATCTCTACTATTTAATCAGTGGCTTGGAAAATAGTGAAAGTTTTCTGCTATTTGCATGTCCGCAAGCTGAACAGTTCAGAATCTCAACTCTTTAGCATGCAGCCGGGTAAAGTGAAGCTTTTCTGCTATTTGTATGGCTGCCAGCAAAACAGTGCAGAATCTCTACTATTTAGTCAGTGGGCAGGTAAATAGTGAAGTTTCTATGCTATTTTCAAGACCATCTACCAAATAGTACTATTTAGTGAGTGGCCGAGTAAATATGAGAAATCACTATTTACTTGGTGGCCTTGTAAATAACCGCTACTATTTATTAATTATTGAGAAGCAGTAGGGACAGGACCTTAGGCACTGGTCAGCCTGATACTGCTCATCAATAATTAAGAAGTTCAGGTTTTGCAGTTAAGTGTCGATTGCTGACAAAAAATGTTGGGGCATATTATCAAGGAGAGGATATAAAATTATCGCTGCTTTTGCGTCCGCTTTCAGGCCGAAAAGCGGCGATAATTTTATCGCCTTATCAGCAAGGTCACGCTATCGCGTGAATCCTTGCATTAGCTCCCTTTCCCGTAATGCCCGACATGCAAAGTGGGCGTTCTGTCCCAAAATAACTGGAGAAATGTCGCTAACCGACATTTCTCCAATTATCAATGGGCACGCTAACAGGCATAGCGATAAGAAAAGTAGCACTAACCTTGGTTATCGCTGCTTTCCTTATGCCTGCTTTTAGTTTGACTTAGCCATTATATCCAATGTAAGGTGGACATCATGGCTAAGTCTGCCCTGCCCTATCAACAAGCTATCGCCAGACTTTGTGAGATTATCGCTGGATTTCCAGCGATAATGTCACATTTGACAGTTAGAGCTTGGAATTTTATCGCTTTTGAGATAAGCGTTGTTGATAGCACGCTATCTCAGATATAAAATTCCACGTTACCCGGCGATAATTATCCTAGCGCTAAGTGCGCTTAGCAATAATTATCGCCGGTCCTTGATGATATGCCCCGTTCTTCTTTAGTAAAGCAGTTAATTGCTTTTAAAGGATGTGTGTTTGTCGCGAAAGCTGAAACCATTGTGGTCATATAGCTGATAGTTCTTACCAATTTGTAGAGTCACTTTTAATTTAGTCCTCTGCTAGGGAGATGATTTCCTCTGAGGTTTGAAAAAAATCTAATGCACATGATTCCAGCAAACCATTGTCTGTTATTTGATAAGCGATTGGCTCTTTGATCTGGCTGAGTGACATGGGCTGTTTCATTAGCATCATACTATTTAAGTCTGCATGAACCGTTTGCTCATTTTCATTTACAGTTTGGGTGGGTTCTTTGGTCGCCAGCTCTGATAGCTCGAGGGCTGGAGAGCCTGCCTTTTGGATGCCAAAGAGCATTTTTGCTGTGAGCAGGGTTTTGATGGATTTCGTAAGGCGAACCATTGCCTTGTAGCATCTGTATAAGCTGAAAATACTGAATAGATAATAGAGAGATCTGTTTAGCTATTTTTTGGCAAAGTTACATCCCTTCCTAGTGGCTTATCGATTTATCATGGCCTTTTGAGTGGCTCCAGGTTACCATGTATAACTTTATTACATTTTTCTTTGGGGATGCTGCAGCAGGGATATTGATGGATATTTTATTAGTTCTACCAGTCCCTAGAGTGTTTAGCTTTTTGTGTGAGAGGGTTCTAGGAATATTGGGCCAGATGTACAAAGCATCTGATTAGCGATTTCCTAATTGCAGGAAATAGTGACTCGCAGTTAGGAGTTCGCTATTTGTAATGTAGGATACCAGTCGCTTCTAAATATACGAATCAGTATTTGTTTGGTGTGCTTTTTAGTTAATCACATACTTTAATTTCCTAAAATGAACATCTAGTCAGATTTAGCGGCTGCTGCATTCTGGCATTGCTTGATGACCTCACAACCAGGAAGTGTTGTTCAGTTGGAAATAACTGAGTGTGCATGCTGGAGATTGAGGACAGTAGCCAAACAACATCTACCTGTGTGTGCCATCCCCACATAAAGACATACAAATATCAAGAAAGGACACAGAGAAAGAGGTTTGGGACTAAAAATGCACTGGAAATATTGACAGGTGAGTGTGTTGGGCACCATGATAAACTCTTTGGGAAAATATCCCACGCAGTGCCTGAATCACAAAAGAAGAAAATATGAAAAGCAACACAGGAAAAAATAAACTCTGCTGTTGTGATGCAGAGATCCATGGAAGGAAATGAGAAAATAATGGCAACATCTCAGATCACAGACAAAAGAGACGGTTGAAAACTGTCTAATTGAGACTAGAGCTACTGGAGGAGGTCCCCCACTGCCTCAAACCAACTGCAATAGACAAACTGATAAAAAAGTACACTGACATCAGAATCAGTCAGTGAATTCAGTACAATTGATGCACCTGACATTCCAGGAACCTCTCAAGAGAAGTATAATATAGCATTGTCACATACAAAAATAAATGTGGTTCGGCAGTGTCAAAACACTTATACCTTCAATTCTTGTGTATACATAAATGGGGAATGAAATCAGTATATTAGTGTACATCAAGGAAGCAGTGAATTTCCATAGTGTGTCGTGGTAGATGTAGTGAAAACACATTAGCTTGAGTTCAATAAATTTATTAATCTTGAATCCATTTTCTAATAGATATCCATGCTCATGGAAGTGATGTGTCAGAAGCCAAGGGACATGAGGAATCTCACTCGCACTTTGATGGACCAGTTAATCTTCAAAGCCAGGACGCAGCATCCCAATCTGAATCGATGAATCCCAGAGTCACAGAACATACAGATTTAGTACAAGAAGGCTGTGCAAGAGACTTCACGGAGTGTGACCCAGGAACCTGTAGTGAGGCCAAGACAACTGCAGGGCAGATGACCACCTCTGCCTCGGATTGTGTGTTTCCAGCTCACAATCCCGACAAAATCTAGGAACTGCTAATAGTGATGAAAATATGCAACTCTTTGGAGGTTTGAAGGCATCAATGCTTAAGGTCCAGCATCTGCAACGAAAAGACAAAGAGAGAAAAAAGTATTATATTTGTCCAGCCAGTGACAGCACCAACACAACTACTAACCATCACACTCCCACCAACGTGAGAATTTGGACTACTCCAGTCCCCCAGAGCGTTGAGAATGGTTTGGGCAGCAGGTAGTATTATTTTTAAAGTAAAATTCAGTTAATAAACAACTGTTTTTGTGCTCATCTATAAATAATACAAGCAGCGCCACTATGTGGCAGCCTGCTATAAGTGCTGATGTTGACAATTTGCTGCTGTGCCACGCACCGGAAACCACTGGTTCAAATTAAGCACAGAATTATTTTGAGTCTAAAGCATAGGAAACGTCAACACTCTGAACGTATTGATGGCTTAAGTAGGTCAATTAATCGGTTTGTACATGTCACACCTACAT
The DNA here is from genome assembly GCF_964204655.1 of Triturus cristatus. Taxonomy (NCBI): domain Eukaryota; kingdom Metazoa; phylum Chordata; class Amphibia; order Caudata; family Salamandridae; genus Triturus; species Triturus cristatus. The sequence goes on along the minus strand of NC_140580.1, from coordinate 1,166,552,878 downwards.
TGTCACGGTGTACTGTCTGCCTACAAGTTGAAATGGGCCACAATAGTGGGGATGTAACTTGACACCTCATCAAATTACAAATGCTGTAGAAACAGTGTAAATATTACAAATTGCGAGTGGTACAAATGTAATAGATGCCAAATGTGAGGATCAGTCCAGTGCCACATATACTATAATTCTTTGTGACCCAGGAATCATAGTGCTAATGGGGGGAAATGTAGAAGATGCAACATCTGCTCATGGCAAACCAAAATATAGATATTATATTTCTCATTTGTTATTTTTGGTGTGCTTAGGTTAACAACACGTTATACCTTTTATTTTACATTTCTGACATTGAGCAATTTTACATAATTCTGCTTACATACGTTACCATACATGAAAATAAAGAGAGAATATGGTTTACCAAATACAAAGCATTTGTATTATTATGGTAAAATAATTTTGTAAATGTATAACTTACCCTGTCAAATAATTCTTAGTTACATCACCACGGCGTACGCAGCCTTCTGCTGTTCGCGCGTCACTGTGTTGTTGAGGTGCTGATAGCTCTTCGTCCTCCTCATCAGACTCTGACTCAGACATCCTAACTTCCAATCCTTTCCGAGTCGCAATATTTTTGGGGCATTCCAGAGATATGTCAGGAGTTTTCTAATGTTGTCTTGGTTCAAGTGATCATGCGCCCTCTAAAGTTGTATTGCAGTTCTAGTAGAATAACAAAAGTCTTAAGGTCTGGGTTACAGCTGGTGGACTTGCTGAAAGGGTGTTGAGTCTTCTTCTATTAAGCGATTTGGGTGCTCCGGGGCCGTAGTCCTAGCATAGATTGCTTCCCTGTCTTTTGGTGTGAGTGTGCTAATCTTGCTGGTCTACTCCTTCCATCAAAGTGCGCGATACTTGTACAAGTTAGACCTAGCCATGTGCAGGGGATGAAGAAAGGGCTCTTCTTAAGATTTAGCTAGCATAATTTGGTGGAGTGATGAGGACTGAGGCTAGTGCTGGCGTATTTTGATGCATTGTTTGCTCTAATTTCTGTTGTTTTTCTGTTGTTTTCTTGTGCCCTGCAGAGCCTCATAGTTTGCGATGGACATAGTTACACGAGAGCCACTTGACTCTTTAGTTTTTAAGGTTGATTTGTCTCTTTCTTCCTATTTTGCGCCTTGTTGCTTCTTTTCACATGGAAAGTCATGTTCAAATGTCAATACTTTTTTACTTTTGTCAAATCATCCTGTAGATGCCATTTGAGATTGGATGAGGACTATATCCCTTCAATATCACGCTCTTCTGAAGTTGTTAGGTCACAGCCTTCAATGTGATCAGTATATGAAAGGGGTGTACCTCAGTTTCTAATTTTTATTTCCCATAGAAGGGAGGAAATACAATTTCGTTTCTGTTTAAAGTTGTGTGCGGTTTGATATTATAGTACAATTGTATTTATTTGCTGTAGTGTAATATGTGACTTATTAAAAAAATAATGCAGGGCTTAAAGTCTTCTTTTAATGTATAATTATTGCGCAGCTGGTTTTCTGGATTTTCTGCTGCAGCAAAGTCTCCATCTTCTTTAGTCTGTTGACGGCAGTTTGTTTGTCGTTATATTTGCATACTCATATGTCCATTATTGGGTGGGTGATGAATCTTCCCCCTAAAGGCCCAGTCATTTCCACGAGGGTTTGATTGTTTTTTTGTTTTTTTATGCAATGTAGGCATATTGTTGCACAGCTGTCAGGCTCCATGCATGAAATAAGAATACCCCTCATGGCAAATGTGGATTTTTGTATCATAATGCCATCAAACTCATCTTTCTATTTTAATACAGTTGCAATGATTTTTCTACTCACTCCTTTCTGTGCAGAAAAAAAGCTATATTTTTACTGATTGTCCAGAATTTTTGTTTGGGACATTTCAGAGATTTGCCAGAAGTTTGAGAATGTTGCCTTGGATGAAGTGATCATGTGCTTTTGGAATTTGTACTGCTGTTCTAATAGAATAGCAAAAGTCACTGGCTCTGGGTTACAATTGGTGGACTTGCTGAAAGTGTGTTGATTTTTCTTCCATTTCGCCTGTTGGGTGCTTCTGTGCCTGTGTGCTCACACAGATTGCTTCCCTGTCTTGCGCTGTCAATTGCGCTAATCTTGCTGGTGGTCTGGGATACTTCTTCTCTGAAAGACCTTGGAGACGTGTACAGTTAGGTCTATCAATGTGCGGGGGATGAAGAGAGGGCTCTTCTCCAAACATATCTAGCATTATTTGATGGACTGATGAGGACTAAGGGTAGTGCTGTTGTATTTTGATGAAGTTGTGTTGGACTAATTTCTGTAGTTTTCTTGTGCTTTATAACAGGGATGCCCTCCTGAACCTCATAGTTGGAGCTTGACATAGCTACAGGAAGTCCGCTTGACTCTATTTTTTTACGGTTCATTTGTCTCTTCCTTCCTAGTTTTGGGTCTTGTTGCTTTTGTTCAAATGTCAATACTTTTTTACTCTTTCAAATCATCCTGTGTATGCAATTGGAGATTGTATGTCAAACGTCTCTCTCCAATATCATTCTCTTCTGAAGTTGTTAGATCGCAGCTTTCATTGTGAATAGTATGTGAAGGGGGCTGTGGCTCAGTTTCTCATTTTTTATATCCTATGGAAGGGACAGAATAATTTGCTTTTTTTTTTACAAAACTGGGTAAGGTTTAATTTCATATGAAAATTGCATTTCTTCGCTTTTGAGTTATAGGTGTCTTGTGATTTTTTTTTTTTAAAGCAGGGCTTAAAGTCTTCTTTTAATGTATCATTGTAAGGCTGGTTTCCTTGATTTTCAGCTGCAACAAAATCCCCTTCTCATCTTGCCCATTTATAGCTGCGTGTTGTTCTATTTGCAGAACCATTTGCCAAAGCCAATAAGTCCATTGTGGAGCTGAGTGATGCATCTTCACCTACAGATTCCGGCATTTTCATGTGGGTTTTTTTTTTTTTGTGGTGCACAGTAGGCATATTGTTGGTTATCTGTCACGCAGCAGGCATGAAATTAGAATGCCCCATAAGGCAAATGTTGATTTTTGTATCATAATGCACTCAAACTCATCTTTGTATTTTAATATCATTGCATTGATTTTTCTACTCCTTTTTGTGCAGAAAAATAGGTATATTCTTACTGATTGTCAAAAAACATTTTTGGACATTCGAGAGATACATCAGGAATTTGAGAATGTTGCCTTGGTTCAAGTGATCATGTGCCCTTTAAATTTGTTTTGTTCTTCTAATAGAATAGCAAAAGTAACTGGCTCTGGGGTACAATTGGTGGACTTGCTGAAAGTGTGTTGATTGTTCCTCCATTTCGCCTGTTGGATGCTTCTGTGCCTGCGTGCATGCACAGATTGCTTCCCTGTCTTGTTCTGTCAATTGCGCTAATCTTGCTGGTGGTTTGGGATACTTCTTCTCTGAAAGACTATGGAGACTTGTGCAGTTAGGTCTATCAATGTGCAGGGAATAAAGAGAGGGCTCTTCTCCAGATATAGCTAGCGTTATTTGATGGACTGATGAGGATTGAGGGTAGTGCTGTTGTATTTTGAGGAAGGTGTGTTGGACTAATTTCTGTAGTTTTCTTGGGCTATGTAACAGGGATGCCCTGGGGATCTTCATAGTTATCGGTGGACATAGCTACAGGAAGTCCGCTTGACTCTTTTTTTTTTTTTATGGTTCAGTTGTCTCTTCCTTCCTAGTTTTGGGTCTTGTTGCTTTTGTTCAAATGTCAATACTTTTTTACTCTTTCAAATCACCCTGTATATGCAATTGGAGATTGTATGTCGAACGTCTCTCTCCAATATCATGCTCTTCTGAAGTTGTCGATCACAGCTTTCAATGTGAATAGTATCCGAAGGGGGTTGCGGCTCAATTTTTTATTTTTTATTTCCTATGTAAGGGACAGAATAACATGTTTTTCCATTAAACTGGCTGTGGTTTGATTTCATATCAAAATTGCATTTCTTCGTTTTTGAGTTATAGGTGCTTTACATTTTTTTTTTTAAAGCAGGGCTTATAGCCTTGTTTTAATGAATCATTGTAAGGCTGGTTTCCACGATTTTCGGCTGCAGCAAAATCCCCATCTCGCCTGGTTATAGCTGTGTGTTGTCGTTCTATTTGCAAAACCATTTGCCAAAGGCAACAAGTTCATTGTGGAGGTGAGTGATGGATCTTCACCTAAAGATTTAGGTATTTTCATGTGGGTTTTATTCTTTTTTTTGGGGGGGGGTTGAACTGTAGCCATATTGTTTTTTTTGGGGGGGGGGAGTTTTATATAGCGCAGACTTGACACGGTATCGGGTACCAGAGCGTTTTACCTAGCACCAGTTGCGTTACATGAGAACATATTCATTTTTGTTAGGCACGGGGAGATTAAGTGAATGGTCCAGAATCACAGGATGTTCAGCGTCATTGTCGAGACTCGAACCTGGTTCCCCAGATTCGAGGTCGACCTCCCTAACCATTAGGACAACGCTATCTGATACCTGTCATGCAGCAGGCATGACAATAGAATGCCACACATGGCAAATGTTGATTTTTTTGTATCATAATTTAATCTAACTCATCTTTGTATTTTAATACCATTGCATTGATTTTTTTAATCCCTCTGTGCAGAAAGAAAAGCTATATTTTTACTGATTGTCAAGAAACCATTTTTTGGACATTCAGGAGATACGCCAGGAGTTTGACAATGTTGCCTTGGTTCAAGTGATCATGTTCCCTATAAATTTGCTTTGCGGTTCTAATAGAATAGCAAACGTCACTGGCTCTGGGTTACAATTGGTAGATTTGTGCTGTCAATTGCGCTAGTCTTGCTAGTGGTTTGGGATACTTCTTCTCTGACAGAGCTTGGAGACTTGTACAGTTAGGTCTATCAATGTGCGGGGGATGAACAGAGGGCTCTTCTCCAGATATAGCTAGTCCTATTTGATGGACTGATGAGGACTAAGGGTAGTGCTGTTGTATTTTAATGAAGGTTTGTTGCACTCATTTCTGAAGTTTTCTTGTGCTTTATAACAGGGATGCCCTTGTAAACCTCATAGTTAGTGATGGATATAGCTACAGGAAGTCCGCTTGACTCTTTTTTTTTTTACGGTTCAGTAGTCGATTCCTTCCTAGTTTTGGGTCTTGTTGCTTTTCTTCAAATGTCAATACTTTTTTACTCTTTCGCATCATCCTGTAGATGCAATGGAGATTGGATGTCGAATGTGTCTCTCCAATATCTTGCTCTTCTGGAGTTGTTAGATCACAGCTTTCAATCAAGGGGGCTGCGGCTCAGTTTCTAATTTTTTATTTCCTATGAAAGGGACGGAATAATTTACTTTCTTCCTCAAAACTGGGTGATGGTTGATTTCATATCAAAATTGCATTTCTTCGCATTTGAGTCAAAGGTGTCTTATGATTCTTTTTTTTTTTTTTAAAGCAGGAGATTAAGTCTTCTTTTAATGTATCGTTCTACGGCTGGTTTCCTTGATTTTCAGCTGCAGCAAAATCCTTATCTCATTTTGCCTGTTTATAGCTGCGTGTTGTCGGGCTATTTGCAGAACCATTTGCCAAAGGCAATACGTCCATTCTGGAGGTGGGTGATGGATCTTCACCTAAAGAATCAGGCATTTTTATGGTTGTTTTATTCTTTTTTTTTTTGTTTTGTGGTGCACAGTAGGCCTATTTATGGATATCTGTCACGCAGCAGGCGTGAAATTAGAATGCCCCACATGGCAAATCTTGATTTTTGTATCGTAATGCAATCAAACTCATCTTCGGTTTTTATTACCCTTGCATTGATTTTTTTTACTCCTTTCTGTGCAAAAAGAAAAGCTATATTTTTACTGATTGTCAAGAAACCATTTTTTGGACATTCGGGAGATACGTCAGGAGTTTGAGAATGTTGCCTTGGTTCAAGTGATCATGTGCCCTCTAAATTTGTTTTGCGGTTCTCATAGAAAAGGAAAAGTCACTGGCTCTTGGTTACAATTGGTCCACTTGCTGAAAGCGTGTTGATTTATCTTCCATTTCGCCTGATGGGTGCTTCTGTGCCTGTGTGCTTGCGCAGATTACTTCCCTGTCTTGTACTTTCAATTGCCCTAATCTTGCTGGTGGTTAGGGATACCTCTTCTCTGACAGACCATGGAGACTTGTACAGTTGGGTCTATCAATGTGCGGGGGATGAAGAGAGCGCTCTTCTCCAGATGCAGCTGGCGTTATTTGATGGACTGATGAGGACTAAGGGTAGTGCTGTTGTATTTTGATGAAGGTTATTTGCAATACTTTCTGTAGTTTACTTGTGCTTTATAACAGAGATGCCCTAGGGCCCCTAATAGTTAGCGATAGACATAAATACAAGAAGTTCACTTGACAATTATTTTTTTTTTACAGTTCAGTTGTCTCTTGCATCCTAGTTTTGGGTATTGTTACTTTTGTTCAAATGTCAATACTTTTTTACTCTTTCACATCATCCTGTATATGCAATTGGAGATTTTATGTCGAAAGTGTCTCTAATATCATGCTCTTGTGAAGTTCTTAGATCACAGCTTTCCATGTAAATAGTATATGAAGGGGGCTGCGGTTCAGTTTCTAATTTTTTATTTCCTATGAAAGGGACGGAATACATTTTCTTTCCCTCAAAACTGGGTGAGGTTTGATTTCATATAAAAATTGCATTTCTTCGCTTTTGAGTTATAGGTGTCTTGTGATTTTTTTTTTTTAAAGCAGGGCTTAAATTCTTCTTTTAATGTATCATTGTAAGGCTGGTTTCCTTGATTTTCAGCTGCAACAAAATCCCCTTCTCATCTTGCCCATTTATAGCTGCGTGTTGTTCTATTTGCAGAAACATTTGCCAAAGCCAATAAGTCCACTGTGGAGCTGAGTGATGCATCTTCACCTACAGATTCCGGCATTTTCATGTGTTTTTTTTTTTTTTTGTGGTGCACAGTAGGCATATTGTTGGTTATCTGTCATGCAGCAGGCATGAAATTAGAATGCCCCACAAGGCAAATGTTGATTTTTGTATCATAATGCACTCAAACTCATCTTTGTATTTTAATATCATTGCATTGATTATTCTACTCCTTTTTGTGCAGAAAAAAAGGTATATTCTTACTGATTGTCAAAAAACATTTTTGGACATTCGAGAGCTACATCAGGAATTTGAGAATGTTGCCTTGGTTCAAGTGATCATGTGCCCTTTAAATTTGTTTTGTTCTTCTAATAGAATAGCAAAAGTCACTGGCTCTGGGGTACAATTGTTGGACTTGCTGAAAGTGTGTTGATTGTTCTTCCATTTCGCCTGTTGGATGCTTCTGTGCCTGTGTGCATGCACAGATTGCTTCCCTGTCTTGTTCTGTCAATTGCGCTAATCTTGCTGGTGGTTTGGGATACTTCTTCTCTGAAAGACTTTGGAGACTTGTGCAGTTAGGTCTATCAATGTGCAGGGAATAAAGAGAGGGCTCTTCTCCAGATATAGCTAGCGTTATTTGATGGACTGATGAGGATTGAGGGTAGTGCTGTTGTATTTTGAGGAAGGTGTGTTGGACTAATTTCTGTAGTTTTCTTGTGCTATGTAACAGGGATGCCCTGGGGATCTTCATAGTTATCGGTGGACATAGCTACAGGAAGTCCGCTTGACTCTTTTTTTTTTTTATGGTTCAGTTGTCTCTTCCTTCCTAGTTTTGGGTCTTGTTGCTTTTGTTCAAATGTCAATACTTTTTTACTCTTTCAAATCACCCTGTATATGCAATTGGAGATTGTATGTCGAACGTCTCTCTCCAATATCATGCTCTTCTGAAGTTGTCGATCACAGCTTTCAATGTGAATAGTATCCGAAGGGGGTTGCGGCTCAATTTTTTATTTTTTATTTCCTATGTAAGGGACAGAATAACATGTTTTTCCATTAAACTGGCTGTGGTTTGATTTCATATCAAAATTGCATTTCTTCGTTTTTGAGTTATAGGTGCTTTACATTTTTTTTTTTTAAAGCAGGGCTTATAGCCTTGTTTTAATGAATCATTGTAAGGCTGGTTTCCATGATTTTCGGCTGCAGCAAAATCCCCATCTCGCCTGGTTATAGCTGTGTGTTGTCGTTCTATTTGCAAAACCATTTGCCAAAGGCAACAAGTTCATTGTGGAGGTGAGTGATGGATCTTCACCTAAAGATTTAGGTATTTTCATGTGGGTTTTATTCTTTTTTTTGGGGGGGGTTGAACTGTAGCCATATTGTTTTTTTTTGGGGGGGGGGGAGTTTTATATAGCGCAGACTTGACCCGGTATCAGGTACCAGAGCGTTTTACCTAGCACCAGTTGCGTTACATGAGAACATATTCATTTTTGTTAGGCACGGGGAGATTAAGTGAATGGTCCAGAATCACAGGATGTTCAGCGTCATTGTCGAGACTCGAACCTGGTTCCCCAGATTCGAGGTCGACCTCCCTAACCATTAGGACAACGCTATCTGATACCTGTCATGCAGCAGGCATGACAATAGAATGCCACACATGGCAAATGTTGATTTTTTTGTATCATAATTTAATCTAACTCATCTTTGTATTTTAATACCATTGCATTGATTTTTTTAATCCCTCTGTGCAGAAAGAAAAGCTATATTTTTACTGATTGTCAAGAAACCATTTTTTGGAGATTCAGGAGATACGCCAGGAGTTTGACAATGTTGCCTTGGTTCAAGTGATCATGTTCCCTATAAATTTGCTTTGCGGTTCTAATAGAATAGCAAACGTCACTGGCTCTGGGTTACAATTGGTAGATTTGTGCTGTCAATTGCGCTAGTCTTGCTAGTGGTTTGGGATACTTCTTCTCTGACAGAGCTTGGAGACTTGTACAGTTAGGTCTATCAATGTGCGGGGGATGAACAGAGGGCTCTTCTCCAGATATAGCTAGTCCTATTTGATGGACTGATGAGGACTAAGGGTAGTGCTGTTGTATTTTAATGAAGGTTTGTTGCACTCATTTCTGAAGTTTTCTTGTGCTTTATAACAGGGATGCCCTTGTAAACCTCATAGTTAGTGATGGATATAGCTACAGGAAGTCCGCTTGACTCTTTTTTTTTTTACGGTTCAGTAGTCGATTCCTTCCTAGTTTTGGGTCTTGTTGCTTTTCTTCAAATGTCAATACTTTTTTACTCTTTCGCATCATCCTGTAGATGCAATGGAGATTGGATGTCGAATGTGTCTCTCCAATATCTTGCTCTTCTGGAGTTGTTAGATCACAGCTTTCAATCAAGGGGGCTGCGGCTCAGTTTCTAATTTTTTATTTCCTATGAAAGGGACGGAATAATTTACTTTCTTCCTCAAAACTGGGTGATGGTTGATTTCATATCAAAATTGCATTTCTTCGCATTTGAGTCAAAGGTGTCTTATGATTCTTTTTTTTTTTTTTAAAGCAGGAGATTAAGTCTTCTTTTAATGTATCGTTCTACGGCTGGTTTCCTTGATTTTCAGCTGCAGCAAAATCCTTATCTCATTTTGCCTGTTTATAGCTGCGTGTTGTCGGGCTATTTGCAGAACCATTTGCCAAAGGCAATACGTCCATTCTGGAGGTGGGTGATGGATCTTCACCTAAAGAATCAGGCATTTTTATGGTTGTTTTATTCTTTTTTTTTTTTGTTTTGTGGTGCACAGTAGGCCTATTTATGGATATCTGTCACGCAGCAGGCGTGAAATTAGAATGCCCCACATGGCAAATCTTGATTTTTGTATCGTAATGCAATCAAACTCATCTTCGGTTTTTATTACCCTTGCATTGATTTTTTTTTACTCCTTTCTGTGCAAAAAGAAAAGCTATATTTTTACTGATTGTCAAGAAACCATTTTTTGGACATTCGGGAGATACGTCAGGAGTTTGAGAATGTTGCCTTGGTTCAAGTGATCATGTGCCCTCTAAATTTGTTTTGCGGTTCTCATAGAAAAGGAAAAGTCACTGGCTCTTGGTTACAATTGGTCCACTTGCTGAAAGCGTGTTGATTTATCTTCCATTTCGCCTGATGGGTGCTTCTGTGCCTGTGTGCTTGCGCAGATTACTTCCCTGTCTTGTACTTTCAATTGCCCTAATCTTGCTGGTGGTTAGGGATACCTCTTCTCTGACAGACCATGGAGACTTGTACAGTTGGGTCTATCAATGTGCGGGGGATGAAGAGAGCGCTCTTCTCCAGATGCAGCTGGCGTTATTTGATGGACTGATGAGGACTAAGGGTAGTGCTGTTGTATTTTGATGAAGGTTATTTGCAATACTTTCTGTAGTTTACTTGTGCTTTATAACAGAGATGCCCTAGGGCCCCTAATAGTTAGCGATAGACATAAATACAAGAAGTTCACTTGACAATTATTTTTTTTTTACAGTTCAGTTGTCTCTTGCATCCTAGTTTTGGGTATTGTTACTTTTGTTCAAATGTCAATACTTTTTTACTCTTTCACATCATCCTGTATATGCAATTGGAGATTTTATGTCGAAAGTGTCTCTAATATCATGCTCTTGTGAAGTTCTTAGATCACAGCTTTCCATGTAAATAGTATATGAAGGGGGCTGCGGCTCAGTTTCTAATTTTTTATTTCCTATGAAAGGGACGGAATACATTTTCTTTCCCTCAAAACTGGGTAAGGTTTAATTTCATATGAAAATTGCATTTCTTCGCTTTTGAGTTATAGGTGTCTTGTGATTTTTTTTTTTAAAGCAGGGCTTAAATTCTTCTTTTAATGTATCATTGTAAGGCTGGTTTCCTTGATTTTCAGCTGCAACAAAATCCCCTTCTCATCTTGCCCATTTATAGCTGCGTGTTGTTCTATTTGCAGAAACATTTGCCAAAGCCAATAAGTCCACTGTGGAGCTGAGTGATGCATCTTCACCTACAGATTCCGGCATTTTCATGTGTTTTTTTTTTTTTTTTTGTGGTGCACAGTAGGCATATTGTTGGTTATCTGTCATGCAGCAGGCATGAAATTAGAATGCCCCACAAGGCAAATGTTGATTTTTGTATCATAATGCACTCAAACTCATCTTTGTATTTTAATATCATTGCATTGATTATTCTACTCATTTTTGTGCAGAAAAAAAGGTATATTCTTACTGATTGTCAAAAAACATTTTTGGACATTCGAGAGCTACATCAGGAATTTGAGAATGTTGCCTTGGTTCAAGTGATCATGTGCCCTTTAAATTTGTTTTGTTCTTCTAATAGAATAGCAAAAGTAACTGGCTCTGGGGTACAATTGTTGGACTTGCTGAAAGTGTGTTGATTGTTCTTCCATTTCGCCTGTTGGATGCTTCTGTGCCTGTGTGCATGCACAGATTGCTTCCCTGTCTTGTTCTGTCAATTGCGCTAATCTTGCTGGTGGTTTGGGATACTTCTTCTCTGAAAGACTTTGGAGACTTGTGCAGTTAGGTCTATCAATGTGCAGGGAATAAAGAGAGGGCTCTTCTCCAGATATAGCTAGCGTTATTTGATGGACTGATGAGGATTGAGGGTAGTGCTGTTGTATTTTGAGGAAGGTGTGTTGGACTAATTTCTGTAGTTTTCTTGTGCTATGTAACAGGGATGCCCTGGGGATCTTCATAGTTATCGGTGGACATAGCTACAGGAAGTCCGCTTGACTCTTTTTTTTTTTTATGGTTCAGTTGTCTCTTCCTTCCTAGTTTTGGGTCTTGTTGCTTTTGTTCAAATGTCAATACTTTTTTACTCTTTCAAATCACCCTGTAAATGCAATTGGAGATTGTATGTCGAACGTCTCTCTCCAATATCATGCTCTTCTGAAGTTGTCGATCACAGCTTTCAATGTGAATAGTATCCGAAGGGGGTTGCGGCTCAATTTTTTATTTTTTATTTCCTATGTAAGGGACAGAATAACATGTTTTTCCATTAAACTGGCTGTGGTTTGATTTCATATCAAAATTGCATTTCTTCGTTTTTGAGTTATAGGTGCTTTACATTTTTTTTTTTTTAAAGCAGGGCTTATAGCCTTGTTTTAATGAATCATTGTAAGGCTGGTTTCCATGATTTTCGGCTGCAGCAAAATCCCCATCTCGCCTGGTTATAGCTGTGTGTTGTCGTTCTATTTGCAAAACCATTTGCCAAAGGCAACAAGTTCATTGTGGAGGTGAGTGATGGATCTTCACCTAAAGATTTAGGTATTTTCATGTGGGTTTTATTCTTTTTTTTGGGGGGGGGGTTGCACTGTAGCCATATTGTTTTTTTTGGGGGGGGGGGAGTTTTATATAGCGCAGACTTGACCCGGTATCGGGTACCAGAGCGTTTTACCTAGCACCAGTTGCGTTACATGAGAACATATTCATTTTTGTTAGGCACGGGGAGATTAAGTGAATGGTCCAGAATCACAGGATGTTCAGCGTCATTGTCGAGACTCGAACCTGGTTCCCCAGATTCGAGGTCGACCTCCCTAACCATTAGGACAACGCTATTTGATACCTGTCATGCAGCAGGCATGACAATAGAATGCCACACATGGCAAATGTTGATTTTTTTGTATCATAATTTAATCTAACTCATCTTTGTATTTTAATACCATTGCATTGATTTTTTTAATCCCTCTGTGCAGAAAGAAAAGCTATATTTTTACTGATTGTCAAGAAACCATTTTTTGGACATTCAGGAGATACGCCAGGAGTTTGACAATGTTGCCTTGGTTCAAGTGATCATGTTCCCTATAAATTTGCTTTGCGGGTCTAATAGAATAGCAAACGTCACTGGCTCTGGGTTACAATTGGTAGATTTGTGCTGTCAATTGCGCTAGTCTTGCTAGTGGTTTGGGATACTTCTTCTCTGACAGACCTTGGAGACTTGTACAGTTAGGTCTATCAATGTGCGGGGGATGAACAGAGGGCTCTTCTCCAGATATAGCTAGTCCTATTTGATGGACTGATGAGGACTAAGGGTAGTGCTGTTGTATTTTAATGAAGGTTTGTTGCACTCATTTCTGAAGTTTTCTTGTGCTTTATCACAGGGATGCCCTGGTAAACCTCATAGTTAGTGATGGATATAGCTACAGGAAGTCCGCTTGACTCTTTTTATTTTTTACGGTTCAGTAGTCGATTCCTTCCTAGTTTTGGGTCTTGTTGCTTTTCTTCAAATGTCAATACTTTTTTACTCTTTCGCATCATCCTGTAGATGCAATGGAGATTGGATGTCGAATGTGTCTCTCCAATATCTTGCTCTTCTGGAGTTGTTAGATCACAGCTTTCAATCAAGGGGGCTGCGGCTCAGTTTCTAATTTTTTATTTCCTATGAAAGGGACGGAATAATTTACTTTCTTCCTCAAAACTGGGTGATGGTTGATTTCATATCAAAATTGCATTTCTTCGCATTTGAGTCAAAGGTGTCTTATGATTCTTTTTTTTTTTTTTAAAGCAGGAGATTAAGTCTTCTTTTAATGTATCGTTCTACGGCTGGTTTCCTTGATTTTCAGCTGCAGCAAAATCCTTATCTCATTTTGCCTGTTTATAGCTGCGTGTTGTCGGGCTATTTGCAGAACCATTTGCCAAAGGCAATACGTCCATTCTGGAGGTGGGTGATGGATCTTCACCTAAAGAATCAGGCATTTTTATGGTTGTTTTATTCTTTTTTTTTTTTGTTTTGTGGTGCACAGTAGGCCTATTTATGGATATCTGTCACGCAGCAGGCGTGAAATTAGAATGCCCCACATGGCAAATCTTGATTTTTGTATCGTAATGCAATCAAACTCATCTTCGGTTTTTATTACCCTTGCATTGATTTATTTTACTCCTTTCTGTGCAAAAAGAAAAGCTATATTTTTACTGATTGTCAAGAAACCATTTTTTGGACATTCGGGAGATACGTCAGGAGTTTGAGAATGTTGCCTTGGTTCAAGTGATCATGTGCCCTCTAAATTTGTTTTGCGGTTCTCATAGAAAAGGAAAAGTCACTGGCTCTTGGTTACAATTGGTCCACTTGCTGAAAGCGTGTTGATTTATCTTCCATTTCGCCTGATGGGTGCTTCTGTGCCTGTGTGCTTGCGCAGATTACTTCCCTGTCTTGTACTTTCAATTGCCCTAATCTTGCTGATGGTTAGGGATACCTCTTCTCTGACAGACCATGGAGACTTGTACAGTTGGGTCTATCAATGTGCGGGGGATGAAGAGAGCGCTCTTCTCCAGATGCAGCTGGCGTTATTTGATGGACTGATGAGGACTAAGGGTAGTGCTGTTGTATTTTGATGAAGGTTATTTGCAATACTTTCTGTATTTTACTTGTGCTTTATAACAGAGATGCCCTAGGGCCCCTAATAGTTAGCGATAGACATAAATACAAGAAGTTCACTTGACAATTATTTTTTTTTTACAGTTCAGTTGTCTCTTGCATCCTAGTTTTGGGTATTGTTACTTTTGTTCAAATGTCAATACTTTTTTACTCTTTCACATCATCCTGTATATGCAATTGGAGATTTTATGTCGAAAGTGTCTCTAATATCATGCTCTTGTGAAGTTCTTAGATCACAGCTTTCCATGTAAATAGTATATGAAGGGGGCTGCGGCTCAGTTTCTAATTTTTTATTTCCTATGAAAGGGACGGAATACATTTTCTTTCCCTCAAAACTGGGTAAGGTTTAATTTCATATGAAAATTGCATTTCTTCGCTTTTGAGTTATAGGTGTCTTGTGATTTTTTTTTTTAAAGCAGGGCTTAAATTCTTCTTTTAATGTATCATTGTAAGGCTGGTTTCCTTGATTTTCAGCTGCAACAAAATCCCCTTCTCATCTTGCCCATTTATAGCTGCGTGTTGTTCTATTTGCAGAAACATTTGCCAAAGCCAATAAGTCCACTGTGGAGCTGAGTGATGCATCTTCACCTACAGATTCCGGCATTTTCATGTGGTTTTTTTTTTTTTTTTGTGGTGCACAGTAGGCATATTGTTGGTTATCTGTCATGCAGCAGGCATGAAATTAGAATGCCCCACAAGGCAAATGTTGATTTTTGTATCATAATGCACTCAAACTCATCTTTGTATTTTAATATCATTGCATTGATTATTCTACTCATTTTTGTGCAGAAAAAAAGGTATATTCTTACTGATTGTCAAAAAACATTTTTGGACATTCGAGAGCTACATCAGGAATTTGAGAATGTTGCCTTGGTTCAAGTGATCATGTGCCCTTTAAATTTGTTTTGTTCTTCTAATAGAATAGCAAAAGTAACTGGCTCTGGGGTACAATTGGTGGACTTGCTGAAAGTGTGTTGATTGTTCTTCCATTTCGCCTGTTGGATGCTTCTGTGCCTGTGTGCATGCACAGATTGCTTCCCTGTCTTGTTCTGTCAATTGCGCTAATCTTGCTGGTGGTTTGGGATACTTCTTCTCTGAAAGACTTTGGAGACTTGTGCAGTTAGGTCTATCAATGTGCAGGGAATAAAGAGAGGGCTCTTCTCCAGATATAGCTAGCGTTATTTGATGGACTGATGAGGATTGAGGGTAGTGCTGTTGTATTTTGAGGAAGGTGTGTTGGACTAATTTCTGTAGTTTTCTTGTGCTATGTAACAGGGATGCCCTGGGGATCTTCATAGTTATCGGTGGACATAGCTACAGGAAGTCCGCTTGACTCTTTTTTTTTTTTATGGTTCAGTTGTCTCTTCCTTCCTAGTTTTGGGTCTTGTTGCTTTTGTTCAAATGTCAATACTTTTTTACTCTTTCAAATCACCCTGTAAATGCAATTGGAGATTGTATGTCGAACGTCTCTCTCCAATATCATGCTCTTCTGAAGTTGTCGATCACAGCTTTCAATGTGAATAGTATCCGAAGGGGGTTGCGGCTCAATTTTTTATTTTTTATTTCCTATGTAAGGGACAGAATAACATGTTTTTCCATTAAACTGGCTGTGGTTTGATTTCATATCAAAATTGCATTTCTTCGTTTTTGAGTTATAGGTGCTTTACATTTTTTTTTTTTTAAAGCAGGGCTTATAGCCTTGTTTTAATGAATCATTGTAAGGCTGGTTTCCATGATTTTCGGCTGCAGCAAAATCCCCATCTCGCCTGGTTATAGCTGTGTGTTGTCGTTCTATTTGCAAAACCATTTGCCAAAGGCAACAAGTTCATTGTGGAGGTGAGTGATGGATCTTCACCTAAAGATTTAGGTATTTTCATGTGGGTTTTATTCTTTTTTTTGGGGGGGGGGTTGCACTGTAGCCATATTGTTTTTTTTGGGGGGGGGGGGAGTTTTATATAGCGCAGACTTGACCCGGTATCGGGTACCAGAGCGTTTTACCTAGCACCAGTTGCGTTACATGAGAACATATTCATTTTTGTTAGGCACGGGGAGATTAAGTGAATGGTCCAGAATCACAGGATGTTCAGCGTCATTGTCGAGACTCGAACCTGGTTCCCCAGATTCGAGGTCGACCTCCCTAACCATTAGGACAACGCTATTTGATACCTGTCATGCAGCAGGCATGACAATAGAATGCCACACATGGCAAATGTTGATTTTTTTGTATCATAATTTAATCTAACTCATCTTTGTATTTTAATACCATTGCATTGATTTTTTTAATCCCTCTGTGCAGAAAGAAAAGCTATATTTTTACTGATTGTCAAGAAACCATTTTTTGGACATTCAGGAGATACGCCAGGAGTTTGACAATGTTGCCTTGGTTCAAGTGATCATGTTCCCTATAAATTTGCTTTGCGGTTCTAATAGAATAGCAAACGTCACTGGCTCTGGGTTACAATTGGTAGATTTGTGCTGTCAATTGCGCTAGTCTTGCTAGTGGTTTGGGATACTTCTTCTCTGACAGACCTTGGAGACTTGTACAGTTAGGTCTATCAATGTGCGGGGGATGAACAGAGGGCTCTTCTCCAGATATAGCTAGTCCTATTTGATGGACTGATGAGGACTAAGGGTAGTGCTGTTGTATTTTAATGAAGGTTTGTTGCACTCATTTCTGAAGTTTTCTTGTGCTTTATAACAGGGATGCCCTTGTAAACCTCATAGTTAGTGATGGATATAGCTACAGGAAGTCCGCTTGACTCTTTTTTTTTTTACGGTTCAGTAGTCGATTCCTTCCTAGTTTTGGGTCTTGTTGCTTTTCTTCAAATGTCAATACTTTTTTACTCTTTCGCATCATCCTGTAGATGCAATGGAGATTGGATGTCGAATGTGTCTCTCCAATATCTTGCTCTTCTGGAGTTGTTAGATCACAGCTTTCAATCAAGGGGGCTGCGGCTCAGTTTCTAATTTTTTATTTCCTATGAAAGGGACGGAATAATTTACTTTCTTCCTCAAAACTGGGTGATGGTTGATTTCATATCAAAATTGCATTTCTTCGCATTTGAGTCAAAGGTGTCTTATGATTCTTTTTTTTTTTTTTAAAGCAGGAGATTAAGTCTTCTTTTAATGTATCGTTCTACGGCTGGTTTCCTTGATTTTCAGCTGCAGCAAAATCCTTATCTCATTTTGCCTGTTTATAGCTGCGTGTTGTCGGGCTATTTGCAGAACCATTTGCCAAAGGCAATACGTCCATTCTGGAGGTGGGTGATGGATCTTCACCTAAAGAATCAGGCATTTTTATGGTTGTTTTATTCTTTTTTTTTTTTGTTTTGTGGTGCACAGTAGGCCTATTTATGGATATCTGTCACGCAGCAGGCGTGAAATTAGAATGCCCCACATGGCAAATCTTGATTTTTGTATCGTAATGCAATCAAACTCATCTTCGGTTTTTATTACCCTTGCATTGATTTATTTTACTCCTTTCTGTGCAAAAAGAAAAGCTATATTTTTACTGATTGTCAAGAAACCATTTTTTGGACATTCGGGAGATACGTCAGGAGTTTGAGAATGTTGCCTTGGTTCAAGTGATCATGTGCCCTCTAAATTTGTTTTGCGGTTCTCATAGAAAAGGAAAAGTCACTGGCTCTTGGTTACAATTGGTCCACTTGCTGAAAGCGTGTTGATTTATCTTCCATTTCGCCTGATGGGTGCTTCTGTGCCTGTGTGCTTGCGCAGATTACTTCCCTGTCTTGTACTTTCAATTGCCCTAATCTTGCTGGTGGTTAGGGATACCTCTTCTCTGACAGACCATGGAGACTTGTACAGTTGGGTCTATCAATGTGCGGGGGATGAAGAGAGCGCTCTTCTCCAGATGCAGCTGGCGTTATTTGATGGACTGATGAGGACTAAGGGTAGTGCTGTTGTATTTTGATGAAGGTTATTTGCAATACTTTCTGTAGTTTACTTGTGCTTTATAACAGAGATGCCCTAGGGCCCCTAATAGTTAGCGATAGACATAAATACAAGAAGTTCACTTGACAATTATTTTTTTTTACAGTTCAGTTGTCTCTTGCATCCTAGTTTTGGGTATTGTTACTTTTGTTCAAATGTCAATACTTTTTTACTCTTTCACATCATCCTGTATATGCAATTGGAGATTTTATGTCGAAAGTGTCTCTAATATCATGCTCTTGTGAAGTTCTTAGATCACAGCTTTCCATGTAAATAGTATATGAAGGGGGCTGCAGCTCAGTTTCTAATTTTTTATTTCCTATGAAAGGGACGGAATACATTTTCTTTCCCTCAAAACTGGGTAAGGTTTAATTTCATATGAAAATTGCATTTCTTCGCTTTTGAGTCAAAGGTGTCTTATGATTTTTTTTTAAAGCAGGGCTTAAAGTTTATAGCTGCGTGTTGGCGGTCTATTTGTAATAAGTCCATTGTGGAGGTGGGTGATGGATCTTCACCTAAATATTCAGGCATTTTCATGGGGGTTTTATTCTTTTTTTTTTTTCTGATGCACTGTATGCATTATGTTGAATCAATGTCATGCAGCAGGCCTGAAATTAGAATGCCCCACGTGGCAAATGTTGATTTTTGTATAATAATGTAATCAAACTCATCTTTGTATTTTAACACCATTGAATTGATTTTTCCACTCCTTTGTGTGCAGAAAGAAAAGCTATTTTTTTAGTGATTGTCAAGAAACCATTTGTTGGATATTCGGGAGATACGTCAGGAGTTTGAGAATGTTGCCTTGGTTCAAGTGATCATGTGCCCTCTAAATTTGTTTTGCGGTTCCAATACAATAGCAAAAGTCACTGACTCTGTTACAATTGGTGGACTTGCTGAAAGCATATTTATTTTTCTTCCATTTCGCCTCTTGGGTACCTCTGTGCCTGTGTGTTCCCACAGATTACTTCGCTGTCTTGTACTGTCAATTGCGCTAATCTTGCTGGGGGTTTGGGATACTTCTTCTCTGTAAGACCTGGGAGACTTGTACAGTTAAGTCTATCAATGTGCGGGGGATGAAGAGCGGGCTCTTCTCCAGATATAGCTAGCGTTCTTTGATGGATTGATGAGGACTAAGGGTAGTGCTGTTGTATTTTGATGAAGGTTTTTTGCAATGATTGGCGAGTTGGGGAGACCAAGTAGTTTTAAACCTAGGGAGAAAGTTAGCAGGGAGGGACAAGGAGATGGGGCAGTTCAGGGGGAAGTTATTCACATAGCCTCTGAGATTGCCACAACTGACAGCATCCACTCCAGTGTCTCAGAGACTTCAGGAGACATGGGAGGCTTCTCACCACGTATCTGCACAAAGCAGGCAACAAAGGGGGGACAAATTAACCGCCTTTTCCTGAAATGGAAATGGACTTAAGAACAAAGCAAATGGATGCATAGTGGCCAATATCTAAAACACCATGGACCCAAAGTGGCAATGTTATAGGAAACACACCTGTAAGGAATCAATTGTGAGGCACTGAAAAGGGGGATATAAAGTGATGGTGCATTCGGGAGACATATCTGACTTAAGGGAGTAGGACTGCTAATTAAGAAGTCAACGATCATCATACATGGGTTGACGTCAATGGGTGATAAGTTGAAGAGTTGGGGTACTTGGACGGCATGCAAGTCAACCGTTCCTCCCTATATATCCCACCTAAACTCCATGCCGAGACCTTGGAGACACTGGGCACCCTCCTATTGCGCCTACCTGAGGGGGTACTCATTTTAGGTGACTTCAATCTAGTAGTGAGTGATGGGGAGGACAGGTACCTTCAATGACAGGAAAGGGTGCGGGAGACTCCTTATTCCTTAGGACTAACGGTCTATCTAACATCTGATCAACCAACACCCCAAGGCACAACAATACATCTTCCGCTCCAGAGCACACAACGGTTTATCACATAGCAAGTAATTGCTTTCCCATTATGGCCCGGTTGAGAGATTCACTACACTAGACCGATTGTTAGTGCGATCGCAAAATAACTCATAGATGTGGGCCGAGGTCTAGGACACAAATGTGGATAGGGACAGGGCCTGGACTGTAGACCAATGGTACCTCAAAGATAGAAGCATCACTTAGGAGTTGAGTACAGGCACTGTTGGCTACTTTGAAGAGAATCTGGGTATAGGTATATCAGAACTCGTAACTTATGAAGCCAATATGGTGGTCCTGAGGGGGAAGGCTATCTGACTATTAAGCAGGTTGAGGGAATGGAAGAGGGTACAAACCGATAAAGTAGAGTGCGGGATCCTACAACTCCAACACGTGTTTAAAAAGTATGGATATAGGGAAATAGGCCATTACTGAGGCTAAAACAGCAAGAGTACAGGACCTGGTTGACAATAAAGTGGGAACCGCTGCCCTGGCCTCGCATTACCGACTAAAAGAGGTTTGCAATAAACCAGGGAAGATTCTGCATGGCTGAGCAAGAGAGGGATAGAAATCGGGTGTAGGAAATACAGAGGGAGACGGAGCTGCCCATAAAGGGGTACACAGAAATTGTGGCAGAAATCGCAAGTTACTATAATGGCCCATATCGGTCAACCACAAGCAAGTCATCAAGTGACAGAGGAGACTTCCTCAAACATATATACGTCTCATGGTCCACACGCTAGAGAAATCAAAGGAGCTAGATGAAGACATAGGATAAGGTGAGATAGCTAGGGCCATCGAAGACATTCATTTGGGAAAGCTCCAGGGCCAAACAAACTTCCTATAGAACTATATTAAAGCATGGCTTAGCGTCACACAAGAGAAAGATGTTTCTTTAAGCCAATTAAATAGGTCAATTACCATATGAACAACAGTTAGGCATGATAATGGCAGTCCTGAGAGAAAGAAAACCTAGAAGATAGAGGTGCCTTTCTATAGGCAAATATCTTTGCTTAATGTGGAAATTGAAATGCTAGTGAACGTACTGGCCACTTGGCTAAGGCAGGTCATCTTTAAACTGGTGCAACTGGACCAGTTGGGCTTCATGCCTCATTTGGGCACTAGGCTGAACCTCAAACATGTATACAGCTACCTTACTAGATTGAGGGATCACCGAGAATAATCAGCCGTGCTATACCTTGACTCTGTGAAAGTCTTCAACACTCTGGATTGGACATACTTACCTGGAGTGTTGGAAAGAGTGGGTATACGGTCATACTTCTGGCGGTGGATAAAGCTCCTCTATCGTCAAGCAATGACAAGGGTGAAAGTAATCGCTACTATATTGTAACGCCTTCGAACTGGAGAGGGGTGCGTGGCAGGGATGTCTGCTATCCCCATTGCTATTTGTGCTTTGACTGGAACTCCTGACCTACTGGATCTTGGAAGACCTGCATGGTTCTCTCCCCAAACCAGCTGGTTTGGGAACAGGGTGGGGAGGAAGACCGGGAGGAGAGAATCTCATTCTACGCTGAAGATATTCTCTTCTACATGTCTTGCCCTAATAACACATCTCGAGACTCGTACACATTTTCTAAATCTTCCACACATACTTGGAATATACCATCAACTGCGAATAATCCCTATTCTATCCATTAACAGGTTGTCCCTGGGAGGTGAGGTACAGATAAACCGTACCAACAGTTTTGGTGAGATTTATATATTTAAGGATTTATGTAACAGTCATACCAGGCTGAGCCACAATGTTTAAAATGATCACCCTGTCCAAACTCCTTTATGCCACCCAAAAGCCTCTTTACAGGATTCTGCCGAAATTCTTTAGAAAGCTGCAGACAGGTAGCCTGTGCTCAGTTGGGAAAGATGTCTGATCGACGAACCCCAGACCCAGGCTCCCCACACGGCCTGGCAGAGCAGAATTGTTACCATACCCGAGGCAGCACCCAGCTGATATTGGCAGGGTGAATGCCTCATACAACACCTGATGTGTAGTTGAACCCACAGGGTAGGCCTCCTGACCATCTTTTCCTTCCATATTTGAACTTAAGGATTTAGCAATCTAGATGCAAGCGGTTGCTCGGGTGCAATAGTCCCAGATTGGGCCTGTATAGTACAGATGCCTCTTTGTGCTTTCCTATGAGGTCCTGTGGGCTACATGCTTTTGACTACCACTGCCACTGAGATTTGGTTTCACTGGTTTGTGTGTCAACCAGGATGATCCCTTCAAAGCAAGAATACTGATACGCTGAATTCCACTGAAGTCAAGGAAACGGAAGCAGCTTGGTGAGTACTGAGGATCCTCTAGCCCTGTGGCAGGCTGGACCACCAAAACGGCAATTTGGCTGCATTAAACTAAGGCCCAGTGACGGCTAGCAACAAAGGAGAGTTGAGAACCCCCATAACAAAGGACAAACTAAACACCTGGCTAAGAGATCTGCATGATAAACTTTCCAATATGATGACACTAATCCATAAGGAATTATATGCAGTGGGTGACCTGGTGGCAACCAATGAAGATAATATGACCCCATGAGCAAAGAGGTCTGGATTTCTAATCTAACAAGGTGGAAGAAATCAAGGCGCTCTGAGAAAATTGTACAGATTTGGAAGACTGATCCATGTGCACCTTATGAAATGCAGTTTATACCACACACAGTACTATGCGGCTACGGCTCGTAAGATAGTAGCGGGTAATGATTGGGATATATAAACACTTTCATTACGAAGCACTACAGCTCCAACATGAGTCCACAGAAAGTAGCTATATATATTTAGAGGGTAGACATCAGGGACTCGCACTGGATATACTCAAAGTCTATATTCCTAATCAAGGTCAAGAACAATATATTCTTGGCCTCAAACCTAACGTCAAAAACTGGGCAACAGAAAACCCTTTGAGGGTGGGGGACCTCAACACTGCGCCAGTTGCTTTGCTGAATACCCCCATGACAGGTATACTCAGGGAGTGCTCTCCCAGGAGACAAAGCAGATAATGACAGACATTGGCCTCATTGATCTTTGGTTGTCCCAAGTTGCTGCAATCCCTACACATTATGTCTTAAATGAGGAAATCCTGTGATGCCTGTTATTGTTTGATTCATTAAGCTCTAGACGGGGACCATTTGTTTGATGTTCAACACTATGTAACAAACTGTGGCTATATCTATGGAGTTCTACCTGGTGGGGACATGAGGGTGGGAGAGTGGCAGAGGGTAGCGGTAGTGCAGCCAGAAATTGATTTTGGAACTGTTTTGTATACTCTTTAGCAGATGGTCCTTGATGTTTTTTCCTTTTCTGCCAAAACCAATAACACTTCATTAGAAAAAAAAAGAAAGCTGAAGGAAGAAATCAAACTGATGCAGTACGATAGCGGGGTGGTGCGGATAGCATTGCCTAAAATCACAAAGGGAGTCTATAATAGTGGAATCACACTACCAGACAGGGACTTTGCACCACAAAATGAGCCATCCCTTAGAGCAGATATAGTGGTTATGGGAGAGAGGGGCTACCCAGTATCTCTGTATGGTTGAGAGACAAAGGCAGACCTAACGGCACATACTGAGTCTGTGATTATAGCATTGAAGGAGTCCAGTTTATACCTGGGATGGGAGAAGGCATTAACAAATCAAACCCCACTATCGGACAGTGCCATACTGGCCGAAATGGGGAGATCACAGAGATTGGGGAAATGGAACAGGAGAGGAATCAGCATATTGGGACACTTGTGATCAGATGGAAGGTTGATTCCGTGGTGTGTCCCTGCGCACATCGCCACAAAACAATATTGAGTGGTGGGGCGCTGGAATAAGCCAAGGAACCTGGTGTGGAACTGTTCTTGGAACACCTCATCCTCAACAAATACCAAGCCACAGGCTAATCTAAACATTTTTCAACTGAAAGAGCCCATAGAATCCACGTTGTACCTCCCCAGCCAGATGCTCTACGGTGGACAATCATTGCAAGGATCTTTTACCACCGAGACAGGGATTCTTTGTTAGAGCCTACCAGGTGTAGGTATAAAATTATCTATGAGAATGTAAATGTCACCCTCTTCCCGTAGGACACTCTGCAGGTGCAGAAACTCTGGATATATTTCAACAGGGTTAAGCAAGTGTTCAGGGAAAAAATATTAAAATACATACTGATGTATCCAGCTCAGTTGAGCATCATGGTAGAAGGAAAGTCCTGGCATTTTGCTACACCAGAGGAGGCCTGGGACCTGATCGAAGGATGGATATCAACCAAGAGCTGAACATTGGCAACAATCACTAGGCGAAGACCACACAAAAAACTAGGTTTGCCAACAGATGGGGGAGCCCCTGATGTGGTAAAATACCTCACACAAGTGGGCAGCAAAAGCCACTGGCACATGAAACAAGCTTGACAGCAGCGACCGGTGGAAACAGGGGGAACTCCCTGATATGTGCTAAAGAGGGGGACTGGAAATGCAAAGGACAGAATGATGCGTTGGAGAAGACAAAAATTAAGCTCCGCACAGAACATGGTAATGGCCGTCACTTAGATATATGGATCTGCTCTGCTGGGGAAATCAGTGGAGTGATGAATGGTGAGATAGCAGGGCATGGGTTCGAGGGACGGGACAAAGCAGGGAAGGTTCCCAGTACAGCTGCTGGGGTCAGACCTGGTGAAGTCAACTTGAGAGATTGGCCGGATACGAAAGTGGAGTGCTGTTCTGAGAAGCCAAAGTAGGCCATTGCTCCATCAAAGGAGCATGAACGTTGTAGGCTATGGCAGACTGTATGAGGGAACCGAACCTTTCATCCACAGTGGCATCAACGAGGAAATAACATAAAGGGATGGGAACTAAAGGAAGGATATCGCTTCTAAATTCTTAACTCAAATTGTTAAAATAAGTTACCTAACAATGTGGGACAATGAATGTAGGCAAGACATGTATTGAAGACCAGGGTCTGCTGTTGTTGATGGGGCACTGATGTATGATACGGCTCGGGAGGAGGGTGGGACAGTTGAAGGATGGAAAGTTGGGCACTGGGAGAGTTAGTGATATGGTAGTAATTAAACCCATATATTGAATGTATGGTTTGAAATATATTGACAAATGTTAAGAGCCAATAACATTTTGTAAAAAAAAAATCTCTAAATTGGGTCATCCAGACCAAATGGGCTTCATGTCTCACAGGAGAACTACTCTGAACATCACTCGCCTCTAGGACTGTCAGAGTAGATTGAGAGATCAGACAACTGTACTATCCCTTGACTCCATGAAATCCTCCACCACTCTGAAGTGTACATACCTGAATCTAGTATTGGAAAGAGTATGCATAGGCCCCTACTTCCGACGGATGATAAAGCTCTCCAATAGTCAACCAATGGTGAGGGTAAAAGGAAATGGCCCTGTATTGGGTCACCTTTGGGTTGGAGACGGGTAAGAGGTAGGGATGGCTGCTATCCGAAATGCTATTTACACTTGCTGGAACCCCTGGCCTTTTGGATCTAGATGACCGGCAAGTTTGGAGACTGGGAGTAAAGGAAGACTGGGAGGACAGAATGTCTCTGTGCATTAACGATATCCTCTTGTACGTGTCACGCCTTAATGACATTATTTGCGGGCTCCTACACGTTTTTCACGTTTTCGGCACACAGTCTGGACATACCATCAACTGGGAAAAATCCCTGTTCCATCCATCAACAGACTGGCCCTGGAGATGAGGTACAGAGAAATCATATCAATAGTTCCGGAGGGATCTAAATATTTAGATTTATATGTAACAGATAACAAGGAGGTCTTCCTATCAAAACATCTGTACCCCTATTTGGAGAGCTTCAAGAACTAACTTAGGTACTGGAGAGACCTGCACCAGGTGTACTAGGCTGGGCTGCAATGTTCAAAATGATTACACTGCCCGAACTCTTTTACGTGCTCACAAATATCACTTACAGGATCCTACTGGAATTCCTTAGGAAACTGTAGGCAGGCGGCCTGCGCTTGGACATGAAAGATGCCTGATGGCTAATCTCCAGTTGTGGGCTCCCTGTGTGATCTTTCAGAGAGGAATTGAAACCTTCTCTGAGGCAACAC
Organism: Triturus cristatus; assembly: GCF_964204655.1. Classification (NCBI taxonomy): domain Eukaryota; kingdom Metazoa; phylum Chordata; class Amphibia; order Caudata; family Salamandridae; genus Triturus; species Triturus cristatus. Next base: position 1,166,526,676 of record NC_140580.1, on the reverse strand, counting down.
TCACCCGTCATGGCACGGCAAAGGTCTGAGACAGCACACAATGTATAGTTTAACCAACTGTGGTGGCTTCCTGACCGGTCTTTCCTCCCTGAGCACATAATGAAAGCTGCCATCTTGAAGTCTACTTGGGGATTGCTGAATTGAAAGAGCGGACGCCCTCGCATAGACCTTTTCCCCAAAGACACTCCATAGGTGTATTCGGGTAAATAAGCCGCATGAATGCAAATCACAGAACATAAGGTGATCTGGGAGGTCTGTTTTTCATACTGTTTCCTCCTACCTTTCAATCAATCAGGATTTAGATAGAAGTGCTAATACAGAATAGGGTATCCAGGGGCTTGCATGTCCGGGAAGGCTCATTCGAACTAGTTCTCTTCGCTGTCTTGATGGCCCTTTGGAATTCCAAAAGTGAGACGAGAGTCCGGAGCTGCATCTGGAGGCTGTTCTAGGTCTTTGCTGTAATGTGGGAGCTTCCTCCACTTCTGCTTCAGTAATTTGGGGGAGTGTGGGCAAATGAAACCAAAGAGGGAGGCTGAGCGTAGTCTTCTCGAAGGTTGGTGGATGTTCAGGCGGTGGTTAATGTAGGCAGGACGTTGGTTGTGTAGAGCCTTCTGTACTTGGCTCAGCGGCTTGAATGGCCATCTCTTCTATGTGGGAGCCAGTAGAGTTGCCTGAGGTGGGGTGTGATGTGGGTTTGTTGGGGAGGTCAATGATGAGTCAGGGTGCAGCTTTCTGTATGGTTTGAAGTCAGTCCAGGAGGTGTGCTTGGATTCCTATGTAGAAAGCACTGCCATAGCCCAGACAACTGCAGAACAGGCTCATTGTCAAGGTGTCTCGCATTTCCAGCCATAGCCACTTGAAGATCTCTTGTAGACTGCACATTATGATGCAGCAGGCTGATTAGACAGCAATGGTCTGTGATTACACGGTGAGCTTGTTGTCGATGATGATTCTGCGGTTTCTAAACAATCTCATTGCTCCATTCCCAGTTAAGGTGCTGGAAAAGATCACCAGAAGGTAATTGATGACACACCTGGAGCAGAAACAGCTACTCAGCACCTCCCAATCCGGATTCCGCAGCAAACACAGCACCAAAACCAATCTGATCCTTGCCATGACAACATCTGAACCCTCCTTCACTGAGGAGAAACAGTAGCTCTGAATCTCTTTTGACCTCTTGGCAGCCTTCGGCACTATATCCCACCCCACGCTGATCGAAAGGCCCCACCACATCTGCATCCAAGGTAAGTGCTCAAATGGATCCCTTCTTTCCTCACTGGAACAACCCAGAGGGTTCACCTGATAGCTTTTAACCTCAGAACCCAAGGAGATCACCTGCATTGTCCCCCAGGGCATATCCCTCAGCCCCGCACTCTTCTATGCACATACGATGCCTCTGACCAACAACACCACATCTCATGGTCTTAAACTAATGTCCTACGCAGATGACAACCAACTCATTCCCTCATTCACCTTCAACCCCACCACCACCTGAACCAACTTCCACAGATGCATGACAAGCATCATCTACTGGATGAAGAACAACTGCCAGCGCTGAATAGAGACAATACGGAAGTACTGATCTTCGGTAACAGTAGCAACACATTGAACAACTCCTGGTGTCTATCAGACCTAGGATCTGCACCCACTCGCTCCAACCACACCAGAAAGCTCAGAATAATCATTGACAAGCTCATCATAAAATCAGAGATCTACGCTGTCTCCTCCACCTGATTCCTCACTCTGCGCAAGCTATGCAAGTTCTTCAAGCGTCTATATCCCTACACTCGAGAAGTACCATGACACAAGCCCTCATCACCAGCCTAGTGGACTATGGCAATGCTGTCAACGTAGTAATCTCCGCACACCTTCTACAGAGACTTCAGTCCAAAACGAATGCTGCAGTCAGATTCATCCTTGACCTTCCCCGAAAAACCTACAACACATCCCACGTCAGACAACTCCACTGGCTCCCTGTAAAAAAAGAGATGCCAAACTAAGCTGCTGACCAACATACACAAGGCTCTACACAAGCAAGGACTTGCCTACATAACCACTGCCTGAACTTCCATCAAAAGTCGGGAAGACTACGCTCCGCCTCCCTCGCACTTGCCCATACTCCCCGCATCTACCAAAGCAGAAGTGGAGGACGCCCCTTCTTCCATAACGCAGCAAAGACCTGAAACAGGCTCCCCCAATCAACTCCAGAACCTGTCTGTTCGAATAAGCCTCCAATATCTGCAAGCATTTAGAAAAGGTATTGGGTTATTAGCCGTGCTTCATAAATCCTGATTGACTGATTGATTGATTAATTGATTGATTTATTGAAGGCAAGACTGCTGATGTACTGAATGCCTCGTGCTTCTCGGGGACAGATGTATATTGGTGATTACTGAGGAACCCCTAGGGCTGGGGTAGGGAGGGCCACCCAAAGCGATGATTTGGCTACATTAAACACATTTCTCTCAATGGATAGCAAGAAAGGAGATTTGGGAACCCCGAAAATGAAGGCTGATCTCAAGAGCTGTCTCGGTGATCTGCACAATAAACTTTCCCATATGGTGTCAAAACAAATGCAGGCCCTTAAAGAAAACTTAGCTACAGGAATAAGAACAGCTAGGCAATGGGTGACTGGGTAGCAACCAACGAAGATGACTTTGTCGGCATGAGCAAAGAGGTAGAGACCATACTGGATGCCTAACCTAAGATGGAGGAAGATATTAAGGCACTCTGGAATAAGTGTACAGATTTGGAGGACCGATCAAGGCAACAGAATGCGTGGAATTTTAAAGTTTTGGACCAGCGGAAATTGATGACATCATCCTATGCTGTAAGTCCCTTTCCAAATTTGTGATCAAGGGTGTCCCAATGCAGGAGATTTCCATTATCTGGACACATAGAGTGGACTACAACAGGAAGCACCAGACGCCTGGCCATGTAACATTATAGTCCATCTAGGGTCCTCCCACCTAAAGGACAATATTATACGGGAAGCAAGAAAATTAGATCAGATCATTTTCCAGAATCTCATCCAGGATCTTTCACAAGAGACTTTTGAGCAAGGGACACATGCAATCTTCAGGAACTGCTGAGCTGTGTAGAAGTCAAATATGCTATACAATGATGCTACTGTTTACTTAACATGTTCTTTCAGACAGCAGGAGCTGCGTGCCCCGATGTTGAACAGTGGAGATGGAGATATAACATATTATACAGCCCTATCCAGCCCTGACACAATACTGGGTAGAGGTTTTGACTACTGTTGTGGATATTACGCTAATGGTGGTCCCTTGTTCACCGAGACCTTGCTTGCTAAGCTCGTTCCCTCACAGAGCTTGTTCTAAGTATACAAGTAGATTTCTAGACCTGGCTCTAATACAGGCAAAGCAGGAAATTGCATGGAATTAGAAGGTGGTGGGGGGGGGGGGCAAAGTAGAGACCTGGTGAAGTCAACTTGAGAGATTGGCCGGATACGAAAGTGGAGTGCTGTTCTGAGAAGCCAAAGTAGGCCATTGCTCCATCAAAGGAGCATGAACGTTGTAGGCTATGGCAGACTGTATGAAGGAACCGAACCTTTCATCGACAGAGGCATCAACGAGGAAATAACATAAAAGGATGGGAACTAAAGGAAGGATATCGCTTCTAAATTCCTAACTCAAATTGTTAAAATAAGTTACCTAACAATGTGGGACAATGAATGTAGGCAAGACATGTATTGAAGACCAGGGTCTGCTGTTGTTGATGGGGCACTGATGTGTGATACAGCTCGGGAGGAGGGTGGGACAGATGAAGGATGGAAAGTTGAGCACTGGGAGAGTTAGTGATATGGTAGTAATGAAACCCATATATTGAATGTATGGCTTGGAATATATTGACAAATGTTAAGAAACAATAACATTTTGTTAAAAAAAAAAATCTCTAAATTGGGTCATCCAGACCAAATGGGCTTCATGTCTCACAGGAGAACTACTCTGAACATCACACGCCTCTAGGACTGTCAGAGTAGATTGAGAGATCAGACAACTGTACTATCCCTTGACTCCATGAAATCCTCCACCACTCTGAAGTGTACATACCTGAATCAAGTATTGGAAAGAGTATGCATAGGCCCCTACTTCTGACGGATGATAAAGCTCTCCAATAGTCAACCAATGGTGAGGGTAAAAGGAAATGACACTGTATTGTGTCACCTTTGGGTTGGAGACGGGTAAGAGGTAGGGATGGCTGCTATCCTAAATGCTTTTTACACTTTTCCTGGAACCCCTGGCCTTTTGGATCTAGAAGACCGGCAAGTTTGGAGACTGGGAGTGAAGGAAAACTGGGACGACAGAATGTCTCTGTGCAATAACGATATCCTCTTGTACGTGTCACGCCCTAATGACATTATTTGCGGGCTCCTACACTTTTGTTCACATTTTCGGCACACACTCTGGACATACCATCAACTGGGAAAAATCCCTGTTCCATCCATCAACAGACTGGCCCTGTAGATGAGGTACAGAGAAACCATATCAATAGGTCCGGAGTGATCTAAATATTTAGATTTATATGTAACAGATCACAAGGAGGTCTTCCTATCAAAACATCTGTACCCCTATTTGGAAAGCTTCAGGAACGAACTTAGGTACTGGAGGGACCTGCACCAGGTGTACTAGGCTGGTATGCAATGTTCAAAATGATTACACTGTCCAAACTCTTTTACGTGCTCACAAATATCACTTACAGGATCCTACAGGAATTCCTTAGGAAACTGTAGGCAGGCGGCCTTCGCTTCGACATGAAAGATGCCTGATGGCTAATCTACAGGTGTGGGCTCCCTGTCTGATCTTCCTGAGAGGAATTGAAACCTTCCCTGAGGCAACAACCACCCGTCATGGCAGGACAAAGGTCTGAGACAGCACACAATGTATAGTTTAACCAACTGTGGTCGCTTCCTGACCGGTCTTTCCTCCCTGAGCACATAATGAAAGCTGCCATCTTGAAGTCTACTTGGGGATTGCTGAATTGAAAGAGCGGACGCCCTCGCATAGACCTTTTCCCCAAAGACACTCCAAAGGTGTATTAGGGTAAATAAGCGGCATGAATGCAAATCACAGAACATAAGGTGATCTGGGAGGTCTGTTTTTCCTACTGTTTTCTCCTACCTTTCAATCAATCAGGATTTAGATAGAAGTGCTAATACACAATAGGGTATCCAGGGGCTTGCATGTCCGGGAAGGCTCATTCGAACTAGTTCTCTTCGCTGTCTTGAGGGCCCTTTGGAATTCCAAAAGTGAGATGAGAGTCCGGAGCTGCGTCTGGAGGCTGTTCTAGGTCTTTGCTGTAATGTGGGAGCTTTCTCCACTTCTGCTTCTGTAAATTGGGGGAGTATGGGCAAATGAAACCAAAGAGGGAGGCTGAGCGTAGTCTTCTCGAAGGTTGGTGGAAGTTCAGGCGGTGGTTAATGTAGGCAGGACGTTGGTTGTGTAGAGCCTTCTGTACTTGGCTCAGCGGCTTGAATGGCCATCTCTTCTATGTGGGAGCCAGTAGAGTCGCCTGAGGTAGGGTGTGATGTGGGTTTGTTGGGGAGGTCAATGATGAGTCAGGGTGCAGCTTTCTGTATGGTTTGAAGTCAGTCCAGGAGGTGTGCTTGGATTCCTATGTAGAAAGCACTGCCATAGCCCAGCCAACTGCAGAACAGGCTCATTGTCAAGGTGCGTCGCATTTCCAGCCGTAGCCAGTTGAAGATCTCTTGTAGAATGCACATTATGATGCAGCAGGCTGATTAGACAGCAATGGTCTGTGATTACACGGTGAGCTTGTTCTCGATGATGATTCTGCGGTTTCTAAACAATCTCATTGCTCCATTCCCAGTTAAGGTACTGGAAAAGATCACCAGAAGGTAATTGATGACACACCTGGAGCAGAAACAGCTACTCAGCACCTCCCAATCCGGATTCCGCAGCAAACACAGCACCAAAACCAATCTGATCCTTGCCATGACAACATCTGAACCCTCCTTCACTGAGGAGAAACAGTAGCTCTGAATCTCTTTTGCCTTCTTGGCAGCCTTCGGCACTATATCCCACCCCACGCTGATCGAAAGGCCCCACCACATCTGCATCCAAGGTAAGTGCTCAAATGGATCCCTTCTTTCCTCACTGGAAGAACCCAGAGGATTCACCTGATAGCTTTTAACCTCAGAACCAAAGGAGATCACCTGCATTGTCCCCCAGGGCATATCCCTCAGCCCCGCACTCTTCTATGCACATACGATGCCTCTGACCAACAACGCCACATCTCATGGTCTGAAACTAATGTCCTACGCAGATGACAACCAACTCATTCCCTCATTCACCTTTAACCACACAACCACCACCTGAACCAACTTCCACAGATGCATGACAAGCATCATCTACTGGATGAAGAACAACTGCCAGCGCTGAATAGAGACAATACGGAAGTACTGATCTTCGGTACCAGCAGCAACACATTGAACAACTCCTGGTGTCTATCAGACCTAGGATCTGCACCCACTCGCTCCAACCACACCAGAAAGCTCAGAATAATCATTGACAAGCTCATCATAAAATCAGAGATCTACGCTGTCTCCTCCACCTGATTCCTCACTCTGCGCAAGCTATGCAAGTTCTCCAAGCGTCTATATCCCTACACTCGAGAAGTACCATGACACAAGCCCTCATCACCAGCCTAGTGGACTACGGCAATGCTGTCAACGTAGTAATCGCCGCACACCTTCTACAGAGACTTCAGTCCAAAACGAATGCTGCAGTCAGACTCATCCTTGACCTTCCCCGACAAACCTACAACACATCCCACCTCAGACAACTCCACTGGCTCCCTGTAAAAAAAGAGATGCCAAACTAAGCTGCTGACCAACGTACACAAGGCTCTACACAAGCAAGGACTTGCCTACATAACCACTGCCTGAACTTCCATCAAAAGTCGGGAAGACTATGCTCCGCCTCACTCGCACTTGCCCATACTCCCTGCATCTACCAAAGCAGAAGTGGAGGACGCCCCTTCTTCCATAACGCAGCAAAGACCTGAAACAGGCTCCCCAATCAACTCCAGAACCTGTCTGTTCGAATAAGCCTCCAATATCTGCAAGCATTTAGAAAAGGTATTGGGTTATTAGCCGTGCTTCATAAATCCTGATTGACTGATTGATTGATTGATCGATTGATTGAAGGCAAGACTGCTGATGTACTGAATGACTCGTGCTTCTCGGGGACAGATGTGTATTGGTGATTACTGAGGAACCTCTAGGGCTGGGGTAGGGAGGGTCAACCAAAGCGATGATTTGGCTACATTAAACACATTTCCCTCAATGGGTAGCAAGAAAAGAGATTTGGGGACCCCGAAAATGGAGGCCGATCTCAAGAGCTGTCCCGGTGATCTGCACAATAACCTTTCCCATATGGTGTCAAAACAAATGCAGGCCCTCAAAGAAAACTTAGCTACAGGAATAAGAACAGCTAGGCAATGGGTGATTGGGTAGCAACCAACGAAGATGACTTTGTCGGCATGAGCAAAGAGGTAGAGACCATACTGGATGCCTAACCTAAGATGGAGGAAGATATTAAGGCACTCTGGAATAAGTGTACAGATTTGGAGGACCGATCAAGGCAACAGAATGTGTGGAATTTGAAAGTTTTGGACAAGAGGAAATTGATGACATCATCCTATGCTGTAAGTCCCTTTCCAAATTTGTAATCAAGGGTGGCCCAATGCAGGAGATTTCCATTATCTGGACACATAGAGTGGACTACAACAGGAAGCACCAGACGCCTGGCCATGTAACATTATAGTCCATCTAGGGTCCTCCCACCTAAAGGACAATATTATACGGGAAGCAAGAAAATTAGATGAGATCATTTTCAGGATCTCATCCAGGATCTTTCACAAGACACTTTTGAGCAAGGGACACATGCAATCTTCAGGAACTGCTGAGCTGTGTAGAAGGCAAATATGCTGTACAATGATGCTACTGTTTACTTAACATGTTCTTTCAGACAGCAGGAGCTGCGTGCCCCGATGTTGAACAGTGGAGATAGAGATATAACATATTATACAGCCCTATCCAGCCCTGACACAATACTGGGTAGAGGTTATGAATATTGTTGTGGATATTACGCTAATGGTGGTCCCTTGTCCACCGAGACCTTGCTTGCTAAGCTCGTTTCCTCAGAGATCTAGTTCTAAGTATACAAGTAGGTTTCTAGCCTGGCTCTAATACAGGCAAAGCAGGAAATTACCTGGAATTAGAAGGCGGTGGGGGGGGGTCAAAGTAGAGACCTGGTGAAGTCAACTTGAGAGATTGGCCGGATAAGAAAGTGGAGTGCTGTTCTGAGAAGCCAAAGTAGGCCATTGCTCCATCAAAGGAGCATGAACGTTGTAGGCTATGGCAGACTGTATGAGGGAACCGAACCTTTCATCGACAGTGGCATCAACAAGGAAATAACATAAAGGGATGGGAACTAAAGGAAGGATATCGCTTCTAAATTCTTAACTCAAATTGTTAAAATAAGTTACCTGACAATGTGGGACAATGAATGTAGGCAAGACATGTATTGAAGACCAGGGTCTGCTGCTGTTGATGGGGCACTGATGTATGATACGGCTCGGGAGGAGGGTGGGACAGTTGAAGGATGGAAAGTTGGGCACTGGGAGAGTTAGTGATATGGTAGTAATGAAACCCATATATTGAATGTATGGTTTGAAATATATTGACAAATGTTAAGAACCAATAAAATTTTGTTAAAAAAAATCTCTAAATTGGGTCATCCAGACCAAATGGGGTTCATGTCTCACAGGAGGATTACTCTGAACTTTACTCGCCTCTAGGACTGTCAGAGTAGATTGAGAGATCAGACAACTGTACTATCCCTTGACTCCATGAAATCCTCCACCACTCTGAAGTGTACATACCTGAATCTAGTATTGGAAAGAGTATGCATAGGCCCCTACTTCTGACGGATGATAAAGCTCTCCAATAGTCAACCATTGGTGAGGGTAAAAGGAAATGGCCCTGTATTGTGTCACCTTTGGGTTGGAGACGGGTAAGAGGTAGGGATGGCTGCTATCCGAAATGCTATTTACACTTTTGCTGGAACCCCTGGCCTTTTGGATCTAGAAGACGGGCTAGTTTGGAGACTGTGAGTAAAGGAAGACTGGGAGGACAGAATGTCTCTGTGCATTAACGATATCCTCTTGTACGTGTCACGCCTTAATGACATTATTTGCGGGCTCCTACACTTTTTTCACATTTTCGGCACACAGTCTGGACATACCATCAACTGGGAAAAATCCCTGTTCCATCCATCAACAGACTGGCCCTGGAGATGAGGTACAGAGAAATCATATCAATAGTTCCGGAGGGATCTAAATATTTAGATTTATATGTAACAGATAACAAGGATGTCTTCCTATCAAAACATCTGTACCCCTATTTGGAGAGCTTCAGGAACTAACTTAGGTACTGGAGGGACCTGCACCAGGTGTACTAGGCTGGGCTGCAATGTTCAAAATGATTACACTGTCCAAACTATTTTACGTGCTCACAAATATCACTTACAGGATCCTACAGGAATTCCTTAGGAAACTGTAGGCAGGCGGCCTGCGCTTGGACATGAAAGATGCCTGATGGCTAATCTCCAGTTGTGGGCTCCCTGTGTGATCTTCCAGAGAGGAATTGAAACCTTCCCTGGGGCAACACCCACCCGTCATGGCAGGGCAAAGGTCTGAGACAGCACACAATGTACAGTTTAACCAACTGTGGCGGCTTCCTGACCGGTCTTTCCTCCCTGAGCACATAATGAAAGCTGCCATCTTGAAGTCTACTTGGGATTGCTGAATTGAAAGAGCGGACGCCCTCGCATAGACCTTTTCCCCAAAGACACTCCATAGGTGTATTCGGGTAAATAAGCCGCATGAATGCAAATCACAGAACATAAGGTGATCTGGGAGGTCTGTTTTTCATACTGTTTCCTCCTACCTTTCAATCAATCAGGATTTAGATAGAAGTGCTAATACACAATAGGGTATCCAGGGGCTTGCATGTCCGGGAAGGCTCATTCGAACTAGTTCTCTTCGCTGTCTTGAGGGCCCTTTGGAATTCCAAAAGTGAGACGAGAGTCCGGAGCTGCGTCTGGAGGCTGTTCTAGGTCTTTGCTGTAATGTGGGAGCTTCCTCCACTCCTGCTTCAGTAAATTGGGGGAGTATGGGCAAATGAAACCAAAGAGGGAGGCTGAGCGTAGTCTTCTCGAAGGTTGGTGGAAGTTCAGGCGGTGGTTAATGTAGGCAGGACGTTGGTTGTGTAGAGCCTTCTGTACTTGGCTCAGCGGCTTGAATGGCCATCTCTTCTATGTGGGAGACAGTAGAGTTGCCTGAGGTGGGGTGTGATGTGGGTTTGTTGGGGAGGTCAATGATGAGTCAGGGTGCAGCTTTCTGTATGGTTTGAAGTCAGTCCAGGAGGTGTGCTTGGATTCCTATGTAGAAAGCACTGCCATAGCCCAGCCAACTGCAGAACAGGCTCATTGTCAAGGTGCGTCGCATTTCCAGCCGTAGCCATTTGAAGATCTCTTGTAGAATGCACATTATGATGCAGCAGGCTGATTAGACAGCAATGGTCTGTGATTACACGGTGAGCTTGTTGTCGATGATGACTCTGCGGTTTCTAAACAATCTCACTGCTCCGTTCCCAGTTAAGGTGCTGGAAAAGATCACCAGAAGGTAACTGATGACACACCTGGAGCAGAAACAGCTACTCAGCACCTCCCAATCTGGATTCCGCAGCAAACACAGCACCAAAACCAATCTGATCCTTGCCATGACAAGATCTGAACCCTCCTTCACTGAGGAGAAACAGTAGCTCTGAATCTCTTTTGACCTCTTGGCAGCCTTCGGCACTATATCCCACCCCATGCTGATCGAAAGGCCCCACCACATCTGCATCCAAGGTAAGTGCTCAAATGGATCCCTTCTTTCCTCACTGGAAGAACCCAGAGGATTCACCTGATAGCTTTTAACCTCAAAAGCCAAGGAGATCACCTGCATTGTCCCCCAGGGCATATCCCTCAGCCCCGCACTCTTCTATGCACATACGATGCCTCTGACCAACAACGCCACATCTCATGGTCTTAAACTAATGTCCTACGCAGATGACAACCAACTCATTCCCTCATTCACCTTCAACCCCACCACCACCTAAACCAACTTCCACAGATGCATGACAAGCATCATCTACTGGATGAAGAACAACTGCCAGCGCTGAATAGAGACAATACGGAAGTACTGATCTTCGGTAACAGCAGCAACACATTGAACAACTCCTGGTGTCTATCAGACCTAGGATCTGCAACCACTCGCTCCAACCACACCAGAAAGCTCAGAATAATCATTGACAAGCTCATCATAAAATCAGAGATCTACGCTGTGTCCTCCGCCTGATTCCTCACTCTGCGCAAGCTATGCAAGTTCTTCAAACGTCTATATCCCTACACTCGAGAAGTACCATGACACAAGCCCTCATCACCAGCCTAGTGGACTACGGCAATGCTGTCAACGTAGTAATCACCGCACACCTTCTACAGAGACTTCAGTCCAAAACGAATGCTGCAGTCAGACTCATCCTTGACCTTCCCCGACAAACCTACAACACATTCCACCTCAGACAACTCCACTGGCTCCCTGTAAAAAAAGAGATGCCAAACTAAGCTGCTGACCAATGTACACAAGGCTCTACACAAGCAAGGACTTGCCTACATAACCACTGCCTGAACTTCCATCAAAAGTCGGGAAGACTACGCTCCGCCTCCCTCGCACTTGCCCATACTCCCCGCATTTACCAAAGCAGAAGTGGAGGACGCCCCTTCTTCCATTACGCAGCAAAGACCTGAAACAGGCTCCCCCAATCAACTCCAGAACCTGTCTGTTCGAATAAGCCTCCAATATCTGCAAGCATTTAGAAAAGGTATTGGGCTATTAGCCGTGCTTTATAAATCCTGATTGACTGATTGATTAATTGATTGATTGATTGAAGGCAAGACTGCTGATGTACTGAATGACTCGTGCTTCTCGGGGACAGATGTGTATTGGTGATTACTGAGGAACCCCTAGGGCTGGGGTAGGGAGGGCCACCCAAAGCGATGATTTGGCTACATTAAACACATTTCTCTCAATGGGTAGCAAGAAAGGAGATTTGGGGACCCCGAAAATGAAGGCCGATCTCAAGAGCTGTCTCGGTGATCTGCACAATAAACTTTCCCATATGGTGTCAAAACAAATGCAGGCCCTGAAAGAAAACTTAGCTACAGTTTTTTTGAACATGTATAAGAACAGCTAGGCAATGGGTGACTGGGTAGCAACCAACGAAGATGACTTTGTCGGCATGAGCAAAGAGGTAGAGACCATACTGGATGCCTAATCTAAGATGGAGGAAGATATTAAGGCACTCTGGAATAAGTGTACAGATTTGGAGGACCGATCAAGGCAACAGAATGTGTGGAATTTGAAAGTTTTGGACAAGAGGAAATTGATGACATCATCCTATGCTGTAAGTCCCTTTCCAAATTTGTAATCAAGGGTGGCCCAATGCAGGAGATTTCCCTTATCTGGACACATAGAGTGGACTACAACAGGAAGCACCAGACGCCTGGCCATGTAACATTATAGTCCATCTAGGGTCCTCCCACCTAAAGGACAATATTATACGGGAAGCAAGAAAATTAGATCAGATCATTTTCCAGAATCTTATCCAGGATCTTTCACAAGAGACTTTTGAGCAAGGGACACATGCAATCTTCAGGAACTGCTGAGCTGTGTAGAAGGCAAATATGCTATACAATGATGCTACTGTTTACTTAACATGTTCTTTCAGACAGCGGGAGCTGCGTGCCCCAATGTTGAACAGTGGAGATGGAGATATAACATATTATACAGCCCTATCCAGCCCTGACACAATACTGGGTAGAGGTTATGACTACTGTTGTGGATATTACGCTAATGGTGGTCCCTTGTCCACCGAGACCTTGCATGCTGAGCTCGTTTCCTCAGAGATCTAGTTCTAAGTATGCAAATAGGTTTCTAGACCTGGCTCTAATACAGGCAAAGCAGGAAATTACCTGGAATTAGAAGGCGGTGGGGGGGGGGGGGGGGCAAAGTAGAGACCTGGTGAAGTCAACTTGAGAGATTGACCGGATACGAAAGTGGAGTGCTGTTCTGAGAAGCCAAAGTAGGCCATTGCTCCATCAAAGGAGCATGAACGTTGTAGGCTATGGCAGACTGTATGAGGGAACCGAACCTTTCATCGACAGAGGCATCAACGAGGAAATAACACAAAGGGATGGGAACTAAAGGAAGGATATCGCTTCTAAATTCTTAACTCAAATTATTAAAATAAGTTACCTAACAATGTGGGACAATGAATGTAGGCAAGACATGTATTGAAGACCAGGGTCTGCTGTTGTTGATGGGGCACTGATGTATGATACGGCTCGGGAGGAGGGTGGAACAGTTGAAGGATGGAAAGTTGGGCACTGGGAGAGTTAGTGATATGGTAGTAATGAAACCCATATATTGAATGTATGGCTTGAAATATATTGACAAACGTTAAGAACCAATAAACTTTTGTTAAAAAAAATCTCTAAATTGGTTCATCCAGACCAAATGGGCTTCATGTCTCACAGGAGAACTACTCTGAACATCACACGCCTCTAGGACTGTCAGAGTAGATTGAGAGATCAGACAACTGTACTATCCCTTGACTCCATGAAACCCTCCACCAATCGGAAGTGTACATACCTGAATCAAGTATTGGAAAGACTATGCATAGGCCCCTACTTCCGACGGATGATAAAGCTCTCCAATAGTCAACCAATGGTGAGGGTAAAAGGAAATGGCACTGTATTGTGTCACCTTTGGGTTGGAGACAGGTAAGAGGTAGGGATGGCTGCTATCCTAAATGCTTTTTACACTTTTCCTGGAACTCCTGGCCTCTTGGATCTAGAAGACCGGCAAGTTTGGAGACTGGGAGTGAAGGAAGACTGGGAGGACAGAATGTCTCTGTGCATTAACGATATCCTCTTGTACGTGTCACGCCCTAATGACATTATTTGTGGTCTCCTAAACTTTTTTCACATTTTCGGCACACACCCTGGACATACCATCAACTGGGAAAAATCCCTGTTCCATCCATCAACAGACTGGCCCTGGAGATGAGATACAGAGAAACCATATCAATAGTTCCGGAGGGATCTAAATATTTAGATTTATATGTAACAGATAACAAGGAGGTCTTCCTATCAGAACATCTGTACCCCTATTTGGAGTGCTTCAGGAACAAACTTAGGTACTGGAGGGACCTGCACCAGGTGTACTAGGCTGGGCTGCAATGTTCAAAATGATTACACTGTCCAAACTCTTTTACGTGCTCACAAATATCACTTACAGGATCCTACAGGAATTCCTTAGGAAACTGTAGGCAGGCGGCCTGCGCTTGGACATGAAAGATGCCTGATGGCTAATCTCCAGTTGTGGGCTGCCTTTGTGATCTTCCTTAGAGGAATTGAAACCTTCCCTGAGGCAACACCCACCCGTCATGGCAGGACAAAGGTCTGAGACAGCACACAATGTATAGTTTAACCAGCTGTTGTGGCTTCCTGACCGGTCTTTCCTCCCTGAGCACATAATGAAAGCTGCCATCTTGAAGTCTACTTGGGGATTGCTGAATTGAAAGAGCGGACGCCCTCGCATAGACCTTTTCCCCAATAGGTGTATTTGGGTAAATAAGCCGCATGAATGCAAATCACAGGACATAAGGTGATCTGGGAGGTCTGTTTCTCATACTGTTTCTTCCTACCTTTCAATCAATCAGGATTTAGATAGAAGTGCTAATACACAATAGGGTATCCAGGGGCTTGCATGTCCGGGAAGGCTCATTCGAACTAGTTCTCTTCGCTGTCTTGAGGGCCCTTTGGAATTCCAAAAGTGAGACGAGAGTCCGGAGCTGCATCTGGAGGCTGTTCTAGGTCTTTGCTGTAATGTGGGAGCTTCCTCCACTCCTGCTTCAGTAAATTGGGGGAGTATGGGCAAATGAAACCAAAGAGGGAGGCTGAGCGTAGTCTTCTCGAAGGTTGGTGGAAGTTCAGGCGGTGGTTAATGTAGGCAGGACGTTGGTTGTGTAGAGCCTTCTGTACTTGGCTCAGCGGCTTGAATGGCCATCTCTTCTATGTGGGAGCCAGTAGAGTTGCCTGAGGTGGGGTGTGATGTGTGTTCGTTGGGGAGGTCAATGTTGAGTCAGGGTGCAGCTTTCTGTATGGTTTGAAGTCAGTCCAGGAGGTGTGCTTGGATTCCTATGTAGAAAGCACTGCCATAGCCCAGCCAACTGCAGAACAGGCTCATTGTCAAGGTGCGTCGCATTTCCAGCCGTAGCCATTTGAAGATCTCTTGTAGAATGCATATTATGATGCAGCAGGCTGATTAGACAGCAATGGTCTGTGATTACACGGTGAGCTTGTTGTCGATGATGATTCAGCGGTTTCTAAACAATCTCATTGCTCCATTCCCAGGTAAGGTACTGGAAAAGATCACCAGGAGGTAATTGATGACACACCTGGAGCAGAAACAGCTACTCAGCACCTCCCAATCCGGATTCCGCAGCAAACACAGCACCAAAACCAATCTGATCCTTGCCATGACAACATCTGAACCCTCCTTCACTGAGGAGAAACAGTAGCTCTGAATCTCTTTTGACCTCTTGGCAGCCTTCGGCACTATATCCCACCCCGCGCTGATCGAAAGGCCCCACCACATCTGCATCCAAGGTAAGTGCTCAAATGGATCCCTTCTTTCCTCACCGGAAGAACCCAGAGGATTCACCTGATAGCTTTTAACCTCAGAACCCAAGGAGATCACCTGCATTGTCCCCCAGGGCATATCCCTCAGCCCCGCACTCTTCCATGCACATACGATGCCTCTGATCAACAACGCCACATCTCATGGTGTTAAACTAATGTCCTACGCAGATGACAACCAACTCATTCCCTCATTCACCTTCAACCACCAACCACCACCTGAACCAACTTCCACAGATGCATGACAAGCATCATCTACTGGATGAAGAACAACTGCCAG
Organism: Triturus cristatus; assembly: GCF_964204655.1. Taxonomy (NCBI): domain Eukaryota; kingdom Metazoa; phylum Chordata; class Amphibia; order Caudata; family Salamandridae; genus Triturus; species Triturus cristatus. Next base: position 1,166,510,542 of record NC_140580.1, on the reverse strand, counting down.
CGCTGAATAGACACATACGGAAGTACTGATCTTCGGTAACAGCAGCAACACATTGAACAACTCCTGGTGTCTATCAGACCTAGGATCTGCACCCACTCGCTCCAACCACACCAGAAAGCTCAGAATAATCATTGACAAGCTCATCATAAAATCAGAGATCTACGCTGTCTCCTCTGCCTGATTCCTCACTCTCCGCAAGCTATGCAAGCTCTTCAAACGTCTATATCCCTTCACTCGAAAAGTACCATGACACAAGCCCTCATCACCAGCCTAGTGGACTACGGCAATGCTGTCAACGCAGTAATCACCGCACACCTTCTACAGAGACTTCAGTCCAAAACGAATGCGGCAGTCAGACTCATCCTTGACCTTCCCCGAAAAACCTACAACACATCTCACCTCAGACAACTCCACTGGCACCCTATAAAAAAAGAGATGCCAAACTAAGCTGCTGACCAACATACACAAGGCTCTACACAAACAAGGACTTGCCTACATAACCACTGCCTCAACTTCCATCAAAAGTCGGGAAGACTACGCTCCGCTTCCCTCGCACTTGCCCATACTCCCCGCATCTACCAAAGCAGAAGTGGAGGACGCCCCTTCTTCCATAACGCAGCAAAGACCTGAAACAGGCTCCCCAATCAACTCTAGAACCTGTCTGTTCGAATAAGCCTCCAATATCTGCAAGCATTTAGAAAAAGTATTGGGTTATTAGCCGTGCTTTAAAAATCCTGATTGACTGATTGATTGATTGATTGATTGATTGATTGATTGATTGATTGAAGGCAAGACTGCTGATGTACTAAATGCCTCGTGCTTCTCGGGGACAGATGTGTATTGGTGATTACTGAGGAACCCCCAGGGCTGGGGTAGGGAGGGCCAACCAAAGCGATGATTTGGCTACATTAAACACATTTCCCTCAATGGGTAGCAAGAAAGGAGATTTGGGAACCCCGAAAATGAAGGCCGATCTCAAGAGCTGTCTCGGTGATCTGCACAATAAACTTTCCCATATGGTGTCAAAACAAATGCAGGCCCTGAAAGAAAACTTAGCTACAGTTTTTTTGGACATGAATAAGAACAGCTAGGCAATGGGTGACTGGGTAGCAACCAACGAAGATGACTTTGTCGGCATGAGCAAAGAGGTAGAGACCATACTGGATGCCTAACCTAAGATGGAGGAAGATATTAAGGCACTCTGGAATAAGTGTACAGATTTGGAGGACCGATCAAGACAACAGAATGTGTGGAATTTTAAAGTTTTGGACTGGAGGAAATTGATGACATCATCCTATGCTGTAAGTCCATATCCAAATTTGTAATCAAGGGTGGCCCAATGCAGGAGATTTCCATTATCTGGACACATAGAGTGGACTACAACAGGAAGTACCAGACGCCTGGCCATGTAACATTATAGTCCATCTAGGGTCCCCCCACCTAAAGGACAATATTATACGGGAAGCAAGAAAATTAGATCAGATCATTTTCCAGAATCTCATCCAGGATCTTTCACAAGAGACGTTTGAGCAAGGGACACATGCAATCTTCAGGAACTGCTGAGCTGTGTAGAAGGCAAATATGCTATACAATGATGCTACTGTTTACTTAACATGTTCTTTCAGACAGCAGGAGCTGCGTGCCCCGATGTTGAACAGTGGAGATGGAGATATAACATATTATACAGCCCTATCCAGCCCTGACACAATACTGGGTAGAGGTTATGGCTACTGTTGTGGATATTACACTAATGGTGGTCCCTTGTTCACCGAGACCTTGCTTGCTAAGCTCGTTCCCTCACAGAGCTAGTTCTAAGTATACAAGTAGGTTTCTAGACCTGGATCTAATACAGGCAAAGCAGGAAATTACCTGGAATTAGAAGGCGGTGGGGGGGAGGGGCAGAGTAGAGATCTGGTGAAGTCAACTTGAGAGATTAGCCGGATACGAAAGTGGAGTGCTGTTCTAAGAAGCCAAACGAGGCCGTTGCTCCACCAAAGGAGCATGAACGTTGTAGGCTATGGCAGACTGTATGCGGGAACCGAACCTTTCATCGGCAGTGGCATCAACGAGGAAATAACATAAAGGGATGGGAACCAAAGGAAGGATATCGCTTCTAACTTCTTAACTCAAATTGTTAAAATAAGTTACCTAACAATGTGGGAAAATGAATGTAGGCAAGACATGTATTGAAGACCAGGGTCTGCTGTTGTTGATGGGGCACTGATGTATGATACGGCTCGGGAGGAGGGTGGGACAGTTGAAGGATGGAAAGTTGGGCATTGGGAGAGTTAGTGATATGGTAGTAATGAAACCCATATATTGAATGTATGGCTTGGAATATATTGACAAATGTCAAGAACCAGTAAAATTTTGTTAAAAAAAAAATCTCTAAATTGGGTCATCCAGACCAAATGGGCTTCATGTCTCATAGGAGAACTACTCTGAACATCACACGCCTCTAGGACTCTCCGAGTAGATTGAGAGATCAGACAACTATACTATCCCTTGACTCCATGAAATCCTTCACCACTCTGAAGTGTACATACCTGAATCTAGTATTGGAAAGAGTATGCATAGGCCCCTACTTCCGACGGATGATAAAGATCTCCCATAGTCAACCAATGGTGAGGGTAAAAGGAAATGGCACTGTATTGTGTCACCTTTGGGTTGGAGACGGGTAAGAGGTAGGGGTGGCTGCTATCCTAAATGCTTTTTACATTTTCCTGGAACCCCTGGCCTTTTGGATCTAGAAGACCGGCAAGTTTGGAGACTGGGAGTGAAGGAAGACTGGGAGGACAGAATGTCTCTGTGCATTAACGATATCCTCTTGTACGTGTCACGCCCTAATGACATTATTTGCGGGCTCCTACACTTTTTTCACATTTTCGGCACTCACTCGGGACATACCATCAACTGGGAAAAATCCCTGTTCCATCCATCAACAGACTGGCCCTGGAGATGAGATACAGAGAAACCATATCAATAGTTCCTGAGGGATCTAAATATTTAGATTTATATGTAACAGATAACAAGGAGGTCTTCCTATCAAAACATCTGTACCCCTATTTGGAGAGCTTCAGAAACAAACTTAGAAACTGGAGGGACGTGCACCAGATGTACTAGGCTGGGCTGCAATGTTCAAAATGATTACACTGTCCAAACTCTTTTACGTGCTCACAAATATCACTTACAGGATCCTACAGGAATTCCTTAGGAAACTGTAGGCAGGCGGCCTGCGCTTGGACATGAAAGATGCCTGATGGCTAATCTCCAGTTGTGGGCTGCCTGTGTGATCTTCCTTAGAGGAATTGAAACCTTCCCTGAGGCAACACCCACCCGTCATGGCAGGACAAAGGTCTGAGACAGCACACAATGTATAGTTTAACCAGCTGTTGTGGCTTCCTGACCGGTCTTTCCTCCCTGAGCACATAATGAAAGCTGCCATCTTGAAGTCTACTTGGGGATTGCTGAATTGAAAGAGCGGACGCCCTCACATAGACCTTTTCCCCAAAGACACTCCATAGGTGTATTCGGGTAAATAAGCCGCATGAATGCAAATCACAGAACATAAGGTGATCTGGGAGGTCTGTTTTTCATACTGTTTCTTTCTACCTTTCAATCAATCAGGATTTAGATAGAAGTGCTAATACACAATAGGGTATCCAGGGGCTTGCATGTCCGGGAAGGCTCATTCGAACTAGTTCTCTTCGCTGTTTTGAGGGCCCTTTGGAATTCCAAAAGTGAGATGAGAGTCCAGAGCTGCGTCTGGAGGCTGTTCTAGGTCTTTGTTGTAAGGTGGGAGCTTTCTCCACTCCTGCTTCAGTAATTTGGGGGAGTATGGGCAAATGAAACCATAGAGGGAGGCTGAGCGTAGTCTTCTCGAAGGTTGGTGGAAGTTCAGGCGGTGGTTAATGTAGGCAGGACGTTGGTTGTGTAGATCCTTCTGTACTTGGCTCAGCGGCTTGAATGGCCATCTCTTCTATGTGGGAGCCAGTAGAGTTGCCTGAGGTAGGGTGTGATGTGGGTTCGTTGGGGAGGTCAATGTTGAGTCAGGGTGCAGCTTTCTGTATGGTTTGAAGTCAGTCCAGGAGGTGTGCTTGGATTCCTATGTAGAAAGCACTGCCATAGCCCAGCCAACTGCAGAACAGGCTCATTGTCAAGGTGCGTCGCATTTCCAGCCGTAGCCATTTGAAGATCTCTTGTAGAATGCACATTATGATGCAGCCGGCTGATTAGACAGCAATGGTCTGTGATTACACGGTGAGCTTGTTGTCGATGATGACTCTGCGGTTTCTAAACAATCTCACTGCTCCATTCCCAGTTAAGGTACTGGAAAAGATCACCAGAAGGTAATTGATGACACACCTGGAGCAGAAACAGCTAATCAGCACCTCCCAATCCGGATTCCGCAGCAAACACAGCACCAAAACCAATCTGATCCTTGCCATGACAACATCTGAACCCTCCTTCACTGAGGAGAAACAGTAGCTCTGAATCTCTTTTGACCTCTTGGCAGCCTTCGGCAATATATACCACCCCGCGCTGATCGAAAGGCCCCACCACATCTGCATCCAAGGTAAGTGCTCAAATGGATCCCTTCTTTCCTCACTGAAAGAACCCAGAGGATTCACCTGATAGCTTTTAACCTCAGAACCCCAGGAGATCACCTGCATTGTCCCCCAGGGCATATCCCTCAGCCCCGCACTCTTCTATGCACATACGATGCCTCTGATCAACAATGCCACATCTCACGGTCTTAAACTAATGTCCTACGCAGATGACAACCAACTCATTCCCTCATTCACCTTCAACCACCAACCACCACCTGAACCAACTTCCACAGATGCATGACAAGCATCATCTACTGGATGAAGAACAACTGCCAGCGCTGAATAGACACATACGGAAGTACTGATCTTCGGTAACAGCAGCAACACATGGAACAACTCCTGGTGTCTATCAGACCTAGGATCTGCAACCACTCGCTCCAACCACACCAGAAAGCTCAGAATAATCATTCACAAGCTCATCATAAAATCAGAGATCTATGCTGTCTCCTCCGCCTGATTCCTCACTCTGCGCAAGCTATGCAAGTTCTTCAAGCGTCTATATCCCTACACTCGAGAAGTACCATGACACAAGCCCTCATCACCAGCCTAGTGGACTACGGCAATGCTGTCAACGTAGTAATCACCGCACACCTTCTACAGAGACTTCAGTCCAAAACGAATGCTGCCGTCAGACTCATCTTTGACCTTCCCCGAAAAACCTACAACACATCCCACCTCAGACAACTCCACTGGCTCCCTGTAAAAAAAGAGATGCCAAACTAAGCTGCTGACCAACATACACAAGGCTTTACACAAGCAAGGACTTGCCTACATAACCACTGCCTGAACTTCCATCAAAAGTCGGGAAGACTACGCTCCGCCTCCCTCGCACTTGCCCATACTCCCCGCATCTACCAAAGCAGAAGTGGAGGACGCCCCTTCTTCCATTACGCAGCAAAGACCTGAAACAGGCTCCCCCAATCAACTCCAGAACCTGTCTGTTCGAATAAGCATCCAATATCTGCAAGCATTTAGAAAAGGTATTGGGTTATTAGCCGTGCTTTAAAAATCCTGATTAAATGATTGATTGATTGATTGATTGATTGATTGATTGATTGATTGATTGATTGATTGAAGGCAAGACTGCTGATGTACTGAATGCCTCGTGCTTCTCGGGGACAGATTTGTATCGGTGATTACTGAGGAACCCCTAGGGCTGGGGTAGGGAGGGCCAACCAAAGCGATGATTTGGCTACATTAAACACATTTCCCTCAATGGGTAGCAAGAAAGGAGATTTGGGGACCCCGAAAATGAAGGCCGATCTCAAGAGCTGTTTCGGTGATCTGCACAATAAACTTTCCCATTTGGTGTCAAAATAAATGCAGGCCCTTAAAGAAAACTTAGCTACAGGAATAAGAACAGCTAGGCAATGGGTGATTGGGTAGCAGCCAACGAAGATGACTTTGTCGGCATGAGCAAAGAGGTAGAGACCATACTGGATGCCTAACCTAAGATGGAGGAAGATATTAAGGCACTCTGGAATAAGTGTAGAGATTTGGAGGACCGATCAAGGCAACAGAATGCGTGGAATTTTAACGTTTTGGACAAGAGGAAATTGATGACATCATCCTATGCTGTAAATCCCTTTCCAAACTTGTAATCAAGAGTGGCCCAATGCAGAAGATTTCCATTATCTGGACACATAGAGTGGACTACAACAGGAAGCACCAGACACCTGGCCATGTAACATTATAGTCCATCTAGGGTCCTCCCACCTAAAGGACAATATTATACGGGAAGCAAGAAAATTAGATCAGATCATTTTCCAGAATCTCATCCAGGATCTTTCACAAGAGACTTTTGAGCAAGGGACACATGCAATCTTCAGGAACTGCTGAGCTGTGTAGAAGGCAAATATGCTATACAATGATGCTACTGTTTACTTAACATGTTCTTTCAGACAGCAGGAGCTGCGTGCCCCGATGTTGAACAGTGGAGATAGAGATATAACATATTATACTGCCCTATCCAGCCCTGACACAATACTGGGTAGAGGTTATGACTACTGTTGTAGATATTACGCTAATGGTGGTCCCTTGTTCACCGAGACCTTGCTTGCTAAGCTCGTTCCCTCACAGAGCTAGTTCTAAGTATACAAGTAGGTTTCTAGACCTGGCTCTAAAACAGGCAAAGCAGGAAATTACCTGGAATTAGAAGGTGGTGGGCGGGCAGGGCAAAGTAGAGACCTGGTGAAGTCAACTTGAGAGATTGGCCGGCACGAAAGTGGAGTGCTGTTCTGAGAACCTAAAGTAGGCCATTGCTCCATCCAAGGAGCATGAACGTTGTAGGCTATTGCAGACTGTATGAGGGAACCGAACCTTTCATCGACAGTGGCATCAACGAGGAAATAACATAAAGGGATGGGAACTAAAGGAAGGATATCGCTTCTAAACTCTTAACTCAAATTGTTAAAATAAGTTACCTAACAATGTGGGACAGTGAATGTAGGCAAGACATGTATTGAAGACCAGGGTCTGCTGTTGTTGATGGGGCACTGATGTATGATACGGCTCGGGAGGAGGGTGGGACAGTTGAAGGATGGAAAGTTGGGCACTGGGAGAGTTAGTGACATGGTAGTAATGAAACCCATATATTGAATGTATGGTTTGAAATATATTGACAAATGTTAAGAACCAATAAAATTTTGTTTAAAAAAAATCTCTAAATTGGGTCATCCAGACCAAATGGGGTTCATGTCTCACAGGAGAACTACTCTGAACATCACTCGCCTCTAGGACTGTCAGAGTAGATTGAGAGATCAGACAACTGTACTATCCCTTGACTCCATGAAATCCTCCACCACTCTGAAGTGTACATACCTGAATCTAGTATTGGAAAGAGTATGCATAGGCCCCTACTTCCGACGGATGATAAAGCTCTCCAATAGTCAACCAATGGTGAGGGTAAAAGGAAATGGCCCTGTATTGTGTCACCTTTGGGTTGGAGACGGGTAAGAGGTAGGGATGGCTGCTATCCGAAATGCTATTTACACTTTTGCTGGAACCCCTGGCCTTTTGAATCTAGAAGACGGGCTAGTTTAGAGACTGGGAGTAAAGGAAGACTGGGAGGACAGAATGTCTCTGTGCATTAACGATATCCTCTTGTACGTGTCACGCCTTAATGACATTATTTGCGGGCTCCTACACTTTTTTCACATTTTCGGCACACAGTCTGGACATACCATCAACTGGGAAAAATCCCTGTTCCATCCATCAACAGACTGGCCCTGGATATGTGGTACAGAGAAATCATATCAATAGTTCCGGAGGGATCTAAATATTTAGATTTATATGTAACAGATAACAAGGATGTCTTCCTATCAAAACATCTGTACCCCTATTTGGAGACCTTCAGGAACTAACTTAGGTACTGGAGGGACCTGCACCAGGTGTACTAGGCTGGGCTGCAATGTTCAAAATGATTACACTGTCCAAACTCTTTTACGTGCTCACAAATATCACTTACAGGATCCTACAGGAATTCCTTAGGAAACTGTAGGCAGGCGGCCTGCGCTTGGACATGAAAGATGCCTGATGGCTAATCTCCAGTTGTGGGCTCCCTGTGTGATCTTCCAGAGAGGAATTGAAACCTTCCCTGAGGCAACACCCACCCGTCATGGCAGGGCAAAGGTCTGAGACAGCACACAATGTACAGTTTAACCAACTGTGGCGGCTTCCTGACCGGTCTTTCCTCCCTGAGCACATAATGAAAGCTGCCATCTTGAAGTCTACTTGGGATTGCTGAATTGAAAGAACGGACGCTTTCGCATAGACCTTTTCCCCAAAGACACTCCATAGGTGTATTCGGGTAAATAAGCCGCATGAATGCAAATCACAGAACATAAGGTGATCTGGGAGGTCTGTTTTTCATACTGTTTCCTCCTACCTTTCAATCAATCAGGATTTAGATAGAAGTGCTAATACACAATAGGGTATCCAGGGGCTTGCATGTCCGGGAGGGCTCATTCGAACTAGTTCTCTTCGCTGTCTTGAGGGCCCTTTGGAATTCCAAAAGTGAGACGAGAGTCCGGAGCTCGACTGGAGGCTGTTCTAGGTCTTTGCTGTAATGTGGGAGCTTCCTCCACTTCTGCTTCAGTAAATTGGGGGAGTATGGGCAAATGAAACCAAAGAGGGAGGCTGAGCGTAGTCTTCTCGAAGGTTGGTGGAAGTTCAGGCGGTGGTTAATGTAGGCAGGACGTTGGTTGTGTAGAGCCTTCTGTACTTGGCTCAGCGGCTTGAATGCCCATCTCTTCTATGTGGGAGCCAGTAGAGTTGCCTGAGGTAGGGTGTGATGTGGGTTTGTTGGGGAGGTCAATGACGAGTCAGGGTGCAGCTTTCTGTATGGTTTGAAGTCAGTCCAGGACGTGTGCTTGGATTCTTATGTAGAAAGCACTGCCATAGCCCAGCCAACTGCAGAACAGGCTCATTGTCAAGGTGCGTCGCATTTCCAGCCGTAGCCATTTGAAGATCTCTTGTAGACTGCACATTATGATGCAGCAGGCTGATTAGACAGCAATGGTCTGTGATTACACGGTGAGCTTGTTGTCGATGATGACTCTGCGGTTTCTAAACAATCTCACTGCTCCATTCCCAGTTAAGGTACTGGAAAAGATCCCCAGAAGGTAATTGATGACACACCTGGAGCAGAAACAGCTACTCAGCACCTCCCAATCCGGATTCCGCAGCAAACAGCACCAAACCAATCTGATCCTTGCCATGACAACATCTGAACCCTCCTTCACTGAGGAGAAACAGTAGCTCTGAATCTCTTTTGACCTCTTGGCAGCCTTCGGCACTATATCCCACCCCACGCTGATCGAAAGGCCCCACCACATCTGCATCCAAGGTAAGTGCTCAAATGGATCCCTTCTTTCCTCACTGGAAGAACCCAGAGGATTCACCTGATAGCTTTTAACCTCAGAACCCAAGGAGATCACCTGCATTGTCCCCCAGGGCATATCCCTCAGCCCCGCACTCTTCTATGCACATACGATGCCTCTGACCAACAACGCCACATCTCATGGTCTCAAACTAATGTCCTACGCAGATGACAACCAACTCATTCCCTCATTCACCTTCAACCCCACCACCACCTGAACCAACTTCCACAGATGCATGACAAGCATCATCTACTGGATGAAGAACAACTGCCAGCGCTGAATAGAGACAATACGGAAGTACTGATCTTCGGTAACAGCAGCAACACATGGAACAACTCCTGGTGTCTATCAGACCTAGGATCTGCATCCACTCGCTCCAACCACACCAGAAAGCTCAGAATAATCATTGACAAGCTCATCATAAAATCAGAGATCTACGCTGTCTCCTCCGCCTGATTCCTCACTCTGCGCAAGCTATGCAAGTTCTTCAAGCGTCTATATCCCTTCACTCGAGAAGTACCATGACACAAGCCCTCATCACCAGCCTAGTGGACTACGGCAATGCTGTCAACGTAGTAATCACCGCACACCTTCTACAGAGTCTTCAGTCCAAAACGAATGCTTCAGTCAGACTCATCCTTGACCTTCCCCGACAAACCTACAACACATCGCACCTCAGACAACTCCACTGGCTCCCTGTAAAAAAAGAGATGCCAAACTAAGCTGCTGACCAACATACACAAGGCTCTACACAAGCAAGGACTTGCCTACATAACCACTGCCTGACCTTCCATCAAAAGTCGGGAAGACTACGCTCCGCCTCCCTCGCACTTGTCCATACTCCCCGCATCTACCAAAGCAGAAGTGGAGGACGCCCCTTCTTCCATAACGCAGCAAAGACCTGAAACAGGCTCTCCCAATCAACTCCAGAACCTGTATGTTCGAATAAGCGTCCAATATCTGCAAGCATTTAGAAAAGGTATTGGGTTATTAGCCGTGCTTCATAAATCCTGATTGACTGATTGATTGATTAATTGATTGATTGATTGAAGGTAAGACTGCTGATGTACTGAATGCCTCGTGCTTCTCGGGGACAGATGTGTATTGGTGATTACTGAGGAACCCCTAGGGATGGGATAGGGAAGGCCAACCAAAGCGATGATTTGGCTACATTAAACACATTTCCCTCAATGGGTAGCAAGAAAGGAGATTTGGGGACCCCGAAAATGAAGGCCGATCTCAAGAGCTGTCTCGGTGATCTGCACAATAAACTTTCCCATATGGTGTCAAAACAAATGCAGGCCCTTAAAGAAAACTTAGCTACAGGAATAAGAACAGCTAGGCAATGGGTGATTGGGTAGCAACCAACGAAGATGACTTTGTCGGTATGAGCAAAGAGGTGGAGAACATACTGGATGCCTAACCTAAGATGGAGGAAGATATTAAGGCACTCTGCAATAAGTGTACAGATTTGGAGGACCGATCAAGGCCACAGAATGTGTGGAATTTTAAAGTTTTGGACCAGCGGAAATTGATGACATCATCCTATGCTGTAAATCCCTTTCCAAATTTGTAATCCAGGGTGGCCCAATGCAGGAGATTTCCATTATCTGGACACATAGAGTGGACTACAACAGGAAGCACCAGACGCCTGGCCATGTAACATTATAGTCCATCTAGGGTCCTCCCACCTAAAGGACAATATTATACGGGAAGCAAGAAAATTAGATCAGATCATTTTCCAGAATCTCATCCAGGATCTTTCACAAGAGACTTTTGAGCAAGGGACACATGCAATCTTCAGGAACTGCTGAGCTGTGTAGAAGGCAAATATGCTATACAATGATGCTACTGTTTACTTAACATGTTCTTTCAGACAGCAGGAGCTGCGTGCCCCGATGTTGAACAGTGGAGATGGAGATATAACATATCATACAGCCCTATCCAGCCCTGACACAATACTGGGTAGAGGTTATGACTACTGTTGTGGATATTACGCTAATGTTGGTCCCTTGTTCACCGAGACATTGCTTGCTAAGCTCGTTCCCTCACAGAGCTAGTTCTAAGTATACAAATAGGTTTCTAGACCTGGCTCTAATACAGGCAAAGCAGGAAATTGCCTGGAATTAGAAGGCGGTGGGGGGGGGGGGCAAAGTAGAGACCTGGTGAAGTCAACTTGGGAGATATGAAAGTGGAGTGCTGTTCTTAGAAGCCAAACAAGGCCATTGCTCCATCAAAGGAGCATGAACGTTGTAGGCTATGGCAGACTGTATGAGGGAACCGAACCTTTCATCGACAGTGGCATCAACAAGGAAATAACATAAAGGGATGGGAACTAAAGGAAGGATATCGCTTCTAAATTCTTAACTCAAATTGTTAAAATAAGTTACCTAACAATGTGGGACAATGAATGTAGGCAAGACATGTATTGAAGACCAGGGTCTGCTGCTGTTGATGGGGCACTGATGTATGATACGGCTCGGGAGGAGGGTGGGACAGTTGAAGGATGGAAAGTTGGGCACAGGGAGAGTTAGTGATATGGTAGTAATGAAACCCATATATTGAATGTATGGCTTGGAATATATTGACAAATGTTAATAACCAATAACATTTTGTTAAAAAAAATCTCTAAATTGGGACATCCAGACCAAATGGGCTTCATGTCTCACAGGAGAACTACTCTGAACATCACACGTCTCTAGGACTGTCAGAGTAGATTGAGAGATCAGACAACTATACTATCCCTTGACTCCATGAAATCCTCCACCACTCTGAAGTGTACATATCCGAATCTAGTATTGGAAAGAGTATGCATAGGCCCCTACTTCCGACGGATGATAAAGCTCTCCAATAGTCAACCAATGGTGAGGGTAAAAGGAAATGGCACTGTATTGTGTCACCTTTGGGTTGGAGACAGGTAAGAGGTAGGGATGGCTGCTATCCTAAATGCTTTTTACACTTTTCCTGGAACTCCTGGCCTTTTGGATCTAGAAGACCGGCAAGTTTGGAGACTGGGAGTGAAGGAACACTGGGAGGACAGAATGTCTCTGTGCATTAACGATATCCTCTTGTACGTGTCACGCCCTAATGACATTATTTGTGGTCTCCTAAACATTTTTCACATTTTCGGCACACACCCGGGACATACCATCAACTGGGAAAAATCCCTGTTCCATCCATCAACAGACTGGCCCTGGAGATGAGGTACAGAGAAATCATATCAATAGTTCCGGAGGGATCTAAATATTTAGATTTATATGTAACAGATAACAAGGAGGTCTTCCTATCAAAACATCTGTACCCCTATTTGGAGTGCTTCAGGAATGAACTTAGGTACTGGAGGGACTTGCACCAGGTGTACTAGGCTGGGCTGCAATGTTAAAAATGATTACACTGCCCAAACTCTTTTACGTGCTCACAAATATCACTTACAGGATCCTACAGGAATTCCTTAGGAAACTGTAGGCAGGCGGCCTGCGCTTGGACATGAAAGATGCCTGATGGCTAATATCCAGTTATGGGCTCCCTGTGTGATCTTTCTTAGAGGAATTGAAACCTTCCCTGAGGCAACACCCACCCGTCATGGCAGGGCAAAAGTCTGAGACAGCACACAATGTATAGTTTAACCAACTGTGGTGGCTTCCTGACCGGTCTTTCCTCCCTGAGCACATAATGAAAGCTGCCATCTTGAAGTCTACTTGGGGATTGCTGAATTGAAAGAGCGGACGCCCTCGCATAGACCTTTTCCCCAAAAACACTCCATAGGTGTATTCGGGTAAATAACCCGCATGAATGCAAATCACAGAACATAAGGTGATCTGGGAGGTCTGTTTTTCATACTGTTTCTTTCTACCTTTCAATCAATCAGGATTTAGATAGAAGTGCTAATACACAATAGGGTATCCAGGGGCTTGCATGTCCGGGAAGGCTCATTTGAACTAGTTCTCTTCGCTGTCTTGAGGGCCTTTTTGGAATTCCAAAAGTGAGATGAGAGTCCAGAGCTGCGTCTGGAGGCTGTTCTAGGTCTTTGCTGTAATGTGGGAGCTTCCTCCACTCCTGCTTCAGTAAATTGGGGGAGTATGGGCAAATGAAACCAAAGAGGGAGGCTGAGGGTAGTCTTCTCGAAGGTTGGTGGAAGTTCAGGCGGTAGTTAATGTAGGCAGGACGATGGTTGTGTAGAGCCTTCTGTACTTGGCTCAGCGGCTTGAATGGCCATCTCTTCTATGTGGGAGACAGTAGAGTTGCCTGAGGTAGGGTGTGATGTGGGTTTGTTGGGGAGGTCAATGACGAGTCAGGGTGCAGCTTTCTGTATGGTTTGAAGTCAGTCCAGGACGTGTGCTTGGATTCCTATGTAGAAAGCACTGCCATAGCCCAGCCAACTGCAGAACAGGCTCATTGTCAAGGTGCGTCGCATTTCCAGCCGTAGCCATTTGAAGATCTCTTGTAGACTGCACATTATGATGCAGCAGGCTGATTAGACAGCAATGGTCTGTGATTACACGGTGAGCTTGTTGTCGATGATGACTCTGCGGTTTCTAAACAATCTCACTGCTCCATTCCCAGTTAAGGTACTGGAAAAGATCACCAGAAGGTAATTGATGACACACCTGGAGCAGAAACAGCTACTCAGCACCTCCCAATCCGGATTCCGCAGCAAACAGCACCAAACCAATCTGATCCTTGCCATGACAACATCTGAACCCTCCTTCACTGAGGAGAAACAGTAGCTCTGAATCTCTTTTGACCTCTTGGCAGCCTTCGGCACTATATCCCACCCCACGCTGATCGAAAGGCCCCACCACATCTGCATCCAAGGTAAGTGCTCAAATGGATCCCTTCTTTCCTCACTGGAAGAACCCAGAGGATTCACCTGATAGCTTTTAACCTCAGAACCCAAGGAGATCACCTGCATTGTCCCCCAGGGCATATCCCTCAGCCCCGCACTCTTCTATGCACATACGATGCCTCTGACCAACAACGCCACATCTCATGGTCTCAAACTAATGTCCTACGCAGATGACAACCAACTCATTCCCTCATTCACCTTCAACCCCACCACCACCTGAACCAACTTCCACAGATGCATGACAAGCATCATCTACTGGATGAAGAACAACTGCCAGCGCTGAATAGAGACAATACGGAAGTACTGATCTTCGGTAACAGCAGCAACACATGGAACAACTCCTGGTGTCTATCAGACCTAGGATCTGCATCCACTCGCTCCAACCACACCAGAAAGCTCAGAATAATCATTGACAAGCTCATCATAAAATCAGAGATCTACGCTGTCTCCTCCGCCTGATTCCTCACTCTGCGCAAGCTATGCAAGTTCTTCAAGCGTCTATATCCCTTCACTCGAGAAGTACCATGACACAAGCCCTCATCACCAGCCTAGTGGACTACGGCAATGCTGTCAACGTAGTAATCACCGCACACCTTCTACAGAGTCTTCAGTCCAAAACGAATGCTTCAGTCAGACTCCTCCTTGACCTTCCCCGACAAACCTACAACACATCGCACCTCAGTCAACTCCACTGGCTCCCTGTAAAAAAAGAGATGCCAAACTAAGCTGATGACCAACATACACAAGGCTCTACACAAGCAAGGACTTGCCTACATAACCACTGCCTGACCTTCCATCAAAAGTCGGGAAGACTACGCTCCGCCTCCCTCGCACTTGTCCATACTCCCCGCATCTACCAAAGCAGAAGTGGAGGACGCCCCTTCTTCCATAACGCAGCAAAGACCTGAAACAGGCTCCCCCAATCAACTCCAGAACCTGTATGTTCGAATAAGCGTCCAATATCTGCAAGCATTTAGAAAAGGTATTGGGTTATTAGCCGTGCTTTAAAAATCCTGATTGACTGATTGATTAATTGATTGAATGATTGAAGGCAAGACTGCTGATGTACTAAATGCCTCGTGCTTCTCGGGGACAGATGTGTATTGGTGATTACTGAGGAACCCCTAGGGCTGGGGTAGGGAGGGCCAACCAAAGCGATGATTTGGCTACATTAAACACATTTCCCTCTATGGGTAGCAAGAAAGGAGATTTGGGGACCCCGAAAATGAAGGCCGATCTCAAGAGCTGTCTCGGTGATCTGCACAATAAACTTTCCCATATGGTGTCAAAACAAATTCAGGCCCTTAAAGAAAACTTAGCTACAGGAATAAGAACAGCTAGGCAATGGGTGACTGAGTAGCAACCAACGAAGATGACTTTGTCGGTATGAGCAAAGAGGTAGAGAACATACTGGATGCCTAATCTAAGATGGAGGAAGATATTAAGGCACTCTGGAATAAGTGTACAGATTTGGAGGACCGATCAAGGCAACAGAATGTGTGGAATTTTAAAGTTTTGGACCAGCGGAAATTGATGACATCATCCTATGCTGTAAGTCCCTTTCCAAATTTGTAATCAAGGGTGGCCCAATGCAGGAGATTTCCATTATCTGGACACATAGAGTGGACTACAACAGGAAGCACCAGACGCCTGGCCATGTAACATTATAGTCCATCTAGGGTCCTCCCACCTAAAGGACAATATTATACGGGAAGCAAGAAAATTAGATCAGATCATTTTCCAGAATCTCATCCATGATCTTTCACAAGAGACTTTTGAGCAAGGGACACATGCAATCTTCAGGAACTGCTGAGCTGTGTACAAGGCAAATATGCTATACAATGATGCTACTGTTTACTTAACATGTTCTTTCAGACAGCGGGAGCTGCGTGCCCCAATGTTGAACAGTGGAGATGGAGATATAACATATTATACAGCCCTATCCAGCCCTGACACAATACTGGGTAGAGGTTATGACTACTGTTGTGGATATTACACTAATGGTGGTCCTTTGTTCACCGAGACCTTGCTTGCTAAGCTCGTTTCCTCACAGATCTAGTTCTAAGTATACAAGTAGGTTTCTAGACCTGGCTCTAATACAGGCAAAGCAGGAAATTACCTGGAATTAGAAGGCGGTGGGGGGGAGGGGGCAGAGTAGAGACCTGGTGAAGTCAACTTGAGAGATTGGCCGGATATGAAAGTGGAGTGCTGTTCTTAGAAGCCAAACAAGGCCATTGCTCCATCAAAGGAGCATGAACGTTGTAGGCTATTGCAGACTGTATGAGGGAACCGAACCTTTCATCGACAGTGGCATCAACGAGGAAATAACATAAAGGGATGGGAACTAAAGGAAGGATATCGCTTCTAAACTCTTAACTCAAATTGTTAAAATAAGTTACCTAACAATGTGGGACATTGAATGTAGGCAAGACATGTATTGAAGACCAGGGTCTGCTGTTGTTGATGGGGCACTGATGTATGATACGGCTCGGGAGGAGGGTGGGACAGTTGAAGGATGGAAAGTTGGGCACTGGGAGAGTTAGTGATATGGTAGTAATGAAACCCATATATTGAATGTATGGCTTGAAATATATTGAAAAATGTTAAGAACCAATAACATTTTTTTTAAAAAATCTCTAAATTGGATCATCCAGACCAAATGGGCTTCATGTCTCACAGGAGAACTACTCTGAACATCACACGCCTCTAGGACTGTCAGAGTAGATTGAGAGATCAGACAACTGTACTATCCCTTGACTCCATGAAATCCTCCACCAATCGGAAGTGTACATACCTGAATCAAGTATTGGAAAGAGTATGCATAGGCCCCTACTTCCGACGGATGATAAAGCTCTCCAATAGTCAATCAATGGTGAGGGTAAAAGGAAATGGCACTGTATTGTGTCACCTTTGGGTTGGAGACGGGTAAGAGGTAGGGATGGCTGCTATCCGAAATGCTTTTTACACTTTTGCTGGAACCCCTGGCCTTTTGGATCTAGAAGACCGGCAAGTTTGGAGACTGGGAGTGAAGGAAGACTGGGAGGACAGAATGTCTCTGTGCATTAACGATATCCTCTTGTACGTGTCACGCCCTAATGACATTATTTGCGGGCTCCTACACTTTTTTCACATTTTCGGCACACACTCGGGACATACCATCAACTGGGAAAAATCCCTGTTCCATCCATCAACAGACTGGCCATGGAGATGAGGTACAGAGAAACCATATCAATAGTTCCGGAGGGATCTAAATATTTAGATTTATATGTAACAGATAACAAGGAGGTCTTCCTATCAAAACATCTGTACCCCTATTTGGAGTGCTTCAGGAACAAACTTAGGTAATGGAGGGACCTGCACCAGGTGTACTAGGCTGGGCTGCAATGTTTAAAATGATTACACTGCCCAAACTCTTTTACGTGCTCACAAATATCACTTACAGGATCATACAGGAATTCCTTAGGAAACTGTAGGCAGGCGGCCTGCGCTTGGACATGAAAGATGCCTGATGGCTAATCTCCAGTTGTGGGCTCCCTGTGTGATCTTCCAGAGAGGAATTGAAACCTTCCCTGAGGCAACATCCACCCGTCATGGCAGGACAAAGGTCTGAGACAGCACACAATGTATAGTTTAACCAACTGTGGTGGCTTCCTGACCGGTCTTTCCTCCCTGAGCACATAATGAAAGCTGCCATCTTGAAGTCTACTTGGGGATTGCTGAATTGAAAGAGCGGGCGCCCTCGCATAGACCTTTTCCCCAAAGACACTCCATAGGTGTATTTGGGTAAATAAGCCGCATGAATGCAAATCACAGGACATAAGGTGATCTGGGAGGTCTGTTTCTCATACTGTTTCTTCCTACCTTTCAATCAATCAGGATTTAGATAGAAGTGCTAATACACAATAGGGTATCCAGGGGCTTGCATGTCCGGGAAGGCTCATTTGAACTAGTTCTCTTCGCTGTCTTGAGGGCCCTTTAGAATTCCAAAAGTGAGATGAGAGTCCAGAGCTGCGTCTGGAGGCTGTTCTAGGTCTTTGCTGTAATGTGGGAGCTTCCTCCACTTCTGCTTCAGTAATTTGGGGGAGTATGGGCAAATGAAACCAAAGAGGGAAGCTGAGCGTAGTCTTCTCGAAGGTTGGTGGAAGTTCAGGCGGTGGTTAATGTAGGCAGGACGATGGTTGTGTAGAGCCTTCTGTACTTGGCTCAGCGGCTTGAATGGCCATCTCTTCTATGTGGGAGCCAGTAGAGTTGCCTGAGGTGGGGTGTGATGTGGGTTCGTTGGGGAGGTCAATGATGAGTCAGGGTGCAGCTTTCTGTATGGTTTGAAGTCAGTCCAGGAGGTGTGCTTGGATTCCTATGTAGAAAGCACTGCCATAGCCCAGCCAACTGCAGAACAGGCTCATTG
Organism: Triturus cristatus; assembly: GCF_964204655.1. NCBI lineage: Eukaryota > Metazoa > Chordata > Amphibia > Caudata > Salamandridae > Triturus > Triturus cristatus. Next base: position 1,166,491,801 of record NC_140580.1, on the reverse strand, counting down.
TCAAGGTGCGTCGCATTTCCAGCCGTAGCCATTTGAAGATCTCTTGCAGAATGCACATTATGATGCAGCAGGCTGATTAGAAAGCAATGGTCTGTGATTACACGGTGAGCTTGTTGTCGATGATGATTCTGCAGTTTCTAAACAATCTCATTGCTCCATTCCCAGTTAAGGTACTGGAAAAGATCACCAGAAGGTAATTAATGACACACCTGGAGCAGAAACAGCTACTCAGCACCTCCCAATCCGGATTCCGCAGCAAACACAGCACCAAACCAATCTGATCCTTGCCATGACAACATCTGAACCCTCCTTCACTGAGGAGAAACAGTAGCTCTGAATCTCTTTGGACCTCTTGGCAGCCTTCGGCACTATATCCCACCCCGCGCTGATCGAAAGGCCCCACCACATCTGCATCCAAGGTAAGGGCTCAAATGGATCCCTTCTTTCCTCACTGGAAGAACCCAGAGGATTCACCTGATAGCTTGTAACCTCAGAACCCAAGGAGATCACCTGCATTGTCCCCCAGGGCATATCCCTCAGCCCCGCACTCTTCTATGCACACACGATGCCTCTGACCAACAACGCCACATCTCATGGTCTTAAACTAATGTCCTACGCAGATGACAACCAACTCATTCCCTCATTCACCTTCAACCCCACCACCACCTGAACCAACTTCCACAGATGCATGACAAGCATCATCTACTGGATGAAGAACAACTGCCAGCGCTGAATAGAGACAATACGGAAGTACTGATCTTCGGTGACAGCAGCAACACATTGAACCACTCCCGGTGTCTATCAGACCTAGGATCTGCACCCACTCGCTCCAACAACACCAGAAAGCTCAGAATAATCATGGACAAGCTCATCATAAAATCAGAGATCTGCGCTGTCTCCTCCGCCTGATTCCTCACTCTGTGCAAGCTATGCAAGCTCTTCAAACGTCTATATCCCTTCACTCGAGAAGTACCATGACACAAGCCCTCATCACCAGCCTAGTGGACTACGGCAATGCTGTCAACGTAGTAATCACCGCACACCTTCTACAGAGACTTCAGTCCAAAACGAATGCTGCAGTCAGACTCATCCTTGACCTTCCCCGACAAACCTACAACACATCCCACCTCAGACAACTCCACTGGCTCCCTGTAAAAAAAGAGATGCCAAACTAAGCTGCTGACCAACGTACACAAGGCTCTACACAAGCAAGGACTTGCCTACATAACCACTGCCTGAACTTCCATCAAAAGTCGGGAAGACTACTCTCCGCCTCCCTCGCACTTGCCCATACTCCCCGCATCTACCAAAGCAGAAGTGGAGGACGCCCCTTCTTCCATTACGCAGCAAAGACCTGAAACAGGCTCCCCCAATCAACTCCAGAACCTGTCTGTTCGAATAAGCCTCCAATATCTGCAAGCATTTAGAAAAGGTATTGGGCTATTAGCCGTGCTTTATAAATCCTGATTGACTGATTGATTAATTGATTGATTGATTGAAGGCAAGACTGCTGATGTACTAAATGCCTCGTGCTTCTCGGGGACAGATGTGTATTGGTGATTACTGAGGAACCCCTAGGGTCTGGGGTAGGGAGGGCCACCCAAAGCGATGATTTGGCTACATTAAACACATTTCCCTCAATGGGTAGCAAGAAAGGAGATTTGGGGTCCCGAAAATGAAGGCCGATCTCAAGAGCTGTCTCGGTGATCTGCACAATAAACTTTCCCATATGGTGTCAAAACAAATGCAGGCCCTTAAAGAAAACTTAGGTACAGGAATAAGAACAGCTAGGCAATGGGTGACTGGGTAGCAACCAACAAAGATGACTTTGTCGGTATGAGCAAAGAGGTAGAGAACATACTGGATGCCTAACCTAAGATGGAGGAAGATATTAAGGCACTCTGGAATAAGTGTACAGATTTGGAGGACCGATAAAGGCAACAGAATGTGTGGAATTTTAAAGTTTTGGACCAGCGGAAATTAATGACATCATCCTATGCTGTAAGTCCCTTTCCAAATTTGTAATCAAGGGTGGCCCAATGCAGGATATTTCCATTATCTGGACACATAGAGTGGACTACAACAGGAAGCACCAAACGCCTGGCCATGTAACATTATAGTCCATCTAGGGTCCTCCCACCCAAAGGACAATATTATACGGGAAGCAAGAAAATTAGATCAGATCATTTTCCAGAATCTCATCCAGGATCTTTCACAAGAGACTTTTGAGCAAGGGACACATGCAATCTTGAGGAACTGCTGAGCTGTGTAGAAGTCAAATATGATGCTACTGACTACTTAACATGTTCTTTCAGACAGCAGGAGCTGCGTGCCCCGATGTTGAACAGTGGAGATGAAGATATAACATATTATACAGCCCTATCCAACCCTGACACAATACTGGGTAGAGGTTATGACTACTGTTGTGGATATTACGCTAATGGTGGTCCCTTGTCCACCGAGACCTTGCTTGCTAAGCTCGTTCCCTCACAGAGCTAGTTCTTAGCATACAAGTAGGTTTCTAGACCTGCCTCTAATACAGGCAAAGCAGGAAATTACCTGGAATTAGAAGGCGGTGGGGGGCAGAGTAGAGACCTGGTGAAGTCAACTTGAGAGATTGGCCGGATATGAAAGTGGAGTGCTGTTCTGAGAAGCCAAACGAGGCCGTTGCTCCATCAAAGGAGCATGAACGTTGTAGGCTATGGCAGACTGTATGAGGGAACCGGACCTTTCATCGACTGTGGCATCAACGCGGAAATAACATAATAGGATGGGAACTAAAGGAAGTATATCGCTTCAAAATTCTTAACTCAAATTGATAAAATAGGTTAACTAACAATGTGGGACAATGAATGTAGGCAAGACATGTATTGAAGACCAGGGTCTGCTGTTGTTGATGGGGCACTGATGTATGATACGGCTCGGGAGGAGGGTGGGACAGTTGAAGGATGGAAAGTTGGGCACTGGGAGAGTTATTTATATGGTAGTAATGAAACCCATATATTGAAAGTATAACTTGATATATATATGTACAAATGTTAAGAACCAATAACATTTTGATAAAAAGAAAATCTCTAAACTGGGTCATCCAGACCAAATGGGCTTCATGTCTCACAGGAGAACTACTCTGAACATCACACGCCTCTAGGACTGTCAGAGTAGATTGAGAGATCAGACAACTGTACTATCCCTTGACTCCACGAAATCCTCCACCACTCTTAAGTGTACATACCTGAATCAAGTATTGGAAAGAGTATGCATAGGCCCCTACTTCCGACGGATGATAAAGCTCTCCAATATTCAACCAATGGTGAGGGTAAGTGGAAATGGCACTGCATATTGTCACCTTTGGGTTGGGGAGGGGTACGCGGCACGGATGGTTGCAATCCTCAATGCTATTTACACTTTTGCTGGAACCCCTGGCCTCTTGAATCTAGAATACCGGCAAGTATGGGGACTGGGAGGACAGAATTTCTCTATGAAATGAAGATATCCTCTTGTACATGTCACACCCTAATGACATTATTTCCTTGCTCCTACAAATGTATCACATTTTTGGCACACACTCGGGACATACCATCAACTGGGAAAAATCCCTATTCCATCCATCAACAGGTTGGCCCTGGGAGATGAGGTACAGAGAAACCCTGTCAATAGTTACGGAGGGATCTACATATTTAGAGGTATATTTAACAAATAGCAAGGAAGTCTTCCTATAAAAAAAATCTGTACCCTTATCTGGAGAGCTTCAGGAATGAACTGGAGGGACCTCCACCAGGTGCACTAGGCTAGGCCGCAATGTTCAAAATGATTACCCTGTAGTCAGGCAGCCTGCGCTTGGACATGAAAGATGCCCGATGGATGACCTCCAGTTGTGGGCTCCCTGTGTGATCTTCCTTAGAGGTATTGAAACCTTCCCTGAGGCGTCACCCATCAGACATGGCAGGATGAAGGTCTCAGACAGCACACAATGTATAGTTTATCCAACCGTGGTGGCTTCCTGACCGGCCTTTCCTCCGGAGCACATAATGACGGAGGCCATCTTGAAGTCTATTTGGGCATTGCTGAACTGAAAGAGAGGCCGCCTTCGCATTGACCTTTTACCCAAAGATACTCAATATGTGTGTTCGGTAAATGAGCCGCATGGATGCAAATCACGGAATATAAGGAAATATGGAGGTCTTTTTTTTACTGTTTCCTCCTACCTATCAATCAAGCAGGATTTAGATAAAAGTGCTAATACACTATAGGGTATCCAACGGCTTGGAGGCAGCGATTTACAAATCCCGATTTATTGATTGATTGATTAATTGATTGATTGAAGGCAAGAATGCTGATGTGCTGAATGCTACATGTGTCTTTGGGACAGATGTGGATTGGTGATTACTGAGGAACCCCTAGGGGCTGGGCCATGGAGGACCACCCAAAGTGATTATTTGGATGCCATAAACAAATTTACCTCAATGGCTAGCCATAAAAGAGATTTGGGGACCCCCTTAATGATGGATGATCCAGAGCTGTCTCAGTGACCTACATGATAGACCTTATCATATGGTGACAGCACAAATGCATGCTCTGAAAGAAAACTGAGCTACATGACTAAGAACATCCAGGCACTGGATGACCATGTGGCAACCAACGAAGATGACATTGTCGCTCTGTGAAAAGTGGTTGAGAACATACTGGATTACTAATCTAAGATGGAGGAAGAAATGAAGGCTCTCAGGGATAAGTGTGCAGATTTGGAAGACCCTAATAGCATGATAATGTGCGGATTTGGAAAGTTTTAGACCAGAGGAAAGCGATGACATCATCCTGTACTGTCAGTCCCTTTCCAAATTTGTAATCAAGGGGGGCCCAGAGTAGAGGCCTGGCACAATCAGCTTGAGAGATAGCTGGGTATGAAAGCTGAGTGCTGCTCCAAGAAGCCAAATGAAGCCGTAGCTCCCTCAAAGGAGCACAAATGTGGTAGGCTTTGGTGGACTATATGAAGGATCCAGACAATTCATCAACAGTGGCATCTCCGGGGCAACACTGTATAGGGATGGGAACTAAAGGAAGGATATCACTTATAACTTCTGAACACAAATTGTTCAAATAAGCTACCTAACAATGTGGAACTATGAATGTAGATAAGATATGTCTTGCGGACCAGGATCTGGTGTGGTTGATGGGGCACTGATGTATTATGCGACACAGGGAGGAGGGGGGGACAGTTGAGGGATGGAAAGTTGGGCACTGGAAGAGTTATTGATATGGAAGTAATGAAACCAACATGTTGAAAGTATGTCTTGATATATATGTACAAATGTTAAGAACCAATAACATTCTGTTAAAAAACAATTCTAAACTGAGTCATCCTGACCAATTGAGCTTCATCCCTCATAGGAAAACTACACTGAACATCACATGCCTCTACAGCTGCTGGAAGTGATTGAGAGATCACACCGTCACACCGCTGTATTATTCCTTGACTCTACGAAATCCTCCACCACTCTGAAGTGCACATACCTGAATTTAGTGTTGGAAAGAGTATGCATAGGCTCTACTTCCGGTGGATGATAAAGCTCTCCTATAGTCAACCAATGGCGGGGGTAATAGTAAATGGTACTATATTGTGCCCCCTTCAGGGTGGAGAGGGGTACGAGGCAGCGATAACTGCTTTCCTTAATGCTATTTGCACTTTTACTGGAACCCATGGCCTCTTGGATCGCATAGACCGGCAAGTTTGGGGACTGGGAGGGGAGAAAGACTAGGAGGACAGACTTTCTCTATGCACTGATGAAATCTTCTTGTATGTGTCACACCCTAATGACACTATTTCTGGGCTCTTACAAATTTTCCAAATTTTCAGCATGCACTCTGGACATATCATCAACTGGGAAAAATCCCTATTCTATCCATAAACAGGTTGGTTTGGGAGATGAGGTACAAAGGAATCATATCAATAGTTCTGGAGGGATCTAAATATTTAGGGAAATATGTAACAGATAACAGGGAAGACATCCTATCAAAACATATTGTTGTAATCTCTCTCCTTTTCCCTGGTCCTTCCCTGAGGTGACTTTCCTTTCTTTTCCTAGTGGTAGCTTCCTTCCTCCCCCGCCTTTCCTCCTTCTTGGTACGATCCTCCAGAGTTCACCTTGGAATGTTCAACAGGCTGTCAGTGGCGGAGAGTGGATGACAGAATAAAGACGCTTGAACTTTACCCGCTTCAGAGTGACTTCATTTCAACACTGGCGACGAATTGGCGAGGGGGGCCATTTCTGTCATCTCCCCTTTCAGTGCTCTCTCCTTTCTGCATTTCGGATTTACTATTCCTCGGTTCAGTGCCTGTGAGGACGCAGAGTTGGGGCTTTCCAAAGTCCCTTGACTGCTGGCGAAGGGGGCCATACATGTCAATTCCCCTTTCAGTGCTTCTTTCTGAAAGCAGTTTGGATTGAATATTCTTCGAGTCAAGGCCTGGAGGACGCAGAGTGGGGGCTTTCAGGAGTCTTTGACGAAGGGAACAGTCTCCTGAGGTTATGCCTAGACCACCGTGGATTCTACTCGCTCCGTTGTGAGGTGCTGTCTTTGTGCCGCTCTCTCTCAGATGGCGGCGGGAGGAAGTGGTGGTCCTGCGCACAATTTTCAGTAGAGGCGGTATCCACAAGATGGTAATTTCTACTAACAAGAAACAGACATGTTGTACACTAAACTACAAAGATGACTACAAGGATGATACAACTACTACAAAGAAAAGAAGACATCAAGAAAGATGAAGCACTTCGCCTTTCAGCCCCACCAATGGCCTCACCATATGGCCAGCCCTAAGACAGGCGAGTTGTGCTCATCTATACTTCAGATTTTGGACTTTGGCTTTACCACCACAGCCTGCTGCACTGCTATGCATTTTCTGCTACTCATACACTGCTCATCTCTTCATCTTGATTTTCAACACCAGTAGTTGTGGCTGCTGAACGTATTGGCTTCCTTTTGCATGTGGCTGTGTGATATTGAGCACTTCCCGCCTATGCTGTGTGACCCTGTGCACATTCCTTTGAGAGGGTGTTGCCGTGTGTGTTCACGTCGGAGTGCTGTGAGGGCTACTTCTACAATTCATACTGTCTAGATTTCACCCCATCATCGCGTTGGCTTCACGCACTTTGCCTGACCCTGAGTCCACCATTCCTGTCAACAAGTTTGAAATGCGATCTTTGAACGTTCTCTCACAGCTGTGCTTCCAAGTGAGCATGAATCAACTCTACAAGGTTGAAATTACACGAGTGAAGAATCCACTCGCTTCGCCTTTCCCTATGCCTATGCGTTTCCTCAAGATATGGTCCTTCTTGTCACGTTCGCATTGAACTGTCTTCGTTTGTGGCTGTCACCATGGGCATCTGTTTGTCTGACCTTTTTCCTGACTAAGCAGCAAAGTTTGATGTGTTTTTTCATCGACTGCAGTGGGGCACATGACACATTTATGGCAACGTGTTTTTTTTTTTTTTTTATTCCAGGCTACATGGCATTTTAGGATCCTAATTTGATATCGCCACCGGGAAACAGATGACGCTTATATACATATGGACCGTCCCAATCTGTGGTGATGTACTTTACATTTTGGTAGTTCCGTCATCTACTACTGATGGTATGCTTAATCTGTGGCCGTTAAACCGTCATTCCTTGACTGTTCAAGGCGCGCGTGCAGTTTACCTCTTTTGTTGCTGCGCGCGTAATTCGAGGATCCTTCGTGACGTTGTGGGCTCCCTTCAGTCACACTCCTGCGTGTCTCTGTGTGGCGCACTTGCGTGCTGTGAGCCACCCGGCGCTGCACATCCTACGTGCTGCCATGTTGTGATTGTATCCAGCACTTAAGCGTTTGGTACTCTGACTAACTGTGTGCCATCCACGTTCATTTAAGCCTACACAGTACGTCCCGAGTTCCAACTGCTCCCGGGGATTTTCAGCTCAAAATTAAGAAATTGTCTTTGTTTGTCTTTCTTTTTGGGTAATGCATGTAGCTCTTGAACTCCGGTATACCCCAGGAACATCTTCAAGCTTGTGTTACATTACGCTTTATTATGTACCAAAGCCACATGTCACCTTATGTCGTCTCATAACAGCTTACAGTCATACATCTTATTATGGTCAGTAGTGAATTTAATGTGTTTGCCACATGTTTACATATGTCAGTACATCATGAGGGTATCTTTTTGTATTGTGGCTTGTCATTTTACGCATTTTTTCTTTTGGTGCACACCTCCAGGGGCTCACTTTTTTCACTATTTTGTTACACTACGTTTCCCTGCATTGGGATGGCAATGGGTTCTAGCCCCATTAGCTCATACACACATTTGCCTATTTGCTATGTGCTCATTACACCTTAGGTTTCCCTACACAGGGATGGGAATGGTACTATCCCAAATTTCCCAATTACATTTGCCTACACAGGCTACACACGGTCTTCACCCTTACACAGGGCAACGTCTCATGGGTTACAGTCCCATCTACGTTCTCATCGTTACCCTCACACAGGGTGCGTCTTATGGGTCTGTGTCCCATTTTTATTCTACACTACATTGTACCTCTACACTGGGGGTTGTCCCTACACGGGCTGCTTTGTCACGGGTCTCAGTCCCGTTTGCATTTACACAGGTACCCTTACACAGGGCACCGTTACATGGGTTACATTCCCATTTAGATTTACATTGCCACCCTCACACAGGGTGCGTCCTTTTTGGGTTTTAGACCCGTTTCTACTTTGCACTGTACCTCTACACGGAGGTTGTCCTTTCACGGGCTTTCACATTATGGATCTCAGTCCGTTTCACAGTGCTCCTCACACTCTTGCATTGGAGGAGAGGACGGTCATGGGTTTTAGTCCCATTGGCTGATATTTTCTTTCTACATTCAGTATTTTCATTGTGGGTTCGTGTCCCATCTGGGGTGCCAGCACACCTTGGTTACAGCAGAGGCTAGTCGGTCAGTTCTTGAACTTATATGTGGTTCTCAGGAGTTCGGCTCCTCGTACTTCAAACAAACCCTGTCAGGGTACACACCGCCATGGTTTATTGCTTGGTGTACTTGTGTACCACTGTACATTTTTTATAGCCTTGCATAGGTTGGGGATGGTTCATGTTTGCCATACTTTTGCCGTCCTTGGTAAAGTACGGTTGTTACGCTCAAATTAGGGCACCGGTTAGGGGTCATGCTTCCATTCACTGTTACTTTGTCACCCCTACCTGGGCACATATTTTATGAGCTGAAACCATGTACATTTCTGGGCTCCCTACTTAGGGCGTCTTAAGGGTTCAGTCCCATTTAAGTTTTCCTCTCCTCGCTCGCAGGAGTAGAGGAGGGTTAGGTATTCTAGTCCCCATAACTGATATCTTCCTCTTACAAGTTGCATGTTGGATTTTGTATAATGTATGTCAGCTCATGCATTGGGATTGTTTATTGAATATGGGGGGGAAGTAATAGTTTGCTGTCTGTACATACTTTGCTTTTTCTCCGCTTCCTCCTTGTTCAGTTTTCATTGTGTTGTCATACTTGGATTCGTCGGTGAGATTGGACGTCACATTTCTTGATGTCGTCCTGTGTCTCCAGCCTTACCTTGTTCGCATTTTCTTTCCCTGTCGTGTGGTGATCTGTATTCCCTCCTCCTTGTGTTCGTTCGTAGGTAGGCTGGTGAAGGTAGGCTGGTGAATGCTTTACGTTTGCCTTATTCGTCTTTCTTTCTGGCCTGCCTGGCAGGTGTGTGTGATGGGGGTTGTCCTTGGCATGTCTCTCCTGCTCGTTTCGTAGTTTTCCTTCTGCCTTCTTTCTTGCTATGTGGTGCTTGAGGGAGGGGTTCCCCATCTCCCTAGTTGCCTGCACAGTTTTGCATTCTGCCTGACAATCCCACCATGACCCCTCCAGTATGTCATTGTTTTGTACTAATATCTCTCTGATATAGTTGATACTTATGGTATGGATGTAGCTTTGATTTGTTCCTTAAGATGTAACAGGGCGGTTTTTCCTTCCTTCCCTGCTGGCGATCCCCGCCGTCCAGACTCTGGGGGTTTCTATGTCTCTGTTACATTAAGCCTGTTACTCACAGGTCTTGGTACCCGCTCACTTTGTCCTTTCCCCTGGTTTTCCTTTTCCCTCGAAGGGAGATGTGTTGTAATCTCTCTCCTTTTCCCTGGTCCTTCCCTGAGGTGACTTTCCTTTCTTTTCCTAGTGGTAGCTTCCTTCCTCCCCCGCCTTTCCTCCTTCTTGGTACGATCCTCCAGAGTTCACCTTGGAATGTTCAACAGGCTGTCAGTGGCGGAGAGTGGATGACAGAATAAAGACGCTTGAACTTTACCCGCTTCAGAGTGACTTCATTTCAACACATATGTACCCCATTTTAGACCGCCTCTGGAACGATATAAGGAACTGGAGGGCCTTGCACCGACTATACTAGGCAGGGGCACAATGTTCAAAATTATCACCCTGTCCAAGCTCTCTTAGGTGTTCGAAAACCTTCCCATATGGTGACAACTCCAATGTAGGCCCTAAAAGCAAACCTAGCTTCCGGTCTCTCGAATAGGACCAAGAAAATTCAGGCACTGAGTGGCAACGTGTGGCACCGCGTAGCAATTAATGAAGGTGGCATTGTCGCTATGAGCAAAGAGGATAAGTACATCCTGGATTCTAAATGTAAGATTGCTGAAGAAATTATGGTGCACTGGGATAAGTGTACAGATTTGGAAGACCGATCATGGCAAGATAATGTGCAGATCTGGAAAGTTCCGGAACGAGAGGAAAGTAATGACAAAATTCTGTATTGTAAGTCCTGTTCCTAATTTGTAATTTAGGATAGCCCACGCACGAGATTCCCACAATCTGGGCACATAGAGTGTGACATCCACGGACGTGCCAGGTGCCCGCCCGTGTGACTTCATAGTCGAGCTAGGGTCCTCCCAGCTAAAGTACATAATTATGCAATAAGCCGGAAAAAAGGATTACCTAATTGTCCAAGATCTCGTCCAGGATATTCCACTATCCTCAGTGACTGCTCAGCTGTGTAGATGGCAAATATGCTATAGATGAATGTTTCCCTGTATGTGGTGGTTTTAGCTAGACTGCTCTAAGTCTGATATGTTCTACGCTGCAGAGGAAGTATAGAAAGTCCTGGGTTCTTTCACAAGTGTCCTGTAGCAAAGGACGCATGCTATCCTCAGTGACTGCTGAGCTGTGTAGAATGCAAATATGGTATATTTGAATATTTTTGTTTTCATTACAGGTTCCTTCAGGCAGCAGGAGCTGGGTGCCCCGATGTTGAACAGTGGGGGAAGAGATATATATTATGGTATAGTCCTATTCATCCCTAACAGAATACTGGGTAGAGGTTATCACTACTGTTGTGTCTGTTACGCTGATGGAGGTCCCTTGTTCACTGAGTCTTTGCTTGCTAAGCTGGTTCTATCACATAGCTAAAACTAAGGATACAAGTAGGTTTCTAGACCTGGCTCTAATACTGGCAAAGCAGGAAAGTGCCCGGAATTTGAAGTCACTGTGGGTGCCCAGAGTAGAGGCCTGGCGCAGTCAGCTTAAGAGATGGGCAATATATGAAAGTGGAGTACTGTTCTAAGCAGCCAAATGAGGCCATAGCTCCCTCAAAGGAGCACAAACGTGGTAGTCTTTGAGTGGGCTATTTGAGGGAACTAACCCCTTCATCAGCAGTGGCATCACCATGATAGAACTAAAATGTTTTACTCCTATATTAGTAGTCTTTTACTTGACATTATGTTAGCAGTCATGTAGCTATCTTGAAATAGGTTCTTGCTATATTCATACATTATCAGTAAGTGCAGATGTTAGGTAAGTTAGGTTGACATCTGTGTCCCCATTTTAGATCTCAAAGACGCCATTTTGTCTTATAATCAAAACTGCTACTTGCTCATTTACGAGAAATGGTCCTTGGTAAGTTTCTTTTCTCCAAAGTTGAAACTTGCTCAATAACGCATGCCTTTTCTGTTACATAGAGGCCTTCTCCCACTTGTCTAGAGGGGAGGATAGGCCAGATGACCTTGGATAGTAGCTAACTTGTGCCAGGCTGCAGAATCTAAACTTATGTTTTGAACCCCCATTGTATTATGACATCTACTAGTGTTTTTCCTTTATAGGCGGGTCTTTGTGGCTCCGCAAAATACATAATGCAACTTTATGCTTGTTAGAGTCAGTCCCCTCGTCAGCCATCATAGGAGGCTGGTCAGATTGGACTCCACTGCAGTGTACTCTGTGAATAATCTAGTTTACTTGTATTCTCTACTGTGTCATCGACTCTTCATTAATGGAAGGCTAGAGGAGGTCCAGAGTGACCCGGTGGCCCTAATTGGGTCACTTCCTTCAGTTGACGCCCGAACAGGGACTCCACCAGGTGACCCATCCCGCCTGTAGTCGGGTCGTGTGGAGTCGGGGTTGCGTCCGGTCGGTTGGGCGGATCGGGGATCCCCATATGATAGAGCCTGGTTCTCGCTACTGCCCCGCCTGTCTGATCCGGCGGCTACTCGTCTAGTGGTCATCTCGGCTAGGGCCCTGAAAAGGTGAAACCCTTGGATCTGACCGTTTGGTCTGAAGAGTCGGCAGGGGAGAATAATCTTGTTTGACCTGTGTGCACCAGGTGAGGTCATCTTGATATTTGGTAAAAAGCGGCGCCGTCTTGATTAACTTGGTGGGTCTGCGGACCCTTGTGATACGGAGCATTTTTTAACGTTCTGCCGGGCCACTTGTTGAATTTGACTTATGCTTGAAAAGGCCTGGGGCTAGAGCCTATCTTGTCTTGGTGCATTCTGAGGACTGACTTATCTTGGGCAGTCTGAGGACTGCTTTTGAGAGCTCTTTTGTTTGTGTGTGTTTTTATTTTGTGTGTGTGTGTGTGTTGCTTGAGTGAATAGTGAATGTGTCCGATGCTAGGATGCCTTGCAGAAAATATCTATCGCTTAAACTTGCTACTCTTTTATGTCTAATCTCTTGTCGTAGAGCTTCAGATGTGAAATGTCTGGATATTTCTTATAGATCTTACGATATGTGTCATAGATTGTATGAGAGAATATGACTTGAGAATGAAAGACCTTCGTCCTTTAGACGCCAAACAACTCCTTATCTCATTCGTTAAACCCTTTAAACCAGTTACTTCCTCCTCCATCTCTAGATGGGTCAAGTCAGTTATGAATCTAGCTGGTATTGATCTTTCTAAATTCCAAGCTCATTCTCTCAGAGGTGGCATGGCAAGCAAATCCTTTTGGTCTGGAGGTAAGTTAGATGATATTCTTAAAGCGGCCGATTGGTCTAACGCTTCAACCTTTGCTCACCATTACTGTAAACCTATTGAACATATGTCTGATGTTGTACTTCATGGCTACCAACATGCATAATGTAGCCTCCGGTCTTGTAATGAAATTGCGATTCTCCTATTAACATGACCAGAGAATCTGGATTTCATTAAAGACACGGAGGCTATCATTATCCCACCCTTTGCCACTCCCTTGGTTGGTTTAATTATTGAACTATGTATGTTTATAGTTTGTATTTTGATATCAGCTCATGACTTTACTATCCGATTATCTTTTCTATCGTCATATTACCATTCTCCTCTTTCTTTCAGATAATTCTGCATAAACAGCTACCTTCAGCTTACTTCACTTCGGACTTCTCATTACCTTCAGCTTCAAGATCAACCTGGACCTCATCTCTGAACTTTATCTACGTCATTGCATTTAAAAGAGGCAGTCTGTTTGTGCCTCATGCCACTTGTACCCTACTCACTACATTCTAGAACTGTTTCTTTGTTTATGATGTAGTGCGGCTGCTTGTGACTGCATTAAAGGATTAATGCATAATGATAGCCTCCGTGTCTTTAATGAAATCCAGATTCTCTGGTCATGTTAATAGGAGAATCGCAATTGGTTTGTGGAAACAATATGTTGCTGGTACGGCTCCTCAAATTATTTATGACATTCAAGACCGTGTTTATTCAGCTGATATGGCCCCTGAAGAAGTTTTCAATAATGTTGGGATACTTGTTGGTTATTTAAAAAGATTATGGGCCTCATGTAGGTAAATAAATTTTACCGGTTCTTAAATACCGAGCCGTACCGAATCGGTAAATTAGAATCGGTAAGTTATATGTAGGTAAAAATTCGGTAACAGTTACCGATTCGGTAACATTCGGTAAATACGAATCGGAATTCACCGATTCGGTAAATACCCAGGTGATAATCACCGAATCGGAAAATACCGAGGTGGTATCTACCGATTCGGAAAATACCGAGGTGGTATCTACCGAATCGGAAAATACCGAATCGGTATGTACGGATTCGGTAAATAACATCACATGACTTGACGAAACAGCTAATCCTGTGCAACGACAGCCCACCCAACCAGGAACTGCCCACACCCAGGCAGGTGTACACAATTAGCCGACGTGGCCACACCCAGGCAGGTGTACATAATTAGCCGACCCTGGAGAGGCTTGGAGTGCAGAGGAGAGGCAGGGAGCAGTTGCATGTGCGAGCGGGAAACGAACAGCATGTCCAGCCAGAGAACACAGAAAGACGGAGGGGAAAGGAGGAGGAAGCTCAAATTCAGCCCCAAGGAACTCCAGGTGCTGGTGGAGGAGGTGGTGAAGCAGCACCAGAAGCTGTTTGGGAGGCAATCCCTGCAAGTGCCTGAGGCCGAAAAGCGCAACATATGGCTGGCCATCCAGGCGCAGGTCAATGCTGTGGGAGTGACCCACAGGGACATTGAGGTCCTCAAAAAGCGCTGGTATGACCTGAGGATTGTGACCAAGAGGAAGATGGGCGACATCCAGAAGGAGGCCAGCCAGACCGGAGGTGGAACCAACAGGGCACCTGCCCTCACCGAACTGGAGGAGCTGGTGGCGGCCACAATCGAGCAAGAGAGCGTCGTGGGTCTTGGGGACGCCGACAGCTCTGCCAGAGCCGCAACACACCAAGGTAAGACGAAAGCACAGCAATGTAGCCTCCCCTACCCCTATCCCACATCCCCCATTGTGAAACGAGAATCACACTGCAGTCCACACGTGTCAGTGCAGACAGGCAATACATTCCGGGAGATGTAGTCAGGGCAACACTAACCATGACGTAAATGTTACAGGGCAACAAGGCATGTCACGCACTCGAGGCACAAGGAGACAGAGGACAGATTGGAATGTGAAATGATTTATTGTGACGCTTGCAATGCAGCCCTTCGGGGACACTGAGCCAATGTTGTTTTTCTGTCCACAGATGTGACATCATGCAGTACAGGGCATGCTGCAGGGGAGACGGCACACCGGCCACAAAAATCACCTCTAGCCAGCACGAGTTCAGACCAGGGAGCAGGCCCACTGGCAGCCGCACCACCAACACAGCCAGCCTCGCCGCACACAGAGCCAGCATCACCTCACCGAGAGCCAGCATCACCACTCATGTTCGAATCACCGGCCACATCTCCGCTTGCAGGTGTGAGAATGAGGAGGCGTCCAGCAGCCAGGCTACGAGCCTTCGACACCTCGTCAGACGACAGCATGGGCCCAGAAGACCGCACCGGGCACCAGGAAGGGAGCCATCCCACTGTGCCCCACACCTCACAGGCAGCACAGACGGGAGCAAGAGGGCGCCGCAGGTCGCGTGTCCAGAGTCCACCAGCACCCACTGACGGCCATGGTGTCTTCTTGGGGCTCGAGGGCCAAATGTTGAAGCAACAGCGCCTGCAATCAAACGCAGTTATGTCAGTCCAGAGGCACATGCGGGTGATGAAGACAAGCTTAGTCAACATGGACACAAACATTGGCGGCATGGCTGCGGGCATTCGGGACATGTCCCAGTCAATCCAGCAGTTGTGCAGCAAATTAGATGCTGACATCGAAGCACGGCGCCGGGAACGCCAGAGAAGGGACACTACCAGCAGGGCACTCAACCGTCTGGCAACTGCGACTTCCCTACTTTGCCGGCGCTCTGTGACGATGCAGGAGGGCCTAACACAGTGCTGCAGCGACCTGTCTCGGGGGATGGTGCAGGTGACAAGTGCACTAGGGGTGCTATTGACTAGTCAGGCGACAACTGCTGCAGGGGATGCTGCGGAGAGCATCGACACCAGCAGCAGCATCACACCCCCCGTCCCCGAAGCACGCAGGAGCAGCAGGCGGCTTGGGGTTGGCTCTAGTGAGGATGCACAGGCCGTGCAATCCACCACTGCAGCGCGTATGCGCAAACATTGATGTGGCCCTGCTTAGCCACTTCCCATTGGGTGACGTAACCCTGGACATACTCCTTGTATAGATGGTATATTGCCAGATTGGCCTGTTCATGTGTTCATGGCGTGGTGCCACATTAAACTACGTCATGACTTCTCACAACTCGCTGTGTCCCCTCACTTACTCAGAAATAGTTGCATGTGATCTCTGCCCGTCTCTCTCTCCCATCGATTGCAGTTGGCACTCTAGCTGCGCTGCCCTCTGGCTGGCCTGACTCATCCTCGTTGTCCTCAAAATATGTTAGTTCCACATCTGTACCTTTATTCGTGGCAAGGTTGTGCAGCATTGCACAAGTGGCAATAATCTTGCAGGAGGTGATGGGTTTGTACTGGCGTGCGCCTCCGCTCTTGTGGAGGCAGCGGAACCTGCTCTTCAGTAGTCCAAACGTGCGCTCCACCACATTGCGTGTTGTTTTGTGGGCCACGTTGTATCGTCTCTCACTCTGGGTTGCTGGGTGTAGGTAGGGAGTGAGGATGAATGAACGGCATGCATATGCACTGTCGCCTGGATGAGTTAAAGGGAACCATCAGTTACATGCCTCTATACACTCTGATTTGCAGGTTGCAAGGGGCGTCACTGTTACTTACCCAGCAGGTATCCCTCTCCGAATTCGCCGGCACTCAGTCGTGTGTAGATCCCACTATTCTGGAAGATGTAAGAGTCGTGGGTGCTCCCAGGAAACTTTGCAACAATATCTGTGATGATGTTCCCTGCATCACAGATCACCTGCACATTGATGGAGTGGGTGGACTTCCTGTTCCTGTAGATGTGCTCTGTATCAGCTGGTGGACAGATTTGGATGTGTGTACCATCAATACAGCCGATGACATGGGGGAACTGTGCCATGTGATAAAAGTCTGTTTTTGTTTTCTGCAGTGCAGCCTGTGTGTTTGGGAAGCTTATGTAGTGGTGCATTCTCTGCATCATGGCATCCAGGAACTTCCTGAAGAAACGGGACAGGCAACTCTGGGATACACCACCCACCGCAGCTATCACCACCTGATAACTGCCGGATGCCAGTAGATCTAGGCTGCAGAGCACCTGCACATGTGGTGGTATGGCGTGCGCCCTTCTTGTTGGCTGGTCCAGGAGTGGGTGCAGGTCCCTTATCAGGTCCATGATGGTTTCGGGGTGTAGCCTGTACCTCTCATGTATCTCTGCATCAGTCAGCTGTAATAGTGTGATGCGCTGTCTGTAGATTTGTTCCTCCCGTCGCCACACCCTCAGTCCTGCTGCCTGTAGACGTAGGCGCCTTGCAATGACGTACATGGCGGCCATGTTGTCCACGCTGTTGCATTTTGGGATTGCTTATGTGCATTGTTGATGGTTACCACCTGCTTTCAATCCGTGTTAATTACCGACTCTTATTTACCGATTTTCCTGGATTTCTTAATTACCGACTGCTCCTACATGTCATTTTAAATTTTTACCACTTCATATTTACCACTTCATATTTACCGATTCGTTAATTATGTATTCGGTAAATATGAATCGGTATTTTAGAATTCGGTAACTATGAATCGGTATTTACCGCCTCATATTTACCGAAAAGTGGTTTTTGGACTCCTACATCTCACTTGTCTGAATACCGGTCGGTAACGGCATATTTACCGAAAATCGGCCGTTACCGACCGGTATTTCGCTACCTACATGAGGCCCTATATCACCAAACTCCAACTACTGTGTACCCATTTCCAATGAGAGAGGTGCATCCTGTTTTTCACCCCAAGATCCCAGAGTAGCGAAATCAGAGAGAAGATGTTGTTTAGCAGCAGGTGAGGCTCATTTTCAGGAACAGTGGGTCTATACCCCATGGAAGAGAAGTGAGGTACTTGCTCTTAAGAGTCAGTTACTGGACCCTAGAAAAAATCCTACCGCATATTATAAAGAAATAACAGAGGCCGCCTCCTTGTCAG
Source organism: Triturus cristatus (assembly GCF_964204655.1). Classification (NCBI taxonomy): domain Eukaryota; kingdom Metazoa; phylum Chordata; class Amphibia; order Caudata; family Salamandridae; genus Triturus; species Triturus cristatus. The sequence continues at coordinate 1,166,473,621 of NC_140580.1, read as the reverse complement.
TTATGACTTTAGCAGACATTGAGATGTTTTTAGGGCTTTTGGTGCCAGTGGACATTTGGCGGCAGGTGCATACACAGGATCATGTAGCGGAGCTGGGTGGCACTTGGAATGAGATTAGGGCATGGGATAAGAAGAGAAAGGCTGGTGAAAACCCTAAACCTGAAATTTTGGCTTTGCCAAGCTGCATTATTACCTATATGCATTCTCTTATCCAACCTAGACGTGTCGATTGGGACAAGTTAACGGCATGTCGTCAGAAGAAACAGGAGAGTGTGTCTGATTTTTTCACTTGTTTTGAAGGGGTGTTCCTGTATTTCAGTGAGCAGGATTTGTCAGTCGAAGGCGGTGTTTGTTTTTTAATAGGTTTGTTACACAAATTTGCTTCCTGAAATTGCAGCTCGGATGCAAGCTTCTGAGAGTACTCGGACTACTTCCTCCCTTTCAGTGATATTGAGTATGGCTCAGTATTATGAGCATCAAGAAAATGAGGAAAAGGACAAGGTAGAGCAGAAGAGTAAGGATTTGAAGACAAGGGTGTTGTTACAGCAGGTTGCAAGGGGGCCTGGAAGGGGCCAAGGCACTGGTCCGGCTCAAAGGTCGCGGGGTGCTGGTAGGGGTGGTGAACCCATGGGGCTGAATCAGTGAGCGTAGTGTAAAAAGGAGGGACATTGGCAAAGCTAGTGTTAAGATCTGTAACAGAAACTTGCAGTGCCCAGGGGACGGGGTTCAGGTGGAAGGGGCCGTGGGGATGTTTTTCGGGATGAGGATCAAGCTGGTACATCCTCAGGGGGCTGTTCAAATCAGAATCATTTCATTGAACCCTGGGGAATGCAGTACTATCATGATGATTATGATATGGATGAGGCCGCAGGGATGTCCTATTGCTAGGACAGCAAGGGACAGGGTGAGGGACCAGTCCAAATTCCTGTAGATCAGCGTGGTCCTTATGTCACGGCAGATTTGAATGGTTCGGCACAGAAATTTTGGGTGGGTACAGGTGCAATGAATAGCGCTGTTTCTCGTTCGCTGGTCCCCGGGGCAACCCTGTCTGGCCGAATAATATCTCAGTAGGTTTTTCAGGCGTACCGGTTGTGTGCCCCATTTCCCGACCTCTTGCTTTGACTGTTGGTCCTTTTACTGTGGACTCCCCATTTTTGTTTACGCCAAATTGTGGGTAGAATTGATCAGGATTGGATTTGTTAAAGAAGTTACATTCCACCATTTATTGTTCCCCGGATGGTGTTTATATGACTCTTGGACCTAATGTGGTTAGTGTAAAACAGTTTTTGGAGAAAGATGCACCGCTTCCTGTTGAATTTAAAGATGTGCCGTTCTCATTGTGGGCCACAGGGGATACAGATGTAGGGTTGTTGCAGATACCACCTGTTTCTATAAAGGTAAAAGATAATACTGTGCTCCCTCATATTCCCCAATACAAAATATCACAGGCTGGGGAACAGGCTTTGATGCAGATTATACAGGACTTGATTAAATCGGGGGTGGTTGAGGAGAAGGTAGCGAATGTGTGCAACAGCCCTATTCTTCCAATTCCTAAAAAGGTAACTGTGGATTCCCCTGATGCACATCCTGATGTCTATCGTTTTGTGATTAATTTGCGAGAAATAAACAAGATAGTTGTCCCTCCGTTTCCGGTAGTCCCTGATATTACTGTCCTTTTAACAATGATTCCTTCCACAGCTAAATTATTTTCTGTGAATGATTTGAAAAATGCTTTCTTTACTATTCCTATCCATCCAGACAGTAGGTATCTGTTTGGATTCACTCTGGCTGGTAGAAGCTTCCAATTCTGTCGAGCTCCTCAGGGTTATACAGAAAGTCCCAGTATTTCCTCAGGGTTATACAAAAAGTCCCAGTATTTATAGCCAAGCTTTGAAAAGTCAAGTGGACTCTCTGTCTTCCCTCAGGTAACGTATTATTGCAGTATGTGGATGATATTCTGATAGTCTCTGATACCGAAGAGGGTTGTCGGGAGGCCAGGGTACAATTATTAATGCATTTGGCAAATACAGGACATAAAGAGTCCCTTTCAAAATTCCAATATTGTCAACAGCAGGTAACCTATTTAGGTTGTATATGTAGAAAACAAAGGAGAGAGTAATGACCAAATACTGGGAACGTCCTTATCCCTAGGTACTTATTTGATGAACAACGTGGACAAACCTACTAGAGACGACTCTGCTACATCTATTGTGCCAGGCACCACTTAGGTTTGTAAAAAGAACCCTCACCCACCAACCTGGTTGGTGGCATGCTTCATCATAGTGTTCCCAACTGGGAAGCCGAATGCTACCCTGCTGTGCTACAACGCCTAATTACTGGTAGGATAAAACCTGTAAGACAAAGCAGGAACAGTGAAAAGGACAAACAACAGATATAGTAAAAAATGTGGCTGGTGTCATTTTCTTATATATACACTGCCTAGAAGTGCGGTTGCCAGGAGCACCTATTGAGTCATTCAATCACGTGTACAACACTCATACAATATACATGCAACACACTTCCAGAATGTTTGCAAAAAAGGCTAGTGTGTGTCCTGAATAGAATGATGGTTGCGTCTGCGCATACCAGAGTATGCGTCTGATGTGGGATAGTAAACATTAAGTTATCTGTTATCATAACATGAGCGGCTGAGCAAATGGACATGGTAGTGGACGGCAGTAAGTGTCATTCACAAAGAATGCGGGGAACGCCACCGGCTGCGACTTGTATAGTTGTGGTATTGTGTGATAACTGGTTTGTAAATAAATGTATTAATACAGAATTACAAGATTACTTAGAGTGCAGTTATCTGACCATTGATATAAAAAGGAAAACAGGGAAACAAGAGTAGCTGTGTTTTGGACGGGTCTTCCCCGCACAGGCTTGCTAATGATGTATTACACAGAATTTGTATTTGTGTGGTTGTTTTTGTGTGTTTCAGATTGTTTGTACACAATATCTGGAATGGGATCATGGGTATTTATTAAGGCCATTCCATGGAATGCTATTGTTAAACCCATGTATATGTGTAAACGATAAATCAATCGTTCTTTCTCAAAAAGCTGACTTTGGATATTGGTAGTGTTGGGGTCAAGTTGTTCTATTAATACTCAATACATGTCATTGGTGGTATGTCTGACTTTGAGAAAGTGGTTGGTTATCCGTGTAGTGTTGCGTTTACATCAGACGTTACTCTGGTGTTCCTAAATCCGTGTTTTAATTTTTGGCTTGTCATGCCAATGTATTTCAGCCACACGGGCATGTGATCAGATAAATTGTGTTCAGCAGATTACAATTTGTATGTTTCCGTACGTGCCAGATTTTTCCTGGTTCCAAATTCAAACTCCTTGTGGGTTTGGTCAAATGGCAGACCCTACAATTTCCACATGGGAAATGACCTGTCACTTTAGGAAGCCCCCAGGCATTTAACACAGTGTTAAGTTGCCTGATGTGTTGCTGTGGGCGTGTGGACACTAGGCTGTCCTTTAGACTTTTGTCTCTATTGTAAGAAAGTAGGGGCTTGTCCCAATTAAGTTTGCTGGTTTTCAGTATCTTCCAATGTTTTTTATAATCCGTGATATTTGATTGGAGACCGGGTTATAGGTGGTAACACAAGTCAAAGGGATTGCGGACGATGTCCGTTGTTTCTGTTACAGCAGGTCGTCTCTATTTTGATTGCGTGCTTGCTTTTTTGCCATGTTGATGACCCTTTTGGGGTATCCTTGTTCCTTCAGTTTCAGCATTAGTGACTGTGCTTGGTCTTTGAAATCTTGCAGACCAGTGCAGTTTCTACATAATCACAGATATTGTCCATATGGCAGATTCAATCAATCAATCAATCAGGGAATTGTAAGCGCGCGACTCACCCGTAAGGGTCTGAAGGCACTGAGGGGGTGGGGGATGTGCAGATACGTTCAGCTGAAGAGCCAGGTCTTGAGGGTCTTCCCGAAGGTGTTCAGGTTGGGGGTGAGTCGGATTTCTGCTGGTAGCTAATTCCAGGTTCTGACTGCGATGAGGGAGAACAATCTTCTGCCTGCTCTGGCTCTGTGGATGTGAGGGGTTTCGGCCAGTGCGAGACTGGCAGACCGGAGGTTCCTTTTGGGTACATGGAAGTTTATTCTGTCGTTGAGGTATTTGGGTCCGTTGTTGTGTAGGCATTTGTAGGCATGGATGAGGATCTTGAAGGTGATTCTTTTCTCCACAGGGAGCCAGTGGAGTGTCCGTAGGTGTTAGCTGATGTGTTTGTTACAGGGTATGTTGAGGACGAGTCTGGCTGTGGTGTTCTGTATGGTCTGAAGTTTGGGGGGAAGGGACTTGTTGATGCCGGCGTAGGGTGCATTTCCATAGTCCAGTCTGCAGGTTTTTGGCGGGGTCTGAGGGGGTAGGAGGGCTCCCAAGGGTGGTAGGCCACCAGGTGTCGTCCCATGCTGAGGGGGTGGTTCCGAGGACGAGGACTTCTGTTTTCTAGGCATTGAATTTTAGGCAGCTGTTGGTCATCTAGACTGTGATGTCTTGCATTCCTTTTTGAAAGTTCAGTTTTGCGGTTGTGGTGTCTCTGGTCAGGGAGAAGATGAGCTGGGTGAGTTGATAAGGCCGTGTTGTTGGACGATGGCTGCGAGTGGCGCCATGTAGATGTTGAAGACGGTCGGGCTCAGCGATGCCCTTTAGGGGACTCTGCAGGTGATCTCCGTGGGGGCAGAGTGGAAGGGTGATATTCTGATCCTTTGGCTTCGTCTGGTAAGGATCGATCAGATCCAGTCCAGGGCAGTCCTTTGTATGCTGGCTTCATGTAGTCTGGCTACTAGAGTGCGGTGAGAGACAGTGTCAAAAGCTGCGGACAGGTCGAGGAGGATGAAGGTTGCTGAGTGGCCTTGGTCAGGAGGGTGCGGATGTCATCTGCGGCGGCGAGAAGGGTGGTTTCGGTCCTGTGGTTGCTCCGGAATCTGGATTGGGATGGGTCGAGGACAGCGTTTTCTTTGATGAACCGTGTCAGTTCCCTGTTGAAAGCTTTCTCTGCTACTTTGAATGCATAGGGGAGGACCAAGATGGGCCGGTAGTTCTTGAGGTCGGTGCGGTCAGCGTGGGCTTCTTGAGCAGGGGCCTGACTTCTGCACACTTCCAGCTGTCTTTGAAGGTGCCTGTTGTGAAGGTGGTGTTGATGGTCTGTTGTATTTTAGGTGCAATGGTGTCAGCGGCTCTGTGGTTGATGTGTGGGGGACAGGGGTCAGTGGGGGCTCCCGAGTGGATGCTTTTCATGGTCGTGGTGGTGTCCTCGGTTGTGATTGGAGTCCAGTCGGTGATGGTGGGCTGGGTGTTGTCTCTGGGGGACTGGCGGCTGGCAGTAGCGTGTTGCATGTAGCCGACAAAGTTGTTGTAAAGTTTTTTGATCTTGAGGTGGAAGTAGCTCCCAAGTTTGTCGCAGAGGTCTTGGGATGGGGTGATGTCTGTAGCTTCGCTACGTTGGTTGGTGAATTCCTGGATCACGGTGATGAGTTCCTTGGAGTTGGTGGCGTTGGTGAGGATTTTGCTGTGGATGAAGTTCCTTTTGGTTGTTCTGATTTTGTTCTGGTAGTTAGTCATGGCGTTCTTGTAGGTGGAGTAGTTTTCGGTTGTCTTGGTGTTCCTCCAGGTCTTCTCCAGGCGTCTGCAGGTGCATCTTGCTTCTTGGAGATCTGTGGTGAACTAGGCGGCTTTCCTGGGGCATTGTTCGCCGGGGTTCTGTAGTGGGCGAGTTTGTCCTCATAGTTGGAGATCCAGGCGTGGAGTTCTTTGGATGCGGCATTTGCGTTGGGTGTCCAGGCGAGTTTTCTTGGGCGAGGGTGGAGCTCAGTTGCTCGTCAGTGACCTTGCTCCCGTTCCTTCGAGGTAGGTGGGGGGAGGGTTTGGTGCCTTGGGTGTGTAGACGGTGAAGTGAACGCAGTGGTGGTCGGTCCATGGAGGTTGCATTGTGTGGCTGAAGCAGACACTGTTGACCGCGGCAAAGATGGGATCAAGATTGTGTCCAGCTCTGTGTGTGGGCATAGTGATGAGTTGGTTGAGTCCGAGGTTGGCGAGGTTGTCGCGGAGGGTGTTGGAGTTGGGTTTGCTGGGGTTGTGTAGGTGGAAGTTGAGGTCTCTGATGAGTATGTAGGTTATTAATGCAATGGAGTGGGGTGCGATGAAGTCGGTGATGGTGGTGGCGAAGGGTGTCTGGGGGGACTGCAGATGAGGGTTCCTTGGAGTGCGGTGTTGGGGCTGGTCTGAATCTGGAAGTGCAGGTGTTCGGCGGCAGCGAAGGTTTCGCTGGAGTTGGTGAGTCGGAGGGTGTTCTTGTGGACAATGTTGATGTCAGGAGCGGACGCGGCATTGGTCCAGGTCTCCGTGAAGAAGACTATGTCGGACAAGAGAGAGTCGAGTTGGTTCCAAATTTCCATGGCGTGTTTGTGGACGGAGCGCACGTTGAGGAGGATGCACCTTAGCACGTCGTTGGCAGCGGTGTCTGTGGTTCCGGGAGTCGGGTGGAGGAAACTGTCTGGCAGCAGTGGTGGCAGAAGAACTGGCCGTGGGTCTAGGCTGGAGATGCCAGTTGGCAGTCTCTGAGTCTTTCGGGGTTGAGTGCGAGGAGGGCGGCATTGTTGTAGCGGTGGGAGGTCGTGGATCCAGAGTTCCTGGAGCTAGCCACTTTCAGGATGCTGACGGGCTCAGATGGGCTGGCTTCGGCGCGCCAATGGCGCGACCGCGCAATGGTCGCCATTAAGTAGGGGAGGGGGCGGAACCCGGGGTAGGGAGGAGAGAGTGGCGGCTGTGATGGGGTGGGAGGGGCCGCAGGGGGAGCAGCAGCGTGAACCGGGTGGAGGAAAAACAATCAAGAAACAAGCACAATAAATTATAGCACAGTAAAAGTTAAGAGTCTGGCTGAATGCGGAAAGCAGTTGAATCACCTTGAGACTGGCGGCCTGCAGGCGCGAACCCTGCACAGCGGAGGACTTGAGGCTGCAGCGGTAAGGCGGAGCTGCTGGGGAGAGTTCTGGCCTGGAACGAAGGTCTAGGTTTCATACCTATCACCCACATTCTCTCTCAAAGTTCTGGGGTGGAATGGGGTGGAATAGAGGAGAGAGTTTTTGCTGTCTCCTTAAAATGAGTTTTTGTCTCAAGCTTACCACTCGTGGCCATTATGTCCAGGTCAAGGAAAGTGATGCTTTTTTTGTTCATACTGTGAGTGAACATCAGGTTGGGATCACAACTAACCCTGGTCGTAGTTCACGAAGTAGCGCTACGCGTAGCTACGCAAAGTGCACTTCGCACTACGCGAGCTACACGTAGCACTTCGCGAACTGCATAGTACGCTGTTCGCAAGATGCCGTTTTCAATGATTGCACAGTGCGGACAAGCATCTGGCACTGTGCAATCATTGAAAACGGCATCTTGCACAGTGCGAGCTGTAGTTTTCTGCCGCTCAAGTAGATTTTTACTCGCGCGGCAGCTTTCTCAAAGCAGACTGGTAGTTTCTCATCGCGAGCGGTCGTGAGCATACGCGACCACTCGCAATGAGAAACCTGACCTCCCCGCGTTGAGAATCTCGTCGGGTGGTTTATTTTCCACGCTCGCGACCGGCAACTTGATGTTGCTGATCGCGAACGAGGAAAAAGTCTCGCCGGGATGTCATTTTGCTTGCTCGCGGTCGCCAACTTGACGTTGAGGACCGCAAGCAAGCAAAAAATGACCGCTGAACTACGCTATGCGTCTTTGCACTGTGCTACGTGCAATAGCGTAGTGCGAAGTAGCACAAACGTCGCAAACTACGCGAGCGTAGCATAGTGCTTTGCCCAGGGTTAATCACAACCATTGAGCCATGTGAGAAAAGTCTGTAGCGAGTCTTCTGGGCCTTTCCCAAATGAGAAAAATGTCATCAATGTACCTTTTAAAAATTATCATGTTTGAAGAGAATGGTGTATTGGGATTAAAAAGGTATGTTTTTTCAAAATTGAAGACATATAGCCCGGCCACACTAGGGGGCAAAGGTGTTGCCTATTGACGTACCGTATGTCTGTAAGAAAAGGTTTCATTCAAACTCAAAGAAGTTGTGTTTGAGCGCATGTTCTGCGCATTTCAACACAAAAGACTTCGGGGTGTTGTAGACCCAACTTATAGAGTTTAGTGATATTTCCAGTACTTTCAGTGTCTTATCTTGAGGTAGACTGATGTATAAACTCTGTATCCAAACTGACCAGAAATTATGTTGCAGGATTGAAGGAGAGGGTTTTAATTTGTCCCAGTAGGTCCTTAGTGTTCCTTCAGGTAGGTAGATGTTGTCTGCACGATTGGTTGGAGGAAAAAGTCACAAAACCGCGAGAGAGGTTCTAACAATGAACCTATGCCCGACACAATGGGGCGGCCAGGTGGTGGAATTCTGTTTTTGTGAATCTTTGGAATTGTGTAGAAGTATGGGATCTTGCCTGTGCTATCGGCTAGAAATTGGGCTTCTTGTTTGCTAAATTGGCCTAACTTTTCCGCATCTTCCACCATATTCCGGATTCTATTTTTCAAACTGCCACTTGGATCTTGATCCAGCGGTTTGTAATTTTTGGTATCACTCTGTAGACGTCGGCACTCTTCTTGGTAGGCATCTTTGTCTTGTAGTACTATGCCCCTGCCTTTGTCGGCTGGTTTTAAGATGATGTTTTCATTGGCTTTCAGGGTCTGTACGGCTTCAAATTCTTTTCCACTGGTGTTCTTGAATTTGTTCCTCATGAGTAGCTTCTATCTCGTTGAACACCGCTTGTTCAAATGCGGTTATTTCCACTGGTATGACATTCGGGGGAGGGATAAATGTAGATTTGAGCTTGAAGTTTGTGTCGCCCTGCTTATCATTAAGTGTCTCATTAGGCTGGTTTTGGAAGAATGCCTTGAGTTTTAATTTGCAAAAAAACTCTGCCATCTTGCAGTGTAATTTGAATTTGTCAAGTCGTGCTGTAGAAAATATCTTCTTCTGTCTGTGTGAGAACATAAGAGAAGTTGGTTATTAGGTTTGGCTGGAGATGGGCCCTGCTTGTTGTTCTTTGGTCTTGCATTGTTGTGTATGCTCCTGGGTTCTGATCTTCTTCCCAGTGGATCTGAGTCTATCTTCTTTGTCTGCCTTGTCCCCGTCGGACGGAAAACAAAAAAACTATTTAGGTCACCTGCTGTCGAAGGAGGGTCGGAGGCTAACACCTGTATGAGTTCATGCCATTGTTAAGATGCCTGTCCCTGAGACTCAGAGGGATGTGTGTGCTTTCATAGGCATCACCTTGCATTCTCAGAATTGGATACCCGTTTCTTCTTTATTAATACAGCCTCTGCTTTGCTTAACAGCTAAAGATGTGCATGAAACTTTGCCTCGGATGCATGAATGTCAGCATGCTTTTGAACAATAAAAGTTGCGCTTTGCTCTGCACCTGTGCTAGGTACGCCTGATTATAAGAAGCCTTTCGTGCTGTACATACACAAAATGGCTGGGTGTGTGCTTTCGGTCTTAACACAAGCCTTTGGAGGTAAGCAGAGGCCGTGTGCGTATTTTTCTACCACTCTTGACCCTTTCGCCAGAGCCCTCTGAGTTGTTTAAGATCTGCGTCTACGGTGACTGCTGCAGTCTCTATTCGACAATCGGCAGGGCTCGTCCTTAATCACGATCTCACAGTAATGGTACCGCATGCTGTGGATGTACTTTTGAACAAAACAAAGACACAGCACCTTGGCGTAAAGTCACCTTACCTCTTTTTACTACCTACTTCAGTTCAACTCAAACCAGTCTAAATGACAATATTGATCAAGGAGCAATTTCCCTAGAAAGAACAATAACTAATGCACTGGACAAAATTGCCCCTCTCACTAGAGTTACAGTCAAAACCCGAGCCGCTCCTTGGTTCACGGAACAATTAAAGTCAGCAAAACTCTCTTGTAGGACTGCGGAGCGGAAATGGAGAAAAACTAAAGACCCTATAGACCGGGAATCATATAAAGATGTTCACCACAAGTATATGGAAAACATAAGACAGACAAAAAAATGATTTCTCCTAAATCGTATTGAGAAGGCAGCAAACTCAAACAAAGAGCTTTATCAAATCTTAAAAGAATTCTCTATTCCACCTGTTCAGACGCAATCCTCTATCTCTCATGACTGGATAGATTCCCTCTCCAAATTTTTCGATAAGATCATAGCAATTCATAATTCCTTTCCCCCATGAAATATTATCAATGTTTCGGGGAATCTTTCCTTAACTGCCTCTGATCCCCCTCACATCATGGAAGAATTTAACCAGTGTAGTTTTGAAGAAGTGACCAAAGCTATCATAAAATTAAAATCAGGTTCTCCTACAGATCCTTTGCCACCAAGAATCCTTCCAATCATAGCTCCAGCTTTGCTAGACAGCCTCATCGACTTATTTAACAAGTCATTGTCAAAATCGGAAGTTCCTAAAATATGGAAAACTGCCAGAGTCAGGCCCAATTTAAAAAAATCTACCGCAACTCTAAACTTCTTTCTAATTATCGCCCAATATCGCTGCTCCCTCACTTCGGTAAGATGCTCGAGACACTGGTCAACAAACAGCTCGTTGACCACCTTGAGAGCCACGGACTGCTAGACCCCTCACAATCGGGTTTTAGGGCAGCCCATAGTACCGAAATTGCTCTGCTGGAAGTAACGGACAACATCAGACGGGCATTGGACGGGGGCAGTCATCTATCCTCGTCCTGCTAGATCTATCAGGAAGCGTTTGACACCATCTCCCACAACATTCTTGAACGTCGGCTTTGGGAGATTGGTGTCAGTGGCTCAAAACCTATCTTACCGATCGTAATACGATAGTACAGTTAGGAGATACCATCTTGTGTAGTAGATCAGTCAGGATGGGAGTACCACAGGGCTCTATTTTGGGCCCAACACTCTTTAACCTTTACGTGACCCCTCTGGCCAAAGTGATTAGATCCTATGGCTTTGATGTCGTGTCGTATGCTGACGACACTCAGATTCTGATCACTCTTGGTCCAGATCCAATGGAAACTAAGTTCCGTTTCAAGAACTGTATGTCTCACATTGATAATTGGATGTGCACCAACCATCTGCAGCTAAATGGAAGAAACACTGAGATAATGCTTTATGGCAGGGCTCATGAGCACTGGTCACATGACTGGTGGCCCTCAAGCCTTGGCCCCTGTCCTACTCCAACACCAACGGTGCGTAATCTTGGTTTTCAAATGGACAATAAATTGTCAATGAAAGACCACATTAATAAGACAGTCAGCTCCTGTTTTGGCATCATGCGTAATTTGCGCAAAGTTTTTAAATGGATTCCGATGGAGGTGAGAAAACCCCTAGTCCAGGGACTCGTTATTAGCCATATGGACTATGGGAATGCCTTGCTGGCAGACACTAATGAAAACCTTCTTTCAAGGAAGCAGGTTCTGCAGAACACCGCAGCGAGGTTGGTACTCAATCTCCCACCAAGATCTCCATCGGTACCCAATCTGAAACTCCTACACTGTCTGCCTGTAAGGAAACAAATACCTTTTAAAGATTCTTTGCTTAACGCATAAGAAAATGTACGTAAAAGGTCCGGGCTTTTGGGACAAAAAGTTAAGCTGGTATCTACCTGGCAGAACTTTGAGATCCAGTAACTCAGCACTCCTCGCATCTCCTAGAATTCGCACCACCACAAATGAAGGCAGATCTTTCTCCTTCCTTGCCCCTACGTTCTGGGACAAACTGCCTCTTCATCTACGCACTATAATTGATCACAACTGTTTTTGTAGGAAGTTGAAGACATGGCTGTTTGACATCTAACTGCACCAAATCTATTTCATCTCAGAGTTATCCACCAGCACCATGAGACTTTTGTAGTGATATGTGCGCTTAATAAATATCCCATGATTTCATTTGATTTGATGATTACCAGTGCTCGTCTGACTGGTTAGGAATTAACATTATTCGCACCTCATATTACTATCATAAGATGTGCCACATTGAATCCAGCCACATTACTACCCCTCCCTTTGGAAGAAGAGGACAAAGATGTCCATGATTGTTTATTTCATACTGAGGAGGAGACGAAGGGATGGGTGGACCTGACTGATGTTCCCTTATCTGACCCTCAAGGAAAATATATATTGATGGCTCTTGTTTCAAATTGTCAGATGGCACCACTACAGCGGCGTATACTATTACTACACTGTGCACTGTAGTTAAGACATCACGTGTTCCTCACCAATCAGCGCAAGCTGTGGAGCTAATAGCTCTTTTGCGAGTATGTAAATTAAGTGAAGGGCTGACTGTCAATATCTATACTGACAGCCAGTATGCCTTCGGAGTGGCCCATATTTTTGGACGCCTCAGGGCAGAGAGAGGATTCTTGACTTCACATGAGTCCAAGATACAACACGGTCCGTTGATAGAGAGGCTTTTGACAGCTTTGACTCTTCCCAAACAACTGGCAATAGTGAAATGTAGTGTTCATAAAGCAATTACTGATGATGCGGGCGGGGAAATGCCTTTGCAGATCAGGTAGCGAAAGAGACAGCAAGGTCGAGAACAACGAAAATGTTTGTGGCAGGACCTGCTAGATGGGTACCAGATGTTGCTAGGTTTCAGAATTCGTTGGAGAGTGTTAGGGAAATACAGACTGAGGCAACAGTTGAGGAGTTGGCAGTGTGGCAGGAGAGTACAGGGTGTCTCGATGACGAAGGATGCTGGATTGATAAGTCCGACAGAGATGGATGCATATGTACTTCCAGTAGATACCATTGCGCATGGTCCGGCTCATAATAGCGCTAAAGGCAAAAAATGACAATATTTCAAAATGTGCTACTAATTTAGTGAAACAATGCATGATTTGTTTGAAACTCAATCCTGGGAAGGGTACCCCTACACCTTCTGGCCATTTTTCACCCCCTTATTTCCCTTTTGAGGTACTCCAGATGGATTACATAGAGCTACAGCGAGTTAATAATTTGAAATATGTGTTATTGGTGGTTTGTGCATTTAGCAAGTGGATTGAGGCTTACCCAACGAAAGAAAACACAGCCATGGTGACGGTGAAGGCTCTTCTTAAGGAGTTTTTCCCGCGTTACGGGTTGCCCCGTTTGATTTGGAGTGACAATGGAAGTCACTTTAATGCAAAAGTGATCCAATTGGTGTGCGATGATCTGCACATCAAGCTAAAATTTCACTCAGCCAATCACCCCCAGTCGGCAGGTTTAGTTGAGAAGTACAATGGTAGTCTCAAGCTAAAATTGGCTAAGATTAAGGAAAGTACTGGGTTGCAATGGCCAGATGCTTTACCCCTTGCTCTATTGTCCACCAGAATCACAGCCCATTCTAGAATTGGATTATCGCCTTACGAGGTGGTCTTTGGCCGTCCCGCAAATGTGTAGGGCCGTCCTGAGACCGAAAACGAAATTGATTGTCCTATTAGTCGATATTTCTATAATCTCACTAAATGTTTGCGTTCAATTCATCAACAGATACATGAAGCTTTGCCTCCAGCACCGGAGGGGCACGGGCATACCATACAGCCTGGAGACTACATCCTTGTGAAAATTATCCAGAGATGATACAGCTTGGAACCCAGGTGGAAAGAACCATATCTGGTCCTTATTACGACAAGGATGACAGTGAGAGTGGACAGCCGGAAGCATTGGACCCATACCTCTCACTGCCGGTGAGTGCCGCTCCCCCTTCCCTATGATCGATGGGTTTAAGAGGTGATAGGGGATCACGAAATGGAGTAGGTTCCACGTTTTGTTCCCTTTTCCGATGCCCAGCTCACTTGGGCGCAGACGGAGGAAAAGAGCGAGGCAGCCTTGACAGCAGCAGTTCCCCCAGAAATTAGGGCTGCCCAGGCTTCTGCTATATCTGATCCGCAGGAGCCTAAGTCTCGGTCTCCAACACCCCCTGAATTTCAGATTCTTCTCCGTGATGAGACAGTACCTGGAGAAGAAAGGCATAATTTGCGTCCTCGACGGAAGGATAGTGTACCAAAAGAGAATTGAGTGTAGCATTGATTGACTTTGTGGATAAGATTAGTGAAAATGACCCTTGTTTCTGTTTTTCCCCATAAGACTAGGGATCAGAAGATTTTTGCACTGTCTGTGATGCAGGACGGGATAAGTTGATGGTATTTTCCAAGAAGGGAGAGCTTCCTAGCCTGAGAACAGTGAACATTTGCTGATGGGCTGCAACAGTGTGGCTCCACCGTGAAGTGCTCGATATCACCACTGAGGATTGAACAATAGAAGCTTGCCAGGGAGGCTTGTAACGGGCCCTGATCTTTTCAACATTTTTATATTTTTTCCATTTTTGTGTTCTTTCCATCGTTGTTTCCATTACAAGACATCTCTGTCTCTGCTGATTTCATTTGTAGATTCATGTTAATCATGTATCTTTTGGGTTGTCCCCGTGTAGAAGATGAAGAGTTGTTTATTTCCCCGCGACCGGGGCAGATCAGTTTTGAATGGTTGCTCAGGAAGAAAATGTTTTGAACTATAGTCATATTGTTGTTTTTCCTGGTGGGAAGGGGGCTGTTCTGGGCATTGGAGTGTTCTGGAGTTCCCTCATCATGGGCCTTATGTAGGTAAATTACATTTACCGATTCTTAAATACCGAATTTTACCGAGTCGGTATTTATGAATCGGTAAATGTAATGTAGGTAAAAAAATACCGATTCGGTAAGTGTCGGTATTTTAGAATCGGTATTTACCGATTCGGTAATGGTAACCTGTATCTCATAGATTCCTATGGGCCAGGAGGCCCATAGGAATCAATGGGAAGCCAGTTACCATTACTGAATCGGTAAATACCGAATCGGTAATGGGGGGAGCTCAATCAAGGGTGGCAGGGTGTCACATTGACACCCTGTTGCACCCCTGATTCCTGCATGTGTGCACATGTGGCACACATACATGCCCTGAGGGCATGTGTGTCTGCCACATTGCACACATCTAAGGGCCAAAAAATGCATTTACTGAGTCATTCGTCATTTACCACCAACTTTCAGTTGGTGGTAAATAACGAATCCCCTCACCCACCACACACTCCCCCTACATCTCATTTCTGTATTCAGTATTTACCGAATCGGTAAAATTACCGATTCGGTAATTTTACCGATTCGGTAAATTACCGAATACAGAAATTATCCCCCTACATATCAAAAGCCTAAATACCGGTCGGTAACGGTATAATTACCGAAAATCGGCCGTTACCGACCGGTATTGGGCTACCTACATATGGCCCCATGTGTTTTATATCAGACAGTTTCCTCAGACCGAAAATTCTTTGGAAATAATACAGCTTGTTATCCCACTGATTCTGTTACAAGTTTATGGACCGCTTATCCATTATCATTGGTAAATTATACACATGTTTGTCCTCCCCATTTCGTAGAGGCGAAAGGTGAATCTGGCCTGGGATATCCTGGACCATGCTTATACTATAGAAAGCCAACGGGTCAGGGTACCCAGGATGCATGCCCGAAATGTATTGTGGTGATCCGTACCTTGGTAAAAGAAATATCACCCTGATGGGTTGGCACGATCATGATCTGACCGTCCCTCAAAATGCAGGTATTTATCCTGCGTGTTGCCCTGTAATAAATAGTACTGATGCTTCTTTTTATCTCAATTGCTCTAGAGAAGTAGCGTACAAAAATGTAATGGGTTTAGGAAGAAAATACGATCCCAGTATGAAGGGAAGGAATAATAGATATGCTCCGTTAGATTATCAGGGTGCACTTTATGCACGTTCAGGTCTTTTTTTTTTATCAAACTGTACGTATTCTAATATGTACAACGGTACTGAGGATGTAGCGTTGGGAATGGTTCTAAATCTTGGGGAACCTTGCAGGTATAGCATACCAAATCTAAGATGGGTAAAAAGAACATTGACCAAGGAATTTTGTGAGGACGTTACCGGTTTGGAAATCAATAATTATGGTAATGGTATCACTTTTGGATATATCGTTTCCTCTACCTATTATTACATTCAGTGGCACTGCCATGGCCAGGGGCGAACGAGCTTGAGAGTATTTTGGGTGTAAGTTGCAAATTTTATCTAATTCTACAGTGGCAGCCTTACGGGACATCACCACTCAGTTATAAAGTATGTGTATATACTCTGAACAAACAAGATATGCAGTTGACTTTATTTTAGCTAAGAATGGTGGTGCATGTGCAATAATATGAGGGCAGTGTGTGGTCGGAATCACAAATATGAAAAGGGATATCACTCAGCATATTCTATATCCTGGAAAATGTTTGAGGAATGGAAAGCGGTAACATAAGTTGGTCTATATTTGGAGGTTGGGGTTGGATTGTCGAAAAAGTGATATATTTGATTGTACTCTTAATTTGTTGTTGTGTTCTGATTTAGTGACTCCCTCGATGCTGTTCGTACTGTACTACTTTCCTCTCTCCAAAAAGGGTTTCCATTCATGACACCAATGCAACCATTGTGCTTCAAAAGGAGCTTGATACTATTATTCAAATTGATGAAAATGTTTTTAATTCAACTACTTCCCTTTCAGGTTCTGCTCATGATATTTCTTGTACTGCTAAGATATAATGACCTTTTTTTCCTTTCATGTACTCGCTATGCATATATTATATATATATATAATAATAGCTATTAAAACTTTTTTCAGCATACTTGGGTGTCCGAGTGCTTTCTGAGTAGCAGCGGAGAACTATTGGAAGAAAATTTGGGGCTTCCGGGAGCCCAAACTCGGACCGCCAGTGAGTCAGTCGGGCATATTCCTATAACCGGAATTGGTGGAGCGAATATATATATATATGTCCATTTGTGACTTGTTGTTACTGGAACTTCATGTTCCTCTTGTCCTTAGAATTGTAAAGACCCTTTCCTTATAGCATGAATAAAGGCATTTATTAGCTAAAGAATGCTAAATGGGGGGTCTGATAGATTTAAAATGTTTTACTCTTATATTAGCCGTATTTTACTTGACATTATGTTAGCATTCATGTAGATATCTTGAAATAGGTTCTTGCTATATTCATACATTATTAGTAAGTGTAGATGTTATGCAAGTTAGGTTGACATCCGTGCCATCATTTTAGTTCTCGAAGACGCCATTTTGTGAAACTGTTACTTGTTTATTTACGAGAAATGGCCCTTGCTAAGTTTCGTTTCTCCAGTGTTGAAACTTGCTCATTGACGCATGCCTTTTCTGTTACATAGAGGCCTTCTCCCACCTGTCTAGAGGGGAGGATAGGCCAGACGACCTTGGATAGTGGATAACTTGTGCCTGGCTAAGGAATCAAAACGTATGTTCTGTACCCCCATTGTATCACGACATCTACCAGTGTTTTACCTTTTTGGGCGGGTCATAATGTAACTTTATGCTTGTCATTCACCTCATCAGCCATCATAGGAGGCTGGTCAGATTGGACTCCACTGCAGTGTACTCTGTGAATAAACTAGTTTGCTAGTATTCTCTACTGCGTCATCGACTCTACATTATTGGAAGGCTAGAGGAGGTCGAAAGTGACCTGGTGGCCCTAGTTGGGTCACTTCCTTCAACCAGGTCAACACCGTATAGGGATGTGAACTAAAGGAAGTATTTCACTTATAACTTCTTAACAAAAATTTTAAAATAAGCTACCTAACAATGTAGGACTATGAATGTAGATAAAACATGTCTTGCTGACCAGGACCTGCTGTGGATGATGGGGCACTGATGTATGATGCGGCTCAGGAGGAGGATGCGACAGTTGAGTTGGGATGGAAAGTTGGGCACTGGAAGAGTTATTGACATAAAGCAATGAAACCATCATATTGAAATTATGGCTTTATATATATGTACAAATGTTAAGAACCAATAAAATTCTGTTTAACAAATAGATCTACTCTGAACATCACATGCCTCTACGGCTGCCAGAGTAGATTGAGAGATCACACAGCTGTACTATACCTAGACTCCACAAAAGTCTCCACCCTTCTGAAGTGCACATACCAGAATCTAGTATTGGAAAGAGTATGCGTAGGCCCCTGCTTCGACGGAGGATAAAGCTTCCCAATATTCAACCAATGGCCAGGGTAAAAGTAAATGGGAGTATATTATGCCTTCTTCGGGTTGTAGAGGGGTACGAGGCAGGTATGGCCGCTATCCTCAATGCTATTTGTGCTGTTTCTGCAATCCCTGGTCTTCTGGATCCATGAAGACCAGCAGGCTTGAGGACTTGGAGGAGAGGAAGACTGGGAGGGCAGAATCTGTGTATACGCTGATGATACACTCTTGTATGTGTAACGCACTGACACAATTTTCAGGCTACTACAAATTTTCCAGATTTTCGGCACATACTCGGGATATAGCATCAACTTGGAAAAATCCCTATTTCATCCATCAGCAGGTTGGCTTGGGAGGTGAGGTACGGAGAAATCATATCAATAGTTCTGGAGGGACCTAAATGTTTAGTGGAATATGTAACAGATAACATGGAAGATTTCCTATCAAAACATCTGTACCCCTGTGGGCAAGATGGCGCCCGAATAGTTCATCGCGCTGCTCGTCGCCCGCACTGTGCCTCTCAGGGAATCGGCCATTGGCTATGCGTCCTGGAGCCTGGCCTCTGCTAAGAAAGCTGCTGCTCCTCGCGCTGGGCAGACGCCGGCATTTCTACTGCGGATCCAAGAAAGGGAGCGACAGCCTGATTTCGCTAGAATGTTTGCTGGCGGCTGCAGCCGCACTTTTTCTACATTTCCTTTCACAAACAAGAAACAGCATTCTAACGAAGGAGAGAAACCCAGAGTCATCTCGGTCTATTTTGGCAACTTTCTACTAAGACAAAATCTTTGAAGGGGTGTCTTTTTTTGCTAAACCAGATTTCACTCATGCTACAGTTGAACGCAGATGGCGTCTTCACCAGCTGTTTGTCCCTTTTCAACAAATGGGAGCCGAAGTTAATTTAATGAATCCGGCTAAGCTTACAATTAATTTAAATGGCTCTTCTCGCAGCTTTACGTCGGAAATTAAGGCTCAGGAATATCTTAATGAAATTAAGTCAAAACCTGGGCAAATTCAGCACTCTTCGCATATTTTTGATTCAGATGCTGTGGGTTGACGTGGTTTCCTCACCTGGTATATTTATAAAAAAAAAAAGAAAAAAAAGAAGTGGGACCAGAGTGCGGGGGTGGTGGCAAAAGCAAGAAAAACCCAAACCAATTTGAGACTAGTCGTGCTCGGCCTAATGTCCGATATACTTCTTTGGCTAACACAGTGGGGTTGGGTGGCGGCATCCTATTTTGGTGTCCATCATTCAGGCAAGTCCTGATTGCTCAGTTTCTGGAGGTGGTGAGGGGGAGTTTGGGAGGGATTTAGGGGGTGGGAGGTAATGGGGTTAGACGGAGGGGTCCACACTATGAATCACGCTTGTGTATGTCGAAATGTGGTTTTACTGCTGCAGCTATGTAGTTTCTTTTTGTTTTCTTTGATTTATTTCTCCTGGTGAGAGGAAAGGCATTTTTATCTGCAAAATCAAAATGGAAACTCAGATAATCCAGAATGTCAAACTTAGTGTATTTTAGAATTGTCGGTCTTAATGTATGTGGGCTAAATGATTCACAGAAAAGTCAGAAGGCTTAACAGGGATTGCGATTGTTAGTGGCGAATTTCGTCTGCCTTAAAAAAAACATACTTTGCAGGGGCACAGGTGTATCTCTAAAACTTGCTGGGATATAGTTTGAAAGGAGTGACTTCACAGAGTACACGTATTAGAGGGGTAGCCATTCTAGTCCGAAACAGCAGCTTATTCCAAACTATCCAAACTAAGGCAGACCGTCATGGGAAATGGGTCCTAACTGAGTGTAGGCCTTTATCTAAGCCCTCTTTTACTTTATGCTCAATATACGGTAGCACTGCAGACAACCCTGTGGTAATTGTCTTATTGTGGAACTGGCACACTGGCCTCTCACCATTATAATTTGTGGGGACCTGAACATTAATCTAGCCTGTGACAGGGCCATGGATGGCCAACAGTCTTATACAGGTGGAAAACCCACAGTTTTACAGGCACTTAGGAATCTATTTCATGTTCATTGATATATGGTCTCATCAGAGACCACTCAATTTTGGATACACCTATTATTCTACACCACATCAGTCACAGGCCCGATTAGATTATTTTTTTAAGTATCTGCCTCACTGAGTCAGGATGTCAATATTGAGCTTGTCCCCCCGATTTATGTCAGATCATAATCCTTTAATTTTAGTGGTCAAGGGGATACACCTTAGCAAAGAAATTTCTGCCTGGAACTTTGGAGAGAGCTTTGTTATTTAATAAGGGATATTGTGACTACATGAAAGGGTGGACCCGGAAGTTTTTGCAAAGAAATAATGGCTTCTCTCAAATAGGAGTGGTCTGGGACGCCTTAAAGGCACTTATACGGGGGGAAACACTCCAGTTTTCATCAAGGAAGAATAAAGAGGACAAACACTTGCTTCAAGAGCTCCAAAAGAAGTTAGCAAGCTCTGCAGAAAAACTGATTGGGGCAGTACAACAAAGGAAGGAAATAGACTTGGCACAATTAGAGGTTGCGACGGCCAGGACAGCAATTGGTGAAATCTTAGCTGAGAAAGCAGCTTCCAAGTAGGCCGCCTCTAGGGAAAAGGTACACGAATTTAGTGAGTGAATTGGCCATCAGTTAGCTCTGAGAACCAGACAACAAATCACTAATAATGGGATACGTTCAATCAGAGACCCAGTGGCTGGGGTAGTATATGAGCAGTATCTGAGTATCAGAACAGTTTTCCTTCAGTTCTACCAAGCTCTATATACCAAGAAAGGGGGAGGTGAAGTATCGACTAGACAAAGCGCCATCGATAACTGAGATCCAATTTTGATATACAGACTGATCCCGGGGAATCGTGAATTTTAAGAAGGCTGCCCCTCTTGGGGGGAGATTGCTACTGCATTAACTAGTCTACCTGATGGGAAGGTGGCAGGCTCTGACCTTATTCCGGTCGAATTTTATGAAGGCTTCATTGATCAAATCAAAGAGACATTTAAAACCATGTCTGAAGAAATTTGTAATAGCTCGTCCCCTACTCCGTCATGGTCGTTAGCAAAAATAATCATTTTCCCCAAAAAAGACAAACCTCTCCAGGAAATGGGCTCTTATCGCCCAATAACCTTAATTAACAGAGACTCCAAATCATATTCTAAAATATCAGCCGCCTGCCTATCGGTAGTAATTCATAGACTAGTATATCTAGATGGCAGCATGGATTTATTGCTAAAAAAAGCACTACTTTTCATATAAGGAGATCTATCACATTTTTCGATGCAACTCAGGTTACAGGTGACCCGATGGCGCTAAATTTGCTGGATGACGAAAAGGCCTTTGATCGGGTCTCTTGGCTTTTTCTGTGGACCATCCTGCAGAGAATGGGGCTAGGTCCCGGTTTTATTCAGGCTGTTAAGGCAATATAAATAAACCCCGTGGCCAGCATCTTGATAAACGGGGCACAGACAGAGCAATTGCAATAACACGGGGGACCCGCCAAGGCTGTCTTGCTCCCCTCTGCTTTTCCCAATGTATATTGACCCATTTATCAAAAACTATAAATAAACTCTAGGATCCCTGCAATACATAGGCACAGATTTGACACTAAAATGATGGCTTATGCCGATGATTTAGCGCTGGTTACCCCTGATCCTGCAAGGGCAATCAAACAATTGAACCGGAGGCTGAAAGCTTCAGAGAGGTCTCGGGCTATGCTTTAAACAAAGAAAAACTCTGATTATTGTGAACGTGAAAATTGATTGGGCTGACCATAGGGTGGTTAGCAATGTGAGATATTTGTGGGTGAATATTTTGTCCAACAACGATATGATTGTGGAAGAAAATGTAGCCCCTTTAGCCTCAAAGATGATGAGGTCATTGCATTGGCAAAACAATCAACATCTCTCTCAGGTGCAATGTTCTAAAAGATGCTATTCCTCTTGAATTTACAAACTCAAAGTTAAAGAAAATTTATCATCTTTTTAAGCAGTTTTATGTGCCTACTTCAGCCTAGAAGTTCTTTAAAGTACTTATCACTCCCCAGGGAGAGAGGTGGATGGTCGCTACCAAATCTAAAGCTAAACTGTTGGGCCACTATTATGCAGCTTTGTCCTGTACTGCTGCAGGATCACTCCCAAGTTCTAACAACGGAACTTCTTTCTCCGTTTGAGCTCTTGATCGGTCCAGAAGCTTGCGGCTGCTTGTGGCGGCAATCAGAATTGGGATATTTCAAGAGAGTAAGGTTGAAGACCCTCATTGGGACCTATAAAGTCTTTACTGCAGTCTGTAACCTACTAGGGATTGGCAGATTGAATTATTAAACTCCCACAAGAAACAAGAAGAACCTGCCAGATATATTTGGGGGACACTATTTTGCAACCTGGTTTAAAGCTGAGATTAATAAATTGTGAGCTCTCTATTCCTTTGACGGGGTCATGGCTATTAGCCTTAGCCATAAGGAGTTTTTTTAATATTTATTCATTAGGATTTTTTTATAACGCAAGGGAGGTGGGTCTTTGGGGTTTGTCAAGTGCGAATTTATGGAGAAATTAGCCGAGAATAACGTGCCACGAATAGGGACTATCTATGGTATCCTCAATAGCCTGATGCCGAATGACCTGAGTAAGATCTCCGGGAAATGGCAGATGAAATTAGGCATCATGGATAATGCTTTCCAACAAGCCCTCCTCTTCGCACAAAGTGATTTACTCTCTGCTAATCATCAAGTCCAGATTTATAAAACTTGCTTTTTTTCATATTATACCCCAAGTAAGATTGTGAAATAGGGGATGGTAAAGGTACCAAGTGTCCTCGTTGTCTTGAACATGGAGCTGATTCTGTACATATGTTCGCAACTTGTGGGAAGCTTGGACATTTGATGGAAGATATTTCAAGCTTTTTTAAGAGAGTTTTTTTCCCGGAATGTTTCTCTAACCCCTCCTATGATTTTATTGGGAGTACAAGATATCATAGAAAGAAACAAGGGAGGGGCTCTGATTTTTATTGCTACGGCTATACTCAGGCTGTGCATTGCCTCGGTATGGCTGGATCACAATACTCCTTCCGTCCAGCAGTGGTTAGCCCGATTACTCTCAATCCACAATTTGGAGGAAGCAATATATGCCAAGAAGGGAATTTGCGCAAAATAAAAGGGATTGGCTATCTGGGATCCGCTGACCAAGTTGGCTCACCACCCAACTTTGCAGTATGGGGGGAGTTGAATCCAAGTAGCCAAACTGTGAGTTTGGGCAAAATAGTTATCTGTACTGTATATTTTGTAAAATGTATATTCTGTATTTTGTACACTAATGTTATTCACTTGTGGGAGACCCCAAGACGTTTTTCTCCTTTTTATTCCATAATGAAATTGGAGGGTTTTAGGATGCGGAATTCTCAAGCTTAATTGGTCTTGCCTATGGCCCTGCTGCTGCATCTTGCACTTCGCACTGGACACTTTTTTATAAATTTTGTGTATCTCAGACTATCTGGGAATATTATCTGTGTGTATAAATATATTTTGATCTATGCAATACACCTTGAGGATAAATATGTACACCCGGAAGATTATTACTAGGTTAAACCGTGTTGTATATGCAGTTTCCACTTGGCACTTAGCACTTTATGTCATCTACGCACTTTTTTCGGTAACTATTTTAGCTTATATAATGAATTCAGAGGTAAATATAATATGGATTAATTAACTCAAAAGGATTGTGTCTGGATTGTATTATATAGATTTGTGTGGGGCCGTGGGGGTTGGCTTGGGTGGGTGGGGGTGGGCAGAGATGGCACTCTGTCTTATAATTGTATTTTGGTTGTATATGCATTAAAAAATTGTAATACATTTTTTTTTAAAACAACAACAAAAATTTGTACCCCATTTTAGACAGCCTCAGGAACGAGGTTAGGAACTGGAGGGCCCTGCACCGGCTACACTAGGCTGTGGCTCAATGTTCAAAATTATCTCACTGTCCAAACTCGCTTACCTGCACCAAAACTTGCCATTTGGTAACAAAACCAACATAGGATCTAAAAACAAACTTAGCTTCCGGTCTCTCAGACATGACTAAAACAATTCAGGCACTGAGTGGCAACGTGTAGCACCGCGTGGCAACCAACGAAGATGTCATTGTCACCATGAGAGAAGAGGCTAAGAACAAACTGGATTCTCAATGTAAGATTGCTGAAGAAATGATGTCACTCAGGGATAAGTGTACAGATTTGGAAGACTGATCATGACAAGATTATGTGCGGATCCGGAAAGCTCCGGAACGAGATGAAAGTAATGACATAATTCTGTATTGTAAGTCTCTTTTCTAATTTGGAATTAAGGATGGCCCAACGCATGAGATCCCCATAATCTGGGCACATAGAGTGTAGCATCCACGGACGCACCAGGCGCCCGCCCGTATGACTTTATAGTGAAGCTAGGGTCTTCCCAGCTAAAGTACATAATTATGCAAGAAGCAGAAAAATTAGATGAGCTAATTGTCCAAGATCTCGTCCAGGATCTTCCACACGTGACCTTGAACAGACAATGCATGCTATCCTCAGTGACTGCTGAGCTGTGTAGAGGGACTCTGAGTCTGATATGTTCCATGCTGTAGAGGAGGCCTAGGAAGTCCTAGGTTCTTTCACAAGTGACTTTTAGCAAAGGACGCATGCTATCCTCAGTGACTGTTGAGCTGCGTAGAATGCAAATATTGTATGTGTGAATGTTTCTGTTTACATTACAAGTTCTTTCAGGCAGCAAAAGCTGGGTGCCCAGATGTTGAACAGTGGGGACAGAGACCTATCATATGGTATAGTTCTATCCAGCCCTAACAGAATACTGGGTAGAAATTGTCCTACTCTTGTGGCTGTTACGTTGATGGGGCTTCCTTTTTCACTGAGTCTTTGCTTGCTAAGCTGGATCCCCTAACATAGCTAAGACTAAGGTTACATGTAGTTTTCTAGACCTGGCTCTAATACTGGCAAAGCAGGAAATTACCCGGAATTAGAAAGCAGCAGGGGGGCCCAGAGCACAGGCCTGGCATGGTCAGCTTGAGAGATGGGCAATATATAAAAGTGGAGTGCTGTTCTGAGCAGCCAAATGAGGCCATAGCTCCCCTAAAGGGGCACAAATGTTGTAGGCTTTGGTGGACTGTATGAGGGAACCGGACACTTCATCTGCATTGGCATCACCGGGGCAACACCGAATAGGGATGGAAACTAAAGAAAGGATATCGCTTATAAGTTCTTAACACAAACTGTTAAAATAAGCTGCTTAACTATGTGGGACTATGAATGTAGGTAAGACATGTCTTGCTGGCCAGGATCTTCTGTGGTTGATTCTGCACTGATGTATGATGCGGCTCGGGAGGAGGGTGGGAAAATTGAGGGATGGAAATTTGGGCACCGGGAGAGTTATTGATATAAAATAATAAAACCAACATATTGAAAGTATGGATTTATATAAATGTACAAATGTTAAGAAGCAATAAAAGTCTCTTTAACTAAAAAATCTACTCTGAACATCACATGCCTCTATGGCTGCCGGAGTAGATAGAGAGATCACACAGCTGTACTATCTCTTGACTCCAAAAAAGCCTCCACCACTCTGAAGTGCACATACCTGAATCTAGTGTTGGGAGGAGTATGCATAGGCCTCTACTTCCGACGGATGATAAAGCTCTCCTATATTCAACCAATGGCGAGGGTAAAAGTAAATGCAAATATATTGTGCCTCCTTCTTGTTGTAGAGTGGTACAAGGCAGGGATGGTCGCTATCCTCAATGCTAGTTGTGCTTTCGCTGGAACCCCTGGCCTTTTGGATCCATTAAGACCAGCAGGTTTGAGGACTGGGAGGGTAGGAAGACTGGGAGAGCAGAAACTCTGTGTACGGTGATGATACTCTTGTATGGGTATAGCACTAGTGACACCATTTCCAGGCTACTACAAATGTTCCAGATTTTTGGCACATACTCGGGATATAGCATCTACTTGGAAAAATCCCTATTTCATCCATCAACAGGTTGGCTTGGGAGGTGAGGCACAGAGAAATCATATAAATAGTTCTGGAGGGATCTAAATATTTAGGGGAATATGTAACAGATAACAAGGAAGACTTCCTATCAAAACACCTATACCCTATTTTAGACAGCCTCTGGAACGAGGTTAGGAACTGGAGGGCCCTGCACCGGTTATACAAGGCTGGGCACAATGTTCAAAATTATCACCCTGTCCAAACTCTTTTACAAGTTCCAAAACCTTTTTTTAAAACTTCTTTTTGATTAGGCTTTCAAACCATAACATCAACAAAAATCATGGCAGATATTCTTCGGGTAGCATCACCAATATATATATGTATACAAATCTCACAGTTATGCAGCAACGCATTACATTGTACATGGCATCTGTCATACCACAAAGGCAACTGTTGTTCAATTCAGAGAGTTCTCCATTGCATGTGATCGCCACAAGTTCCAAAACCTTCCCATTTGGTGACAACACCAACGTAGGCACTAGAAGTAAACTTAGCTTCCGGTCTCTGACATGACTAAGAAAATGTAGGCACTGAGTGGCAACTCATGGCACCGTGTGGAAACCAACGAAGATGGCATTGTCACCATGAGAAAAGAGATTAAGAACATACTGGATTTTCAAAATAAGATCGCTGAAGCAATGATGACGCAATGGGACAAATGTATAGATTTGGAAGACCGATCATAGCAAGATAATGTGCGGATCCGGAAAGTTTTGTAACAAGAGGAAAGTAATGACATTATTCTGTAATGTAAGTCCCTTTCATAATTTGTAATTAAGGATAGCCCAATGAATGTGATTCCCATAATCTAGGCACAAAGAGTGGGGCATCCACGGATGAGCCAGCCACCCGCCCATGTGACTTAGTCAAGCTAGGGTCCTCCCAGCTAAAGAACATTTATGCAAGAAGCCTGAAAATGAGATTAGCTAATATTCCAAGATCTCATCCAGGATCTTCCACACATGACCTTGAACAGACAATGCATGCTATCCTCAGTGACTGCTGAGCTGTGTAGACGGCAAATATGCTATAGGTGACTTTGTCCCTTTATATTGTGGTTTCAGCTAGACTACTCTAAGTCTGATATGTTCCACGCTGTAGAGGAGGCATAGAAATTTTGAGTCTGTGAAGAAGCAGCTCAAGTCCCTTTGAAAAGACCGATGACAGCCTCCCAAGTGAGCAAAGAGATGGCCGTCAATCCACAATGAGGGAGGAAGTGAAGCAACGCTGGAAATTGAGAGACAAGTGGGAGAAAGTTGGTGCTACCCTCTGGATTCCTCAAAAACTTTACAAAGACAGTGGCTTTGATAGGGGCCACAGGTTTGCTATGGGTACATGGAGAGCACCTTTGCCTCTCACTGGACATTGAGTAATACTCCCTCCGACCTCTGGACCAAGAAAGGCTCACCGGACGTACGTTATATGTCAGGAACTAACTTGAGAGGTGCAAGGCCAAAGTCCTGAACCCTACATGGGCCTATAGGAGTGACAGTCCGAGTGCGGTGGACCAAACTGTTGAACTGATGCACCCGTCCAACCCAGTGTATTTTCATATGAATATGAGAGATGAGGGTTCCGCTCTAGCTGTAGGCCGCGGGGGGTACCATGGGGATGGAGATGGTAGGGTACATGGGAGGGGACGGAGATGGCAGGGTCGCTGGGAGAGTGATGTGCTGGTTCCTCTTCCCATCGAGTTGGGAGTTTTTAAGGAAGGTTGGGGAGGGCAATTGGAGAGTTGGGGTTGTGGGAGAGGGAAGGGGCTCTAGGTGAAGGAGTAGGAGTATGTTTTGAAATAAAGCATTATATTAATGGTAACATCCAGTGCGACTCATTGGCCCTTCCAGTTAGATTTGAATATCACAACAGGTACATGATATCACAACCCTTCTATTATTTCATGGTTAAAGTAGTCACATGGAACTTAGAAGGATTAAATTCCCCTATTAAGTGACACAAGATTTGGAGGGTATACCAGAGGTTTTTCCGGAGGTGGTGTATCTTTAAGAGACCTATTTGAGAAACCTCTGACACTAACCTTATGGAACACTGCTTATACTCACACAGTACTATCTGGCTACGGCTAGTAAGAAGGGGGAGTAATCACTGGAAGAGATAAACATTTTCAATACAAAGTACTATGGGCCCAGCAGAAGGTCGCTATATTTATTTGGGGGTAGACATTAGGGACTCACACTAGTTCTAGTTATACTCAATGTTTTTATCCCTAATCAAGGTCAACAACAATATATTCTTAGCCTCATACCTAAGATCAAAAACTGGCCACCAGAAAACCTTTTGTGGCTGGGGTCCTTCAACATGGCGCCAGATGCTTTTCCTGGATATTTAGGAGTCCATATTACTCCAATGCACCACTTGATGTGTGCGGCAAACTACCTTCACCTGTCTAATGCTATCACTACAGATTTACACAAGTGAAGCAATCTCTTTCTCTTATGGATGTGCAGGGTGGCAGTAATTGAACAGAATGTATTGTTGAGATTGCTTTACCTTTTTCAAGCACAGATAGTGATTCTCCCAAAGTGTGAAATAGGGAATAGGAAAAAAGGGATCAATACCTTTATAAGGCTGTGAAAAAAAGCAAGGGTTTCGAGTAAATATTGAAAGAGCACAAATGCTTAGGCGGATTGAGGTTATCAGATATTAAGAAATACCTTTAGGCCTCTGAACATTTTGTTTTAATGGTCCCTTCATGAAACTGAACGCCAATGAATCCATATTGATGCCACTGTGATGAATCATGCCCCATTAGCTGTTCTGTGGATTCCCAAGAAAGACAGACAGTCTGCTATTACTCCGAACTTCTGAAACCAGCCATGATAGTGTGATAGTATAACTCTCACTTCCTTTCCATCTCCCTTTACGCCATTGGATTTCCCTCTAGGTTTTGGTAAGAGAGACTTTGAACGCTGGATGGAAGGGAGAGCTTGATGCTACTAGATTAGTTACATGGGTCTGACATTAAACCCTTCAATGTCAGCAAGAATACAAACTCAATGAGACAGACCGCATCCACTAATTCTAGTTGCAACATTGGGGTCCTAACCCTAAGAATAAAGCTGCAGCTCTTAGACCTTTGACTGTCCGGAAAAAGTATTTTGGTATGTATGATGGTCCTACCGGGCTCATTTCCAATATATAAGCTATTTTGAAAGATGTAGGCAAAGTACCAGAGTGGACTTTTATGAAGCACTGGCGAAAGTCCTTGGAAATGTAACTCTCCTCATTGCGATGACAAAAACTATGGGTGGCTATGCCGTTGCTATGCAAGACATTGCTTACTGGTATTTAATATGAGGCCACCTGAGATTAAAAGCATATCGAAACATGACCGGAGACTGACTTTCGCCATGACTCTGGCAGCAAACAACTCATAGCACTTAAATGAAAATCTCCTCTTATTCTGATAATTGAAGAATGGGCGGGAAAAGTCTGGAAGTTATAGGCAATGGAAAAATGTACCTGTGGCAAAATTCCAACAAGGCATAAGTCTTAAGAGATGTGGCCACCCCTGATACATTACTTGCAAGAAAGACTTTGTGTATGGTTGTCCCAAGTTTCTGAAATCCCAATGCCTTATCTCGTAAATGAGTAACTACTGTGCCGCCTATTCTTGATTTGTTGTTCAATTTATTAAGCATCAGATGTGGGACCATTTGTTTGACCTTCAATCCTGGGTATGAAAGTGAGGTGATAACCATGCAATCCTACCTGGTGGGAACAAGAGGGTGGGAGAGCTCTGCATGGATCCGAGACAAGGGCAGAACTGCCGCCACATATCAGGTCCATGAAGAGAACATGGAAGGAGCCCACTTGATGTTTGTATGGGAGAAGGCATTATTGAATCAAACCCTTCTGTGGGACAGTATGCTACTGGCTAAAGTGGGGAGAATTCAGAGATATGAGAGATGGGACAGGGTATGAATCAGCTAATTGGGAGACTTGTGGTGAGATTGGAGGCTGATACACTGGGGTTTTCCTTTGGGAGGACTGCCAGATAGCTGAGACAGGAGCTTTACCTAGCTCCAGACGCACCATGCTATGTCTACTCACATAGCGGTGGGAGCAGAGGTAGCAGAGGTTGCAGAGGCCTCCCCCTGGAAGACCACCTGCAGTCAGAACCCCTTACCAAGTAAGCCAACTCACCTCCTTATAGCTACTCAACAACTACCCAAATGTCCTAGAAAGCTAAAGAGGGGGGATGGGAGCAGTTACTTAGTGCCCCTGAGAAATAGCGATCTGAGCTAGTTTCTACCTGGTCCAGCTGCGGTTTCTACATAGATCATACTATACAACATCTAGGTTGTGTAAGATGGGGAAAATAGGGTTAGATCTCTGTGCCTGGGGATCCAGCCGATTGTGAACATTTCTCCACACAATATGGGACTGCTCAATGCTAACTGGCTACTGGAAGGCTATATGGGCATGCCAGAGCTGTGTCACCGGATCCCAGGAAAAACTCATCCTATGTAGAGTTACTCAGCATCTGGAGAGATTGAACACACCTCCCACACACAAAAACTCTGATGGTAGCAAAAAGGAATGTGGGCCAGAAATGAAGATCTGATATGTCTCGAAATTTGACCTCTGGGTAAAACGACATGGATTGGTACATGCTGGCGGAAAAGGAGGTCTATGAGTGGAAGGGCTGCCCCAATAAAGTGGGAAAACATATGGCGGCAATGGCAAATGTACTGTGGACTATAGCGGTCTGGTCCATGTCCAAGGCAAAAAGGGACACAATGACAGGATAGTGGAGAATGGAAATGACAATTTGGAGCTGGCGGAGCAAAAAGGTTGGGTGTGGTAATCTTTCTGGGTTAATTGTGGTACTCCTTACTCAAAAAGTTTGAGGAATTGCACAGGCGAGGTCTATCTATATGCAGGGGATGAGGAGAGGGCTCTTCCACAGATTTAGGTAGCACAATTTGATGAACTGATAGAGCGGGAATAGAACTGGGGTGTTTGATGGATATTTTTTGCACTATTGCTGCAGCTTTCTTGTGCCTTAGGAAAAGGATGCATTGCAGTACCTTACAGATCGCAATGGATTTAGTTACAGGAGATCCCTTTCAATCTTTTTTTCTGTTGATTTGGCTCTTACTCCCCATTATGAGGTATTCTTGGTTGTGTTCATGATAAAATTGAATGTTTTTTCCATCTTAGCCAGTAGATCTTGATGGAGGTGGGTGAGGACTGGGGTGATCCAATATCATGCTCCTCTGATGTTGTTGGATCACTGCTTTCAACATGATTAGTATATGAATATGATTGTTTTTTAAAAGGTATGACTTAAATTATTCTTTTAATTTATCATTGCGCAGCTAGAGTCCTTGTTTTCTGCTGCAGCAAAGTCCCCCATTTTTTTAGTCTGTTTCTTGTTGCCATTGTATTTGCAGACTCGTTTGCCAAAGGCAATAGGTTCATTGTTGAGGTGGGTGATCGATCTTCCCCTACAAGCTCAGGGTTTTTCACAGGGTTTGGTTGTTTTTTACTTTTTTGTGGCATGCTGTAGGCTATATTGGACAGTGACATCTCAAATCTTGTTAAGCATTCGTCTGCCTCAGATCACGTTAGGTGAACCGTAGCCTGGTATCTCTATCCTGTTTGTTGCTGTTGCAAATTGTGTCACAGCAACGGCACTCAAATCTTGCTTTTGTACGAGATGGTAGTGGATCAGCAGAGGCTACAACTTCCTAAGTTTGCTTTGATTTTCTCAATTTTGAATCAGCTGCAATGCTGCAGTTTTGCCAATTTAAAGTCAATTGTTGGAGTCGAATTTGGCTGGCGGTGTGGGAAATTCATTTTAAGTTCATCCAATACAGATTAGAATATTGATGGAACATTTCACATTGTGTTAAGTATTTGAGGGCAGGGACATGCCTGTGGGCACTGGTTGGCCTGATCTTGCACCCAAATTATTAAGGAGTCCAGATTCTGCAGAATATTCTGCCCATAATGCAGTGGGTAGTTACTTTTCAAACAATCAGCTGTCTGAACTCTGGCAGAACTCTATAGAACTGTAATGACAGGAGAAAGGTAAATACTGTAAGTTCACTTTAGTATTTGAAATCAGTCACATTAACTAATAAAAGTGAATATAAAACCTGCCCTGATTTAACTATATGAGTTTCTCATGGTGTGGACTGACAGGGTCAGTTTTTTCACTCAAGCATACACAGTAATTCAGGCTGTAAGCCAAAGCCAAGACCACTGGTCCAGTTATAGATCCTGCAATCTGCTAGCCTTTGACTGGCCAATAGTAGCTGCTTCCATCTGAGAAATGATATGCCTGAGGTGGCCACTTTACCCGGGAGGGCAAATACAGTCTCATTCTTTGAATAGGTCAGGAGCCATTATAGGACAGGAATGGCCACATGTGGTCCTTATCAGTCTCTGACATATAATCTTACATTCTTTTCATGTTAACCTTGTGTATTATAATGTACCTTGAAACAGAAGTGCTGTTTCTTAAATCACTTAGGGCCAGATGTGCAAAGCTTATGTGAGGTCGCAAATGGCTCGAATCGCAGAATCTGGCCATTTGCGACTACCCCCCAACCCCCCCCCCCCCCCAATTTTTTTTTTTATGTACAAAGCCCCAATTTGCAATTCGGTGATCTATTACCACATCACAAGATGAATTTGCGATTCGGTATTAGGA
Source organism: Triturus cristatus (assembly GCF_964204655.1). Lineage (NCBI taxonomy): Eukaryota > Metazoa > Chordata > Amphibia > Caudata > Salamandridae > Triturus > Triturus cristatus. Next base: position 1,166,440,888 of record NC_140580.1, on the reverse strand, counting down.
AGGGGCATGTTTAGAGCAGTTTAGGGCATCCGTTCCTAATATACCAAATCACAGTGGTATGTGTGAATGTTTTGCGACCAAAATGAGGCCGCAAAACATTCAAATTTTACAGCCTACTTCAAGTAGGTTGTAACACATTTTCACATTGGAAGAGGTCCCTAAGGTACCCCTTCCCCTTTAAGAAAGTTTGCAAAAACATTTTAAAGATCAGGCAGTGGTCCCACTCACCACTGTCTACTCTTGCAGTAAACACATATTCCTGCAAAAACTACTTGAAAGGACCCCCATCTCAATAACATCACATCCTATATCCCATATACAGTGTAATCTGCCAACATAGAAGCATGTCAGACATTCCATCATCTCTCTATAATCACTCAACAAATACAGTGGACTCTCACAAGTAAGACTTTACATTCCAGAACTACAATTTGGTGCACATTTTCACAAAAGTACACTTTCTAACTATTTAATAACGTTCAGGCCAGTACTGCAACATCAGAACATCATTTTATATCAGGCCAAATTAAACTCTTCGAAAACACCACATTTTCATTTAGGTAAACATAACTTCTGTCTCATCTTCGGCTGGGACAAAATCCTGATCAATAAAATTGACGAAAAACCTACCAATCAAATTAGTACACTGTACCCGAAGACACCAGCAATCTGCAGTCTTTGCTTGAAAGGTCGGGAGGCACTGGTGACTTGAATCACATCAGCAGCTATTTAACTGCTTCTGGTGAATAGGTCACAGTGAGGAAAGCATCACTCACACTGTGACATCAGCAAGCTTCTCACAGCTTGAGGCTAGCAGTGCTCATGCCCCAATGCCATGGCAACGAGGGAGGACTGGTACAGGACAGTTCACCTATTTCTAATGAATTACTAGATAGATTTTAATTTTGTATTTGTTGTCAATTTATCAATCACGGTGCACTACTGAATTTCTGAATTCAAGAAAGGATGAACCGTAAATAGATGTCTGTAGGGTCACTAGCGCTTGTTGATATAAAATGAAACAATTAAGTAAAAGGAAGATCATTTAATGAAAACAAAGTGATTTTGGGTGTCCCAACAAAACATCCAGGGAAAATGCAATAATAACTTTTGGATTCATGTTGCATTTAATTCATTTCCTGATAACTTTTTTTTAACTATTTCACAGCTGCCCTGTGGCACCACAACAGCATGATTTATGTAATCCGGTGCACAAATAAAGTGGTCTGATGCCCCTGGGCCAAGCTCACTTTATGTAAAACTACAAAAAATAATAATAACATTAATATTTTATGATCCCACCCTAGGGAGAAAAAGCCACCTTCAGTGCCTGAGTTGAAGCCGGTAGTGGGCAGCTCCACTCGTTCTCACTGTAAACGAGCAGAAAGGGCATCAGAACCCTGGACATTGGCACTGGAGGCGCCCAGGAACTTGCCACCTACTTTCAATCTGTGATCTTGACAACATTCCTACCAGACTGTCGGGGTTTGTCAGCTTCCATACTACTGTCCACATAGGATCACTTGCAATACTGACACTCAACAGCCCATATCAGCATTCTTTGCCCATAGGTTCCAGGCCTGCTAGTTGCCAACCTGAGTCATTGAGTGCCTGCTGGGTCTGTGGAACATGACAGCCACACTCTGGGGGAGAGGGGCCTTCGAGGGGCTTCTGTTCTTTATTTTCTCAGACAATGACGAACATCTATCTGCAAGACCTGGTGCTTATTAGTTTATTTTTTATTTTCAAATTCTGTTTATTTAAGTTTTCAGACAACAAAAGGAAAGAAAAATTAGGTACAACCCAAAAAGAGTCAGGGTCGTGATACAGATGGCAGTGAGAGAGGTAGGTGGGTAGAAAGTTATTCCAAAGTAGGGGAAAAAAGATGGCGACATATTGGCACATACAACAACAGTATTTATCTTATTGTTGTGGGTGACTTGTGCACAGTACAAAACCACTGCGCACCTACGCGGAAAGTCACCTCCAATACACATAACAGGAAAGCACTGTACAGCACTATAAACCATCGCTAATGCACGGGGCTATCTTCTTATGCAAGGAGTGCACATCACACTCTTTTCCTCCAAACATATATTCTCTAAAAGTCTCGGTGGTTGTAAGGCTATGTATACCTCAGCATGCTCATTATGAAAGACAGCATCATGCAGCCAGTCATTAATCTTTGATCTGGGAGCGCTGAGCCACGTTCAGCTACTCACCGCCTTCCCAGTACAAGCAGCAGCATCATCAGCCATCACCTGCGTTGAAGGACATCCTCCACAAAACTCAGCAGCAGTGCGAGAGGAGCAGAGAGCAGAAAAGCGCTCACTCTTCAGTATTGAGAACTGGCACCAGTTCTACCCACAACATGTGAATTGAGGGTGGGGGACACTCGCGCAACGAAACCGGAGGGTGCCACCCTGCAAGGTATGTGGAGGGGTCCCCTCAGGACTAAATGGGGAGCTCTCTGGTCAGAGTACTTTGCTGAGGGGGCCACCTGGAGCTTGAGGGCCCCGCGCGGGCTGCGGGGGCTGTGTTACGCCACTGGAGGTAGGGGAGCAGTAGGAAGCAAGATGCATAAACTGTGCCAGGTTAACAAGACAGCACAAGCTCCCTCCTGAGGCTCAAGTATTGCCCATAGGGTGCAATTGTTTAGGAATATAAGATAGTCTACCAAGGATGTTGAACGGCATGAGCACGCGCCTCTGACTGACGGAAACTCGTGAGCATTGCCCATAAGGTGCAATAGTTTTGGGCTGCCAAATAGTCTACTGAGGATGTTGAAATGCAGTAGCCTGTGCCTCTGATTGATAGAAACTAGACAAGTTTGCTTACAATTTTATCTCCATACTTTTTTTGTAGGATCGTTGCAAGGCTTGTACTTTGCTAGAGTGCTAGTCCTGTGTCTGCTATCGAGTTCGGAATTTGGAACTTGGTTAAAGTCACCCCAAAGTAACACTAATTTCATTACGTCTACAGTAATGCTGTATAATGTTCTCGGAAAACTTTGGAAGTCGTAGTTAGGTGTGTAGGAGTTTATGAGTGTGACGGAAGAGTCACAAATTAAGCCAGCTAGATAAAGGAATCCTGCTCTAGGAGTTTAAATTAATATAATTAAATGAGAAATGCAATGCTTTATGGATAAATATTGCAACCCTAAACATGTATGAGCTAAAGAAGCGATTTGTGGTTCCCCAGCGATGCACAAAGCTAGCCCTGTCACAAGGTCAGGTGCACTGCTTGTTGAAAAGTCACTTATGCCCTGTGACATTCAAAATATGCGAGTATTAAATCTGCATTTTTAGGGCTACCAAGTTCCTGTAAATGTCATACACCTAATTGTATGTGCCACCTGTAAGGAGAAACATAGCACATATCAACCAACACGATGCAAATGTAGATTCACAGTGGATTAATGAATGTCAAGTAGTTACAGCCACGTCACTCCTCAGAGAATGCCGCCAAACCAAAATTGTAAATTAAACCAAATCCCTCCCCTCCCACCCTCACACTGATAACCCACACATCAATGATTACAACTTAAAAACTTCTCAAAGCAACTCAGTTCAGAAAAGCAGACTTGTACTTAGCATGGGGAAGTTAGAGCAGGCTACCCCAAACTGCGCATACCGCAATACAGCACAACCGTGACTTGAAATTAAATAATTGGGGGCTTACAAGCCCATTACGCCGCTGGTGCAGCACGTCTTTTTAAACACCACTGGTGCAGAGTATAGACCCATATATACGAGGTAATGCAAAGCCACTTTGCATGGTGTTTCATGGCCTCCTATATATGAAGTAAGGTAAAGCAGCTCACATCGCTGCGCTGCCCTACTCTGCGTCAAAAAGGCAGTCCACGGGCGTCACAGTGGGTGTTCCCTTGCAAAACCTATGGATTTTGATGCTGTACACTTTGGAATACATTAAAAGCCTACGCCACCCCAGGGGAGGCGTGATACGGAGAAATAACTTTATTTCTCCTTGTTTTTTCTTCTTTCAATGTGTAATTCTTTCTGCAGCACACATAGAAGGAGGAAAAGGCCTCCATTCATTGTTTTTGTGCAGGAAGGTGTCCCTTCTTGTACAAAAACAATAATTCCTACAACGCATAGAGGTTTCCAACATGGTGCAAACGAGCCTGTGCTGGAGCAAGGCAGCCAATTGTGCGCCAGCGCAGTGCAAGAGGACAGGAATGGGCCTTGTCTTAAAGATACAGCGCATTCCTGCCCTTTTGTTTTGACACAGGGCACCTGCATCCAAATTTGTAAACGAGTCCCCTGATTGTCTAAGGTCGGGAGGAACACCAGGTACTAGTGACTGTTATTGTGCAAACCATATCCCGCCGTACAGCAAAACATATGTCCCTCCATCAAAGCTGTCACATCTGGGCTGAGTGTCCACCCTGTGGGACATCATTTGTTAAGGAATAGTTAAGGATAGGCGTGCCGGGGGACATTCCTGGTTGGAAGGCAATTGCAGATTGGGCACCAGCAATAAGAAACTGGTAACACAAATAACTCGTTCCCTCCAGTGGATTCTGGTGAATGCAATTAAAGGCGGCTAAACATGTGAGACAGCACTCCACACTTCCAATGAACAAATGTCACTGCTACAACTACATGAAAAGACCTCAGTCTCAAACAAATTACATCTCATATCCCACATACAGTGGAATCTCCCAATACAGAAATGTGTCATACATTGAATCATCTCTCTAGAAGCAGTCAATAAACAGGGCGAGCTCTCACAAGTAGGGGTTTACTTTCCAGCATTACAGGTTTCTGCACATTTTGACAAATGTCAACGTTATAACTATTTATTATAGTTCAGGCCGGTACTGTAACATCAGAAAGTCATTTTTTTATCAGGCCGAACTAAAATCTTCTAAAACACCACCTTTTTCATAGGTAAACTTAACAGCCCAATTATCTTCTACCTCATTGTATACTGGAACAAAATCATTTAGGTAAACATAACTTCTGTCTCATCTTTGGCTGGGACAAAATCCTGATCAATAAAATTGACGTAAAACCTACCAATTAAATTTAGTAAACTGACTCAGAAGATGCCAGGAACCTGCAGTCTTTGCTGTGACAGCAGCGAGACACTGGTGACTGGAATCACATCAATAGAGGTTGTTACTGTCTAAGCTGAATAGGTCACAATGAGGAACGCATCGTTCACACTGTGACATCAGCAAACTTCACAAAGCTTCCGGGCAGAAGTGCACGTGCCCCAGACCTGCAGGGACACTGGCTCTCGTTAATATCAACTTAAAAATAATTTAGTAAAAGGAAGATCAGTGAATAAAAACAAAGAGAATCTAAGTGTCCAACCAATACACCCACAGCAGGTGTAATGATCACTTTTGAGACATAAGTCTGTACACTGCTGTAGAGACACACCCGAGATGAAGAAATCCTTACATTTAGAAGTGTTTCTTTTCATTGACAAATAAGCACATGTGGATTTAAGTTGCATTCAGAGGTACCTGATATATTTTTTGTCGCAGTGGCGTAGCAACAGCATGACTTTTTAATCTGGTGCCCATGTAAAGTGGTTAATGTCCTTGGGCCAACTTTGCACTATATAAAACTGCACGAAATAATAATTAAAAAAAAACATTTCCAGATCTCAATCCAAGCAGGAAAAGCCAGCATCAGGGGCAGAGTTCATGCCAGAGGCGGGCAGTTGCACTCATTCTGACTCTGAACAAGCAGAAGGGGCATCAGTCCCCTGGACATTGGCACATAAAACTCCCAGGAAAGGCCCCTGTGTGTTGTGTCACTTGCCTCCCAGCTTCAACCTGTGTTCTTGCAAACGTCCCTGCCAGACTATGGGGCACCATAGTGCAAGGGTGACCGCTTTGAGGGGAATGGTTGTTTATGTGCAGGGCGATGTCCAATCCTGCACATAAACAATGCAGAATGGGGATTTGTAACTGCTATGTGCGCTGCAATGTTACACATACATACAAGTTACAAATCGTTATTTTTTAAATTATTTTTTATGTGCAGGAAGGAAAACCTTCCTGCACATAAACAATAATTCATGGCGATTTGCTGTTCCTATGTGTGCTGCAGCACACATAAAAACAGAAAAAACGAGGAGAAATTCATCATTTCTCCTTATTTCGCCATGTTAAGACCAGGTATTTTTTGCTCTTAATTTTGCCGCTGCCCCATATTTACGCCACGCTTGTAAATAGGGGGCAGGGTCAAAATCAATGGGTGTTGCAGCAGAACGCCCACCGCAACATCCATTGCCCACCCCTTTCACACTAAGTGCAGCGGGAAAGGGGGTCTTATTTACAAGGCAGCGTTAAGCCATGTTAAGTAGCTTAACGCTGCCTTGTAAATAAGGCGATGGACTTAACGCCACCAGAACGTCTTACAAATTTACTTTCTGGTGGCGTTAAGTCCTTGTACATAAGCCCCTGTGTGTGTTTGATGTTTTCCAGAACGCTGTCCAAGTTATATGACAAGATATGTGTATTCATAGCAGGCGCTGCACTCTTTTATTATGTCTAGGTGATAGTGTCTGCCCAGAGAGAGAAGTAAGGGGCAATGTTGTGTGACCTTGCCTAGGCTGTTCATCCCAGGAAAAGAATAAAATGTGAAAACATGTGCTGGTTCTGTTTTAAAATCCAATGTGGCACAAAAGCAAGTGTAATATTTAGTGATGTGTGCAAAACAAAAGCAGCCTACATCGAGCAAAATTAGGCTAACATAGAGAAAAGGACAATGTGCCATACAAGCGACACACAACACTCTCCCTTTGGTAAGGTAAAGGCACGATAAATCACTAAAAAATATACATTTATTTGAAAGATAAACAGACATCAAAGCATAATGCATAAAATTATATTGGGAAAGCTAAAAAATGAATTGTCAATTTTGAAAAATAGTCAAATTATGGTGCTTCAGAGAAATACATGATGTCACATGCAAATTCATAGGCCATGTCACAAACAGGAGTCAGAAGATGATTGGTTGACAGCCCAAGTTACAAGTTCCAAAAAACAGATATGATCCTCAGTCAAAGCCGATGAAGAGATAGCTACCTGGTAACCTGCATCTGTGTTAGTACAGCCTGTATTCTGTGATCCATGCGCCGATGCACACATTTCCTTGAAAGTGACTGGCTTAGACCTTGTATTGTGGAGTAGCCGCAAACCCAAGGGAACGTTATGAAAATTGGGTCGCAAAGGGGCTCATCAGCAGTTCAATGTCCATGTCAGGGAGAATTTGCAAAGCCAGGCAAATATTCCGTGCCCATTCAATCGGACACCACAAGGAGCAAAACACGTATTTTACTCAGGTAAACCTGGCAGGCGGAAAATGAACGACCAATCAAGATCCAGTTCTTGTAGTAGAAAATTTCCAAAATACTGAAGCATGCACTCACAATAGTGTTGGAGCATTTGTTGTTCCAGGGGACTTGCGAATGGAACATCCATTGCGGGGTGGTAGAAACAGGATGAGAATGCCGCAAATGAGTAATAACAGCTGTGGAAATCCTCCGAACACACTGGAAAAAATTAAATGAATAAAAGCTGGTATTATTCCAAAGACAGTTTGGAATGAACTAACTAGGCTAGAACCAACAATCTTAAAAAAATGTGTGAGACCGGCCATGTTAGATGTGTTAAAAATTTGATGCACTAAATCACCAAAATGCAGGTGGAGGTTAGTGTTAAACAATGTCTATTTCCCTAGCCACCTGCCATTCGAAGATTTCACGAGCAGATAAGAGAGCTACCCACCGCCGACCCCAGGGACCTCAAGAACTTCCGGCCCATCTCACTCCTCCCCTTCCCGGCCAAAGTCATCGAGAAGACCGTCAACAAACAACTGACCGCCTTCCTCGAGGACAACAACTCGCTCGACCCTTCCCAATCCGGATTCCGAGCAAATCACAGCACCAAGGCCGCCCTCATCGCAGCCACAAACGACATCAGAACCTTAATGGACAACAGAGAAACAACCGCCCTCATCCTCCTGGACCTCTCAGCATCCTTTGACACCGTATGCCACCGCACCCTAGTCCACCGCCTCAACAAAACGGGTATCCTGGGGAAGGCCCTGGAATAGATCACCTCTCTCCTCACCGGCAGAACCCAGAGAGTCCGCCTCCCCCTTTCCGCTCCTCGGCATACAAAATCATCTGCGGCATACCCCAAGGATCCTCACTGAGCCCACTACATGAGCCCCTCGCCGCCATCGCACTAAAACACAACCTCAACATCATCTCCTACGCCGACGACACCCAGCTGATACTCTCCCTCACCAAGGACCCAGCCACCACCAAAAACAAACTTCCAGGAGGGAATGAAAGAGGTAGCAGACTGGATGAAGCACAGCCGTCTCAAACTCAACTCGGATAAGACGGAGGTCCTCATCCTCAGACAATCCCCCTCCGCATGGGACAACTCCTGGTGGCCCTCGGCACTGGGCGCTGCACCAACCCCCACCGACCACGCACGCAACCTGGGCTTCATCCTGGACTCCTCGCTCACAATGACCAAGCAAGTCAACGCCGTCTCATCCGCATGCTTCAACACCCTGCGCATGCTCCGAAAGATCTTTCGATGGATCCCCACCGAAACCAGAAGAACAGTCACCCAGGCCCCCGTCACCAGCCGACTGGACTACAGGAACGCCCTCTACGCTGGAACAACAACCAAACTCCAAAACCGTCTCCAGCGCATACAAAACGCCTCTGCGCGACTCATTCTCAACGTCCCTCGCCGCAGCCACATCTCAACACACCAAAGAAATCTCCACTGGCTCCCCGTCAACAAGAGGATCACGTTCAGACTGCTCAGCCATGCACACAAAGCCCTCCACAACATGGGACCGAAATACCTCAACAGCCGCCTCATGTTCTACACCCCCACCCGCCAGCTCTGCTCCACCAGCCACGCCCTCGCCATCGTCCCACGGATCCGCAGAGCCACCTCCGGAGGAAGATCCTTCTCCTACCTGGCAGCAAAGACCTGGAACTCCCTCCCCTCCCACCTTCGACTGACACAGGACCATCTCAGCTTCAGGAAGCACCTCAAGACCTGGCTCTTTGAGCAGTAGCGGCACCCCCCCCCCCCCCCCAACGCCTTGAGACCCTAGCGGGTGAGTAGCGCGCTCTATAAATATTTTGATTGATTGATCTTTATGAAACAATCAGGCTCTTAGTCTGTTTAACTTGTTGAGATCTGCCGTCAAAGTTGGAATGGAAGGCCACAACGAGCTATCTACAATCCCATGCGTAGTGAGCAACAGGATGTTGCAACAAGTGACGAGCTGGCAAACAGACACAATGTGGTAGACTCCAGCTCGCATTCCACAACAGTCTTGATCATTAAGCATTGCATAACTCCAACTTGTAACATTACTCTTCAGTAGGGAAAACTTCCGTAGGGATAACTTCCCCATTGGCACGTTCACAACAATAGGAATAGGGAAGTGACTATAACTCATGAATGTGGCTGCCTCCTAGGGGTTCATATCTAGAAACAGAAAAATGTTTCATGCGTGCTGTGAACCGAAATGTCAAACTAGGTAACAAGAGAACGCTGTATATTAACCAGACAGCCAAAGGGGTCTCCGCTATCGTGAACGGGAGTTGCTCTAACTTCTCTAAATGTAGCATTGTGTAGGTTGCATCAGTTGTTGTTTGCGTGTTAAATTAACCTGTTCCGTGCTCATGACGGAACCACTCCGTCATGAGCCACGGGCGCCGTGTGCTCATGACGGAGTGGTTCCGTCATGCTGCGGCCGTTGGCGGCCGCTCCTCCCACGCGGCGCTAATTCCCCGCCTGTGCGGGCGATTAGCGCAGTGGGCGGAGTCGTGACGGAACCACTCCGTCATGAGCACAGCTCGCCCGTGACTCATGACGGAGTGGTTCCGTCATGAGCACAGCGGCGCCGCACTGCCCCCAAACTCCCCCAGCGCCGCGGCGGAATTCGTGCCGCGGCGAAGGGGTTGAAGGGCAGGTACAAATTACTGCAATTCATAAAGCGCCATGGTACGCGACCATTTTTAAGGGTTTGAACCAGCCAGCTAGCCTGCATATGAGATCTGAGCTGACTCTGCCCATGATACAATGTTGACATATCACTACGCATAATATCAATAACAGACAACACAATGTTATTCAAATTATAAATACGAAAAGACATCGTATTAATTCATTTATCAACAGCCGTAAGCCCTTTATTCAAACTATATTGGTTCATTTGACATAAACATACGGCAGTTTTGGGGCAATTTCCAAATTTCATTCAAAGTAGCGTAAATAATTTTTTTACAATGTGGAGATTTGGGACCCAAAAGAAAATTGACAAACTCATGTCTTCCGACGGGAGAGAACGATGTTTCACTGAAGGCAGTGTGGAATGTTCGAACCATTGTTGACACAATTTCCCCACTGAAAAGGTAGTAACAATGCCAGAATGTTATGTGTGAGACTATCAGGGATCGGGTATGCTTGATTTGAACCCAAGTGTGGAGCTGAGAAAATGAGCATGTCATCCATTAGCGTCTACTGGCCACAATAACCACCCTTTAGTGCCTGAAAGTGTGGAATTAAATGTACCATTCAACCCCATGCTATTGAGTTGTTGCTCAGTAAAATTTGTCAATGTCTTGCCAATTGTCAAAGCGGGCAAAGGAGGGAATTGTGGGAGCATTTATTTCTTACATGTTTGCCAATTCCAAACATGTAGTCTGCTGGACAGTGTAATTCCAGGAGATCATTTGTGTGGTAATTAAGCAGGCCCTGGAATAGAGTTTGCATTCCCTCAACCTGTTATGGTTTCGCTCCCCAAATCAATTTCATATCAATTGCATCCTTCCAGTAATCATAGCCTTTAAGGGCTAACTGGTTAATAAACAAAGCTGTATATATTAGCTTGGTCTGTGTAAGGATATATTTTTTGATGGCCTGAGAAGAAGTAATTTACTACTGTTTGGCTCCCTTTTTCACTGTAGTAACTTTAGAAGTGCAGTTTGTAAACAGAAATAGTCATACTCTTCTGTGGGTGTGCATGTGCCTCCCTCAGCCCCTCCTAGGACCTCTAGTAACTCCTCTATACTGCTACCTAAACCCCACCTATTTTGTAGTAAGTACACTTCATCTTTCAACTACTCCCCCAGTCACTCCCAGATTTACTAATAAGGAGTCAATTACCATCCTGTTCGGAAGGGCTCCAAATCGGATTCAGCTTTGCTGAATCAAATTTGAAACCCTTGTTTCCGACTGAATCCTACACAGTTCAGAACGACCAATTATAATGTCCAGTACCTGTAAGGGCTGTTTGAATCTGTTCCAAAAAGCATTCATACAGGTCGAGCCTTTCGGAGCCGAATCGTACAACTCTATGGACATGTTTCCAAGCGAGCGATTAGGATGACAGATTCAGACAGTGGTTCTGATTTGGTCTGTCTAAAATGAAACGGCTTTCGGAATCTGCCTTTGGGGGCCCGCCGCAGGCCCGCCTTCACCCAGGACCCTCCAAATCCAGCTGTGGGCGTATCCATGGGTCCCCTCTTCCTAACCATGATTAGTGTGACAGGCACCATGGGGTGCCCGCTACAGTGTGCACAATTTTCCTCAGCCATCCGTTTCTTCAATGGGAGCCTGCATTCACGTTCAAAACACAGGCTCCCATTGAAGTCAATGGGAGTCCGACCAAATTGTATCCAGAAGCATCCAGATGCATCCTAATGGCTTGGTCGGACTCCCCCGATCCGAGTCGTCCGGAAAGCATTCCAGCACCGATTCAGTCGGAATGCTTTCCGGACGAGATCATAATCAGACCCTAAGTCATAAACCTATATGTGAGAGGATCTTCCTAGGGAAAATATAGGAGAGATTGAGGTGGAGATTTTCACTTGTAGTTTTGTGAATAGCATTTTGTATTACTTTAGTCGTTCTACTGTAGTACTACTCAACGTACACCAAAATTCAGTTTGTGATTTGAGCCCTGGGTGTTTAAAACAAATGCAAATTAATGGAGTTGAAGGCATAGTGAGGCAATGAGAGTTCAATACAGGTACAAATTCATAGTAAAAGCCACTCACTGAGATAAAACCTAAGGGTTTGGGGCCAGTAAGAAAAGTGAGAGAGGTGGATCAGACACCATGATGAAACTGATTGGAGAGAAACTTGGATGCCTTCCTCCACAAAAAAAAATCCTGAAAGGCATTTTCCTATTTGTATGAGTGCTGCAAAATGCAGCATGCATAGAAAGAGTAAGTAAAGAGGAGAAATAAAGATATTACTCCTTGTTATGCTTGTGTCAGGAATCCCCTCCCGCACATGGATTCCCTCCCACGATGCCACTTCCGTGAACCTGGTGCGCTTGGAGGAGAGCGGACTACAACTCCCAGAATGCCCTCCGGCAACAATTGCCTCATGGAACTCAAGAGTTCTGGTTACATAACACCAAGGGTAACGCCTAGTTTTCATGTTATACAACGCCGAGAGTACTACTTAAGGAGAAGATCACTGGGACTCGGCGTCGGATATTCTGATCTTTGCCGGAGTACCTGGTTGAGGTACACGGACCCGTTGGAGAGTGGAGCGGCGGAAGGAACATTCTAAGGAGCGGAGGAGAGGTGCTGGCGTGTGCTTCCTGCCCGTGTCCTGTCCCGTTCTGAGAGCCGTATTCAACGTCATTGGGCACAAGTACCGTTGGTAGAGCCGAAGCTCCCAACGGCCTGACAATTTGGAGAAATCGAGGTTGGTGCGAGCCGAAGCTCCCAACCCTCGTTACTTGGGTGAACACACGCTTAGAGCTAAGACGCTATCCAGGAGGTGTTTCCGCGTCTTAGCCATCGACACTCGTAGGAGAACTGGGATAGGTAGAGCGGCTGCTCCCATCCATTCTCTGCACCACCTTGGGTATCATCACTTAAACCCGGATACAAGAGACGCACACTAGGAGGTGTTCCCAGCGTCTTTGTGTTGTGGCAGTACTCTGGGGGAAACTGGTAGAGCGGCTGTTCCCAGGTGGTAGAGAGCCCGGCCGGGTGACTCCCACGTGCCCCCCGTATATTCCACAACCTTGGAACTACCCTTCACAGCGGTCGAGTGGCATTGTCGGCCACTGCTTAGCACTGTGCCCTCCGTTGGAGCATACCGGGACCGGTGTGCATGCGGAGGACGGTTAGAAGAGCTGTGAATGGGTATCGTACTTTAACTGGTGATTCCAGTACCGGTATTCTTTGTTGTCTGTAGTTGTTTATCTGTTTATTAAATCCTCCTTAACCTCCCTTTCTCTGGTCCGTTGTCTGTTTGTCCCAACACCGAGAAAGCCAGGACGTTACAGCTTGCTTCAGGTGAGGCATAGTTTTTTGATGCATTCCCAGCTGTAATAGCTTTTGTAAATTTGGGAATGCCCCAAATCTTATGGGTAAATGCATGGGAACGCCCATGCTCCACCCATGCAATGCCACCCTAATGTTGCTCGACTGTGAATTGAATGTGAATGTGAATTGAATGTGAATTAATACATTAAAAATATAATACAGTAGGTGTTTGGCAAAAGAGGAACAGTTGCTTTAACTACACACTGCAGACTGAAGACTGTCTCAATGTACATTTGTTTTAGCCGTCATTATATACATTTCACAGAGTGTCATAAAACAGTTTGTACATTCCTTTAGAGAAAGAAATCTGAGCCTAGTCATTGAGTCATAAATCTGACCACCTAGTATGGAGCACAGGTGGGTTTCAACCTTGTGTGGACACTGTGCGGCACAGAGGGTATGTGCCCATATGTCCGGGATGGGGAGCGCATGATAATTGTGTGTAGTGTGCATGCTGTGCTCTGATTGGCTGAGTGTTGCTAACTTCATCTGGCATCTATCTTTATGGTGTTAAGGCATCACACAGCCCTCCGACAAAATGTGTTTTCATTGGGGCCAATCTTCTTTGACCATTGCGGTTTTGCTGCCTCTCTGTGGGATTGATCTGGGGTTTTCCTGCTCACGCGTTTGTCTACGAGCTGCGTGTCACCCCACCTGTGGTCTCTCAATCAGTTGCTTCAGGCCTAGGTTGGAAGTCCTGCCTGACCACATATTTCTGACTCAGGGTTGATGGGGAAGTCATATCGGGTGGATTTGAAAACCGTGATGAGAGTTCATTGATATGCATACATTGACATTGTATTTTCCAATATTAAGATTAAGGCAAAGTAACACAAAGTAACGTGAAGAATTGAGAGTTAAGTTAAGGCAGTGGCTGTCCAACAGGGAACAAAGAGTCCTTTATTGTGCTAGACCTGGCATCCCTAGGGTGGTTTTTTCCTCATCTTTTTGCCTTTTGCTTCCCATTTTGGCTGATTCTTTTTGCTGTCCTGAGGACCTTGAGTATCTAACACATTGATTTAGATCTTGAATATTCCGGCCCGAAGTATTGAACAGTACAGTGAGGTAGTAGTTGTCCAACACAGACCTACTTTCACACAGACCAGCACTCACTGGGACACTAACTCTGGGCTGAAGTCAGAGATCTTAAAACAGGTACAAGTTCATTGAGTCAAAGCAATAATTAAGCAATGAGAGTTCAGCACAGGTACAAATTGATGCAGAAGGTCAGAGATAAAACCTCAAGGGTACAATCTGGTATATGAAACAACGTCCACTGGAGGGAAAGATGCAGTGAGGTATTGGATGGCCAAGAGAGGCCCACCATCCTCAGCAGTGGCACTCAGTGTGGCACACATTCACAGATACAGTCTGAGATATCTACACCCTGAAGCAGGAAGAGGCAGAGTGAGCGGTGGGTGTCCAGCGCAGTGGATGGTTGATTCCCAGCTGCACTCACTCACTTACACTCATGGCTAAAGTCAGGGATGCGTAGTCACAAATGGTGCCAAAGGTGTGGAGGGGCAGTGGGTTTTTCATACAGGTACAGGCCCTCTACTCTGTAGCAGGGGCCGTTAAACTAGGCATGAAGGGAAGCCAAAGAAGTAAGGTACGAAAATTGTCAAAGACGTAAGAAATCATTAATTGTTCAATTTGTCTTATGCAAAGGCACACAATTTAATTGAATGCTTCCTTTTTATTACAAATCTTTTAAAAACATTAACATTTTCTGAAAAAACTGAGTTAAAAAGTTGTACATGGTTCTGCCTCTAATGTATAAAAACACTGAAATTTGACAGCTCGGGTTCACTGTACAAACTATAACGATCACCTGCATTCTGTTGAAGAATGACATCACATACAACTTCATTGACGACATCATAACTAATAATATTACCACGAACATAACTTGTGCCACCCCCCTTGAATTGCTTATGACATCAATTCTTGAACTCACACGTGACATCATTGACTGCATCACTAATGACATCACCAGTGATAACACTATTTCTAAGTGAGCGTGTATAAAAGAGCTCCACCATGGGTTCTTAAATTGGTATCTTTATCATCACCACAGGGTACAACAAATAATAGTTTTGAGTTGGAACGGAGAGTTCTGTGAGCCACATAGCATTTTAATCTGATTGCTAGTGAAGTTTTTTGGGTTTTCCAGAACACTCAAAACATCAAAGAGAGAGTTTCAAGCAGGATTCTCGGTCTGACTAGAAACAAATTCAGTTCCCTTACTGTATAATACACAAGCTTGAATTTCCATAGATCACTTAATGTTATAACAGGCAGATTTTGAATTCCCTGTAATGCATACACATGAGATTCTGGTAGACCTAGCTACAGTATATTGCAGAAGTCCATTCTGGATAAAGTGAATGCTGATACTCCTTGCTTATGTTAATGTTTTGGTATAAAAGACAACGTTTCACCTGGTCTTCTATTTTAAATATTGGCAGCAAGGATAAGATGGACTGCGTCTTAATGTGGGTGCCAGGACTGGGGTGGATGCAGCCTCCCCAAAACCATTTTTGTTTCAAAATTCCATGATTTCGGGGACTTTTGTGGCGTAGTTGCCAGCTGCTGCAAATGACTGTTGTTGTCACTGTGCCTCCTCTTAAGGGTGGGGAGGTGGCTTCCAACCTGCCTACCTTCGCTCTGGTCAACACACTTCTATCTATTGGTCGGTGGAAGAGCTGGGGCAAGCTCCCCTCAGCTAGAACGTTGTCCTTAATGCACAGCATAAAGGGCCCAACAGCAGTTCCAACCTTTAGAAAGAGTTAACAACTTGTGTGGTGCTCCAGGAGGTTATACCTTCATTGCTCTTCACCACAAGAAGCCAGTGGAAACTCAGCTCACTGGAGGTGGTGGACTTCTAGAATGGGGCTTTGATTCCTGTGCCGCTTGCGTCAATGTATGTCGTCAGTCGGAAGTGTGGCTGGTCATCGTTACTGTACCGAGTATTGAGTAGGGAATCTACTGTGCTGGTCCAATTCACTGGAACCGACGTAAGCTTTTATTACATTCATACACTATTCACATCTGAGATATTCAAATGTATATTGCATATCATTGGATATTGTCACTTCTGTTATATACACACACAGAAATTGCATTCCATTGTTTAAAGCTGCCCGTCAGCCTCCCTGTGATGTGCACACATGAGCCTAACATGTCATTAGACTTCACCACATATTTGTCATATGCACACATGAACATTACATGTCATTGGACTACACCCTCTTCTTGTGACATGCACACATGTGCATTGCAGATCATTGGACTTCACCCCCTACCTGGGATATTCACACATGAGCCATATATGTCAGTGGGCTTCACTGTCTATCTGTGATATGCACACATGAGTATTACGTATCAGTGGACTTCACCCCTACATACATATTGCATAATTTGGATTAAGATATGCAGAAATGTAAATAATTATTGACTGCTTCCACTGTTGTCTAAATTGCTAATTTAGAGTGGCACTGATTCTAATTGTGATTTTTTTAAATAGAATCCACTGATGTGAGTAATTTTGAAAAGAAATGCAATTTGAGCAACTGCCCTAATTTCTGATGGACAAAGGGCAACACCTATATCTTTGCCAAGGTGGGAAAAGCAATTTATTTCATACAAGAAAGTGATAGAGGGAGATGAGATGCCCATCTAAAAAGAAAAGTACACAGTTCTGCTCTGTTTAGCTTCTTAGGGTTAAGTTCTGTTAAGGTCCATACTTATCCCGGGGAGTAGGAGTTGGGGGAACTGTTTATTGTTTGCATAGGGGGATACCTTGCGTTTCAGCACGGATTGGGTGGGGAAAACAGGCTGACAGCAATGGCCGGGCGGGAGGAGGGCAGAGAATTGTGACATTACCTAATGGATGATCTAAGAAATACAAATACATGACGTGGAACATTAGAGGTATGCACACAATGACGAAACAACATAAAGTCCTCTCTTACATCAGAAGGCAGGGTGCCCAGATACCCCTACTGCAGGAGACACACCTAACGCAGAAAGAGGGATCCGCTTTCAGAGACGCTCGAGGGGTGAACTCTACTACAGTACATACTCGGCATATGCATGGGGGTGTTAATTTGAATCCAAGTGGGGGTCCCATTTCAGTTAAACGGAATCACTGGTAGACCCAGAGGGTTGCATGTAGCAATACGGGGGCAAATAGAGGGCCGGGAACTAAGCATAGTTAGTGTCTACGCCCCCAACGCAGAATAGTCAGCTTTCTTCAATCAATCAATCAGACCATTTGTAGAGCGCACAACTCACCCATGAGGGTCTCAAGGCGCTGGGGAGGGTAAGGGTGCTGCTACTGCTCGAACAGCCAGGTCTTGAGAAGTCTCCTGAAGGTCAGTAGATCCTGGGTTTGTCATAGGCGGAGGGGGAGGGTGTTCCAAGTCTTGGCGGCGAGGTGGGAGAAGGATCTGCCTCTGGTGGTCGCTCGTTGGATGCAGGGGATAGTGGCGAGGTCAGCGGAGCGAAGCTGGCGGTTTGGTGTGTAGAAGGTGAGTCGTTTGTTGAGGTACGCTGGTGGAGTGCTTTGTGAGTGTGGGTGAGGAGCTTGAAAGTGATCCTCTTGTTGATGGGGAGCCAGTGCAGGCCATTCAGATAGGCTGTGATGTGGCTGTGGTGGGGGATGTCGAGGATGAGGCGTGCAGAGGCGTTCTGTATGCGTTGTAGTCGTTTCTGGAGTTTGGCTGAGGTTCAAGCATAGAGGTTGTTGCCATAGTCCAGCCTGCTGCTGAGAAGGACCTGGGTGACCGTCCTTCTCGTTTCGGTGGGGGTCCATCTGTAGATATTGCAGAGCATGCAGAAGGTGTTGAAGCAGGAGGAGGTGACGGCGTTGACTTGCTGGGTCATAGACAGTGAAGAGTCCAGGATGACCCCCTGGTAGCGTGCGTGGTCGGTGGGCGTCGGTGCAGCTCCCAGTGTGGCCGTCCAACATGAGTCATCCCAGGCAGAGGGGGTGGATCCGATGATGAGGACCTCCATCTTGTTCAAGTTCAGTTTCAGGCGGCTGTTCTTCATCCATTCGGTGATGGCCTTCATAATTTCGTGGAGGTTGGCTTTGGCAGTGGTGGGGACCTTGGTGAGGAAGAGGATGAGCTGGGTGTCGTCGGTGTATGAGATGATGTTGAGGTCGTGCGATCGGACAATCTTGGTGAGCGGTTCCATGTAGATGTTGAAGAGTGTCGGGCTGAGGGACTATCCTTGGGATACACTGCAGAAGATCTTGGTGTCTTTAGATCGGAATGG
Organism: Triturus cristatus; assembly: GCF_964204655.1. Taxonomy (NCBI): domain Eukaryota; kingdom Metazoa; phylum Chordata; class Amphibia; order Caudata; family Salamandridae; genus Triturus; species Triturus cristatus. The sequence continues at coordinate 1,166,422,228 of NC_140580.1, read as the reverse complement.
AGGGAGGCGGACGTTCTGGGTTCTGCCGGTGAGGAAGGAGGAGGCCCAGTCCAGGGCTTTGTCACGGACCCCTGCGTTGTGGAGGCGAGTGCGTAGGGTGGGGTGGCAGACGGTGCCGAAGGCGGCCGAAAGATCCAGGAGGATGAGGACCGCGGTTTCTCCATTGTCCAGAAGGGCTCTGATGTCGTTGGTAGCAGCGACGAGGGCTGTTTCGGGGTTGTGGTTGCTGTGGAATCCGGATTGGGACGGGTCCAGGATGTTGTTCTCTTCGAGGAAGGAGGTCAGTTGCCTGTTGACAATCTTCTCGATTACTTTCGCCGGGAACGGGAGTAGGGAGATGGGCCGGAAGTTCTTGAGGTCCTTGGGGTCCGCCTTGGGTTTCTTGAGTAGGCCATTGATCTCGGTGTGCTTCCAGCTCTCCGGGAAGGTGGCGGTCTCGAAGGAGTTGTTGATGATCTTGTGGAGATGGGGTGCAATGGTGGAGCTTGCTTTGTTGAAGATGCGGTGCGGACAGGGGTCTGATGGTGAGCCGGTGTGGATGATGTTCATGATTTTGAAGGTGTCTTCGTCGTTGACGTGGGTCCAGGAAAGCATGGGGTCGGTGTGGCTGGGGGGCGGTGAGTCTGAGGTGTCGGTATCTGTCGGGTGGGGCTGGTTGTTGAAGCTATCGTGGATGTCTGTGATCTTGCGATGGAAGAAGGTGGCTAGGGAGTTGCAGAGGTCTAGCGATGGCAGGATGTCGTTGGAGTTGGCGCTGGGGTTGGAGAATTCCTTCACAACGTTGAAGAGCTCTTTGCTGTTGTGTGCGTTGTTGTCGATGTGTTCTTTGGAATCGGTCCTTTGGTGGTTCGGATGAGTTGGTGGTGTGTGCCGATGGTGCTCTTGTAGACTGCGTTGCTGTCTGGAGTCTGTGCCTGGTGCCACTTCTTCTCAAGCCTGCGACAGGCCTGCTTGGAAGCCTGGAGGTCGGCGGTGAACCAGGTGGCCTTTCTGTCGGTGCGTCTGTCAGAGGGTTTCTTGATCAGGGTGAGAGTGTTGGCGCAGTCATCAATCCATTTCCTGAGGTTGCGGGCGGCCATGACGGTGTCGGTGGAGTCAGTAGGTGGGTTTCGGGTGAGGGTGGTGTTCAGCTGGTCTTCGATGACTTTGTTCCAGCAGCGGCGGGGGGCCCGTTGAGTGTGGTGGTGCTCGGTGGGCTTCTTGAAGGTGAAATCGATGCAGCGGTGGTCAGTCCAGTGGAGTTCGGTGGTGTGGCTGAAGGTGACATGGTTGCTGGCGGAGAAGATGGGGTCGAGCATGTGTCCAGCGGAGTGGATGGGAGTCATGATGAGCTGTTTGAGTCCGAGGTTGGCGAGGTTGGCGAGCAGGGTGGTGGAGTTGCTGTCGTTGGTGTTCTCGAGGTGGAAGTTCAGGTTACCTAGGAGGACGTAGTCCGTGGACGCAAGGGCATGCGTGCTGATGAAGTCGGCGATGGAGTCGCTGAATTGTGACTGGGGGCCGGGGGGTCTGTAGATGAGGGTTCCTCTGAGGGTGGTGTTGGGGTCGATGTGGATATGGAAGTGCTGGTGTTCGGCGGTGCTGAAGGTGTCGTCGGTGCTGGTTGAGATTCTGTGGATGATGGCGATTCCTCTTCCAGCTCCGTTAGTGCAGCCCCTGCGGGGGATCTTGTAGCCGTCAGGAATGGCTATGGTGATGTCGGGTGCCGAGGAGGGGTTCATCCAGGTTTGCATCAGGAAGGTGACGTCCGGGAAGGAGGAGTCGAGTAGGTCCCAGAGTTCGATGGCATGCTTGCGGGTGGAGCGAGTGTTGAGTAGCATGCACCGGTGGGTGTGGCGGCCTACCCCAGTGGGCATGGTGGGGGCCTGGAGGCTGGTGTAGCTGCAGTTCCGGCAGGAGAAGGGTCTTTGGGTACACTTCAGGGTGGCCTGGAAGCAGATGTATGATCAGCCGGTGTTGAGTGCGTGGAGGGTGCTGGCGTTGTAGTGGCGGTGGGTGTTGTGGCGTTCACGGGTCCAGGGGTTCTGGCATTGGGCACGGTCCAGGCATGGAAGGGCACAGACGGGCTTGCCTAAGGCGCGGTCTCGCAGCAGCTGCCATATGAAGGGGAGGTGGGAGGGAGGAGCAGCTGGGAGGCAGGAGTGCTTGGGCAAGCGAGGGGGGCTGTGCCGCAGGGGACGCTACGGCAGGAGAGGAGAAGGCTGAAAACACTAGGAAGGGCTGAAGGGGAAAAATGGACAGAGAACGAAATACAGAGCCAGTAGAAAAAAGACTACAGCGCAATTACAATACTTATACAGTACATTTACAGCTAAGAAATGCAAAAAGGAAATAAAGGAATACAAAGGGAAAGAGCGAGCAAACAGATACATACGGCTCACAACCGGGCCACCAGGGATGAGGCGCAGGCGGGAGCCTGCGGGTTGAGGAGGGCCTCGAACTTGCAGCAGCAGCAAGATCTAGGCGCAGGGACACGGGTGCAACAGGTGGAGCTGTGCGGCGTGGGGAGCAACCTGCCTGGAACAGGGTCAAGGGTCGCTCTTCACACAACTAAATCACCGCCTGATGACACACAAGCATTCAATACATGGCGAGTGAGCTGGGGTTTGAGTGTCACCTGGAGAACATTACATCCCCGAGATAGTGACTACTCCTACTTTGCCGTGGTCCATGAAGTACACGCACGCCTAGATGCTTTCTTATGTACAGAAGACATGCAGTGTCAAGTTATCTCAGCAGAATATCTTGTGCACACGATATTGGATCGTAACCCTGCGGTCCTATCCCTGAGATGGGTGCACACTGTGCCGTCGATCCCCACATGGAGGCTCCGCCCAGACACTCTAGAGGACCAGGTCTCTCAGGAAGAGCTCAGGGGTGAAATTATACAATACTTTGCGGCCAAATCAGGGACAGCCTCCTCGCCGAAAGCAGAGTGGGACGCCTTCAAGGTGGTCTTGAGAAGCCAATGTATGACACGCACTACAGGGGTCAGGCGCATCCTTCTGGGAGAGGTAGGGGGGCAGAGATAACCCTTGGAGGGCTAGAGCATAGATGGCTAGAGCACCCAGAGCTCCAACAGACAGTACTCAAAGCCAAAGATGAGGTGGCAAGGCAGACAGAGAGGCTTAGATGCCTTGATTATAAAAGTACCTAGAGCGCACCGATGCAGAAAGAGATAAATCAGGATCTCTCTTGGCGTGGCTAGCAAATCCGGTGAGTAGGAGCCCACCATTGGTGGAAATAGAAGATGAGGAAGAGATTAGACATTACACTCAGGCAAAGATCAATGAGGTCTTCGCTCGCTACGATGCTCGATTTTAAAAAAGATCAATGGAATGCAATAATGCGGCGGTTGGGAGTATCTTCCAGGACTGAAGATGAGGAGGCTGACGGAGCATCTAGGAGCAGACATCGCACTGCAAGAGGTGAAGGCTGCCATCAAATGCATGGCAAGGAACAAGACCCCGGGCACAGATGGCCTCTTGGACGAATTTTATGCAGCATATGTGAAGGAACTGATACCCCGACTGGTCACACTATACCACGAGGGGCGGGAACACTGCCAGAGAGCACTAGAGAGGCCCTCATCAACCCGGTGCCTAAGCCTGGCAAAGAGGCGCAAGACTACACAGCTCACTGAACTCGATCCATGCTGAACATGGATTATAAAATCCAAAGCAAGATATTAGCGATGCGTCTTTTACCCCATATGCCAGAACTGGTCCACGCAGACCAAGCAGAGTTTATACCGGGGCGGAACACGGCCATAAATATTTGGCGACTCCTGGCTGTCATGGACTCCAATGAGTATGACAGGCAAGAGGCGGTGGTGTTCGCAGTGGCCAGTGAGAAGGTCTATGATAACCTTGAGTGGCCTTAGCTCAATGAGGTCCTGTCTAAGATGGAACTGGGAGGTGGTTTTCTTGTGTGGGTATGCTTACTATATGCAACCCCCACAGCCCGAGTGCTTACTGGGAAAACTATCTCACATTGGCACGGGGTGGAAAGGGGCATGAGGAAGGGATGCCCCTGTCTCCAATGCTGTTCGCTCTCGCCATGCAACTCTTGGCGTGCAGGATGAGGAGCGAGGAGGACTACAATGGCTTACGGACAGGGGAAGTGAGACATTCTAAAGCCTTATACGCAGACGATCTCCTGATATTCCTTAGTAACACAGCTGCAGAGTTGAGAGGGGCACGGGGTATGCTGACCCAGTTTGGCGACCTATCTGGTCTTAAGATCAACTGGCAGAAGTCTAAACTATACCCTATGGTGCCTAATACCCCCCACAGCCTGACTTGATGAACTTGAAGTGGGAACCTGACTGCCTGCCATACCCGGGAGTCAAAATATATCATGACTCAGCCGAGCTGTTTGAGGGTAACGTGGATAGAGCGATACGCACAGTACGGTCCTCAGTGGAAAACTGGGGTACACTGCCGTTATCAGTAGCTGGACATGTAGCAGTCTTGAAAATTGTGGCACTCCCGAGGCTGCTTTATTATGTTGGAGCTCTCACGGTGTGGATACTGCGAGCAACATTCAAAGACCTCCACTCAATGATGATATTCTTTTATGGGGAACAGGATGCAGAAGTGTGGCGTTACAGAGTTCTTCAGCGGAAGGAGGCTTAGCGGTCCCCGACTTTGAGGGATATTACATAGCAGACCAGCTGTAATGGCTGATCCAAAGGCTAGCAGCCGAACGAAACCCAGACAGGGAACAATATCCGTCTGCACCAGATGCCAAACCCTTGCAAAGATACTGCTGCAAGTGCGGAGGAACGCGTTGGGAGACACAGCAGAAACCAGGGTAGTAGTGCGATACTGGGTTTGGTACTTGGGACGAGTGGGTGCTAGGATCCCTTACTCTCCGTAATTGCCAATGACAATGCTTCGCTGTCTACCTCAAGGAGAGCACTGGACAGGGCTAGAGGACTTCACCCGAGGGAGCGTAGCCAAATATTGCTCAGCAGAGCGTAGCTGGCGGGTGGGTACATGAGGAACCAGCAGATTAGACAGAATCTCAGGGGATGAAAGCTTTAGTATTTTGAAAGTCAGGCATAGCGTTTTGAATTCAATCCTTTTGGACATGGGTAACCAAGTTCTAGGGAGCCTCAACAGGACTCGGGCGGCTGCATTCTGGACTCGCTGTAGACGAGTCACTTCTGCCTTGTTAGAGCCTAACATGAGTGAGTTAGAGTAGTCCAGTCTGGACAAAATAGTTGCCTGGACTATCAACTGGCAGACTATCAACTGGCAGGTGAGTGGATCGAATAAACCCAACATGGGCCTCAGTTCCCGGAGTAGGCCAAACAGGTGCATGCAACCTTCTTAGTGTGCTCCTGAAACCCAAGAGTGAAATCTAGCCAGACCCCAAGATTTTTCACAGCCGACTTAGGGGTGGGGGCGCTGCCCAAGGTCGCCGGCCACCATTGCATACTCCAGAGCCCCTTATCTCCCCTCACCAACAACACTTCTGACTTATTAGCATTGAGCTGAAGGCAGTTGGTGGTCATCCGTGGTGCGACTGCCGCTAGGCCGCTCTGAAATTTAGGGACCCCGCGTAGGATCATCGGAGAGGGCCACCACCAGCTGTGTATCATCAGCATACGAGACCATTGTTAAGCCATGGTCCCTTGTGACCGCAGCCAGGGGTTGAACGTACAGGTTGAACAGAACGGGGCTCAAGGCCGAGCCCTGGGGGACCCCCTGCCTGATGGAATGGGCACGGGAGAGAAAGGGGGGGCAGTGACCTGGAATGTTCTGTCAGACAGAAAAGATCGAAACCAATCCAAGCAAGACCTACCACCCCAGCCTCCTCTAGGCGACGTAGGAGGATCCAGTGAGAGACCGTATCAAAAGCGGCGCTTAAATCGAGCAGTATCAGGGCCGCGGTATGTCCCTCATCCAGAATGGTCCGCAGGTGTTCAGTCACAGCTAAGAGCGCAGTCTTGGTGCTGTGGCCAGGGCGGAAGCCATTCTGGGAATGATCCAAGATGCTGGTGTTGTTCAGAAAGCCTGAGAGGATGTTATTGGTGTGGGCCTTGGCAACTTTAGCAGCCCAAGGCAGTAAAGTTATAGGATGGAAGCTTTCCGGTTTAGTCGGGTCCAGTGAGGGTTTTTTTCAGCAAGGGGACCACCCTTGCTTGCTTCCATAGCAAAGGCACCACAGCAGTGGTAAAAGAGGAGGTGATTACCTGACACGAAGGCGTAAGGAGTACAGGTAGGGAGTTCCTAAATTGGGCAGGCCTCAGAAGATCCATAGGGGAGCCAGATTTAACTTTCTTGCTCAGCGTGAGAAACACGTCCTGGGAAATAGAGGGGTTAGCTGCCAAGGTGAGAGTGGGGAGAGGAGCATGCGAAGCAGCAGGATTGATAGTGGATATAGGGAAGAATTTGTAAATGGCTTCCACCTTCTTAACAAAGAAGGTGGCCAGGTCCTCGCATTGCTGCCCAGACGTGATTACCGAGATAGAGGGGTCTTTCCTGTTTTTGAGGTCGTTAAGTATTTTGAAGGTACTTTTGGCAGGGTTCTTACTGGATTTGATCTCATTAGTGAAGTAAGCCGCTCGTGTCAGATGTATGGACTTGTGATGGCACTTGATCGCATCCTGGTACGACTTCTTAGCCCCAAGGTCGTAGTCCCTTCTCAGGTCAGTTCTGGATTTTTACAGGTACTGCGCAGGGCGGCCAGAGAATCGTTAAACCAAGGATTGGAATTCGAGCAGCAGCCCTTGGACCATTTAGCAGGAATGAGTGTCTAGGGCATGTAGGATCCAGTCGCAGAGTGATTTGTACGCCAGATCCGGATCAGTGGCTGGGATAGGGGGACAGGATGCCATTATGGCATGCAGGTCCTCCAGTTTGAGTTTATGCCAGCATCGTCTGAAGGAGGCCTTAGGATTGGCTGTGGGCACTGGCTCTGATAACGGGAAGGAGATGGAGACCATACAATGGTCGGACCAACACACCGGGCTGGGTGTCGTGACCAGAAGAGAAGGGATGTTAGAAAAAACAGGGTCAAGCAAATGCCCAGCAATATGGGTAGGGCCTACCACAAGCTGGCTTAATTGGCAAGCAGCGAAGTCAGCAAGCAAGCTGCCTATTTCAGGATCAGAGGGACGGTCAAAGTGTAGATTTAAATCACCAATGATACTAAAGTTGGTGGCCGTCAGCGCCAGGGAACCAGTGGCCTCAATGATAGCCGATTTGAATTCCGAGACCGACCCCGGGGGGCAGTAGACTAACAATCCTGTCATAGTAGAATGGGCGCTAATGGAAATTACAAAACGAGCGCATTCGCACCCAGCCACATCCTCCTTGACAAATGAGCAGCGGTGACAGGACTTAAGGATGACAGCTATGCCCCCAACTCTAGACTCCCTATTTACAGTGAAGATACTAAAACCCGGGGGAGTGCTAAGCCCGGTTCAGCCACCATGACATCAGTCAACCAGGATTCGGTTATGAAGAACACATCAGGTGATTCGTCCTCTATTAAGTCGTAGATCTCCATCTAATGTTTATAACAAGGATAAGAAAGTGTGAGCTCCTGATTGCGAGTGGGTGACTGTTTCTGAATATTAAAACCTGGTCAAATGCCTAAAATGTGTCTAGATATTGAAACCTGGTCTACTTCCTAAAATGTGTCTAGATATTGAAGCCTGGTCTAATTTCTAAAACCGTTTCTATGTTTGGGAAACCTTTGTAATCTGTGGAAGTTAATCCATGAAGTCTTATAGAATAGAGTGTTAAAATTTGGAATGCAAAGTACATTGTGAAGTCTTAGGGTGTACCAATACTCAGCTTCATCAATGCACCTCAGGACTGAAATTCCACACAGCCCGCTCTTCCAATTCGAACACCTGCATGCATATGACTTTTCAAATTTACCTCAATCATGGTTTGGACTACCCCCTTCTATAACAATCTAAATACAGCTCTGCCAAGCCACTCCAATCTTGACCCATATCACCTCTTGCTGTTCAAGTGTTAGGATTCAAACACAGCTCTGTCGCTGCATCTCACCCTGGATAGTGGCACCCAGTGCTAATCCAGCACTGACAGGCACAGCTCCACCAGGGAGATATGGACACAGGGAGTTCTGCTAGTGAGGGGAAACTGACACAAGGAGATATTGTCCTGGGGAGACACTGACATATGGAGACCTGGACAAGGGAAGACTTTGACTCTGTGTGACATTCACACTAAAAGACATAAAACAAGATATGGTCACCAAGGGATGGCACATCAAGAGACAGGGTCACAGAGGAACATTAACACAGAGAGATGGCATGCTGAACAATGCGAAGCACCCACCCCCAGTACAGAGATCTGGGCCTAAATTTATCGTTTTTTGCCACTCATGCCATTCCAGCTCAGATCCAGCCGTATGCAAATCAGTCTTGACCCTGCTCCTCATGGGAACAGTCCAGCCTGTACTGCCAGGTCATCCCTGGACCAGAAACAAGCATTTTGGGGCTAGTTTTGGGATATCTCCCTCATCAGGTAGGCTAGCTTGCATCCAGTGGCATGGTGAACATGGGACCCACATCCGGGCATACCTGTCCCACTCAGGGTGACAAATTCAAAAAGAACAATTGATGGATGGAATGCTCAACAATGTCAAACATTCACCCCCAGTACAGAGATCTGGGCCTAAATCCATCTTTTTTTGCCCCTCATGCCATTCCAGTTGAAACCCAGCCATGTGAAAATTAGTCTTGACCATGCTTCCCACAGGAACAGTCCAACCCCTACTCCCAGACAAGGTCCTCCCTGGACCATAAACAAGCATCATGGAACCAGTTTCAGGGTTTTACTCCACATTAGCCAGGCTATCATTAATCCAGAGAAATGGTGAACAAGGGACACACGTCTGGGAATACTGGTCACCATTGGAGTGACAAATGCAAAAAGAATAACAAATGGACGGAATACTAAATAATGTCAAACATTCAACCCCAGTACAGAGCTCTGGACCTGAATTCATCTTTTGTTGCCCACCTTTTCACTCCTGTTTAAACCCAACCATATGCCAATCAGTCTTGACCCTACACCCCATGGGAACAGCCCAGCCTGAACTGCTAGGCCATGTCCTCCCTGGACCGGACACAGGTATCCTGAGACTGGGTTTGGGGTATCATCCCTCATCAGCCAGGCTAGCTTGAATTCAATGGCATGGTGAGAATGGGACCCACATCTGGGCATGCCCGTCCCACTCGGGGTGACAAATGCAAAAAGATCAGTTGATGGATGGAATGCTCAACAATGTCAAACATTCACCCCCATTACAGAGATCTGGGCCTAAATCCATTGTTTGTTTGCCCACCATGCCATTCCAGTTCAAACCCAATCATAAGCAAATCAGATCTCTGTACTGGGGCGAGTGCTTGAAATAAAAGTTTCAGCTCTCCGTTCATCATCTTGTTGTGTTTGCTATGTACATAAAAGGCCCCAATGCTTTTTTAGTATCTTTCTAATGTTGTGTGCCTGGGAGCTGTATTTCGTAAAAAATCATACTTTTTCTTTTTCTTTGTTGGTAGTCTTTAGAACAGTACCACTTCCCTCTTAACTCTGTCCACTTTCTTCAACCCTCCCAATAAAGTTTGATCTATATAACCTCCTACTCTGATGCAAGAAAAAGGAGAACTCCAGCTGCGCACTATTATTGCTGCACCTCAATCTCCAATCACAACGAGTATAGGGTACTGTGCAAAAGACTTTTGGCACTTGCCGCTGTTACGTGCCACTGTAATCTAGATCAGATTCTCTTTGACTCTAGGAAGGTGCACCAGGAAGAAAGTCCAAATCCAATATAAGTATCAAATCATCTACTTTATTAGCGTAAATCAATAAGAAAGTAAAAATCCAGCCAACGGGTTTTGTTTCATACACTCCTGGAACTTCATTAGGGCTGTAGTCAATCACATAAACAACAACATAAATACCAACATGTAAATAACATATAACACAATCGCATAAAAAACAAACAAATATAATAATGAAATGGTACACGGATTACATATAACTGATGAGGCTCATCACATACCAATTTCCATAAAGAAAATTCTTACCCTGGAAGTTAGACCTAATACTTAGGTAGGCACAAACCAAAAATAAAATTAAACATAAACAAAAGTAATACATGGATCACAATTATAACAAACAACCTCACAAAAACAACATGACTTATAAATAAAAATGTCATATCTATGAATGCTAATGACAATATGCAAATGTAAAACAAATACAATAACAATACATACATGATAAAGGATAAAGGGCTACAAAACCAAACAATATATTGATCTTTGCTAATGAAGAAGATGATAGCCCGAAACCGGTCACAGGATGCTACGTTGCTTGTTTCCGGTCCAGGGAAGACATGGCTTGGCAGTTCGGGCTGGACTGTTCCCATGAGGCACAGGGTCAAGACTGATTTGCATATGGCCATGTCTGAACTGGGGTGGCGAAGTGAGCTAAAGAACGATGATGAATTCAACCCAGATCTGTGACTGGGGGGTGAGTGTCTGAATACTTTCAGCGCTCCGTCCACCGTCTCCTTGTGTTTGATTTGTTCGCTCTAAGATGGCAGGGTATGCCTAGACGTGGGTACCTTGCTCACTTTGCCACTGGATTCAAGCTAGTCTGGCTGATGAAGGGTGTTACTCAGAAACCGGTCCCAGGATGCTTGTTTCTGGTTCAAGTAAGACCTGGCTTGGCAGTTCGGGCTGGACTCTTCCCATGAGGCAGAGGGTCAAGACTGATTTGCATATAGCTGTGTCTGAACTGGGGTGGCAAAGTGAGCCAAAGAATGATGATGGATTCAACCCAGATCTGTGACTGGGGGTGAGTGTCTGAAAAGCTTCAGCGCTCCATCCATCATCTCCTTGTGTTTGCTTTGTTCACCCTAAGTTGGCAGGGTATGCCCAGATATGGATCCCTTGCTCACATTGCCAGTGGATTCAAGCTAGACAGGCTGATGAGGGCTGTTAGCCCGAAACCACTCCCAGGATGCTTGTTTCCAGTCCAGGGAAGACATGGCTTGGCAGTTCGGGCTGGACTGTTCCCATGAGGCACAGTGTCTAGACTGATTTGCGTATAGCCGAGTCTGAACTGGGGTGGCAAAGTGAGCTAAAGAACGATGGTGGATTCAACCCAGATCTGTGACTGGGAGTGAGTGCCTGAAAAGTTTCAGCCCTCTTTCCATCGTCTCCTTGTGTTTGCTTTGTTTGCCCTAAGTTGGCAGGGTATGCCCAGATGTGGGTCCCTTGCTCACTGTGCCACTAGATTCAAGCTAGTCTGGCTGATGAGGGCTGTTAGCCTGAAACTGGTCCCTTGATGCTTGTTTCCGGTCCAGGAAAGACATGGCTTGGTAGTTCGATCTGGACTGTTCCCATGAAACACAGGGTCAAGACTGATTTGTATATAGCGGAGTCTGAACTGGGGTGGCGAAGTGAGCTAAAGAATGATGATGGATTCGACCCAGATCTGTGACTCGCAACTGTTTTTATCTTTGAGCACCACGTTTGCAGTCACACGTGTGCTCACTACCACATGTATTTCAATGTACCTTATGCTTGTTTTCAGTCTGATTCTCACCTTTCCAGTGTGAGTTAAAACTTTCTCTTGTACTGTGATATATTTTTACAGGTTTTCTGAAGTTTCATAGTAGAGTTGGACCAAGGTCAACCTACCTAAGTGGATTCATCTTAGTCTCTTATAGACTAGATCGGAGCCCTTTCTCTCATGCCCTGATGAATTCCATGGAGCCTCCTAGCCACAATGGCAGAAATATGTTGGCAGCAGTGATGGGGAAGGGGTACTAATCCCCCAAGTCACCACTAATAGTTTTAATATTGAGCAAATTCTGCGCAATTAAAGTTTACATGCAGCATTTGCATCTATTTTTAGCATCACTCACTCACTTTCTAGGAACTGGTCTCCACTTAGTTACAGAAGTGCCTCCCTGTCTGCTGGTGTAGGCCCGTTCGTTATCAACTGTGGTTTTTAAAGAGCGAGGACTGCCGATTTTGAAGCATGACGCCTGGTAGTGTGTGAGGACAGTCCTTACATTTTTTTGAGATGCCCAATACCACATAGGTAATCGGCATAGTGTGCCTCTACCTTCTTTAAGAATCAGAGACTTAGTCATGGTAGTTTCTTGTTGTTTGATACATGAGATAAGTAATGCCACTTTGCTCTGAGGACCCTTGTGCAGGCCTGCCTGCCTGCCTGTACCCTGCTCTGCCCAGTGTTCTCAAGCGACGTGCTACTTTTGGATAAGAGAAGCAGGGTGTGTTTTCAACTTCTCTTGCACCGTGCTGTCAGCATTGAGTCTGACTACATTTTCCTTTAAACTGCAGCACTACCTGAGTACTGTGGGTTCTGCACTCCGTGAATGTCTCAGGAGAGACCTGATGATTACAGTTCATTGCACCCTGTAGTTAAGTCAAGCGCTCCATGGTTACTTTATTTAAAAATTGAGTCAAGGCGCTTCAGGATTACTTTATTTACAAGGAGTTGCCGGGATCAATGCGGGGTAAGTGGTCTTTTCCGGTTTAAGGAGCATGTGGTGGGTGGTAGCCCGATAGCTGAAAAGAGTGTTTGCACCTCTATTCACTAGAAGCACCTGTCAAGCTTATGTTGAGTTCTTTCGTGGTGGGCCAGGATCCCCTTCCCTCCCACTGTTTCTCCTACACCACTATCTGCAGGGGAAGAGAGTTGTTGCAGGTGCAGGGAAACTCCAAGGATGAGCGGGAGCAGCGGAACTCCGCTGATGTCTGGTTTGCGAGACGTGTCATACCGATGGAGCTACACCAGCCTACACCATCCTTGCTTTCCCCGTGTACTTTCCCGCCAGCATCCACAAGGGTACGGGGTATAGGACCATACCGTTTCTTTGGCAAACCAAGAAGCCTGCCTCCTGCTGAAGCTCTCATTAGCCTAATTGATACCTTTAATACAGAATACTGATCATTTTCCCCAGTGCTTCAATTTGACAGGTTTTGGAGGATCTTTGAGACGATTTAAAGTAATTTCCTTTGTTGCTGCTCTCACCGGCTCCTCTGCTCCCATGTAGTTGAAATTTCTGTCCAGAGGGTGGAGCTCTACTTCCAGAAACGGCCAGGCTAGAGGCCTGGAACCACTCCCAGAGTCAGTTTTAGCTGCTGCACTCTTCTTTACTTGGTGAACACCTTTTATTTCTACATCTACATTTTAACTCTGGGAGAAAATTATTTTCGTGTTTTAATTCAGTAAAATTGAAGGCAAAAACAACTCTACAGGGAGTAACAAACAAAACCAAAATATGTTCCCACCACCTGTGGAATCGAAGATTGTTGTCTCAAATGATCCTTCAATGTCTACTTTGTTAGAAGAATTGCAAGCTGTACGTCTAAATACCGACTCTATTGCATCAGAAGTTAAAAATATTCATAAAGACTTGGCTAGTCTCTCAATGAAAATTTCAGATAATTCTATTAAAATCCAAAATATTAAAGCTCAATTTGATAGCTTTGCCCCTATGGTGGCAAATACTTTGCTAATGAGTCAATTGTTGTTAGATTTAGAAAATTGCAACCATCAATATTACCTACGTATTTTTTATCTGCCAGAAGACATGGATGGACATGATTATAGGCAATATTTTGAAAAATTGCTGCCAGGTCTATTAAAGCTGCAATTCTCAAAGAAATTTGAAACAGACAAAGGCGCACAGAATTCCTTCTCACAGAAACCCTCGTCATAGCAAAACATGGCAAATGTTATTCAAAGTTTTACGCCATAACCATTTGGTGATGATTAGGAGAACAGCTAGAGAAATTCCATCTTTAATGGTAAATGGAAATAAAATCTACATACACCAAGACTTTGCCAAAGAAACTGTTCAACTACGAAAATAATTTACTGAAAGAGACCACGTCTACGCTCCTCAGGTTTCAAATATGGTCTCTTCGATCCTTCTACGATGAGAGTCTGCAAAGATGGCGTTTAGAAATCGTTTCAACGACCAGAAGAACTACGTGGTTTCTTGGATCAACAATCATCAATGTCCACGGAAACAAATGCTACAAATACTTGACTTTATCTATTTTCTATATATAGAATATTATTTTCATTTTTCTAGATAATTTTTTAGGTTTTGCTTCTCAATCTAAATTTCTCTTTTTTTTCAGATGAGCTAAATGGACGTTTCTCTTTTTTTTTCCAGCAGGCTGTTCTTGGTCAAGCGTGTACGTGATCCTATAATTCTATTTATGTTTTCATGTTGTCTTTTGTATGTTTGTCCTTGTCTTTCCTTTTCTCCCCATTTATCTTATCTAGAGCTACTTGTGAAGTGCTATATTTATTTGTTCTGTCCTTTTCTGCTGTTTTTTTATTCACATATGGCTAATTTCAATCATATTAAAATTGCTTCTTTAAATGTTAGAGGTTTAAGACATCCCGTTAAACGTATTAAAATTTTAGAATATTTAGCAAGCCACAAAACTGACATTTGTTTCTTACAGGAGATGCATATTGATTATAAGGTTTTATTATATATGCAGAAAAATGGATTGGTACTATAGTTTCTTCACCTGCAATTAATAAGAAAAATGGAGTGGCTATTCTTTTCTAAAAAAAATACATTTTCAAATGTTGAGTACATTTTTAGATACAGAAGGTCGTTACATGATTGTTGAAATTAAGTTTGATACCACACTTATTTACTTAATTAGTTTATGAGCCAACAAATGATGATCCCAAATGATGATCCTTCTTTAACACAGAGGAACTCAAACTAGGTAATGTTCAACTGATTATAGGAGGGGACATTAATTTAATATGTGATCCTTTGTTAGATAGAGCATCACAATCGAAAAAGCGCCCACCTAAAGCTTCTTTTACTTTCAAATCTTTTATAAAACAACTAAATTAGTTGATATATGTCGATTACACCATCCAACTGATTTTTTAAAAACTTTTTTCTTAAATCCTCATAATTCTTATTCACAACTGGATTAGTTTTTAGCATCCCAACAATTAATTTAGTCAATTTGTACTCCATTAATACATAATACAGATATTTCTAATCACATGTTCCTATTTCAGCTGTTTTTCAATTTACCCCTATTCTTTCTACACAATTCAGATGGCGTATGAATACTCATACTGTTCTTAATGAAAAAAAAACACCAAAACGTTTGTCTGCATTTCAGTATTATTTTACTTTTAATCCTGAAGATTCTGTGTCATTAATAACACAATAGGATACATTTGAAGCAGATAGGAGCAGTGTCACCAGTACCATTATGGGTCAGGCAAACAAATCTTTTTGTGCTAAAATGAAAGAATTAGACAGACAAATTGCAAAATTGTAAAGACTATTTATTTCATTCAATGATCTCGCATACAAAATACAACTACAAAAACTGCGCTATGAATTTAACTCCATTTAAAGTAGACGTGTGGGTATACAACTTTCCAATAATAAGGCCAGATTTTCATTTAATGCTAATATATCAGGTACATTTTTGTCAAATTATTTACCCGTAAAAAAAAGATAAGACTCATGTCACTGTGATCCATGGTGTTAATGGTAAGGTGGCCTTATCCCATAAGGATATTGTTAATTAATTTTTAACTTATTACGAATTTTTATATAATAAACCGCCTTTTGTTGACTCTTCTTTGATTGACAGGTTTTTTGCACAATTGTGGTTTACAGAAAATATCACAATCAGTCAAAGATAAGCTAGAATCCCCAATTACTTTAGAAGAAATTGGGGGCCATATTATCAAGGACGGCGTTAAAATTATCGCCGCTTTAGCGGCAGGAAACTGCCGCTAAAATACCGATAATGGGCTTGATAATATGCCCTTGTGAATTCCCATAGAAGCCCATGTTCACACCAGACCATAAAACAAACAAATGGTTTGCAGAGAAGGTGATTCATTAATTCTTCCTGCGCTCTAGTTCCGATGTGTTAAGATGGCGCCTTAATGCGCTGCGACGATCCGGTGCGATGAGACAAAATGGCGTTCTTGTTGCGATGCGATAACGTAGATGCGATGCGTGCACGCCCGAGGGCAGTGCGGGAACTTGGTGAACTTCTGAGCCGCGACAGGCCCTGTTACATGCTTCTCCGTTGATGCGACGACACCCTCGGTGATGGTGACATGCTTCTCTGGTGTTGCGGCGGTCGTCAGCGGCAGTGCGCTTCCTCAGCGATGCAACAGCCCTGCGACACGCCTCTCCGGTGATGCGACGGCACCCTCTGTGGCGGCGGCACGCTTCTCCGGTGATGCGTCGGTGGCTGCTGCGGCAGCGTCACGCTTCTCTCTCGTTGCGTCGGGCTTCCAGCTTCCAACAGCAAAAGATGCCTCGAACACTGCTACAAGCCCTGCTGGCAGACTGAAACTCGCAGTAAGAAACTTCAGGGAAGCTGGGGGTAAAGTCCGTCTGTGCCCGGGACTTCAGAAACAGGAGGCCAGCTCTTCTCAGGCCCTTGGAGACTTTTCTTCAGATGGACACAAGCACAAAGTATAGTCCTTCTTCAAGCAGGGGACACAGCACACAGCAAAGTCCTTTAGATTTCACCTTAGCAGAAACAGCAAACTGCAGGGCAACCCCAGACACACAGCAAGGGCAGTCCTTCTCCTCAGTCTCTTCAGCTGATCTTCTTTGCCAGGGGTTCGTCTTGATCACAAAGTAGTCTAAAATTCAGGGGTTTCAGCTCTGATATTTATACCCCAAAAGTCTTTGTGTGAGTCATGTGTGAGGGGTCCTGGACCCAGTCCAAACCAGTTCTGGGTGCACTCGGCCAGTGCACATCTTCTTCCCTTGTGAGTGTGGGCCCGGGCCATCAAACACACTGCAGGAGGTGGAGCCAGCATTGTGGAAGGCAGGCTTAGCCCTATTCAGGCCAAGGTGCTACTCCTCCCAACACTCCAAATGCAGATAGGCCTATTCGGCCTAGTGCTGACTCACCCAGCCTCCTGGAGCCACCCCCAACCCCTGTCACTCACAAACCAGACAGTCAATTCACAAACAGGCAGAGGCACACAGAAAGGTTGAACAAGAAAATAGCCACTTTCTAAAAGTGCTATTTTCAAACACTGAATTTAAAACCCATTCTCCCTAAAAGATGTGTTATTAAATTCTGAGTTCAGGGATACCAGACTCCAAATTTCTATCTTGCTCCTAGGGTATATATGCAGGTAAACATGTAACACAGCATTCCCCATTCTGTCCCATGGGCAAGATAGCCTTTCAATAGTGAAAAACGTAATTGGCAGTATTTCACTATCAGGACATGTTACCCACACTAGTACATGTCCTACCTTTCACCTAACACTGCACCCTGCCCAGGGGGGTATTTTGGGCCTACCATAGGGGTGTCTAATGTGTACGAAAAGGGAAGGGTCAGTTCTGGCAAGTGTGTACACTGGCCAGGACAACATGGCAGTTAGCAAATTGTGCACAGGTACCGCGATGGCAGGTCTGAGACACCATCTTAGGGCTACTCCTGTGGATGGCACAACCAGTGCTGCAGGCCCACTAGTAGCATTTGAATCACCAGCCCTGGCACACTCAGTGCACTTTACTAGGGACCTACTGGTAAAACAAATATGTCAATCATGGACAACCAATCACAATTTAACCAGGGAGCACTTGCATTTTGGCACCAAGCATCTAAACCAGCAAAAACGAATTCCGGCACAGTGTCAAAAATACATCAGGTAGATGCAAAAAGTCAGGGGGAACCACATCAAGGATGTCAGGTTTAACACATATTTATAAGATGTATTATAGTTATTAATTGCAGCTCTCTTCTTCATCTTTGAAATTATGATAATCTATACCTATATATCTATACCTTTTACCTTATACAATTTCTGTTCACTACATACTACAGACGTTTTTAATCCTTGTATATAGGTACTCTTATTCTGTCTTGTAGTTCCTATACACTTATATGGGATCTGCGTGTTTAGACAACATACACTCTAGGATTGGTGTCCAGACTGATTCTAGACACCCCTATGGGGTATGTTCGCCTGTATACCAGCTCGCTCACAGTGCCACGAGAAACCCATCTCAGCGGGGAGAGAATAGTTCTTGGCAACTATCGAACATGACAAACCTGATCCCTCAGGATCGTGGAAACCGTGCGATACTTTTCGCTCAGTCACTTGTGCTCACTTTGTGTCAGAGAGATACACAGAATAAACAGTGGATACTTTTCTCAATAAGCATTTCCCGAACTAGTATCATAGTGTAAAATAGGTGTGCTGAAACAACCATTAGACAGAAACCGATATACATGATTGGAAGCACTAATAGAGTAAAAGGATGGTAGATTTCTACCATGAGCAAAAACAATGCGTACTCCTATGTTGCAACCCTAACTAGATGTACCTAAGTGTACCTAGCATGTATGTAGATGTAAATGTCATTCATGCACCATGCCAACGCAGTCGTCTCTGCATCTTTCTATGTGATCAGGATGATAAAGAAACTCCTACCATTCCTCCCAACCAACACAGGCAGGACTCTCATCAGTACATTAGTCATGTCAAAAGTCGACTATTGTAATGGTCTACTCCTCAATGCTCAAGAAAGAGTCATAAATAAATTACAACTGGTGCAAAATGCAGCCGCTAAGATTCTGACAGCCACTCCTAAATTCAAACCGATATCAAACGTGGTGCGGCAGCTCCACTGGCTACCCATCAGGAGCAGAACCAAGTTCAAGGCCTTATGCATTGCATACAGGGCAATCCGCGACACTGGACCTCAGTTTCTCAGGAAACTTATCTGCCTCTACAAGCCCAGCAGATCCTTGCGCTCATCAGCAGCGAACCTGTTGACGGTTCCCCGAACCAAGAAAGCATCTTGGGGCGACAGAAGTTTCACGGTCGCCACCGCCAAATTATGGAACACGCTTCCCCTCCACATCAAGGCCAGCCCCACCCTGCTTACATTCCGCAAACAAATAAAGACCTGGCTTTTTAGCCAATAACCCTTCCACGCATGGTCTCCCTTGCCTAGTCCACAGCTCTGAGACACCTAAGGGTATTTGTGCGCTTTACAAATTCCTTAAATAAAAAAAAAGCCAAGAATCCTGTTGTAATTTTAAATAAAGAAAGAAGAATCCATGCAGGTAAGAACTTGCTTCTTTATTCCATCCACCCGGTCTCCGTGAATCTCTTCATCTCAACATTCTAACATGAGCTCTTTCGGAACATTCTGAGGGAGGGTAGAGGGGGGAAAGGGGAGGAACCAACAGAGCATGGGAAAAGGTAAGTTACAACACATCTCCCTTCCTCGGAAAGGAGAGAAAACATGGCGAGGAGAATAAAACAGAAAATACAACATTGGTTAGGTGACATTGACCAATCTATCTCCACTCCAAGTCTGCCCATTGTCAAGGTGAACTACATTTTTGCTAAATTTGATCACACTTTGAGAAGGCAGATACTTACTCACACCTGGTTGAACATGAGTGGGTTTTTTAATCACAACAGGTGTGTTGAGATGAAGATCGAGCTCTTTAACTCCATGTTTTTGGTCATACCAATTTTTGTATTTCATTTGATGTGGTTGAGTCTTTAGATGCATATTTTCTTTGTTGTACGTGACCTTTTTACAACCTTCTAATCACCTGGGATTTAACTTCGTGCTAGCTTCTCTCCCTCTTAACATTACAAAAGGAGATATACCTGTGACGAGATTAGGTGTTGTGTGATAAGCCCAAATACATTCTTTCAAGGATGCTTCAACTTTAAGGTTGTTTGCGATTGCTAACTGAATGTGATCCTTTATCATGCGGTTGGCTCTTTCCACCAGTCCGTTAGCTTTAGGACAATAGAGTGCAGTTTTCTCATGTTTTATGTTTAGCTTGACAAGGAAATCTTTCATCATTTCGGAGGTGAACTGCACTCCATTGTCCGTGATAAGGGTGGCTGGAATTCCTTCAAAGAAAAATATATTTTCCAAGAAATAAGATTTGTCGTATTGGTGGTGGGAGTAAATTTGAGGTTGATCCAGTGTGATGTATAATCAATAAGGACAAACATAAACCTTTTTTGAGTTCCCAAAATTTCCATGGGACCAATTATATCTAAGTCTAACTTGGTCCAAGGAATCTCCAGAACTTCAACTGGAGATAGGGGCACTTTCCTTAAGACCTTGCTCTTATCACTTTTTGCACAACTGGTGCATTCTTTCACTTTCACTTCTACTAAGGAGTCCATCTTAGGAAACCAATAACAACTTCTAAGTTTGTTTTTCGTAAGGCTTCTGCCTAAGTGTCCTTCGTGAGCTAGATCAATTATTTTGTTCTTCATATTTTTTGGAGGGACAATTTTCCCATTTCTGAAAACTTTGCTATCCATGAATGATAGTTCATATCTTACTTCCCAAAAGTCTTTGATCGTGTCAGGAACTTGAGATTTATTCTCCGGCCAACCATTAATGATAAGGTCTTTTAAGACAAGTAAGTCTTTGTCATTTTTCATACTCTCTTCCCATTCTTCCTTAGTGATGGATGGAAGATGTGTAGACAAGATTGGAACATCAAGTTGATCTTCACCCTGACTGGAACTGAGGGGAGACCTGGATAAGTAGTCAGCAACAACATTGTCAGGTCCAGGTAAATACTCTATTCTGAAACAGTCATTTTCTAATCCTAACACCCATTTCATGATGCGAGGAGATTTATTGTCATTTTTAGAAGAGAACATGAAGGTCAAAGGTATGTGGTTTGCGCGAATAACAAATTTGGTGCCCCACAAAAAGAACTTAAAATGATTAACTGCCCAGAATCTTGCTAACGCTTCCCTCTCAATGATGAAGGCAGAACACAACAAGTATTGATCCCTCCCTTCATGTCCACTCCCCAAGCTCTTTTGACAGGTGTCCGCAACGGTCTGTACTGAGCCCTCTTTTGTTCAACTTGTACATGACTCCTCTCATTCATTTGGCAGAAGAACTAGGTGCTAAAGTTGTTGCCTATGCCGATGACACTCAGCTCCTGTTCTCTTGGAAAAAACAGAGACATCCACTTTTCATGTTAAAACCTGTTTAGCTGCGGTGTTTAATTGGCTGACGTTTGCTCAGATGAAATGTACTGAGGGCAAAACAGAGATTTTATTCTTTGGAGAGTTTCCCACTCAGGTTTGGTACACTTTGTGGCATGATGGGTCTCCCAGGCCCTCACCTTCAGGACTCCCTGTAAAAAACCTCAGGATTTGGTTTGATGAAAAACTGAGTTTTTGTAATCATATCAATAAACTGACTGGTACTTGTTTCGGCATCCTGAAACTTCTCAGAAAGTTTCTGTCCCTTTTGCACTTAGCAGCTAAGGAAACTATCGTTCGAGCTCTTGTTACCTCTCGCATTGATTATGCGAACGCACTGTAAGTGGGCCTTCCTGCATATTTAATTGATAAACTACAGGTGGCTCAAAATGCCGTTGGCCATCTGCTCCTTGACCTCCCCAAAAGTACCAGTGTTAGACAACATCTGCGGAATTTGCACTGGTTACCGGTGAAGGCTAGAGTCACTTTTAAAGCCCTGGTAACAATCCATGCTGCGCTCTACGGGGAGTGGCCCCCTCTACTTAAGGAAACGCTTTCAGTTCTACTCCCCCAGCAGACACTTGCGTTCCTCCAACATGCTCATGGCCTCTGTCCCTAGATTCCGCTTGAAAAGAAAGGGCGGTAGTTCCCTGGCCTATTTGGCGGCTATGGCATGGAACTCCCTCCCTCTTGACTTGCGCAGCTTGCAGAACCCTACCCTTTTTAGGAAGAAACTAAAACCTTCCTTTTCAATTGAGCTGGTTCTGTGTGTTCGGTTCTTTTCATCTCTTTTCTTTTCTGCTGTGTTTTTCGGACTCGCGCCGGGACACTCTGAGTAGCTTTGTGCTCAATAAAACCAGGATAACATAACATAACATATGTAAGTATATATATTTACTTCTTTTTTGCAATTTAATATATCACGGCTAAGGTTTCAGGTTGTTTATGTGTGACATCCCCATGTGAAGTGCATTTATGTGTGACATTTCAAGCCTTATGTGTGACTCTTTGTTGTGAGTGACGTAAGACAGTTGCATGCATGTCAAGAGATCATTTTTTGAAATAACGCCTTAGCTGTCAACTGTTCTGTTTTTGCCGGGACAGTCCCGCTCAGTTTGAGACTGTTCCCGGTAATTTACTATCCCGAGACAGTCCTGGCAATGGCACTTCCAGCCCTGCCAAGTGTGGCACATCTCACGTGAGTAACGCACTGTAATTCACTGTACTGCATTAGCACAAGTAACCAAACTGTCACGCAAATCAGCTTCTTAAAAGCCGAGTGGAGAAGCTCTTGTATTTGTAGAATCCGCCGTTTTTCGTGAAGCTCCAGTGACGCAAGGCAGGCGACGCACAGCAGCCAATAAATGTTCTGTTAACTTCCATAGGATCTGCAGGTTATGCTGGTTGGACTGTTTTTGGTTGCATTACGCAGCGCAGGCTACCCCCAGTATTGGTCGGCATTAGTAGCATGCACGTGCATGCGGCCCTAAAGCCTGCTGCTGCCAGGTGGCAAGGGCAGTGTTAGTGCCCATGAACGGAGTGCAGCAGGCGCCTCATTTGTGAAGTGGCAGTGACTAAAAGGCTCCAGCCAGCACAGGCAGGATCTTCCTGCCACAGCCAGCCCAGGCCACGAGCAATTGATGCTGCCGGAACTAAATGAAAGGACAGGGAGTGTCATCCGGGACCTCCTCGCCCTGCTCTTGGGGGACACGGGGGCTCAGCTGTGTCGAGTGTCTAAATGCACAGGGTGTGGCACTGAAGACCACATGCCCCACGCTATGCCCTCTGCACCTGGACGTCAATCAGTAGCCCCACGCTATGCCCTCTGCACCCGGGCATCAATCAGTAGCCCCACGCTATGCCCTCTGCACCCGGGCGTCAATCAGTAGCCCCACGCTATGCCCTCTGCACAGGGCGTCAATCAGTAGCCCCACCCTATGCCCTCTGCACCGGGCGTTAATCAGTAGCCCACGCTATGCCCTCTGCACCGGGCGTCAATCAGTAGCCCCACGCTATGCCCTCTGCACCGGGTGTCAATCAGTTGCCCCACGCTATGCCCTCTGCACCGGGCGTTAATCAGTAGCCCCACGCTATGCCCTCTGCACCGGGCGTCAATCAGTAGCCCCACGCTATGCCCTCTGCACCGGGCGTCAATCAGTAGCCCCACGCTATGCCCTCTGCACCGGGCGTCAATCAGTAGCCCCACACTATGCCCTCTGCACCGGGCGTCAATCAGTAGCCCCACGCTATGCCCTCTGCACCAGGCGTTAATCAGTAGCCCCACGCTATGCCCTCTGCACCCGGGCGTCAATCAGTAGCCCCACGCTATGCCCTCTGCACCGGGCATCAATCAGTAGCCCCACGCTATGCCCTCTGCACCGGGCGTAAATCAGTAGCCCCACGCTATGCCCTCTGCACCGGGCGTCAATCGGTAGCCCCGCGCTATGCCCTCTGCACCCGGGCGTCAATCAGTAGCCCCACGCTATGCCCTCTGCACCGGGCATCAATCAGTAGCCCCACGCTATGCCCTCTGCACCGGGCGTCAATCAGTAGCCCCACGCTATGCCCTCTGCACCGGGCGTCAATCAGTAGCCCCACGCTATGCCCTCTGCACCGGGTGTCAATCAGTAGCCCCACGCTATGCCCTCTGCACCGGGCGTCAATCAGTAGCCCCACGCTATGCCCTCTGCACCGGGCATCAATCAGTAGCCCCACGCTATGCCCTCTGCACCGGGCGTCAATCAGTAGCCCAGCTGTAGAGTAGATGCAATGCAGCGGTGACTCCACAGGCTTCACCTGAGCTACAGGTCGGGCGGAGCTGGAGGACACTGTCAGTGGCTCCCTTGGTAAGTCAAAGAGAACCTGTTATTTAATGTTCTTGCTGGACTGAGAGATCGGAGTTTTGTCTAGTGCAAGTTTTGACTCACCAGTAGCGCAGAGGGTTTATTGTGCCTGCTACAAAGAATGTGTATCAATCATATAACAGAACCTAATGTTGCTAAAAGGAGTTCGTTTGGATACAAATGCCTTCTTATCAGTAATGCTAACTCCAACCACTGAGGTACGTTTCAAACCAGTGTTTCTACTTCTCCATACCAAACACCCCTAACATATACTGCCTCCGAGGATCTGTGGCATGTTTCTCCTACACCTTGAAAGCCTCATCCTAGCGTGATTTACACAAGTATGATTCATGGTCTCTGTGTAATGTGTCTGTGATGTTAAGTGCTCTGACACCCTGTACTAGCATGAGCAGCGTTATAAAACAAATTAAATATTTGTGACAGAGGCCCTATGGAGAGACGAGGGGCACAGCTGGCCAGAGGTTGATAAGGGAAGCCGTGGAGAACTAGGTCATGGGGCACCAACAATGATTGTTGCACTGGGCGTCATCTGCTGGTCCTGAGAGAGTGAGTAAGTAATGCTTGTCACTGTGCTGTTTGAGATGGATAGTTTTGTCCAGTTGGGAAGGTGTGGTTATACATCTTGACTGTATGTATGTATGAACTTTAATATTACATTACTTATTTTCTATATGAACGTGACAATCCGCGACAGTATTTTTAACTACGTGTGTTTGCATGTGTGCACAAAACGTTAATGAAGTACTGACTCTGAACAATGTGTTTATTCTTTAATATCGCTGATGCACAATTGTTTTACTGTACACTGGGCTTATAAGGGCACTAGATTACTGCCCTTCCCTTTCAGGTGCTTTGCAGTAGGTTTAAGATCTTCTTACAGTTTCTTGTTGCTTTATATGCATGTACATTCTGAGATTAATCTGTTTTCATGAACTTCTTTGCTTGATTTTGCTCACCAGAAAGTGCCACTAGAAGTGGTACACATTTGGTCGTTGAATATCATTCATAAGTGCACGGAAACTATGGAATGTCACATTATGCAATCTGAAAACTTGGCAGCTGTGATTTAGATTAAATTGTAAAGTTGCCTGGCCTCCTCCTATAACCAGCTGTTGCATCAGTATTTGCAAAGGATTACAACTTACACTGTTCCCATATCAGAATAGTGTAGGGTCATCTAACATTTGCTGGAAGTAACATGGTCTAATGTGTGTCAAGCCATCTATCTATGTATGTATTGCCCCAGGTGAGAGTACATAAACAAAATATATTTGTGAAGCCAAAATGAGCTCCAAAAAACCGTTGAATATTAGATTTCTTTAAAACGAGATCTAAGAAACGGCCTGCAGGGCAAAGACAGGCAAACGCTGCTACACCAACTGATAGAGCAAATGTAGAGCAAGGAGAGCGAAGTGATGCTCTATTAGTTCAAAGAAGCTCTACATAGGAAGGACGACTGAGTGGCACTCGTCCAGCTGAGAGAGCGCCTGAAGAGGAAGGACACGCAAGTGGCACTCCTCCAGCCGAGAGAGCACCTGAAGAGGAAGGACACGCCAGTGGCACTCCTCCAGCCGAGACAGCACCTGAAGAGGAAGGACACGCAAGTGGCACTCCTCCAGCTGAGAGAGCGCCTGAAGAGGAAGGACACGCAAGTGGTACTCCTCTGCTGAGGAAGCGCCTGAAGAGGAAGGACACACAAGTGGCACTCCTCCAGCTGAGAGAGCGCCTGAAGAGGAAGGACACGCGAGTGGTACTCCTCCAGCCGAGAGAGCGCCTGAAGAGGAAGAACACGCAAGTGGCACTCCTCTGCTGAGGAAGCGCCTGAAGAGGAAGGACACGCAAGTGGCACTCCTCCAGCTGAGAGAGCGCCTGAAGAGGAAGGACACGCAAGTGGCACTCCACCAGCCGAGAGAACGCCTGAAGAGGAAGGACACGCAAGTGGCACTCCTCTGCTGAGGAAGCGCCTGAAGAGGAAGGACACGCAAGTGGCACTCCTCTGCTGAGGAAGCGCCTGAAGAGGAAGGACACGCAAGTGGCACTCCTCCAGCTGAGAGAGCGCCTGAAGAGGAAGAACACGCAAGTGGTACTCCTCCAGCCGAGAGAGCGCCTGAAGAGGAAGGACACGCAAGTGGCACTCCTCCGCTGAGAGAGCGCCTGAAGAGGAAGGACACGCAAGTGGTACTCCTCTGCTGAGGAAGCGCCTGAAGAGGAAGGACACGCAAGGGGCACTCCTCCAGCTGAGAGAGCGCCTGAAGAGGAAGGACACGCAAGTGGCATTCCTCCAGCTGAAAGAGCGCCTAAAGAGGAAGGACACGCAGGTGGCACTCCTCAGCTGAGAAAGCGCCTGAAGAGGAAGGATATGCAAGTGGTACTCCTCCGCTGAGAGAGTGCCTGAAGAGGAAGGACACGCAAGTGGCACTCCTCCGCTGAGAGAGCGCCTGAAGAGGAAGGGCATGCAAGTGGCACTCCTCCAGCTGAGAGAGCGCCTGAAGAGGAAGGACACGCAAGTGGCACTCCAGCCGAGAGAGCGCCTGAAGAGGAAGGACACACAAGTGGCACTCCAGCCGAGAGAGCGCCTGAAGAGGAAGGACACACAAGTGGCACTCCAGCCGAGAGAGCGCCTGAAGAGGAAGGACACACAAGTGGCACTCCTCAGCTGAGAGAGCGCCTGAAAAGGAAGGACACGCAAGTGGCACTCCTCCGCTGAGAGAGCGCCTGAAGAGGAAGGACACGCGACTGGCACTTCTCCGCTGAAAGAGCGCCTAAAGAGGAAGGACACGCAGGTGGCACTCCTCAGCTGAGAAAACGCCTGAAGAGGAAGGACACGCGAGTGGTACTCCTCCAGCCGAGAAAGCGCCTGAAGAGGAAGGACACGCAAGTGGCACTTCTCCGCTGAGAGAGCGCCTGAAGAGGAAGGACACGCAAGTGGCACTCCTCCAGCTGAGAGAGCGCCTGAAGAGGAAGGACACACAAGTGGCACTCGTCCAGCTGAGAGAGCGCCTGAAGAGGAAGGACACGCGAGTGGTACTCCTCCAGCCGAGAGAGCGCCTGAAGAGTAAGGACACGCAAGTGGCACTCCTCCGCTGAGAGAGCGCCTGAAGAGGAAGGACACACAAGTGGTACTCCTCCGCTGAGGAAGCGCCTGAAGAGAAAGGACACGCAAGTGGCACTCCTCCAGCTGAGAGAGCGCCTGAAGAGGAAGGACACGCAAGTGGAACTCCTCCAGCTGAAAGAGCGCCTAAAGAGGAAGGACACGCAGGTGGCACTCCTCAGCTGAGAAAGCGCCTGAAGAGGAAGGATATGCAAGTGGTACTCCTCCGCTGAGAGAGTGCCTGAAGAGGAAGGACACGCAAGTGGCACTCCTCCAGCTGAAAGAGCGCCTGAAGAGGAAGGACACGCAAGTGGCACTCCTCCAGCTGAAAGAGCGCCTAAAGAGGAAGGACACGCAGGTGGCACTCCTCAGCTGAGAAAGCGCCTGAAAAAGAAGGATATGCAAGTGGTACTCCTCCGCTGAGAGAGCGCCTGAAGAGGAAGGACACGCCACTGGCCCTCCTCCAGCCGAGAGAGCGCCTGAAGAGGAAGGACACGCGAGTGGTACTCCTCCAGCCGAGAGAGCGCCTGAAGAGGAAGGACACGCGAGTGGTACTCCTCCAGCTGAGAGAGCGCCTGAAGAGGAGGGACACGCGAGTGGCACTCCTCCAGCCGAGAGAGCGCCTGAAGAGGAAGGACACGCAAGTGGCACTGCTCCAGCTGAAAGAGCGCCTGAAAAGGAAGGATATGCAAGTGGCACTCCTCAGCTAAGAGAGCGCCTGAAGAGGAAGGACACGCCACTGGCACTCCTCCAGCCGAGAGAGCGCACGAAGAGGAAGGACATGCAAGTGGCACTCCTCCAGCCAAGAGAGCGCCTGAACAGGAAGGACACACGAGTGGTACTACTCCAGCCAAGAGAGCGCCTGAAGAGGAAGGACACACGAGTGGCACTCCTCCAGATGAGAGGGCGCCTGAAGAGGAAGGACACACGAGTGGTACTACTTCAGCCAAGAGA
The DNA here is from genome assembly GCF_964204655.1 of Triturus cristatus. Classification (NCBI taxonomy): domain Eukaryota; kingdom Metazoa; phylum Chordata; class Amphibia; order Caudata; family Salamandridae; genus Triturus; species Triturus cristatus. The sequence goes on along the minus strand of NC_140580.1, from coordinate 1,166,394,248 downwards.
GCGCCTGAACAGGAAGGACACACGAGTGGCACTCCTCCACCCGAGAGAACGCCTGAAGAGGAAGGACGCGTCAGTGGCACTCCTCCAGATGAGAGGGCGCCTGAAGAGGAAGGACACACCGGTGGCACTCCTCCAGCCGAGAGAGCACCTGAAGAGGAAGGAAACGTTGGGCTGGAGGGGGCCAGGCTGCACCAGGAGTCTGGTGGAGGCGACCCAAGGTCTACAGCACTGGGGTCAAGATGCCCACCCGCCCCTTACAGATCAAGCTCCCCTGGAGGTGAGTGACAGCAAGCCAGGAGAAGCAAGGACTGACAAACAGCCTGTGGCCCTGACCTCACAGACAAGTCTAACAGGAAGTAGCTGACCCCTACCCTGAAGGGGCCTTCAGGCCCCACAGTACACTGACTTCACCATTTCTGAGTCCCGACACCCAGACCACTCACGTCCTCGACACATCTTCAATATCCCAAATGGGTTTCCCTTACAGCAGCCACGGGCCATAGGGATTCTAGTGTTGTAAGAAATACTTTTAGTCTATTAATAGTTTGGCTGGATGGGAATATAGCCAAGGCAGCTGCAATTCTTAGAAGCTGCCTGCAAGAAGCAGCTAGCTGGATGGATGCTAACCCTCTGCCTTTCAATGGAGGAAAAACAAAAGTCACTGTCTTTGGACCAGACAGCTTGGGCTTCAGAGCGGTGGCCAGAATATCACAGAGTGCTACCACTCCACTCACCCCCTGCTCTGAATCTAGGTCATTGACAACAAACTGAATTTCTGAGAACCTGTAAAGTCCATGGGATTCTGGTTGCCATATAATTAAAAAAATCCTGTCCTTTATTTCACTATCTGCAAGAAAGGACCAGGTTTAAGCACAGATCGTACCGAGAATGGACTACTGTAATTCCTTATTGGTTGGTGCCCCTCAACATCTCTTCAACCGTCTTCAGCTGACGCAAAATGCAGTCTCCAGGCTGATTTTGGGCCTGAGAAGAGATACACCAATCTTACAACGTCTACAGAAATTTCACTGGCTTCTGTGTGAACGTGGATTATTAGTTGGGGTCAAAGGTGGTCCACCACAAGTAATAATGGCACTATTCTTGTTAGGACCACTTACGGTTTCAGTAATTTAAACCTGAGCTCAACCCCTGGTAGCTACGGCACAGAGCAGACAGAAATGTGTAAAGCATTTAGAAATATCTAAACATCTAATAAGTTGAAAACACAACAGAATAAACAAGCATTTACAATGCAATGGTCTCGGCATTGTTAAAGTTAGAGCTATTGGCATTGCTCATGACATTATTTTTGTTTATGTTTTTGTTTTTAAAACATTTAAAGAAACGGCATTGTTATTTACAATGCCAATAGCTTAATCACTCTCAAATGCGAGACCTTTTGCATTTGCACCCACACACAGAGCCACACACACAAAGCCACCCACACACACACAGAGCCACCCACACAGAGCAACCCACACACAAATAGAGCCACCCACAGAGCCACCTACACACAGTTACCCACACACAGAGCCACCTACCAAAAAAGCCACACACACACAGCCGTCCACACACACACACAGAGCCTCCCACACACACAGAGCCTCCCACACACACAGAGCCTCCCACACACAGAGTTGCCATATTACTCAGTGTCAGAATGACAATGTTTCGGGCACTGATTTTTAATCATGAAATCAACGGATTCTACCAACCAAGTCATACACTGTTTTTAAATGCATAGCCCAATACTGTAGTGCTTGTGTACAGTCAACATGGAGCGACCGGACTACCAGTTTAATTCGCGCAGACGTAGGGCCTTCTGGTACTTGTAGTAAGGCAAGTGAGGCATGTCCACCGCTCACCTGATTTAAATCCTTGTCGTTCAGCAGAGTGCTATTTGATAGGCAGTGTGATAAATAGAACACTTTCTGATAGCTGGCTGGCTACCTATTACACAGTTTGCAACGCTACATACAATGGTCAATTAACCTTTCCTGCCGTTTACCCGGCTGTCTGGCAAGTATCACATTTTCACACCTGTCCGACACAATGACACTAAAAATAAGACACTTTCTGCTATTGGTCTTGCTGGCTACTGCACACAATAGCTCATTTTATATTCATCTCGCAGCCCCACTAACAATACGTTTTTTGTGTCTATGTACCCAACACGTCAAAACAAAAACATTATAGATGTTTCTTGCAGTTTATCCACCTGTTGATTTCACGGAGAAGTTTAAGATGGAGGTGAAAATAGCCAGCCTTGTAACACACATTTAATAGTGTGCTTCGTCCTTAAAGAATCTCGCTAAAACTTTTCTGCACATGTAAGGGAGACAGCATGAATGTGGTGCGGTATTAACGTGCACCTTAACTTCACCACTGCCTTTAACAAAGAGCGCCACAGCTGCACCACTCTAACACCCCCTGAGCAAAAACCTATGACAATTGCAGAGGCCGCCCCCGCAGGGGGCTCGAGGGCCGGCGCCATAACGGCCGCCAGAGCCCGACAAGGAACGGAACTGGTTCTCTCCAGCGGGAAGCGCCGGAGGGTGGAATGCCCTGAGGCCCCCGCGCCCCCCTTCCAAGAACAATAGGAAGGGGAGATATAAGACGACGCTCCCCCTGAGGCAGCCCACTTGCGTATCATGGGAGCTGGGGGAGCGGCGCCAGGCGCCAACGATTTTCGAATCACTGCTAAATGGTAGAAGGTGTTTTTCCCGCATGCACCGTCTTGCCGCCGTCGCGACCTAAGAACAGCGAGGAGTGACCACCAGATGACGGTACGGCCCTCGCCGGGGCATGGAGGGTCGGGGGCAGAATGGACGGAGGCCCGAGGTCAGGAGATGCAGGCATGACCCCCAGCTCCCCAGGCAGCAGTTGGAAAGGAAGAGGCTCTCGGCAGCCAGCGCCGACCGCACTAGCAGGGTATGGGCTCAAGGAGCGAGGAGAGGCGACGCGGCATGCTGCCAACTTTGGAAGCAGGGCAGAAGGGCACAGAACAGCAGGCAGGAGACAGCGGTAACTACAAGATGCCACTGCCCGGTGCGGGGTTCTGCCCGCTTGCTGCTCAACACACCGCCGTGACCCAGGAAGTCTGCCATCGCGTGCGGAGCCAGAGCCAGGCTGCGGAAAGAAGAAAGGCTGCATAGAAGGTGTGTACGGTCCCATTAATAAAAAATAAAAAAAAAGATATGTATATGATTGTGTTAGGAAAGTGCGCTATGGGTGCAAAGGCCAGCTCTGGGTAGAACAGCCCCTGTTAAATGGAACACCTTTGCAAGCTGGGATGCTTTCCACACAGTTGGCACCTGAATGTCGAAGAGCGCACTATATTTAGAGCGCGGTCTCACCCTGTTAGCCACAGATAAGGCTGTTTTAGGAGGGTAGTGGTATATTGTATAATGGACCAGTGTAAGCACACATTTCAGGGCAGACTGAGCACTTGCAGATACCTGCGTGTACAGTAAACCAAGCCCAATACATATCCTTTGGAAAGGGCAAAAAAGGAACATACGGACTGAGGTCCGGATATGTTACAATATCTGTTGAAGAGTCTTTGGAAAGTAAGCAGCTAGACAATGCAGCCCCCCTTGCGGCCTGATTAGCAACAGTGCTTTTAAAATAAGATTGCGTTCGGAAAGTGTGCTTCGGTTACGTTTTGGAAATGTCAGGAAATTTCTTGGATTAAAAATCCTGGCTTTGAGGATTATGTTCGAAGGCCACGCTGCTACTAGGCTTACTCACGGCATCACAGGCTTAAGGTGGAGCAAAGAGTTAGCACACCTGTGATTAGCGTAGACCTGGAGGAATTGATCAGTTTATTTCATCCAGCGTGAGACTTGATTTCTGCATAGCACTGCATAATGGGAGCCTATGGAGAGGGGTTGGCCTAACGGCTAGGGCTTTCGACCTAGAGAACGGGGTTCGAGTCTCGGCGATGACGCTGACTGTGCAAATCACTTAATCTCCCCATGCTAGATAAATATTAATAATCACATGGGGAGTGTAAGCCCTTCCTAGGTACTGGAATATGTCAAAAAGAATAACCCCAGTGGGAGCACGCCACCTCACCCCTAGCACGGCAAAGGTAAGGTGTGGTTTCGAAGGTAAAATGCTGCGCAATGGTTGAATGCGCAACACACACTAACTAGCGGCAGCCTGCCTACAGGCAGAAACAGGACAGGACTTACATTGGGAGCACGGTGCACAACCATCTTCTATTCAGGCGGTAAACGGGCGAGTGCGCCCGTAAATACGGCAACCGATAGAACCATGTGCTGCGGAGCGTTATCATGCGGCCGGCGGAAATTGCCCGCTAGAGGAAACCCCCTGGCGCAAGGGTGCTGCTTGCTATTTAGTAGCGCAAAAAAATGCAAAAATGTCTACTTTGGCAATTACAGTTGCAACACGGGCTAGGTTAAATAGAGTGTGTAAACTAGGCTCGACTCTTAAAAAGGAGCCAGTTCTGCTAGCCTTGCCAATATTTGTTAATTACAGCAATAAAACGTCATGACATTAGCTTTCCTTACCCGTTCTAAAATAATTGACAATCTTCTAATCTAAACCTGGAAAGTTGTGAGGTTTAAATTGCCTATCGGGGTTCTCTGCAGACTGGTGCGTTAAACTTGAAATCCAGAGACAATAAAAGCATACCTTATAGTAATCACATGTATGGCGCAAAGGCGTTTTTGCTTGGAGTAGGTCAGCCTGCCGGCAGGCTCGAGTTACCAGGAGTACGAGCGAAGATGCATGCTTTCAGCTCCGGACCGGCTCCAGGGCAGTGCGACCGCAGCGGGTGATGACTGTTGTGTTAGTTTACGTTGTGATCAAAAGCTATGCTGCCCATCCCCGCCTCCAGCAATTGTCAGGAAACAATGGTAAGGCAAGATAGCTAGTAACGTGCTGGCGAGAGCAGAGTCTGGTGTAGTAGCGTTGACTCGGGGGAGTTGTTTGTGTTGTTCATAATAAACAATGCTGAGGGTTAATATGCCCGCGGCAAACAACATGGACCATGCAGATCATAAAGGGAATGCAAGGTCAACATGTCAGTGGGTTACCACGTTATCAGAGATTTTCTTTTCTTAATAGCAGTATACAGTGAGCTCTGCACTGGCAAAGAACTGCGTGCAGATTTCAAGGTTTGGAACAGAGCATGGGTATTTCCCACCCAGACTTTAATTGGTCTAAGGTCACAAAAGGGCTCAGCTCCGGTTATGAAAGGGAGCCCCAATCCAGGGTGTTTCATTTTAGAGCCGGAGTTTGTGCTGTTCCTAACCCAGTACTCCCCAACCACACTGCCTACCTGTATGGATGAATAGATACAGCCGGTAACCAGCAAATGTAATGGGCGCCTGGGGAGCCTGTACTGGCTTCAATTAATGGAATCACTTGAAGCCTTGTGATGACAAGGATTTATTCGCCTGACTGGGGCGGTAGTGCAAGGTCCTTAAACAGTTGGCTAAATACTGCTTGCCTTTTGCCTAGTTTAATGTCACGGGTATGGGAGTACTGCTCACACACGTGGCAGAGAAAGGTTGGGTTAATGTTTCAGACAGCACCTAAGAAAAGGTTTCTTTTGGGTAAAACAGGGACCACTTATGAGAAATGGGAGGGTGTCACGGAGAGTATTTGCAGTAATAATAGTGAACTGTTGCAGTGGTTCAATCCTCGAAACACACATGACTATCCCCGAGGATGGGGGGGGGGTAAATCACATTAGAAATTGAAGGAGGGTGCCCAGGCACGGTAAAGGACCCAGTGCAGGAGTCAAGAAAAAGCGGACATTAATTTCGAAATCTAATGCTGTCCTGCATTCGAGCCCCTAGAATACTGAAGCAATCGGGTCAAAGGCCCATGAGCGGTGCCCATCCAGAGGGGCAGGAACAAAGTAACAAGCTGTACATATGCACAGGCATGTGCCCTAAGCAGCGCAAACCCCAGTTTTCATCCCCCGGAGTGAGAAATAAGTACTGTGGAGTGGGTACTCCAGCCTGGCGGATACTAATAGTAAGACCTTCGCGAGGTCTTGTCGAATGCTCAAAAAAAATAAAAAGTACCATTGAATGGGTAACAATAAACATCTATTATGCAGCGCCAGTGCCCCCCTATTTGTACGGTATTTCAAGAGGGAAGGTCAAAGTCAGTTTCCCGGAGACAAGGGCTGAGAACGCCCCATGGCGATAGTGTCCGAATATTGGACAGACGGTCTCCGTCCTTCAATGGTCACCACAAATTTAGAAGGGGGAAGGACGCATTAAACTAGGGTGTGTGCCAACCCGGGGGTTCGGCCTGGCGCAACGTGCAATGGTGCTGGCATGGAATCGTGTTTCTTGCTCACTGGGGTACAAGGAAGGCGCGCGTCGGGCAGTAGAATGCGGGTTGCCTTCCTACCAGTGTAAGAATTAAGCACAGTGGAGCGGGGAGTGCAGCCGGGCGAATACCACCTAGGCTCACCATTTTGCACAGGTGCTTACCGGAAGAGCCTGCCAGGAGCAGGGGTGAAGTAGAGGACGGGATGTGAGCAATGTATGTTGTATCATGCCACCACAAACTATATCTGACTGTCTCCCAATTTTGTTTTCATGAATGGCCCATGGTGAGAGGAGACAGCGCTGTAAGACTCCGAACAGGACGCAAGCGTCCCACCGCATAATGGCGAGGAAGGAGCAGAACACCATGGCGTTTGGATTGAAGATTGCCATCAGAGCCTACCGGGCGTCAGCCTCCCGAAACACAGCTAGAGGTATGACCCAGGGCGGGCGGAGACGGTACTGATGGAGCAGAGCACATCATTGCGTTTGTGGGAAGATTGCCGTCGGAGCTGACCAGAGGTGGGGGGAGCCGCAGGAAGACGTAAGCCTCCCTGGCGGCGTGGCGGAAACAACAAGTGTATTGGTATTGTATGGGAGCACACCAACAGGGCGGTGTGTAGAAGGAGGGCCACTCACTTTGGGATGCCGCACGGCAGGGTGAGTGCGCCTGACAAAATCGGGGTAGCAAACGGAGACGGCGCTCGCAGCCCAGCCCCCGCCAGAAGGTGGGGCACAAAAGAGACTAACAAGGTAGCGAGTTGGGGCCTAACTCCGGGGAAAAGGCTACCCCCACACGCAAAGGGGCGTGATAAACAACAAAGAACAATCTACGAGCTGTCAGGGTGATTTACGACCCTAGGAGTTGCAAATGAGCAAAAAGACAAACCAGTGATTTATTGCCAGCAGATGATTTATGGCTGATGATTTATGATGCTCATGCAGAGTGATTTATGACAGCCGAATGATGACAGATTGTGACAGAATGAGTTATGATATGCCGATGATTTATGACCCATGATTTATGATGCTCAGGCAAAATGATTTATGACAACGAAATTATGATGGCTTGTGACAGAATGATTTATGACATACCAATGATTTATGACCCATGATTTATGGCTGCTGATTTATGGGGATCAGGCAGAGTGATTTATGGCAACAAAGAAAGGGCCAATTGTGGCAGAATGATTTATGACGCACAATGATTTATGGCCCAATGATTTATGGCCCAATGATTTATGATGTCCAGCTGACAATGCGTGACAGCACATTTGTAATAATGTGTGACAACGATTTATGACCCCGGCCTCCAAGGGGGTGTCAGGGGGAGTTGTACAAGTGTGACTATGTAATAAGTAATAAAAACTGCGGCCAACAATTACCACCACATATGACGATTGTTGGCTGTATTTAGTAATGCATGATGCACAAGTATGGTACGGTTCCTGGAATGGGCGCGGTGCAGCCGTTATTGGTTTTATTCGACTTTTAAAACAAAATCCTTTCTTAGAATAAAATGAAAACGTTGCAAACTGGCATACAGTGGATAAAAGCCAGGGGGAAACCGTGAAAGACCTCATGCACACACACAGGCAGGCAGGCAGAGGAGAGGTGGTCCAGCAGCTTTCCAGGAACCGGGAGGGAGAGAGTTAGGGAAGAGTCAGACAGCTTCAAAGAAATGTTTGACAGGAGGGATCGAGAGCCTGCGGGCTGGGATTGTTTGGGAACCATTGTGACCTTATCGCCCGTACTCAATACGAGAGAAAACACAACACGGGAAAGGGGATAGGTGCGATTAGTTTCTCCGTGTTTCTTCCCAGAGTGGGGGGTGATGGGATTACAAAGATACAAACAAGCGCCCCCTCCCATCCCTTAACAGCTCTTACCCTACCTGCATGCCCGCGGTACTGAAGGGGCAGAGTGGTTTTTCCCACATTGGGGGTCCTCCTGTCTGAGACCCCAGGCGCCTGGCACGGTGCAGCTTCAAAGGCAGGGCAAATCACCGCAGTCCGCTCACCCCAGGCGGCACAGTGACGCATCAAAGTAGGGCGAAACTGTGCCGGGTGTCAGACGAGTGCCCACCTTGCAGATCACCACAGGACATGCACCAGAGCAACTCCTCTAGGCGCCAGCACCAAAGTTAATCCACGGGCAACAAACACCACACGCACAGTACTGGCGGGGTCTGGACCCTCCTCCCGCTCTGCCTTCTGCGGGGTGCAGCAGGTCCCCGGTTGGATCCCAGAGGTACGACTACACTGCTGTCTCTTCCCCCATACATGCACTGGAGGGAAGCAGGGGGCGCACGCGCTCGTGTCCCAGACCTGCCTGCTCCACGGCTTGCAGTTAATACTGTCTCGCGCTGAGCCCCCAAATGAGGGAAAGTGTTCAAAAGAGGCCAGAACGTATTCCCATAGTATTTTCTCAAGCACAACCCCTTCCCTTAGCAAAGCTGATCAACACAGACAAACCAAAGGATGGGTTCTATCGGCCGCGCTGTCCATTCCTTATTTCAGTTGGGTTTTGACTCAGTTTTTGCTGCTTTTTCTTCCACCTGCCCCGTTCCTTAAAACCAAAATGAAACGGCCAAGACACTTTTAAATAGGCGGATATAATAAAGTGCTATAATCTTAAAATATTTTTTAAATGACTTCATTTTGTCTAACTTAAAAAATAAAAACCTGCTGCTAATACCGATCAAGCTTCATTCACTCCCTGCATAAGTATAACCAAAAGGAGTTGCTCTATTCTAACTATTATGTCAAACGTACTGTAATTTTGACAATAGCATGATTATTACACTTTGTGGTTTTATAAATGATATGTGTACTAAGTTATGCCAGGTATGTAGTGTGAAAGTGCTGTCTTTACAGGAGAGCACAATGAGCGTATGTATAGGCTGCAGCCTAGGGCTACACCATAGCTTCCAAGGTTTCATATTGCTATGAGTGACCTTTTCGTAATTTCAGTGTAATTATGAGTGACATTTCAACAACTACGAGTGACACTTTCTTGTGAGCAAAATCAAGCCATAAAGACAAGGGAAACATATACAAATCTGAAATTGCACCCTTTTGACCAATGAGAAACTCTACGAAGATCCTAAAATTGCAGCAATGCACCAGAAAAGGAAGGGTACTAACATAGTAAAAAAGCAGTAACTCACAGCTGATAGTCAAGGATGCTACCATTCTAGTCACCTCTTCTAAGCAAACTGGGCAGTGTGTCCCTTTCTGCTGACCTTCAAAAGATAGTTAACAGCTGATGAGGGGAAAGGTACATAAAAAAAATGGAGAAGCAGAAAGGGAGATGCACACAGTGGGCCACAGTTGTATTTTTTTGGGGGGGGAGGGGGGGGGGAGTTGGCAGGGTAGCAGTCCTTTAAAGATTCTCTGTGGGGAGATTAGGCTATGCATCATAATTATTTGTAACAGTTTCACTATGCCCGATTCTTTTGTTTATAACACAGAAGAAAGACCATTTCTCCCTATCACAATTTAAAAGGTAAATGTTTCTGTGACTATTTTCTGAAATGAGTATGACAGTTTGGCACAAAAATGGGTACAAATCAAGGGTCTGTTTCGCAAAGCCATTTGCACACTGCAGTTGGATTTTCGTTTGCAAATGGCTTGTGTGTTACGGATGTTAGCTCTAGTTTTGTGTTCCCACAATGTTCGTTAACATTCACAAAATATTTTAATCCGAAGAAATATTACCTGTGCACAAATCTTTTCTCGGGATAGGGTATGGACATTTCTGAGACAGTGATGCCTTGCAAAGTCAATGTACACCCACAAAACTGCAAGAAACCTTTCCAACCTAGGTACTGCCTGAGATTCTCTCTTGTCCAGGGCAAAAATAAATCTGTATCCATGGTGGAAATGCCGACAAAGATGGTGGGGATGAAAATAAAGGGATTTCTATACAAGGGAAAAATCTCAACATTTTAAAATGCAATTGCAATTTTTTATTACGTGTACACATGTCTAAAGATAAAATGCATACATAGAAACCAGTGAGAGCATTAGTGAAGTCATAAAATAACTTTACTTCCAATTTTGGTTATTTGCAACCTGTTTGCCAGAGATGTACTCCAAATGTAGACAGAAACACTTGTGTTTGCCTTAAGAACAAAGGAGTGACAGTGGCCGTGCGAGCATGTGCACTTTCCCTGTGTGATTTTCGTTCCCCAAGCAAAGCTCTGCATACACAGTCAACTGCTAGTCACTCACTACCTACCTGCGGAAGGCAGCCTGAAGCAGGACACACAACGGTCAAGCTGAAGACTGTGGCCCGAGCACAATGTGAAAGGGGACGGGTGAAATGTGCATCGCAAGGCATGTGAATCTTGCACATACACTGTTAAGGACAGTGAGAGCAGTCAACGTGCAGAGGTACGCCCCAGAGCAGGATGCGAATGGAATGTTTGCAGGTCTGTGGACACTGCCCACACCAGCTCCTGCACCCGTGGAAGCAGAAGTGGCAGCCAGCTGTGCAGGCTTCAGCAGCTCCGCCTTTCACCTGCGCAGAGATCTCGATGCAGAACTGTCCCTAACTCGAACACCACTACCTCTCCCAGTGTCACAGCACAGGCCATTATGCGGAGCTCGTACCCCCGGTTAATTCAGCCTACAGTGTCGCAGGAAATGCCAAGAGACCCAGGGCTCTCCTGTGCCAGGGTCCCACGGGAAACAACTAGTAGTGAGTGTCACGTCTATGAGACCAGGCCAGCTGGAGGGAACACAATGGGGTGGACATGTGTCCATGACCAAGTGATGGCACCACATTCTGGTCCATGCACTGATGACGGTCCAGTCCAGTTACTGCCTGTCATCACAACTTGAAAGGCGGCTGGGGAGAGCTGAAACACCACTCGTGAAATGTGCATGGTCTGAGGCAGAGGTAAGAGTGCCGAGGCTAGACGGCTCAAAATGCAACGGCCACGCCTCCACCTGCTGACCCTCTTCCACTAGCTCCTGAGGTGCGGTGAGGTCGGCCCGGAGGCAGGGAGAGCAGAGCAGCAAGAGGGGCAATCTAGACATTGAACACTTGCACTCCCATCACGATACAGAACTTAGGATGGCGCACGTCACATGACAATCCAGGATGCACATTTATACAGCCCAATCTTGTAATAAAATGTGTGATAAATATTTTTAATGCGGTGATGCTGGCACTTGGCAGCGCTGATATACGTATGCCCACTGCGACTCCTTGTCATGGTCCACAGTAGGCTGCACTGCGCACCTCACCTGCAATCTAGATAGTGATCACATCTTTCTCACATTCCATTTATAACCGTCCTGTAAAGATGCAGCTGCGTGCAAGCACCGAGAACTTCCAAAAAGTGTGCGACTCCTGTGCAGGAGGTGCATGCTCACGCCCTAGTGCGGTGTGCGAGAAGGACCCTTTGCAGTGTTTCTCACTAATGGCGCAAACTGCGTGTCTGTTCCTGTGACAAACGCAACCAAGCAACGCACAGCCGTAATACATCGCAATACTTCCCTTTCGACTCGCCCAGCTGCTCTGAAAGGAAATTACATTTTCAAGTCTGCAGCTGTTCAAAATAGCCAGACATTAGTAGTACGGGCTTCGTCACATCAAAAGAGAACAAGAACTAAGGGCTGTACTCCGTGGCCTTGATCATACGAGATTCTACTCCCGAACCATCTGCTGCTGCCTGCCTGCCTTAGTGGTTACACATATGCATCTGGTTTGTGTCAGCTTTCCATGCAAGACCTGTTGTGACTCTTCGAACTGGAGCCTGCCCCAGCAGCACCGCCACCAGCACAACAACACGGCGCCGGACGGATGGATCCTCACGGCCAGACGACAGCAAAAAAATGGTGGATGGAAGCTTCGAAATTTTTTCGGATTCGGGGGCGTGTTCCTGCTGTTCGAAAAAGGGCGTGGCTAAAAAGTGGAAAGAACAGCACAGAACACGCCCCCGAATCTGAAAAAGACGGAGCCTATTTGGAGGGACGGCTCTCTCCTCCAATGGCTGGCCTCCGTTTAGGAAGCCAGCCAATGGAGGAGAGCCAAAAAGAGAGGCGGGCTAAAGAGCCACTCTCAGAAACATTAAATCTCCGACTTCCGGTTCTGCCTTCGGCAGACCGGACGGTCCTCGACCTAAAAATCCATTCCAATTTATAAAAGCAGAGAATATTTAAATGAGCAAAATGACACCAAACAACACAAAATCAAAATAGGGGAACCAGAGATGGGAATTATTAAAGTTTAAAATGGAAAAAGAAGCAAAAAGTGTTACATGCCAACCGGGGTCACTTAGTGGTGCTTGGCCGGTACCTTGACACAAATTAAGGCCGACCACGATGAAGCATGGATTGGATACAGAGACCAAGTTTCTACTGGCTGGAAGTTTTACCTTCTGACTTAGTCTCCAAAATGGAAGTGAAAAATCGTCAGTGGGGTGAAGCGGCAGGCTGTGGGCAAAGGGGCTCTACAAGGCCAGATACCTTTGCGCAGAGTCCCACTGAAACAGATGTGCTGCTGCTTAAGAGCTCTAAGTGGGAGCAACCTCAATCTTTGGTCCAGCTGCAATACACCTTTGTCGGAATGATTTGCCAGGTTTGTCCTGGTCTTCTGTCAGTTTTCTAGGCAAAATGTCTTGAAAATGTTTCTAAGTCCTGTGTTTTAGGGTTAGGCCGGAGGAGTACACTCTGACACCAGCCAAGAGTCCCAGGACATCTGGAACAGTACTTAGGGTTCAGGGCTTACTCCAGCAGAAGCCACCATCAGGGTCTAGTGCAGGTCTGGTTGGAAATGGTCAGCTGAACTGTTATGTGCCCGGGTTAGGCCCATTGTCCTCCTTTTCACAATAACATTTCTGCTATGACCTTTTGTACAAATTTGCATGAGCTACAATGTTGTAAACTACTTCTGTTTACACATCTAGCTTCGCATAACATTTTCACGATGCCTCGAACACCATGTACAAGCCTCTTTTTACGCACTATCGTCCTCATTACGATGTTGGTCGGAAAGCCTCCGACCGACAGTCGGGTTCCCCTAGACCGTGTCGGAACCCATCCGTCTGACTCAGTCGGAAACAATTCCAACAGACTGATTACGATGCTCGCGGTCGGAAGGAGAATTACGAATCGGTTCCAACCAGCATTAGGAGAATCCGAGTTGGTCGGAGCCAATTCATACAGCTCAATGACCAATTACGATTTTGAATTCCAACAACCTTTCCGACTCGGTCTGTCTGACACAAGAAGCTGTCGGAAACTGACTTTGGGGGCCCCTAGCTGGCCCCATTCATCCTCAGTCCTCTGGTTTGGGGTCGAGGTGATACCCAAGGGCCCCTCTGTAAAACCATGCACAGTGTGGCAGGCACCATGGGGTGCCCGAGACAGGGTGCAAGAATTTTCACAGACACCCATTTTCCCCATAGGGGCCCTTTTTGTCGGTAGGAACACAGGCTCCCATTGAAGTCAATGGGAGGTATTCTGAATGGTGTTCGGAAGCATCATAATCGGTCGGGCGGAACTGCCGACTGCGAGTCAGTTGGAACCGAATCCGACAGGAAGTCGGGCAGTTTAGTTTCCGACCGACATCGTAATGAGGCCCTATGTACAAATGTCGTTCTAGCTTCATCCACGGGGCAACAGGGATATCCATAGCATTGCTAATCTATACGTACATCACAAGGCTGCTTTAAATTATAAATAATGAGCCTCCCAAAGATTAGAAGAGGAGGCACTTCAGCTGACACGAGAGTCCCTGCATGCTGAGACTTCACCACGCAGAGGTCTGACATTTCCATGAGGGGTGTCCAGTTCAGGACCAAGACGGGCTCCTACATTCTCTCCCACTAGGTAATGGGGTTGGATCGTCCCTTGGGCGGATTCTTAGCTTCACACCCACACACACTAGAGGTACACGCAGAGTAGGGCTTGCATAGTAGGAGTGCGCCTCATTACTACTTTCTGTATATATACACTTTGTTCGCACCATGGTAGAACTATATCTACTACTTACCCTTTTGGTGCTTGTAATCACTTTCATCTGCTTCTGTCCCCGGATTATCGCAGCACATGTATGCTATGGTTGCCGATACCACTAACCTGTGGCGTGCTTCCCAGCTCAGTCCACGGGAGCAACGAGAATGTCCCCACACTCCAACAGTCCGTCTATGAATGGGAAGAGTTTTGAATACTCCCACCTCGCAGAATAACTATTGGAGGTGTGGGGATTAGAAGCCAGGTCTGAACACCTCACGTCCCCCAACTGCTTCCCTGTAACTGCTCAGAGACGAGACAACCTACAAAGACAAAAAGAAAAACTATTACTTTTAGTAAGGTTTAGTAAATTCTAGATGATAAAAAGAAACTAAGAGTTGACCTTGTAACAGACACACAGTCCCTTACCAGCTGGACACCTCCGGAGTCTTGGTAGGATTCAACAAGCAGCCATGCAGATATTGGGGATCCATAAAAGGGTAGATGACGGCCGCAATAATGAAAAAGGACATCAAATGGCAGGTTACAAAAAAAAGGACCGCTGTTAAGCTTCTCCACAGCGCTTCTAATGAGACAGTTCTTCCTCGAAAAAACAAGAAGGGAGCAATCCAACATAAAAGAAAACGCGCCCCTGCGCGTGTAATGAAATGTCCGTCGATATAAAAAAAAAAAAGAAACGTGCACCACACGTATAGGAAATTACCAGTATAAAGACTCTGTGTAGGCTGCAGGTTGCTAAACAGACTCGACTACTGTGTTTCTGCAATTGCGGACGCGTTTCATTCCGGGATTCAATGTAACAAAAACAACCCGGAAGCGTCAATGGCTGCCGCTTTTCAGTCAGGGATACACTGTAGCAAGAAACAACTCGGGAGCTTCAATGGCGACCGCGGCAGCGTTAAGCAGAAAGAACAATTGTAATCGTGGGTAAGGAAAGGGAATGCCCGCTGAACTTCAATATCGGGCGAGAAGAGCGGGTAAACAGGCAAAATATTGTCTTGGTCTTTGGAGGGCAAAAAGGCGGCAAACAGGATGTTATCTCGGTCTTTGGAGGGCAAAAAGGCGGCAAACAGGAAGGGAAATTCAGTGAAGCACCAGGTAACAGGAGGCAATAATTCAGGATTCCAAAGGCAAGAGCGGGGAGCCAGGTTCACAATTCGAAAGCCAAGCAATGACTCAGCAGTAGTTCACCATATTTAAAGGGAGGGAGTGTCCATAAACTCCACCTCCATTTGAGCAGTAAGGGACCTGCTCAAAAGTGTACAGCAAGAGACCTGCAGGAAGGGACCTGCTCAAAAGTGTACAGCAAGAGACCTGCAGCAAGGGACCAGCTCAAAAGTGTACAGCAAGAGACCTGCAGCAAGGGACCTGCTCAAAAGTGTACAGCAAGAGACCTGCAGCAAGGGACCTGCTCAAAAGTGTACTCTGTTACAAGGCAAGCACCTAGTTCTCGTTCCAACCCAAGGGACTACGCAAACGGCCTGATGTCTAACAGCTATACCAAAATAACCTTGGTTCAATAAACATATTGAAAACGTCCCACTGTGTATTCTCTGAATATTTCTCTGAGCACAAGTAAGCACGAGTGACTGAGCGGTTCTGATCTGTTTTCACGATTCCTGAGGGGTGAGGGCCAGAATTTGGACTACATCATTTGTGTCCAAAATTATTAGACCTACAGAGAAAATCCCTGCATCACCCTTTCAAAGAAGCAAATAGGAGTTCATTCAAAGAGGTGACCAGGTGTTATTCTATGGTTCATTTATTGTTGCAGGATATGAGCAAAATGTTGCCAAGAATTGAAAGTGTTGCAGCGATTACGATTGTATTCAGAAAAAAGCAGTGCAACAAGATTTCACCTATCCCAAAACGCCCCCACCCCTATTCCCCTTCTCTCCCCCTGGGGTACTACTCACTACCCATGCGAATGAGAAATAGTGTAGTGATCACCAGGCGTATAGTCTAGCTATTTCCCAGACTCAGTAGTGGCCTGCCTCGGTTAAGCGTATCAAAGTTAAGTATTTGGGGCACGCCAATTCCCTACATTCCTGGTATAGAAGAGTGATGTATTGTTGCCAGAAGTCCCTGTAGGAGTCGCCTTGTGACATTAGGACTAGTGTGAGTTTCTCCATACGTAGCATGTGCCATAGACGGTGAAGCCACCCTAAATGCGCCAGAGTTCCTCTCTGCCCCAATGTTCAAGCATGGTCTGACGAGCTCCCCCCAACTCCAAGCTGATGTGGCGGCGAATGCACGTGATTGAATTGGGAAGTTCCAAGATTGACTAGGCAGGAGACCTGGGCAACTGGGCATTTAAATGTGTGTCATGTCGTTCAAGACAGTGTCCCAAAATTGAACTATCTTGGGGCATTCTCAAAGTATATGAAATAGAGTTCAGTGAGCCCCACAGGGTCGCCAACGGTCCGCGCTACGTGCCGGGTTTCCTCTGTGTAGAAGGTGTAAGATACTAGTATGTGACAATCTCGGTGGCTGTCTCAATACTGGCTCTGCTGTGGGCTATGTGATGGGCTCTATAGTAAACCTCACCCCACTACTTGGGGTCAGTTGTCTGCCTAACTCTGTGACCAGGCGTTTGTCCGCAGCTTTTGTTATCAGCCATTTCTTGACCCATGTTAGGGGCCGTTGTGCCCCGGCCCGTACGGCGGGATGGAGGAGCCAGTGTCTAATCTGTAAGTTATTTCTTGTGTTCAGGGAGTGGAAATCATCCCGTGGCTGTTCAAAGGCTGGGGGGCCATTCTCCTCGAGGAAGGGGCCTGTAGATTGACAGCCACTATGCTGCCATCATTGGAGTGCGGCCTGGTCAAGGCCTGGTGTGAAGTCTGCATTGGTAGCCATGGGAGTCAGAGGAGAAGGGCGCGTAGACCGCCCCTTAGTACAGCCAGCCTGTCGCATACTCTCCTTACAGATCTGGTACCCTGGGAGGAGAAAAGGCCGCAGCCTCCTTGTGAGCGCGGTAGAATGTATTCCTTCCACCGATGGGATCCCAGTACCGTGCAGTCCATGAATAACAAATGCTTTTCCGACTCCTCTCGGGACCGTTCCACCATATGGCGGAGCTGAGCTGCCTGGTAATATTGCAACGGATTCGGAAGTCCCAGCCCCCTTCAGTGGGAGATCGATAGCTCTGTTCCCCACTCATACGCGGGCGCCCCTGTGACCAGACAAGATATTTGCACAGATGGCAAAGGCAAATAAACCGTGAAATCATGCTGGAACCCAACACGAGCAGAGTCTACAGGTGAGGCTGCAGTGGGCAAAAGTGCAGAGGGTCTCACTGGGGTGAGTTTTAACTCAAACCGTTGGATATTTAACATGCAAGTCATGGTTTTCTTAAAATAAAATAACACATTTCGGACAATATCCGAATCAGCAACGGACATAATGTTTACATTTTAGAAGGAGACTTTGGGCAACAAAAACGTCCGCTCATATTCCTTAATTGCAGGAAAAATTTCAGGGCGGAGTTCTAGCAGTTCTAATTGGAAGCTGGACACCTTACTGCGGGACACAACCTTTACAACGACTCCTTGACAACGAACGACCTGAACCTGAATCACGAGTCTTTGAACCACTAATATTTACAGCTACCAAGTCTTAACTACGACCTATAATATTATTACGGGTAAAATTACCTCATAAGGCCAGTAGATGGCACTCTTGGACCGTATATGACAGATGTATTGATCAATGTAAAGTACTTTGGTAAGTATTACGTGTATTACATATAGGGTTGTAAGTGTATTTAAGGGTTTAAGGGGAGTATGGGTTTTTGGGTGACAAGGGTATTTTTAAGTTTAGGGTAAGTGTTGGGTGGCAAAGGTAATTTTAAGGTTTTGGGTAGGTATCGGTTTTTGGATGGCAAGGGTATTTTTAGGGTGTAGGGTGGCTATGGGTTTTTGGGTTGCAAGGGTATTTTTAGGGTGGCTATGGTTTTTGGGTGGCAAGGGTAATTTTAGGATTTAGGGTGGGTACGAGTTTTTGAGTGGCAAGGTTATTTTTAAAGTTTTGGGTGGCAAGGGTAATTTTAGGGTGGGTGTGGGTTTTGGGTGGCAAGGTTTAGGGTTTTGGGTGGGTATGGGTTTTGGATGGCAAGGATAATTTTAGGGTTTAGGGTGAGTATGGGTTTTTGGGTGGCAATGGTAATTTTAGGGTGGGTATAGGTTTTTGGGTGGTAAGGGTATTTTTAGGGTATAGAGGTGGGTACGGTTTTTGGGTGGCAAGAGAATTTTAGGATTTAGGGTGGGTATGGGTTTTTGGGTGGCAAGGGTATTTTTAGTATAAAGGGTGGGTATAGGTTTTTGGGTGGTAAGGGGATTTTTAGGGTTTAGGGTGGGTATGGGTTTTTGGGTGGCAAGTGTATTTTTAGGATTAAGG
Source organism: Triturus cristatus (assembly GCF_964204655.1). Taxonomy (NCBI): domain Eukaryota; kingdom Metazoa; phylum Chordata; class Amphibia; order Caudata; family Salamandridae; genus Triturus; species Triturus cristatus. The sequence continues at coordinate 1,166,375,551 of NC_140580.1, read as the reverse complement.
TGGGTATAGGTTTTTGGGTGGTAAGGGTATTTTTAGGGTGGGTATGGGTTTTTGGGTGGCAAGGGTCATTTTAGGGTGGGTATGGTTTTTGGGTGGCAAGGGTCATTTTAGGGTGGGTATGGTTTTTGGGTGGCAATGGTAATTTTAGGATTTCGGATGGGTATGGGTTTTTGGGTGGAAAGTTAGGTTTTAGGGCTGGGGTGGGTGTGGGTTTTTGGTTGGCAAGGGTAATTTTAGGGTGGGTATGGGTTTTTGGTTGCAAGGTAATTTTAGGGTGGGTATGGGTTTTTGGGTGGCAAGGGTAATTTTAGGGTGGGTGTGGGTTTCTGGGTGGCAAGGGTAATTTTGGGATTTAGAGTAGGTATGGTTTTTAGGGCTGGCGCCCTGCGTTGCAGAGCGCAGTACTGCTCGCGCAGGCGAGAGCCCTTTTGTCAGGGGTTTAGAAACGGAGCTTGTAATCACACACGTTTGTGCGTGTGCTTTTCCTTTTGGCTTCCACGATTGGCCTTTGGTGCGTGTTTTTCTGAAAGACGGCACGCAATAGGCCAAAGGCGGGCGCATTGCTCTGCCCATGGCCTATTGGTGTCTGTTACACGCACCAAAGGCCATGTGGTTTCAATTATCGTGCCCAGACACGAGTGCGAGAATTGAAAACACATGTTCGCTGTGGCGCGCGCGCGCACCACTCACGGGCGTGTTTTTTTTTTTTACTGCGAATGCTTTTTATGGCTCGCGCCCTGCGTTGTTTCAAAGCTTCCCTGCGTTCATTGCTGGTTCAGAATGGGCTTTTGACATCTCGTGCTGAGGCAGCCCTGCCTCCCGTTGTCAGCCTCGCTTAGAATGCATGCATGCGAGGGCAGCATATACAACTGAACAGCGGCACTGTAAAGGCAGACGTTCAGCCAGAGCGAGGCATTCGCTCATGCGCAGTGTGCAGGAAGGTGGGGGTGGAGGTCAGCAGTCCGCACTCGTCGTGCAGAATGTTAAGAACTCCGCGCACAGAAAGAAAGAAGCGCACGTTCTGTCTTGCACTGCGGACTTGTATGCGGGTAGGGTCCTCAGGGTGAGCGGAAACCAAGTGTAGTGTTTCGAGACCACCCCTCCTGCTGCCAACCCCGCAGTTACGACTCAAACGGTGTCCTCGTCAGGCGCGCAACACCCATTGGACTCAAAGGGCTTCAGCCCTCCCAGTCGTGTGTGGCCGCCCGGGATGAGACAGCTTCCCGGGCGCACACACAGCCGCACCCGAGCACTTCACAGGTCTTTAGAAGACCATTTGCATGTTAATGAGGCCTTGCTGTTGTTTCACCCCTTCTAAGAGCCCCTGCAGCTCCACGCTGCCTATTGCTTAAAGATTCCGCCCCCCCGAAATGTTTCCTTAGCCCCCCCCCGGAATTTGGCTCTAGTTGCGCCTCTGGTCCTCGTGGTTACTTTTATTACATTGTTTGAATGCACCCTCCTCTCCCTGCACAGGAAAGCGGTGGAGGCGCCGTTCAGTCATTAAACGGGTTTTACTGCACCCTTGCAAAATATTTCCCTCTGCAGTTTCAAAGATAAATACTAGAACAAAGTCGTAGCGCGTGCATGTGGGTGTCGGAAGGATTAAGGGGCATTTGTGTTCAAGGGTGTGGACAGAAGTAGAATAATAAACACAACAGACCCCCCTCCGCATTAACTCCTCACCACTCCCCACTCGCTTCTCTGCTCATGTTTATTCCTGTCCCTTGTGGTGCACCCCCTAACCTTTGCTTACCCACCCAAAACCCTAAACCTTGCCACCCAAAACCCACACCCACCCTAAAATTACCCTTGCCACCCAAAAATCCATGCCCACCCAAAACTTTAAAAATACCCTTGCCACTCAAAAACTCATACCCACCCTAAATCCTAAAATTACCCTTGCCACCCAAAAACCATAGCCACCCTAAAAATACCCTTGCAACCCAAAAACCCATAGCCACCCTACACCCTAAAATTATCCTTGGCACCCAAAAGCCCATACCCACCCTAAACCCTAAAAATACCCTTGCCACCCAAAAACCCATACCTACCCAAAACCCTAAAATTACCCTTGCCACACAACACCTACCCTAAACCTAAAAATACCCTTGTCACCCAAAAACCCATACTCCCCCTAAACCCTTAAATACACTTACAACCCTATATGTATGGAGGTAGCCGAGAGGCTGCGGGTACAGCACAAGAAGGACCACCCGGACTACAAGTACCAGCCCCGCAGGCGGAAGTCTGTGAAGAATGGTCAGGTGGAGCAGGAAGAGGGCTCAGAGCAGACGCACTTCTCTCCATTGCCATCTTCAAGGCGCTGCAGGCCGACTCGCCGCACTCCTCTTCCGGCATGAGCGAAGTGCACTCGCCCGGGGAGCACTCTGTTAAGGAAGAGTGCTGCTTCTTACATGTTCACGTCTCTTATTTGTCTCTACAGAGGTTCCCCATCGCTTCCAAGTCATTCAAAAACTTAGACGCACCGCCCAGCCTTCAGACGCTTCTCCTCAAACCTTTCTAACTATTTGAAGTGCTAGTTGTTTTCAGTCTCCCATCTTATTTTAAAGGGAATTTAACAATATTCATTATGTTTCTGAATATTCCCGCATTTCTGGTTATGCACCACTGTGAGCAATAGTGGTTCAAACATCAAAAAGGAAACCCCGGCCGGCTGCATTGACATGTTCGTCGACGTTCACTGACGTTCTTTAAACATTGCTAGCCCCAATTTACAGCAGTTTAATTCCTCAGCTCATTATATAGTCCTCAAAGCTTTAACATTACTTCTCAATAGTTCCTAACATTTCCCAAAAGTTCCCCAGCTTCTCCCAACTTTTTTCAAACCTTTATAAACTCATCCCAAATCATCACAGCTGAAGCTGCGCTGGGTATTATTTTTAGATCAGATCTAAGGCTCATTAAGGTAGGCGCGGCGATCCTTCCATTAGTAGATGGCTGGGGATCTCTTACACGTGTGGTGCCCTGGGGGCCGGGCTCCTATGCACACCTTTAATCACCTGTCGCGAAATAGGTAAACGGCCTATTACCCTTGACCCCGTTGATACCCGCCCTCTTGGACACCTCTGTCACAGAGTCTGATTTACATTTCAGCGAATGGGCTGCAGTGGTTTGATAGCGCCTCGTTTGCAGAACTTGACTTGCTCATATTTTACCTCGTGCAATTGTGGTTTTCCAGCTATTTCAGTGCCTTTTTAATTAATATGAGGGAGCACGTTTTCCATATGCTTAATGGCATTGTATACCTTGCAGAGTGTGTGGTATATGTGGGGTGGGCAAAAACAAGAGTATCGTCATGAAAGAACTGCTGTTGAATGTCTACTGGCCTAGGCAGCTCCCAGGTTTTGACCCCCCCCCCGTAACCCCTCTACTCCCTCAACCCATCATTACTGTGATCCCGCAGGTGGTACCCTTCTTCTCGCCTTATCTTCACGATCCACCCCTGTCCCTCATCCTTTCATCTCCCTTTGGTTCCACCACTCTGCTTGTGTCCCCAATCCCTTTCATTGCCACCCACCCAACCCACACCCCACCGTCCCTCGGTGTGTCCATCTCTCCCTGCACACATCCTTACTTCTGTCTCTCCCTGTTGCTCCTTCTCCAAACACCTTTGTTTGCACCCTCTCCCTGCGCCCCGCTAAGACACCTTCTCCTCCCACCCCCCTCCGCATTAACTCCTCACCACTCCCCACTCGCTTCTCTTCTCATGTTTATTCCTGTCCCTTGTGGTGCACCCCCTAACCTTTGCTTACACGCCCCTCTTGCACCCCTCTAACCCTCACACCCCTTCTGCCTCCTCCACCATCTTTAGATCCACGCCTCTCCATCATGTTCCCCACTTCCCCCCTTTACTCCTGTCCCTCCTCCTGTTTCCCATTTACTTCAATCGCACCTTTCTCCTTCCTTGCTCCTCTTCCACTCCCCTCATCACTCGATCGATATCCTCATTCCTCGACATGCCCATTCCCCCTCGCACTATGTTTAGTTCCACCCCACTCTGTTCCCCCAAAGCTTCCTCTCCCCACCCCTCTTCCCAAACCCCTCACCATCTCCTCCACACCTCTGCTCCCGTCCTTCCCCCCCTTCCCTTACCTTCAGTGACTAAATGCCACCTCCATCCAGTACAGAAAAAAAAAATAACAAGCATTTGCAATGCAATAGGTCTCGCATTTACGGAAGTTTAAGCTATTGGCATTGTAAAAGACAATGCATATTATTTTTGTTTTTTAAAACATAAATTAAAGGGATTGTCATTTACAATGCCAATAGCTTAAACTTGCGTAAATGCGAGACCTATTGCATTGCAAATGCTTGTTGGGCTTGCAAGGGTATTTTTAGAATTTAGGGTGGCTGTGGGTTTTTGGGTGGAAAGGGAATCCATAGGGTTTAGGGTGGGTATAGGTTTTTGGGTGGAAAGGAATTTTATAACATTAATAGTGAGTATAAGGGTGTGTGTGTGTGTGTGTATATATATGTATAGTGTTAATACTTACTAATATTAATTTTACAATGCATATGTCTTTAGTATGCATGCCTTTACCACGAAATTTAAGTGTTTACAGGTACATACAAACCCATTACACATACATATACAAACATATATGTATATATATAAATATAGGTTTATACTTACCTGTATAATAGATACATTAATGGGGTAAAGGCAAACGTGGTAAAGGCGTAGTAGTTGTAAAAAATAGTTGTTGTTAAAACAGTAGTGGTTTAGACTAAGTGGTGGTTAAGGAGTAGTTGTTTAGACTGTAGTTTTTTCAAGTGGTCGCGGTTCCATCATTCAACCCTTTCTGCAACAAGGTGCTTGGGAGGTGTTCTTATCCATGGAAACGTATTCCTTCAAACCTACATTTCTGCTCGTAGAATGAGGTTTGTGATTGCATTCTAAGGTGTTCCTTCTACCATTTCATGTCTGCAAGATATGGTATATTATGCGCTTTTCTGAATAGTCTTCAAGAAGACAACGGATTATTATCTAGGATTCCATTGGGTAAAAGAGTGGTTTCTGTACAGATAATATATTCTTGAATGCCCAGAGCAGGTCTGCAGGAGGCATCGAGCTCCTCATACAGCGGGGTCCATTGCGGGGTCCTCCACGGACGCTCTTGTCCAGAACGGTCATGGAAGGAGTCATAGGCAGGAGGTCACAGACAATAATGCAGCATTACACAGTAGTGCGTCACTAGAGGTGTCTCGTCGACAAGGGTGCTGTGGTGAGCAAGCTGCACCATTCTTCTCAAAAACAGACATAAGCAGCTGTGGCATCTAGAGTGGACAGTAAGCAATAGTTAACAAGGGAACCATCATTGTCAGATCATTGACTTGAAGTCTTACCTTTTGATTTGAAATAAAATTCCTGCTTCTTTCTAGAGGACTTCTCCTCAGACTCTACAGAGGCACACCGGAAGGATCGAATATAGAAGCGGTAGCACACATTTAAACAGATATTAGCTTTCTCTGCCAGTCCGTGTGTCTTGGTCGAAAAGATTGTTCGGATGCAGAAAACAATATCAGACTACAGGAGGTAGCCCATATACCCTAATGAGACCAGGGCACACATCTGCAACGTACAACAATTTCTCAAAAGGATGTCAGTAAGAGGACAATTAGAATTAGTACAATTAATTACTGAAGAATAAATCAAGAAGGGGAGAAACCAGGGAGACGAGATACTTTGAAAAACAAATTGTATTAGTACATTCACATATTTGACATTCAATTTCATATGATCAAACAATTGAAGAGTTGTGCTGCGTTACGTTAAATGCCATGTAACCTGTTGGATACTGTGCACATGTGTTCGTGAAGTCGTGAAGGATTGTGACGGCGCAAGTGGCACGTGAGGTAGTATATACAGCGACGGTGAAGGGCGCGAACAAGTGAGCTTTAAAATTGTACAATAAGTCAGGATAGCCAAACAGTAAATGATAATTTAATAAACAAGTAATTAAGTATGGTATCCTTGAGGGGAGCGCCGAAAGTTCCGCTGTGAAAGTCGACAGCGCTTCGGCCTGAAGGGGTGTTAGGCCATCATCAGGAGCAGGTTACAATGATTTGTATCGCCGTGTTCTGGTGCCACACCGTCAGGTGTCCGGAGTGGAGGCTTGGAAAACAACTCGTAGCGTGAATTAAATGGAAGAGCCGGCGTCAGTCAGGCTCTATGCGGCGGGAGCTGGATAACGAAGCCGGCGATAGTGATCCAGCTCCCGCCACATAGAGCCTTGTGAACAGCAGCCGTGGCCTTCCGCAACTCACACCACTAAGCGCGCCTACGTCACCTATTTGGGACCTCCTTTTCTACCCCGATAACCCATCCCCGGTTCGCTTAGGGTCTCCTTAGACCTAGCACCCATCCACTGCGGACTCCTGACAGTGTAGCCTCAGAACACTGCGATATAAATCATTGTAACCTGGTCCTGTAACGCAGCACAACTCTTCAATTGTTTGATCAGCAACGTCTTCCTTCTGTTCCTATGGGGTCCATACAGACCAAAAACGAAGGTATTTTTAAGTGTAAATGTTTAGATTAAAAATGTACGTTTCATAGTACTCACTCACAGACCAATTTCACATCGAGGTGGGAAACAGCAATCTCTGACCGAGATCTTATTTTCACTCACTGGATAATATCTAGTGATTAACACGTTTGGGAAATAACGTAAACACTACACTATCCAGTAAATAATCATTGAAATATGGGTGTGTTTATATGAAACACCAAAAACAAACAATTGAAATATCACTTTACTTGAGTAAGAGCAAGCAAGAACAAAATCCATAGACAGTTCTCTTATAAGGCTCCCAGGTGCGAAAAAACAAAAAAAAGAGAACATTGTTGGATACACATGACCTCCTCTCAATAGGAACTAAAAAGAGAGATTTTATCGTTCACGAAAAGCAGGATCAGATACGTACACAAAATATACTTAAGAGGCGGTTTAATATAGCTGATAACATTAATGGGACTAAAAAGGACACATTTTTCTACTATCCCAAAAGACGTAATTGGCATTAATCGTGACAATAACACAAACCCTATCTATGAATCAGTGGTAATACGCATATGTACAAATTTGATACAGCACCATCTAATGAGATTACTGTCCTTTTCCATTATTCTTTCTCTTTCACTTTAGATGGGAACATAGTTCTCTCCGTACCGCAAGCAAATTGCTGACCTGTACCTTAATAGAACCCAGGGGACAGTGCTCCACCTGTTCTAACCAGCATTAAAGGATCCTCCTAATATAACTTTTTGAACGGTCCTAAACAAAAGCCGCCGACCCTTAATGGGTGCAGGAAGGCTGAAACATGTAGACCATGACCTTATTACAAGATGCGATGGATATATTAGACGTCCATTATACACATCCATTTTTCTTTTAACCTTACCCTTCTCAAACCTTTTTTAAAATTCTAAACACTAGACAAGAGGTAATTTTAGATAGAATCAAACAAACAATGGTGGCAAGGCGACCCGTTTATCGCACAATCACGCGTTGCTGCGAGTGGAAGTAAAATAAACACATTTTCAGTTGCCCACCTCAAGAAATGGTTCGCCGCCAGTTGGAACCACAAATAACTCAGCAAATTACACAAGAATCTGAGAGGCAACAAGGGTAGTATATAACCGAATAACGTCAAAGTTGCCAAACAAAGCAGATGATACGAGGGGTTTGTATTTGATAATTGTGTCCTTTATTTCATGTTCCATGAAGAACTGTAAATACAGCCAACGCGTTTCGCCCATATCTGGGCTTCTTCAAAGCATCCAAGAAGACAAGCGCCTCGGTCTCAAGGCTGTTCCCAGTGCGTTTATCCTTTTAGAGACCATGAAGCTGTTTGATAAAAGAAGTATTCCACACACGAGTTTTTAGATTTGTAGAGGCTGAGAGTCTTCGATGAAGAGCTTTGTTATTAGGGTTCTTTATACATGTAAGTAGTAGAGAGCTGTAATCAGCCTTCATTATGCTTGAACCATGTCCGGTTCCGGCAGCAGTATACAGAGTGGTTCCATTGGGCAGCATCCAAAGACGCTGCCCAATGGAACACCTCCGTAATTTTAGATCACTCATTCTGTTGTGGATCCCCACAAAAAAAAAATCTTATATTGAAAAAGATCACCTCCTGCTTGGAGGGAGGGAGGAAGACCCGATGATGATGCTATCAATTACCAGTCCGTTAGTGGCAAAGCATATACCACTGCCCGAAAGTAGTTGTTGAGGGTCCCATAGATTTATTTCAAAGAGATCCTCCAAAACATAGAGCCCACTCTTTTGATTTCTGTGGACATAAGCTTGGTAGCCGAGTGGGACCTCTTTACCCTTAACTTCTCGTTCTCCTCTTTGATATTTACGGATCTTCCCAGAAACCCATAACTGTGGCACAGCCTATTCACGATTGCTAGTGGACATTCCTGGCTCCTACTGAACATGTAAGTAAGCAAAGGGGCTACTGATCAGTAGTACCTGAACTATTCCTCTACAAAGGCTGTGGTGGTAAAAGCAGGGGGGGGGGTCTATGGACATTAATCCCTTTTGTAAAGCACTCATCCTCCTAATAAGGACAACCAACTTCTTCCATATCTTAAGAAATTACACTCTTCTTTTCCACTACTCAAAAGAAAGCATCCTTTTGCATTTAGGTTATGGAAATTTAACTTACCGGATACTCCTGCTTAGATGAATCAAACTACTCAAACTAGAGCAGTGAAGTATGACTTAAGACCACATGACGAAGTCACGTCACCATCAAAAGCCCTGCAGTGTATGCCAGGGAAGAATCACAGAGTTAAAGACTTTGTTAGACACTCAGTGGAGGATATTCAGATCCCTCCTATTGGAAAAAGTGAGAAGATTTCTGATCCGGGCTGCTGACTGATGACCTCAGGCTACAAGTTCCGGTGTTCAGAAGAAGCTTGTTTGAAAGGTCTATATGCAGCAATTCAGAAAACAGGAGACTGCCTTACTTTCAGAAAATACCTTCAGTCTTACTGCTTCACTGGGTCTTCCTGGCAACCTCAGAGCAAAGGAAAGATACCAGCATTAGCATGTGAAAAAGTAACACTACCCGTGGGCAAAAAGCGATACACAGAATATCATACATATAGAATCACAAAAACGTAGACACCATAATCGCAAGGAGTAGATAAATCTTGGTCAGTAGGGGCGGACATAATCATTACAGTCCATGCAGTTCCTATGCATGGGGATTGATTTAATGTTGCTTTAGTGTACTTTACCCTACTCTGACATCAGCACCTCTCGACCCTATGAATTGTTCTTAAAGGGTATCATGAGGACCCTGACTGACCTGCAACTTTCAGGGATGCGATATGTGTAAAGCTATTTTTTTTATAAACAGTGGCTGCAACCTCGATAAGTGTGGCACACTTAAAACCACCTACCGGCTAGTGTCCAATACAGTTCCGGAGACGCTGGGCGAGCTTCATGCCACAAATACAGTTAAAGGGCCTGGATAGTAGAGACACTGCCAGTAACCACTGTTGTGAGACGCATTTAGTGACAGAGATCGAGAATGGTAACATCTCTGCTCAGCTGAACACAGCCAATCACACAAACTCATGACTTATCAAGCATTCACCAGCTGTTTAAAGAAATCTCTCTGCACATATCACATTCCTCAAGGTGGCAGATCAGTCACCACCCTGAGCCTTTTTAAGAATCATCCATAGGGTCGAAACTTCTAGTCATGCGAGTTAGGCAACGTGCACAAATCAACGGTGAATCGACCCAGAGGCATATGAAATACAAAAGAATGTAAAGTCTATGGTTGCCTGTATTAGATGACCCCCGATTCAATCCCTAACCGGAAACTCCAAAGAATTACACGGTCTGTTCCCCAATGCGACTGTAAAATGGACTGACCAGGTTCCATCTAGTCCTTTCGATTAGGATGTTGTATATATTGTTGTGGTTATATGTGTACAATAATATGTGCATCCCTATTTGACCACGGGTGGAGGCACTTTTTTCACACAGCACTTTGCATGACTAACCACCTACCATTACCCGATAATGATAACCTTGATTTAAATCTGGTCCCTTGAGCCCCTTTTACTTTTGGTAATACCATCTAATAATCTCAAATATCTTTGATTTATTAAAGAACAACACACTAATAATTGTTGTAAGGATGGTTGTTATGACAGATCAATAGGATATATCTGTTTTCTTTGTAATTTGAAGATAGCTTCCAACAAATGCCCCGAAGCCAACAAAAACACATACAGGTCTTCACCGTGACAGCTCAGTTACATTTCAAACTTCATATAAAAAACGGAAAGATTTCAAGACCATAGGAAAAGGGTCACAGAAATACACATTTTATTCAAAGGGTTCATGGTCATATAACATGGATGAAATGAACCATAAAAACTTGATTAAGTGAACTCTGATTTTATAGACGACACAAACTCGACCCTCTCACCAGATTCAGTCTGTGTCGCTGGCACTAGCACAAATCGGGCTTTGCTTAGCTGTTGGCAATGAGGCGGACTGTAATAGTCTCTTAGCAGTTTTCAAGTGGCCAGTTACCTGCAAAGTGAACAATCAGGAGTAGTAGAGACCCAAAGTAGGAGTTCAGAGATCTGTCGTTTCCTTCAGTTCAATTAAGCAGCATTTTAGACAGCGAGCTGGGTGGGGGTCAAAAGAACACTTCAGTATGTTGTGAAACACAAGTAGTCTGCAATAGAACCAGGCATTTACTTCTAAAAAGGACGGTTTCTGCTCATCAGGTTCACTGTAAATCCACACAACAAGGTAGGGCTCATTATCCACATCAGGGCTCCAAAGAGGCAGACGTGCTGTCATAGTTAGCACTGCACTACCGTCTGAATTCTTTTTTTCAAATTTTCAGCTGTATTGTGGTTTGTGCATCTACTGCTCAAGTGCCAGGGTGTACACACACACCACAGGCTGCATAAGAGAGATCATCACACATGTCCATGGACAGAATCAGGAATGCATTTACTCCCTCTTGCACCTCGCAACACAGTCCTACAGTATTCTTGGGTCCAGCTTTCTCTCCCTTGTAGGTCATATGATGAGCGCTAAAACAAATAAACCATGAATCTACTGGATCTCCTCACAGAGGATGCAGGTCCGAAGCTCTGTCTTGCCACCGGCTGTGTCAAGATTCCATCCACCTCCCCCACACACAAACACGGTTTAACTGGAAGCACAAAATATAATCCTACAATGATGGAAGCGAAGACTTTTGCCTTGTTACATTCAGCAGCAGTGTGCAAATACCAAGTGGAAATCCTTGCTGTGGAAAGCAAGGATTCGTCAGCAGCCAAACCAGTGCCATTCTGCCTCCACCCTCCAAGCTTCTTCTACACCTTCAAGGAGCACCTATACTCAGAGTTGAACACAAAGATACATCTGGCTCAAATAAAATATAACAAAAAATTAAAAAATGTTCTGTTTGTATCTCCGTCTATCATATTCACATGAAAGTTTGCATCCATAAATGCTATGTGGACCTACGTCATGTGACCGCTTCAGCCAGTCCAGGCTCTTTTAGCCTAAAACACTTTCCCCCGACTTGTAGGCCAAGACTTCGACTGACAAAGGGAAGCAGAGTCACAAAACACCAAGAAGAATTCAAAAGTCAGAACTTGCTGAAGTGGCCACATGGCAGATACACATATAGATCAGGCACTTCATCAACTCCTGGTTTTCCTGGAGCAAATACATTTCTTTTCACAAAACCACATGATTGGGAATACCTTGATTTCACCTAGAATGTACAGATATTTACAAAAGTCTATTAAAACTTTGTTTCTTTTAAAAAGGTATTTCTGAATCATTACAACTGCCTGGAGCATACCAATACTCTTCCCCCTTTTCAGTTTGTGCTGTCCCAGATTTTCACTTTGTACCTATCAGGTGTAAAAGTCTATTTTGTGTACCACCGTCTTGCAGCCTTTGTCCGAGTAAATCTTCTCCTCCCGAGGGAAGTACGTCATCTCATCGGCAACTGTGGTGACAATGTTTTCGTCCGGTTCATACCCACGTAACTGCAGCTCCACCTCAACACACATCTTCACGTGCTTGTACTCCAGTGGCAGGAATGGTACAAAGAAGTCAATAAGGTTTTTGTCAATCAGGCTACTGTGCCAAAGGCCACCTAAGGAGATACACAGACAGAAAAAGCAAGTTCAGTGCCAGGTTGTTACTTAGCATTATACACCACGCAACTCCGGCCATGTCCACAAGCATGCATACATTGTGACTCCACCTGTGAAAGACAGGGTTACCTGGGTGTTCGACCATAGGGCAATACACAGGATACCAAGGGAGCTACTGCAGGGGAAAGCCACCAACAGAAAAGAGGACAGTTCTAAATGAGGAGTTCTTATGAAGGAATTCTGTGTTTCCTAAATTGCTGAAAACAAGTTGAAGCTGGTGTGGCATTGGGCCCGGAAGTAAAATCCTACTTCTAACCACACATTTCAACCAACAGAAGACAACCAACAACAAACACAACAAATCTTGCGTCCAACAACCAGAAGGATCTTCAGATTGTGCATCAACAAGGCAAAGATTCCACGATTCCCAACAGATCTCCAAAGCCAAATGGCCCCAAAAAGAATGCCGTAGAATCATTATGATTTTCAGCAACTCTCAAAACTTCCTGTAACACCATGTTGCTTAAAAAGCAGAAATGGTGGAAGACCACCTCTAGAACTAGACAACAGCCATACACCTCCCTGAGAACAAGATTAAGAAGACTAGTCATAGACCGACATCAGAACCTGGCACCCTTCCAGGGAAATGATTCAAGTAGCTCGCGGGAAGACCCATGCCCATTTGAAACATGTAATGACTGCCAACACCATTAAAGACAGAAACTCTGTGCTTTTCACAAAGTAATGAATAGCAGGTTTGTGTTTTTATTATTAATTGCTCAATAATCTGAGGGGTTTCATGTAAGGAATTCAGTTACATCTCAGAATTTTCCCCTTGAACTTCTCTCTTCCTGCTTACCTGCGGTTATTTCCATTTTATCAACAGTCTTTCTCTCTTGTTTTTCTTTTCACTCTGTGTAATCCTACTGGTCCACCGCACTTTAAAAAACATTTTCTTTTTTATTTTAATAAGATAAACCCTCCCTTAACCTACAACTTTACCCTAGTATTACCATTACCCCCTTTTTCTCACCAACAGCCTTATTCTTTTTCACCATTATTTTAGCTTTCACAATTCGTTTTCCATAACATTTGTTTAATCACAGATAGTTAAACTGAGAGAATGACCAGTCGCCCAGGCAGGGCTTGCACCACCACTCCTGCTACTGGGGCTTGAAGAACTTGACCTCAAAAGAACCAAACACTTCCTGTTAACACTTGGAGAGGTTGAACATCATCTCCCTGCTGTCAGTTGCATCAGTTCTTATCAGAACTGATGATGACTCAGTGCAAAGTTTGAGCGTCTCACCCAACGTCTTCAACATCTACTTCAGCCTCCCAACGGATCGCATCAAGTCCTTCAATCTAGCCTGCTGCAACTATGCCAATAACACTCAGATCATCTTAAAGGTGGAACCAGAAGGACCTCAGACATCTCTGGATGAGACTTCTCCTCCAAACCACCAACCTATGGAGGCTGAGAAATCACCTACAACTCAGCATGTCCACAACAGAGATCCAAACATGCAGAGAATGGTAGAACTACCAAGCTAAGACCATCTGGCCCCAGAAACTCAGAAAACGACCAGAGGCAGGCGAGAATGAAGCCAAAACAAAAGGTGCAATCTTTTGAAACGATGCTACAAAAAGTAAGTAATAACTGGTCCTTGGGACCCTTAACAATCTCTGGAGCCAAATCTTATTACTATCTGGGCACATGGTTTTCTGCAAACGGTGCATCAACAACACACAAGCGCCACCTAAAGGATAAGGCAGCATTAATACCTACTAGACTCTGCCAATTACATACAGCCCTTGAAAGCCCCTCCTCAGCGCAAATCAGAAAGGTGCTCAGGGCAGTATTACCATCCGCAATTACTTGCGGCAGCGAGGCCTTCCCAGGTCAACTCACCAAAACCATTGAAAAACTACACCTAAAAATACATAAAAGAGTGTTTAAATTGCCCTATTACACCAGGGGACCCTTGGTGAGACTTGAATTCGGCCTGGAGGGTATCGCATGGTCTAGTACTACCATAGATGCACTACAGCAATGCCGGGACCCTGAAATGTATTTTGCAAGACATTTTCAAACATAAAATCAACCCGTGGTCCGCTTATTTAAGGACGTCAGTAGTAACTCTACAAATCAACCTGACCACTCTAAACACTTCTTCACCTACGCCTACTGCAATACAAAGCATAATGAAAAACCAGACTAAACTACTTTCTAGGACCACGGACTTGCAAAAAATTAATTCCAAACCGCCATTAAGGGCCCTGGAGGATCATAAAACAAGGACAGCCAAGTTGGACTTCAGCCACAACCTTATCTTAACTGCACAATAGGGAAAGCTAGCCTGACCAAAGTCTTGGCAGTAAGGATGCTGGCATTACATATCAAAGACTTTAATCCTAACTGGACGTTGCTTTCTAAAGTAGTTAAGTGTAGACTTTGCGGCTACAAATTGGAACGCTTTCACATCTACTGTGCAGCTGTGCGATGTTGCTCGACTCTCGCCGATGGTTATTAAAGACACTCTTCTCAATTCATGGTATAAGAACATGCGATCAAGCAATGAACTGGATTTTTAGCACCATGGTCCTCCTCAAACTGGTAAGAATAGGCACATTTTTCAAAGCAGTGCAGGACTTCCTTAAAAACTCACAACAAAGCACTGAGATGATCATGAACTCTTAGCTTTTGGATCACGGACATTAAGCATTGTAGAGTTTGACCCCGCTGTAATCGAGTTCTTTCTTAGTTGAAACACTTAATCCATTTTATGGTGGATTTTTAACTCACTTTTATTCATTATTTCCATAAAAGATAAGGGAAAGGGAAGAAGGTAGAGAGAAAGCCTGTACACCAAGAGTTCTCTGTAGCAGTGTAGGATCTGCTTCACATGGGTAACCCCACTTTTTGCTGGTGTTTCACTGTTTTTTTTACTTTAGTCTGGCTGTGGACCTGCTAATCAGGACCACAGCCTAGCTGCTTCCTCTCTAAAATGGTTTCCATGTACATTAGGTACATATCTAATTGGATTCTGGAGTGCCCTATAAGCCCCTAGTATATGGTATACTATGTACCAAGGGCATAGGTACCTCAGAGGCCTACCAGGAGCTGCAGCATGTATTATGTCACCCCTGGGAAGCACTCCAAAATGACACAACGGGCCTGCTACTGCAGCCTGGGTAAGGGTGTGCTTGCACCCCTTACAGTGGTATAGGCTACCTATATCACTACCCTATACAGACACATATAAACCTATAAGCCACTCCTATGGCAGGCCTTGACAATCCTGAAAGCAGAGTGCTTGGTTTTATGTGAGAGGGTGCCCAAGCATGAGCTGAGCCCCTCTGCAGGTTTCGGAAATACTTCCTTATGGCTGTTCTGTGAAACAGCCATACCATATACTCTTAAGTGCATTATAACCTCGCGGTAAATGCTAACTTTGGAATGGCTGCATCAAAACATGTCGTGTTTGGTGTCAAACGCTTTGGAATATTACCCCCCCCCCCGCCAATTCTGGCGGCGGGGGTAGCATTCCTCCCTTCTAGAGGGAGAGACATGTTCACACTGGCTAAACCCGGTATGATTTTCCTGAGCCCTGGCATCACAAAATGAATGCCTCTGCCACAGACACGGGTCTGGCCTCCTGCTGCTGACCGAAACTCCGGCATGGGAGGCCTGAACAATAGGTTTCCTGTCGAAGGGAGGTGTGACCACCTCCCCAGACAGGCTGATGTGTATTGGGGCTGGGCGGGAGCACTCTCTGGTGCTTTGAAGTCCTGCACTGGGGGCACGTTTGGTGTCCCTGTGCATAGCCCAGTTCAAACCTGTTGCAGGGACTACCTGCCCCTGCTCTGGCGCGAAACTGGACAAAGGAAATGGGTGTAACCACCCCGCTTTCCAAGCCCACCCAGAGATGGGGCCTTAAGAGTTAGTCCATCCCCTAAACTTACTATAAGTATAGGAATCCAGTCCCTAGTACTTCAGATTACCCTAGACGAAACTCTGGACCTTCGACGTTCTACGTTCTACTTTAACTAGAAGACTGAAGAAATCTCCCTTGGGGTCAAGGAGTGACTCCCCTGCTTGGCAGGCACCAAAGAAGCAACTGACCGGTCTGCATCGCTGAAGCTCCCGCCGGACGCCAAAGTCTTTGCATCACCAGAGGTGGATTTCCGGACTTCCCCGAGGCTACCCTGAGTCCACAGCAAAGCTGAGGCCCGTGGCTATCGTGGGTGACGTGGAACCATGGCCCCCTGGACAACGTGAACTTTTGCAGCACCACTATCTTCCTGGTCCTCCTCAAAGTTGTGCTTTGGGCTCCGAGTAGCCCCAGCCTTGAGCACCTCCTGCACTGAAGATTGTTGGCCTCCACTCCACGAGTGACCCGTGGGCAAGCTTCAAGTGTGACCGCTCGAGGCTCCTTCGCGATCAATAGCCCGTTGGCTAGCAGGTCCCCACGAAGGCAACTCCTTTTCTGAATGGGCTTTCCTGGTTGCTCCAGACGGGCCCTTACTTATCCTCGCTGGAGGAGTCCCTCAGATCTTGCTAGTCTGCACCGCAGTCCTTTCTCTGATTTCCAGTGACTTGCCGTTGCCAAGGCTGGCTTGTTGGGTCCAATCTGGTCGCCGACACCGCAGCACTCGAAAGACTTCGTGGGACAGCTCGAATCCGGCTCGTGGACTTAGTCGATGCCTCCTGGACCTCGTGGCTGAAGAGTCAAGACACCCAACAACTCTCCTGAAGCACCCGACATCTGTGGGCATTGGTCCATCCTGCCCTAGGTCACTGGCAAGTAACCCAGACTGTGTCCCCTCTGCTTTCAGGTCCCTTTCATCCTAGATCCAGGCTTGGATCTCTCCGGACACTTCTCCTCTTCATGGCAGCAGCAGTTCTTTGCAGGCTCCCATTGAAATCGACGACGCGACCCGACACCAAAAGACCCCTATGCACACGGCTTCCCTGGGTGAGGTAACTCGAGTACTCTGGTGCTCTTGTGGGTGCAAGCCCTAGAACTACCTAGGTCCAAAAGGGTTTGGTCCTAACTCAATTAGAAGTGTCCCTAATCTTTAAATTTCCAACCGCGACATTGCCCATAGAAGATAACGGGAACCCGCGGTTGTGTTTACACACTGCATACAGTCCCTGTGGATCCCCTGTGTCACTACCTTGGGTGGTTCCTTGGAGTCTCAGCGATTCTAGAGGCTGTAGACCTAGTGTCTATCCCAGTCGTGGTTCTTATACCAGTTTTTTGGTATATGGTTTGGTACGCCCCTAGGGCCCAAACGTGGATTTGTGCCATTACTGATGATTCCTATCTTGTAACTTAAGTACTTCGAACTCCAGTCTCATAAAGAAACTAGAGGGGTGTGTGTTAACCTAAATACATACATGTTAAATATATACCTGGTGTGGTTGTCTTTTCATTTGATCATGCAAGAGATTATAGACTGGTAAAACAAGCTGCTTTACATTCCTTCACGACTTAGCCTAAATGCTGCTCTCCATAGCTACCACTAGGATAGCTTTCAATAAAGGTTGTCTTTAGCCTATCACCATAAGGGGTTGTTTGGACTGATACAAGATGCCCACTATAACTAGTGGACACAGTCTCTTTTCGGGCATAACATGCCAGCTACACTATAGGGTCTTGCAAGGAACCATTATTTTCTTTTGCCTTTGTATAATATGTTTCTTCTTTTTAAATGTTTTCTAGTTTCATGGTTCAAGTAATTTAAAAACTTTGTTTTACAAAAACGACTAGAGGCATGGACACAATCAAGTAAACTGTAGGAGACAATGGTCTACAGCCCAGTCTCCCAAATCATCAGTCACACAAAGCACTTTCTACACCTTTCAAACGTTTCAATGACAGGTTTCCAACAGAAGCGCCAGATTACCATTGCACTTGACATGCCTTGTCAACACAATGCAATCATTCTATACCTACCCTGCTCGTATTGCTTCAAAGTCTGAAAGATTCCAAAATCAGACTATAAAAAATTACCTACAACTTCACATGCTTGATCACATCTCACCCGCCCTCTGATTGCTTCTCTGGCTCCCCATGACTAGACCCTGCTTCTTCAAGACATTCTTCTGTATGGCCTTTCTAAGGGTGACCTACAGCTAAAAGCGAGCATTCATCCAAGTAAACACAAGGATACTTGAAAACTCAACCCTTCACTCTAGACTAGAACCTTTGCTGACCATCACAACCTACAAAAACAAAACACATAAGTGGACCAAGAATTCAGGAAGATAGTAATGAACTGGCTTTTCCCAACAGGATAAGGAAGGCACATCCCAAACACAAGACAATTATTTACCATTACTACAGCACTTATCGCAGCCACCGATGACATCCGAATCATCCTGGACTGAGAAGAAACAGCGTCCCTCGCCCTGCTCAACCTCTCTGTGGCCTTCAACATTGTCTCCCAGAACGCCCTCATCAGAAGACTCCATGAGATTGGCATAAAAGGCTCTGCTCTCAAATGGACATGTTCCTTCCTCAATTGAAGAAACAAAAGGGTCAGGCTGCCACCCTTCACATCAGAGACCAAGAAATTGATAGGTGGAATCCTACAGAGATCGTCCCTTGCCCCACCCTTTTCAACATATACATGACAAAGCTCACCAAAATCATCTGATCTCCTATGCTGATGCCACCCAACTCATCCTCTCCCGGATGAACAAATCAACCACCGCCAGAACCAACTGCATGACAATGAGAGCAGACTGGATGCGAACCAACTACCTGCAGCTCAACTCCGACAAGACAGAAATACTGGTCTTCGGGAACAAGACCTCCCCGTGGAAATCATCTTGGTGGCCATTGGAACTAGGACTAACACGCACACCCCACGCAAGTAATCTAGGGATCTCCCTAGACAACTAGCTCAACATGACGGCTTAAGTCAACACAGTGGGAACCTTCTGCTTCCACATCCTACGCATGCTGAAAAACAAATCTTCAAATGGTTACCTCTGAACACCAGACAGACCATCAGACAAGCACTCATCACCAGCAGCCTGGACTATGACAATATTTTCTATGTCGAATCTACAAACAACTCCTACACAGACTCCAGGCCATCCAGATCACCGCTGCAAGTCTCATACTTGACCTCCCACACCGCACCCACAACACACAACACCTCTGGAAGCTTCACTGGCTCCCCATTCACAAGCGCAGCCAATTCAAACTTCTCATGCACACATACAAAGCCCTACACAACACAGGACCAGAATACCTGAACATCTGCATACACTTTCACCAACCCACCAGACACTTCGATCTGCCTCACTTGCAAAAGTAAAAATGGAAGTCGCACATTTTCCTACAGCGTACCCAAGACATGGAACTACCACACTCAACACATCAGAGCCTCCTCCTTACTTCTTGAATTCTGCAAGAAACTGAAGACCGGGCTCTTCGTATAAGCACCTTGGAGACCACAAACTTAAACACCTGCCCAAGCACCTGGATACCCTCTCGGGTTATTAGTGCGCTACACAAATCAATAGAACATAACTGGTGGGCATGGACAGCACAGATCTCAAGATCATGCCTTCCTTAGAACTGGAAACAAATCTTTGACAAAGATGGCAGACACGATTACAGGTGCTTCTATCTTGAACTCTCATTTGCACAGATTGAGACATAATCACCGCTATATGTCTGCAACAAGTTATGAGCACATGGCAACACCCTTACAACCAAGCCCAACGGTACTTATAAGCTGAAGCATCCTATCGCTCATTCCTTTTGCTCTGCTACAAATCGAAGCACAGTGACGCACAACACTATAAGAGCCCAACTCTGGTCAATATGAGACACTCCCAAAAACTTCATAGAGGACACACCACAAATGCACACCTTCACCCTCGCACAACCTATGGAGCATTGTACTATCCGTCCTCGTAGTGATTCAGCACATCAGGTGTATGAAGCACTATGCAAATGCAAGTAAAGTAAAACCCACACTACCCTTTAGCAGCATTTTCTCATGCAGAAGCAACAGAGACTGAGAAAGACAATGCACATCCGCGAGCTTACAGCCTCTTGCAGTATGCAGTGCCACTCATCCATTACCACATGAGACACTTACAAGACAGAGACCTTCTCAACTCCTCCACCCAGAGTCACCTAGAGCATCACACACAGCATTGTCTGCATCACCTGAGACACGTACAATACAGAGCACATTACCGCACATCTACCCTGCCCCATCTGCAGTGTCACAAAATACATCACCAGTCATGTATAGACAGAGTACATCTTTCTGCCTCCACCCACTGAGGCAGGTAGAATCGCAGAGTCTTCTTGCACACCAGCCACTCACTTTCCTTGTTGTTGAAGATGGACAGAGATAATGCATTGTCCAAATCTTTCAGCTGCATTTCCTCCCTTTTCCTGCCACTCTTCCAGAAGTCCAGGGTCACCTCATTGATAAGTCTGCCGCCAGCATTGCTGCAGGAAGAGATGTGGACACTCGTCTGATATACATAAGGAGCAAAGACCCTTAAGCTACTGAGGACGGGCAAAGACCCTGACTGCATACCTGAGGAAGATGAAGATGGCTTTACGATACGATACACCCTCAATGTGATCATAGTAGTCCAAAAAAGGCTTAATGGCATCGATGAGGCCCGGCAGCATTTTGTCCATTTCATCAAATATGAAAATAGAGCGTTCACAGTTGGTGACATTGCCCCGGATCCACGACTGCAGCTGGTCCTAGGATTATGGAAAGTAATCGCATTATATGGTTTTATTATTAATTGCACTGAGGATGTCAGATCATGAAAGAAAAATGGTCACAATTCAAGTCAAGTTGATCTTTATTCGGTTATTAAAACAAAATAACCATAAAAGTACAGACACAAAATTACACATATTTTAAAATAATTATGGGAACCATACATAGGAAAACCGAGTAAGTTCAGATCTCAATTGTTTTCCGTAATTTAAAAACATTTTTAAGGAATGTGGAAATAAATACGACTGTTAAAATATTATCCAATTTCTGAACAGCTAAAAGAGCAGGGCGACATCGATTAATTTCCATAATTTTTAGCAAAGGAACAACATACATTTATCTAGGTCTAGTATAAAACTTACAAAAGAAAAGTATATGCATATCAGATTGCACTGATAGACCATCACAGGGACATTTGCTCAAAATTTTTGACCAATTATTCATAACTGGAAAGCTGAGTGATCTGAATAATAAATTAAATCTAAAACGTATTAGTAAAAACCTTTCATAGTCACTCATTAGTAGCTTTAAATATGGCTGTAAGTAATTGCAGATTACAATTTGCTCATGAGCTACCACCGTAGTTTTCTTGAACTCTATTCTAGTTCTGGTCTCATGCAAATAGGTCATACATCTATCTTTTAAACATTTCCTAGATATATTACAAAGAGTGGGCGGGTCTGTGTAATAATTCCCCAGCCCTAGTAGCATGAGAAAATTATTAATATAATTCAGCCATCTAATTTTTCCACACTTCTCTAGACCCATCGCATTTTCCATGATCATTCGATTTAAACCAGATTCATCTGCAGTCCATATTCTATGCCATAGTAGAACTGGTGCAGTTTTTATTATATCTTCTAAGTATGGCTCCCCAAGTTCTACATGGCAAACGTATGTCGAAACACTCTGTGGGACCCCTAGGAGATATTTCATAAAATTATTTTCAACCACTTGTAAAGTGCTGGCATTTGCATATCCCCATAGGCCTGCCCCATAAGTGACAATGGCTACACAAGTCGCTTTGTAGACAGTCAACATTTCCTTAATTGGTTTCCTCCCTATTTTTCGACTAAAATTTTTTAAAGCCATGATAGATTTACAGTACAGCAATTTCCTTGTCTTAATTGTATTGTTCCATAGCCCAGAACTATCAATTAAGACCCCTAGGTAGGGAAATGTTAAAATATCCTCTACTGGGGTAGTTCCAATATGAATTACTTTTTTCTTTCTCTGTGCGCCCGACCCACAGTGCATGGTAAATGTCTTAGAGCAATTTATACTTAAATCGAGCTGATTCATAAAATCAGAAAAGGATGTAACTACTCTTTGCATGGCCTGCGGTGTTCTAGCCATCAGGACCGCGTCATCTGCATATAGCAAAATAGGGATTGATCTTTTCCCTACCATTGGCACGTCCCTGCACTCAGTTATCAATGTCTTTTCCACATTGTTGATATAGAGTGTAAAAAGGAACGGCGCCAGGACACAGCCCTGTCGTACACCCCTTTTGATTGCAAAGGATCTAGTGCATTCGCCATTTTTTCCGTATCTTACTCTGGCCGATGCTCCTGCATAGAGATCTCTCAGGAAGTTAATAATCTGTTTATCCACACCCAGTTTACTCATAACTTCCCAAAGTTTACAATGTGTTACAGAGTCGAATGCAGAAGTAAGATCCACAAAAGTTAAAAACATTCGTCCCTCTTTAACTTTGGTGTATTTTTCAGTTAAAATATGCAAATTCAAACACTGTTCAATTGTTCCGAGACCTTTCCTAAAGCCATACTGTAGGTCACTTAAAATATTAGCTTCATCAGCCCATACATGTAATCTATTTAAAATTATCCTTCCTAGAATTTTGATAGTAGAATCCAGGAGTGATATTGGGCTGTAACACTTACAGATTTCACGGTCACCCTTTTTAAAAATTGGGACTATCAGGGATTCACACCATGATGGAAGGAGGCCTTTTTTTCAGAGTGGCGTTAAACAAACGTGTGAGAATTAGAGCCCATAGTTCCCTGTTGTTTTTAAATAAATCAACAGGAACTCCATCAGGGCCAGGTGCTTTCCCCGCCAGACATGCATCAATACATTTCTGCACCTCTGTTATTGTTATTTCAGGTTCAAGTGGGCTACTACTCTGTGTACAGTCTCTCATTTGGATGTTATCATTAGAACTTTCCATATTATCCTGTACAATGGAATACAGCTTGGCAAAATATTCAGCCCACTCACTCTCAGTAATTGCCACATCTAGTGGGTCTGTGTGACTAAAATTTTAAAAAGGGGCATTAACAACTTTCCAGAATAAGGCAGAGTCTTTACTTAGCGAGGCGTCACATAAAGCATCCCATGCTTCCAACTTTAAAGCATTTTTCCTGTTTTTAAGGGTCTGCTTATAGACATTCCTACAATTCCTAATTAAATCAGTATCTTTCTCCGTAGCATGTATAACATGCTTTAGACTTCTATATGCCTTAGTACATTCTGAATCAAACCACCTCTTCTGCCTTGTATTCCCACCACTAGTACCAACCCACAATAACTTCCTTATTTGGGCAATAATCAATAAAAAATTATTAATGAAATCAGAATCGTTGGCATTCTCATCTGTACATACATAAAATTGGGGCAACATACTTTTTATTAGTTTCTCCTGGAAGTCAACGGGGCAAATTTTTGTCCACTTTAAAGCATAACCATTTTTACGGGCCATAGTGATATTATCTATTATCACTTTAGATTTGACCCTACCACGATGTTTCTTAAGTCTCATAGTCATATCGAAGCTTAGAGGAAAATGATCGCTAAGCGGGCAATCCAGAATTCTATAATTCCGTATCATATCCCTATGTCTAGAGGTCATTAAGGCATAATCGATAGTTGTATTTGCCCCTCTGCCATTGAACGTTGGTAAGAAGGGGATTTCTGGACTGATCAGCCTATTTACAAAGTCCAAATCATTTTCAAATATTAATTCATTTAGATAATCCCCTCGTCCAGGATGTTCAAAATGACTAAAGCCAATATCTCTATCTAATTTTACCCCACATAACCCACTCTCTGCACTCCTGCATAATTGACAGTTAAAATCTCCTACCCAAATAATGCAGGTGTCCTCAGTCCTCCTCCCAATTGCTGAGGTGATATTACTACCTAATAATCTAAAGACATCCATTCGGTCTTCTCCTTGGATATTATCATAAAAATTAATCAAAACTATGGAAAACCCCTTATTAACTGTGATCCTTATAATGTGATAATACACATTATTAAAAACTAACTCAGTTTTAATTCCTACTAACAGATTTGAAACGTAAGTACACAAACCTCCTTTAGCCCTACCATGAGTTGAGCTTACTGCTGGGGAAAAATATGTTTTAAATCCATTAATGTGTATAGGTTCAGTTGTCCATGTTTCCTGGAGGCTAATAACATCAGAATTACCTACCAGTTTTTCCCAATTTTCATTACCCAATTTAGATCTCAGACCTGCAATATTCCAACTCAAAAAGGACCAAACCTCCCCACTAAATTGATCATCCACTGAATCATTGTTACTATTAAGAGATGCTTCCCCACCACAAAGTACCTCAATTTGTGGGCTCTTGCTAATAAGGACCACCTTAGCTATCTCTAATTCGGTGATGGTATTCCGAGGCCCTTGGTCCTTTAACTCGCTACTTTTGCTAGTATTCAAATCAGTGGGTCTATTGTCTCCCTTGAGTCAGTCAATGTCTTCTAGCCCCTGCAAGATCTGAAATCTATTTGCTAAAGGGATATTGAAATTTGGGCTAACATTACCTCTATGTCTGGACCTATGTTCCCCATGATACCAGGTATTATCTCTCCTTGAATCCATTAATGGATAAAAATAGGTTAGGTCTACAGTTTGAATTCTGCCTGTATTATAGTTAGGTTCCCAATGACAAATAAAGCCCACAGCTCTTCTGTCTCTCAAGTTCACGATAATACAATCTCCTTGAATGTCTTTGTGCCTCTGTCCAATCCAGTGTACTCTCCTAACATTTAGAATTTCCACACGTGTTTGTCCAGGCAGTGGCCTATTATAATTCAGCCAATGTATTACCTTATTCTTGAGTTCCTGATAGTTTTCTGCCTTTCCATTGCTCAACTCTGGTACCCCTGTCAACACTACGGTATAGGGAATTGACTGTGGAGGGAGGTCAATATATATTCTTTTATCCTTGTCATAATCGTTTATATCCTTATTTCGATTATAGACTTTTGAATCTGCCATTCCCTCCTTCTCCTCAAGTCCCTTACCTTTCTCTTTTTCAATTCTTTTACCACCAGAATCCATTTCATTTAACATATTTGCCCCCGTAGGTAGGATAAGGGGTGCATCATCCTTCTCGCACCTTCCAGGTAAAATTGCAGGTTCTAATGAATGCGAAACATTAATAACAGCATTATCTGTTTTATTGGTGTTAGATACGACTATAGATCTAATTAGTGTACTAAGATGTTCCAATGTTTCTAAATTACCTGCCCCTTGCTTTTCTAAGCCCTCAATTTTTTCAACAAGGGTTTTTAATCTTCCTACTACTGGCAATATCAAAGACTTCATTACCTGCTCAATTTTTATCATGAAGTCTACCAAATCAGTCAATGTAATTCCTTCTTGTATGGTGGACTTATCATCTTGGTTAAGGGATTCAATACTACTTATTGACTTTCTTTTCTCCCCATTTTCTTGTAGGGGTATCGGTACAATTTTCTTATTTTTGCCTTTTGGTTTCCCTTTCTTGCGTGCATTCTGCACAGCTTTTGCTTTTGAAGTACTCCCTTGTATCCCCTGTGGGGAGATAGCACCATGTATTGAACCCACAGTGTTTATATCTTTGTTTTCACAAATAATTAACTCCTCCCTGTGATCAGGCACATTGTTTATATTAGGTTGTCCCTCACTTAATCCTAATCTGGGGGTAAGAGACAGCCTTTTTTCCCGAGTCATGAAATCATCAGGAGGTGTAGTTTGCGAAATTATAACACAGTTCGAGTCCTTAACCGGAAAGTCCGCATATGAGGCCATTAGGATGGATTCTTGTGATAATGGCATGCTCAGCGCGGTGTTAGAGTGATCCTCAGTGTCCTGATGCTGTTGCGTTAGCAAACATAGACTAGGGGGTAATGATAGCCGCCTCTCGGTGCTCTCAATAGCATTAGCGACTACCCCAATTGTTTTTTGCAGCATCCTATCTATTGCTGTCAAACTTGGAAGAGGGGTCTTAGATGGGGCTTTAGTTTTAACAGTTGAACGAGTGGCCATCCGCGTGGATTTCCCCATTCTTAACAACCACCGTACGTTCAATATATCCAAAGTACCCCTTATATAGGGATATTGACAGAATACCTGTGATGAAAATCAAGGGATGTGGCCCAGCCCAGCCGCGGTCAGCCCCGGACGGCCACAGACGGCCCGCCCTTTGCCCGGGCTTCGCCCGGCGCGTCCCGCGAAGCGGGCCTCCCCGATGTTTGTAGGCGCCACCTGTCGCTCTCAGCGCGTCAGCTCGACGCGCCGCCGCTGGGGCTGCCGGGAGTTTGAGTCCCGGGGCGGCGACGCGGTAGATTGGATACGCTGCTGCTGCTGTGGTCGGTGTTGGCCCCCTTGTAACTCCTGGCGGTGGCGGCAGTGTAATTATCGGCGTGGCCCACACAAGGTAAGTTCTGCTGGTCACAATTCATTAAAGTGCTGCAGTGAGCTTTCAATATTGTGGTGTAGCTGACCTGTAATACCACCCACTGCATATCACAATAGAAAATGGATACTAGGACTGAGTATTTGAAGTAAAGAAGGAATATGTCAGTTTTCACGCTTTGAAAGACAGAGGAATATTTTCAAGAGCCCAGGTTCAATGAGACATGACTATCTGGAGAAACAAACAACTGCAGACTTCTTCATTCACCCCAGAGAGGAAAAGGAATTCAAGTCGATAATCAATACTACTGGTGGCTGCAACTCACCAGGGGAGCTCTCCAAGCTTTGATCTTGCTCATGAGGAGCTGTGCCTCGTACCCTGGTGATGTGAAAATCTACTGGGTCTTGCGTATATGTCGGAGTCAAAATTCACAATGACTTGTACTGAGGAGAAGGATTGCGCTGTTGGGACTTGTATGAGGATTACACACAGATCCTCATTTAGAGCATCAGGTAAACCCTGAAGTAATACCCTGAAATTGTGAGGCACAGTATTCTTATGGATTTTAGTCTGTGGTGCTTTGGAGCAATCAGGACACAAAAGAGACAAGATCCCTATGAGTTGGTTGGAAAATTCAGAGCAGGAATCATATCAGCTAAGGACATCAGCGCAGAGCACCAGGATAAAAATCATACTGCAAGTGTCTGCGTCACCCCCTTCCAAACACCACAAACAATTTATGCATTGGCAAATCAAAGGCAGAGATGCAGTGTAATCCCAGAAACACAGGGGGCTTTCAAGCCTCATCTCGTACATACAGAACTAGGCTGAGACTCCATTGGATATGGAGTAGGATAGTTACTCAGGACCCAACAGAACTCCTTGCATCATGTAGACTGCGACCCACACCAACTCTGAGAGCCACCCGGGTGGATTCCCAATAGTGCAGCTAGGACAGAGATCCCTCAGAATCTATTGTGGGGAGCAATGACCCTGATCAGTCCTCTCACACGTGGGGCCTTGCCTTCGTTTTACTGCAGGTAACAGTTTAGAGACACAATGCATTAGTCCACAGGGAGGGCAGCCCATATTTACACACCCGCTCCCTTGGTGTGTTAGGGTCCAGCAAATAGGTACAGGGGGACAGCTTTGCACTTTGTCGTCCATGAATCTAAGAAGTCTCACTACTACGGGACACAAGCCTGTTATAACTTGCATCCTGCTGGTCAACAGAATAGAAAGCTGCTATCGGGGAGCTCTCTTCTATAGTGTGCAAAGAATATGTGCAAATAATCCCTCCCAGAGGGAGCTCTCATCTACAGTGTGCAAACTATGAATCCCTCCAAGAGGCAGCTCTCATCTATAGTGTGCAAAGTAAGAATCCCTCCCGGAGAAAGCAGTGCACTTTGTTGAAGAGGGCCACCTTACCTTGTAATTGTTGATATTGTGGGCATGTTTGAAGTGCAGCGTGGAAACAAACTGATGGACATACTGGCTCTGCAGCCCTTCCTTGTAAATGTTCTTTGCAATGATCTGGCTGACCAAGTTCTTGCCAGTGCCGGTCCAGCCATGCAGCGAGAGGGTGAGAGGTTTCCTGGGGTTCTTGTTCCTCATAAAACCAGTCACTGCTTTCAGGATGACTTTGTTCACCAGGTGTTGTCCAAAGAGCTGCTTTTGGAGATCCTCCTGTAGAGCTGAGGACAAGATACCAAAAACAGTACTTGTCACTCTGGTAAAACAACGCAATCAATGCAAGGGAGTGGAGAAGCCCTATCCGAGGGTTGATTCAGCTGGCCAATGAGAAATCAAAAAGGGAGGCAACCCATTAACTCTGACAATAAAAACTCCTCCTCAAGGCAACGTCTTCCAGATCACTAGATGGCAAACCAAGCATAGCATTTATAAATAAACTGCTGCACACCCAGGAAGGTCCCTGCCCTCAGCTTTCAGGTAATAAAAACACATATCTCTTCCAAAACTTTGGACAAGGAGAAAAACGAACCTTTTAAGAGAAACCTCTGTAGGCCTCTCCCCTTCCTAACAACGGCAATGTCTATGAACTCACGGTCAGACAATTACCCCTCCACCAGATGCTGCCCTGTCTGGCTTATTGAGCAAGGTTCGTGTTTAAATTAACTATTTTTACCCTATTATGAAGCAACAGAGACGGATCACAATTCTACAGCAGGGTACATCCGTCAATCGACAAAATATTTGCAATAATCTTGATTCCTCAATTGATGACTCTTTCTCTGTTCAAGCAATGAACACCACCGTCACCTACTGGTGGCACTGTGCACAAGACATCAGCAGTACCCTCCAAGTGCACCATCGAGAGTCCTCCCTCTCGTGGTGGATAGCATCCAGTTTAAGCATCAGGTCACTGCTTTACGCAGATACATCACCTCCCTATTGGAGCCATTGAAACACTACTCCACGTTCCCCTCTCGCTTCTCATGGATTAATTAATCTGCCCCAGCTCTTCGCTCACAGTATTACTGAACAACCTCATATCTTTCCTCCCTTCCTCTGTGCCATCTCTATCCGGTGTCTGCACCACAAATGATCACCTGTTGAAAGATTTCAGGCCTCACTCTCACCAATGGCTTGGATAGCCACTAGATTAGAAGCATGAACTTCCCCCACTAGCCTCACCCCACCAGTGACAGCTCCCAGCCAACACACTGACCAGTGGCACTGAACATGCCACAAGATTCCCTAGCCAGTGAGTCCACCATAAGCAGGACAGTGGCCCATCAACAGACAGTCCCAGGTATTTGAACAGAAGAGACCCATCTGAGAAGCATCACGCCCTTATTAAATGGTAGTATGATAAACATGAAATGTACACAGGACAAAGAACCAAGGGCTATCCCACTGTAGGCGTGCACGAATAAAAGCCTATATACCTTGCACTAATATCTAACATAAACGTACCAGGAGCACCAGGTGTGTAGCGAGAAAAGGAAGCACCACGTTGATCCTCAAACACAACACTAAATGTCATACTACAAATCACACACACCACCAACCATGCACGCAAGCCCTGGCTTTGAATTTAACAAAGAAAGGCAGTACCCAACCCCTCACTGGGCAACCCCTCCCCCAAGCTAATCTCAGTTCTTGGGCTCAGTAGCAATAAGACACACAACCATTGTCAACACCCAGCTCACACCCTCATTGGTGGCATTGACTCTTTCCCTAATGAATGGCAGCTGCTACCCACACCCTAAGGGTTGGCAATGACCGCTTTTCCCACACCCTCACTGGTGGCACTGAGCTGCCCACACCCAATGACCGCTCCCAACTCACACCATCACCAGTGGCTCTGTGCAAGCCGAATCAGTGACAGCTCATAGTCCCCGCCCTGACTGGTAGCACTGTCCTCAAGTAAAGGTCAGCCCTCGACCATACTCTCACCACTGACGCGGAGCCCAGCCATAGACAATGTGTAGCTAAGGACAAAAATAACTTGTTTGTTTCGTACAAGTAAACTCTTTAACCCATAAATTCCAGCAAAACAAAACTCATATCATACAGGCCAACGGACCGGATTCAGGCGTGAAAGTCTCAATGTATTTGAGGCAAGCATGTGTTTATTTTATTTAGCTGTCAATGGGGAAACTACATCCCCCCCGATGAGGTTTTCAAAATCTCCCACTTGACAGGTTAAACATGAAGGCATGTATGCCTTCTGCTCATTCACGAAGTGGAGAGATCAAACTGGAGTCCACTGCTGCAAAAGCAAGACCAAGTGTACGATCTGTTCAAGATCAAATTGAAGATTAATTAATGCAAATTATTTCTTGTTAGGAGGAGTGCTGTGTGGTTAGATAATGAGTCCCAATATCAAACTGCATTACTGAGTAAGTGGTTCAAACGTAAAAATGCACAACACACTTGATAAATGTAACTATTTGTGGTCCTTGCCAATACTCCATTGATACTCTATGAGTGCAGAAAATGCAGAACTTCTGAACATACAGCAGGGATCTGCCGCTTCACAACTTGGGTCCTAAAAATCCAATTGTCTCTGCCAGTGTCTAGATAAAAACCTAAATGCAGAAAGACGTATACAAAAATGTACATTATAGCTGGGCCACCTCTGCTATTGTTGGCATCTGATCAGTGCAGAGGTGAAAACAGAGAACAACTTTCTGCTATACGTTTACTAAGCAAAGCGATGCTGTTGAACACTGTTCAAACAATGATGAAGGCTTCCCTGAATGCCTTGAAATCTCGCAGTGTGTAGGAGGTTTACCGAAGTTCGAAATGGGGCATCATCTTCACTTGACCCGAGTGGGGAGTAAATTCATTTTTAGAATTGTACAAATTAGTTTTCACAATTGTATTCTTGCTCTGTGATACTGTACTAATGGGTTCCATTAAAGAGCTTAGGATACTGTATGGGTCTTTTGGTTGCCAAGGGAGCAGTGACATTCTGTATTTGACAGTTGGGAAGAACTGGCATGGAGAGAAGTCGCGCTCGATCTCCGTGCTTCATGAAATACACATTCATGATGAACGTGCAAAAGTGTGGTCCTTAACAACATAATTTGCCTGACTCCAACCGGTGGTATAATTTTTTCATCCCCTACTAAAATTCTGTCACCTACTAAGGACAATTCACCCAACACTTTTCTTTCGGTCCTTAATGCTTTCGGTAACGTACTTCCCTTCGCCCACCTTTTAAAACCATTTATACCACTCGTCTTAGAACTTCACCTTGTAACATGGCGCCAAAAATATGTTGTAAAGGAGACCACACATCCCCTTGAACTTCTTGAGATGCTGTAGGCCTGAACCTTTTCACATCCATGACACTCCCTGTTTTGTGAAGAGAAACCCACGGATAGAACAAACTTAATTGCCAATTGACATTTCCACATCATTTTAGCCATCTGTGGTGAATGTGAAAGTTTGATATTTTCTGATGGAAACCTCTGAAGGATTATTGCACAAAGTAAACAAACACTTCACCATTCACTTCCAATGACACCTGCTGCCCTGTGCCCTCCCCGGTGGCACTGATCCCCTCCCCTCACGGGTGGCCTTGATCGCCCCGGCGATATTGACCCCCCTCCCCCTTCACAGGTGGCCAATAGCATCCCCGCTTCCCTCACAGGTGGCCCTGAGACCCCAGCCCAATGGCCCTGCCTCCCGCCCCTTCCCGGTGGCATTGAGAGCCCCCCCCCCCTTCACCGGTGGCTTATACACCCCCCCCCCCCCCTCACCGGTGGCATTCAGCCCCCCATCGCAGCACTCCCGGAAGTAGCAGTAGAGCCCCGGGTAGGTGGAGATGAAGCCGGTCAATGCCGAGGCGGCCCCGAAGACGGCGAGGCCCATGCTGACGGGCTCCATGGCCCGCGCTAGGAGAGGCAGCAGCAGGAGCAGGGCCGGCCGTAACAGCTCCATGCCGGGACAGTCCGCCCGCACACCAGAGACGGACTGCTTTCTGCGGAGCACTTCCGCCCCTCAGTGCGGACCACCAACACGCAGCCGCCATCTTTGTGAGGGGCATGCACTACGCATGCGCAGACGACAGGGACACTGATTTACGGTTCAGAAATATCGGACTGCGCTTGCGTACGAGTGAGGACCACCGACTGAGCGCGCGTTCAAAACA
Organism: Triturus cristatus; assembly: GCF_964204655.1. Taxonomy (NCBI): domain Eukaryota; kingdom Metazoa; phylum Chordata; class Amphibia; order Caudata; family Salamandridae; genus Triturus; species Triturus cristatus. Next base: position 1,166,343,291 of record NC_140580.1, on the reverse strand, counting down.
CCCCCCGCGCATGCGCAGGAGCGAGGTTTTTTGATCCGAGCAGTATAATTCGACTTGCATTTAATGGTTTAGACTACGCAGACTTTATTGATTTTTTTTAATACTCAGAAGTTATAATTAAATAGTTTCAGCCCTAACAAGCATAACACTATCGCATCATGTTTAGCAGGAGAAGCACAGCTGCCTCCTTTTCTGTATTTCAAGTGTTCAGTTCTATGTTTACAGTAGGACGTGTGCAAGTTTCAGGTGGGACACAAAGGCCTAATTCTATGTCAGGAAAGGAGTCTTCTGATTATGCTTCTCTTTCTTTACTGAAGCATTACAGCAGCCAATAAAACCTTAAACTACAAAACCCAGAAGGCATAGCATACATGCCAACATTTTAGGACAGGGACTGTGCGAGATTTAAAATAAAAAGTCGGGAGATTGCCGCTGCGGCCGCGTCCCACGCAGGGGGACATTAGCAGGTCAGCCCTCTAGTGGCCACCCTCCGGAGCCTCCCCCCCCCCTTGTTCCTCCTCTCTCGTGAGGCCGCGCCTTGGGAGGGGAGGCCCCAATCAATGGCCCTGCTGGGGGAGGCGGGCCACTGGGCTGGGCGGGGCCAGGCCTATTTATGCCTCCCGCCGCCGTAGATTGCCCTCTGCTTCCTGGCTGCTCGAGACGCCATTTGCCATGCAGCATCGGTCGTTGGTTCCGTTCCGTTCCGTCCCGACGTTGCTGTGACCTCGTATCTAGGGTAAGTCTTGCTGCTCCCACTCCGCCCCGGCCCTGTCCCTGGGCAGTTCCAGGTTGACAGGGCCCTGTGGCTCGGATGGCCACGGGCGGAGGGGGTGCAAGATTGAAGCGTGGTTGGCGCTTTTAAGGGGCGGTTGCCGCGGTCCGTGGGCGGCGCTGCAGAGGGGCGGCGATGTGCAGTGCACGGGAGAGTAGCGGGATCTATGTAATCCTTCGAGGTGGCGGGCCGGCTGTTAAGTATGCGCTCACACTTGAATAAAGTAGAAAGTTCCTTTAATTAGCATAAACCAACACATGCTCCAGAAGGGAGGAGCGAATAACGACTTGCGTAGTCGGCGATCAGCTGTCAACTGTCAGTGGTACAGTTGAACAGCTGATGACCTCACAAGTATGGTGTCCGCGCAGGGACACACAGTGGCAAACTAGAACGGTGTCCCAAGTGGGACATAAGAGGAACGTAACACATCTTCCCCCCTTTGAATCAACGTAAAAGTCAGGGAACTATGGAAGAGTTGACAGGTCTAAGTAGGTAAGTTTCATTCACAAACAAAATCCCTGAGCTTCATGGGCGCCCCCAACAACCTTCCCGCACGTGTTCTGCGGACTTGCGGTGAATCTCCTTCAAGAGGTGTGGGTGGTAACTTGCGCCTGTTTTCCTTAATGGCCTGTGTGTCTTTAGTCGTATCTGATGGATTCATGGTGGTTCCTGTACCGCTTCTTTCCACAGTCACGGGTGTTGAAGGGAACTCATAATCAGACTCGTCGTCTGAAAAGTCCATGGATGTTTTGTTGTCATTGGAGGCAGCACCTAGATTATCCCTGTAGTTTTCCGGAACAGGATCCTTATTGGACTCAGCTTCGGGTTTTGCAGGATGCTTGTATGCTGACAGTGCTGAGAAATGCCACACTCTTCCGTCGCTCAAGCGAGCTGAGTTGCTATAAATGTCCCGTACTGACAAGGGTGCTGTATATCTATTCTGCATTTTCCCCACGTGACCACTCCTTCTTACCTTTACAAGATCACCCACCTTGATTTCTACTTGCTTGCATCCGTGCTTTTTGTCATAGAAATCTTTTGTTTTGTGCTGGGCTCGCCTAAGTCTCTCTTGGATTTCTCTTGCTGACCACTCCACTCTTTTGGCAGCATTTATCCACCCCACGTTGTCTTTAGATAGTGGCGTTCTGCCGCGCATAAGTTCAAATGGGCTATGACCCGTGGTGTCACTTGGTGTAATGCGGTAAGCCCATACAGTTTTCAACACTTCTTGTTTCCAGTCGAGGTTATTGTTCGCTGCCAGTTTGATGGTCCCCTTCAACACTCTATTAAACCTTTCAACTGCACCATTGGCAGCGGGGTGATACACCGATGTGGTTTTATGTTTTATATTCTGTTTTTGTATATAATTTTGGAAAATGTGAGACATGAATTGTGCCCCATTGTCACTAATAATTTGCTTGGGTAGACCTTCCCTTGTAAATGTCTCGTCCATAAATTTGACCAGGTTGTGTGCATCTGGCTTACTGGTTATTTTTACTTCCGGCCATTTGCTGAAGTGATCCTTAATTACTATTACATACCATTGTTCCTGCGCTTCCGTGATGGGTCCCATCACATCAATGCCAATTCTTTCCCATGGCATGGCGGGCGAAGCTATGGGTTGTAATGGTGGTCTAAATGGAACTTGTGATTTATCTGCGTCCATGCATAGCTTGCATTCTCTGATCACCCTTTCAACGTCTTTGCTCACGCCTGGCCACCAGTACATATTTTTCACTCTGCTCTTAGTCTTGACAATACCCAGATGCCCTTCATGGCATATGTTGAGAATTTTGGTACGTAAAGACTCCGGTGGTACGAATCTTCCGTTTCTGATCAAAAATCCGTCCTCCTGGCACAACTCATTCTTGACTTCCCAAAAATGTTTCAGTTTTTCTTGTAGCCTATTCTTTGCTGGCCACCCCTTATTAATTTTTTCCATCACTTGAACGATGGTGTCATCTTTGCTCTGTTCAGCGAACCATTCGTTTTTTTTCCAAACGGCTGTCCTCATCAAAAATTTTTGCAATGCACATTTCTTCATTTTCCTCTTCAGTCTGCTCCCTGTTCTTCAAAGGCATTCTGCTGAGATAGTCAGCCACGACATTCTTCACACCTGGTATGTAATGCACCTTGTACACGAAGTCGAACAGGCGCACAGACATTCTCGCCAACCTTGAGGATGCAGTGTATAACCCCTTGGTTGTCAGCACTTTGACTAAAGGCTTGTGGTCAGTGCAGAGGTGGACCATCCTTCCCCAGATATACTGCCGGAAATGCTCCAATGCCCATACACACGCGAGTGCCTCGCGTTCAATGACGGAATACTTTTCCTCCGCTGGAGTTAGTGATCGTGAAGCGAAGGCCACAGTATTCTCATTGCCCTTAGAATCTTTTTGGGTAAGAACAGCACCAATACCCTTGTTACTGGCATCAGTTGTCAAATAGTTCTGCAAGGTTGAATCGTATCCTTGCAACGGTAAAGCCGTGCACATGTCGTTCTTGAGGTTTTGAAAAGCGGTTTCACAGTCCTTGCTCCATTCAAACCTGTTCTTAGTTTTGAGCAGTTGTCTTAGATCGTATGTTTTCAATGCAAAGTTTTTGATGAATTTGGAGTAAAACTCCACCAGACCTAAGAACGATCTTACTTCATCCTTGTTGGATGGGATGGGGGAATCCTTAATTGCCTGTAACAATTCCATTTTTGGGCTAATGCCTTCACCTGTTATCTTATGGCCCAGGTAATTTACAGATTTACATGCAAATTTGCACTTGGAATGTTCTGCAGTGAGCCCTTTACTTTCCAGGATTCCGAGGACTTGCTCAACTCTCTCATCGTGTTCCTCCTTGGTCTTACCCATAATCAGGATATCATCCTGGAATAGTAAAATTCCTTTAATCCCTTTGAAGACATGGTTCATAAGTCTTTGAAACATAGCTGCCGCTGAGGCCAAACCAAAAGGTACTCGGGTGAACCTGAAACAGCCATGTGGAGTAATGAACGTCGTCAATGACCTGCTGTCACGATGTAGTGGCACTTGGTGGTATGCGGACTTCAAGTCCACCGTTGAAAACCACTTTATACCCTTGGTTGCAGCCAACATTTCGTTTATTTTGGGAAGTGGGTACTGTTCCACAACGATGTTTTGATTGAGGTCTCTCAAATCGACGCAGAGCCTCAATTTTCCTTATTTTTATGTCTGGTTTCTCTAGGTCATTTCCTAGTTTAGATTCGAACTTGTCCTTCCATACTTGCTTGTTGACTATGGTGTATGGAGATCCAGAATCTGCCACAATGTCAATATTTATTCCTCCAATGGTCATGTGACATATGGGTTTTCTTGTTCTGGTTATTTTTCCTGTGGTGTTTATTACATCTACGTACTCGCCCTTTTCTTCTTCAATGCATAGTACATACATGTTAACGTCATCATGTTCATCTTCACTGTCGCTTGAGTTTCCACTGTACTCAATCATTTTAATTTTTTGTGGTTTTCTTTTATTACAAGCTTTCACGTAATGCCCTTTAACCCCGCAATGTGTGCATTTACTTTCTTTGGCTGGACATTTGGGATCATTGGCCAAGTGTGATGGGCTCAAACATCGATAACAATGAAAGTCAGTTTTGGTATCATTTTTCTTGTACACTTTTCTATAGTTTTTTTGATGTACATTGGTTTTGTTATAGATCTTTTTATCAACCACCTTTCCCACGACGTCACTTTTATTTTTCTCTTGCGTCTCTGCCAGAACTGCTTTGGCGCAACGCCCTGTAAGTTCTGCCTTTCTGGCTATATCAATTATGTTTTGTAAAGGATACTCTCCCTTAGCCCACAGATTGTCTTGTATGTTGGAGTTAGATCCTTGCATTACAATCTGATCACGTATAAGTTCATCATGTAGGTCCCCGAAACGACAATTTAGTGCTAGGTTTTTCAATACAGACACATAGTCGTCAATAGATTCATTGTCACCTTGTTTTCGGTGGAAAAATTTGTATCTGTCCACACCGACGCATACTCTTGGTTTATAGTACGTATTGAGGTCATCAATGGCATTAAGGAAAACATCGCCTTCATTTTCGGCCCTAATCCTTTTGTTTATAGCATTATACACTTTTATGCCACCAGCCCCTAATGAGTGCATAAGTAATTTATACTTCCTTTCAGGCTTTACTTCATCATCTTCCTCTAGCGTGGATATGTAGTTTAAAAAGTAATCTCTCCACTCTTCCCATTTGAGAACTGGTTCATCCCCTGCTCTTAAAAATGTCTCTGGTGGTGCGAGATTCCACACGTATCCAGAAGCCATGGCAAGGGTTATGTACAAAAAATGGGTAAGAGTACTGGTGAAACGAGGAAAGTACACGTAATGAAATGGAGAGGATGAAAGTAATGGAAGGCGAGGGGGTGAATTATTTGTAAGATGAAGGGCGTGGAAAGTCACGTATTTGAAAACACAATGGAAGTGAGAAAGGTAAAACTGTCCCCAAGATGCCTGTATTATGATCAAAATTATTGTAATTATAATGTTTTTTGAATATCTTACTGGAGTTGAAGTCCCCAGGGAAATCCTGACACTCCGTGTGGTCTTCTATTGAGCACGCGCTGCACCGGTGCTGGTTTGAGTGCTTAGATCATAGCGCGCGTTGAAATTGACCGGTGACAGGAAAATTGAAGCTTGAACGTCGTAGCGATCGTCAGCATGAAAGACTAGACCGCTAAAAGCTGGAATTAGGATTTCCAAGATGGCGGCGCGTATCACGTAGGAGCGTGATGACGCGCAAAGCAGCTGAGGATCGAGTCAGGTGAAATTGACAGTTGGCGAGTGGCAGTTCAGGTGACAGTTGTAGCGGTTGGGAAAACCGTTGGATGTCATACAGTGGAACGAAGGTTTTTCTCACAAACAGCCACTGCACAATAGTCAAATCAATTTGTTTGAAATCGCCACAGGAATATTTTTTTTATAATTAGCCAGAAATGTTAAAAGGGAATTAATCACCTCAGCTGGTACGAATGTTCTGGAAGAGATTTGTTGACACTCCGCTTGGCACGAAGATTGAAAGCGAAGTTCAGTAAAGCTGAAAGCAAGTGCCTTATATTCCGGGTGAAATCCAGTAGAAGTTCATGAATAAGAAAATCCGGCTGAAGAAAATGCAAGTCTCTTGTGCAGGAAAGATGAAATTTCTTTCTCAGTACAGCGAATGTGGGTTCCGTGTTGGTCCTCGTCGCCAAGTTGTTAAGTATGCGCTCACACTTGAATAAAGTAGAAAGTTCCTTTAATTAGCATAAACCAACACATGCTCCAGAAGGGAGGAGCGAATAACGACTTGCGTAGTCGGCGATCAGCTGTCAACTGTCAGTGGTACAGTTGAACAGCTGATGACCTCACAAGTATGGTGTCCGCGCAGGGACACACAGTGGCAAACTAGAACGGTGTCCCAAGTGGGACATAAGAGGAACGTAACACCGGCATTGTAGCAATTTTCTGCGGGCGAATCATACACCCTCCCCGCGCCGCGGGGCCGGAGCATTGCCCGCACCCCCCCCCCCCGTCTTAGCAATCGAGTGCGCGAGTCTGGGACCGGCCTTCCTGCAAACCGGGCTAATCATTCACCCTGCGCCTCGGGCTAGGGTACGCGGGGGGTTAGATTCAGTCAGCCACCCTGCGCCTCGAGTGGGGTCCGAGGGGAAGTTCGATTCGCCACCCGCTCCGCGCCTCGAGCTAGGCTCCGAGGGGGTGCTCGAGGCAGAGTACAATGGTCCCTGCTATCCAAAGTCATTTCCCCCCCCCCCCGTTGACTGCGCCGACGCTGAGGGTGGCGTTCGATTTAATTCGGTCCTCCCCCCTGTGCGTAGTTGTCCGGGTGGGGCTTTGAGGAGGTGGGCCGTCTGTCTTGCATGGTGCTCCTTGGAAGACCCGTGCGAATCTGCCACCCAGCAGGAAGCGCCCAGAAGCCGTGCGGCTCACGGGCCGGGCTGTTCCAAGTGGCGGTCACATTCCGTATTCGGTAAGGCAGCATGCAAAGTTCGGGAGCGCCGCCTTGCAGTGAGCACAGAGGCACGAGAATCCTGCATCTTACACCTGTGCCCCCCGCACCCTCCCGGCAACGCGCTCTAGCGCTGGCAACCATTCCCCGCCAATTCTCCTGACGGCGCTCGCCTTCAGCCTACTGCTGCGCGCATGGAGAGAATGCTTTCGAGGTACCGGGTGTCACATACAACCGCAGCGCTGCGGGTCATTTTACCTGGATGTATGTTTAGCACTCCTCCGTACAGCGACAATACTTAAGTCGTGCGTGCAGGAATCCATGGCCTGAATGTGTAATGTAAATGCCATGTAACGCGCCCCAATACCTTCGGGGCGAGCTCGCGCTATATATAAGATATGCGAAATAAGAACCCTTCTCTGTAACGTGTCACGAAAAATGGCGGGAGGGTGGAGCTAGGCGGGAACACTAGGCGCGCTCTCCCTCTTTCGCCTGTGATAGCTATGTGTTGTATTCCCGGTTTGACCTGGCTGCATGCTCTGCGGCTGCTGTCTTAGGGCATGGTAATGCGGTATAGGTACCTTGCAGTGTACGACGTGTCTATGGGTGCATTTTAAGACCGGCGCTCACGCATAGCGCTCCAAGGCCGTCTGGTCTATTTCGCGCGATATAATCATGCTGCATGCCAAACCCCCAGTGCCGTGATTTTGGATTCAAGACACTTTGGAGCAGCACGCTGGCTGAACTCGCTGTGTCCATGTCTCCCTATTGCTGTCGTGACACGCCGAGCCCAGTTGTGGCCCGGATGCGACGGGTATCCCCTGTCCTTGCAAGGTGGTGGTTATGTCCCCAGGGGGGTAGGTGCCGCCTCCGTCTTGTGCAAGGCACTGCTTGGCACAGTTCCCTGGAGGGCGGGGCACTAATTTTGCCTTCTCGGTCCCCCTTATCTTTGGTCTGACATTCCCTTTTGAGCGGGTGCCTGGTAAATTCAGAACGTTGACCACGAAGCACACAGGAGATGCGGGTATAGTGGTGCGGGCAGTGCATCGAATCGCTTGGCCAGAATGAGTGAGTGGGCTTGGGGGAGGGTTCGTTATTAATAAATAGCTAGCAAATTGTTACCCACCTAAGCAGGAGCGAAACTCGGGCTGCCACGTTTTGGGGTGAATAGGGAAGAAGAGTGGTTGCGCCCCCCCCCCCCCTTCTCGTAATAGTTTCCTTTCCAGTCCTGTCATGACTCCGGCCCTGGCTCGACCTAAAACGGCCCGGTGGCGCCGAACGCAGACGGGTACCAGGGCTGGACCTCGGGTAGTTGAATCTAGGGAATGGGGGGAGAGGAAGCTTTTTCAATACTATACACATGCCTTAGTTGATGCTTAATTTTCTTATGCAACTAACAACCTTGGACGAAGTCCATAGTCCTGACTTGTTGTAGGATCGAGGCTAGTGGTGCTTTGGCCACCGGGTGGCACTGCCGCATTGTGTTACTTTAGGCACATACCGTTCTGTTGAATTAGTCGGTTATCTTATTTTCGAGTGTGTGTCAAAAGATGTGATTGACAGAAATTCTTATTTGTCTACTGAAACGTAGACCTTTGACACAATCATGTTGTATTGGGCGGCGCCAACTTCGGCTTTCCATGGTCGCCGGGCCTCCCGGTGCACGGCGGTGGGGGGTGTGTGGAGCGCCTGGCGTGACTGAATATGTAATGTGAATACACTGCTCATGCACAGCTACTGAAACTTATGCTTTCCATGCTCAACTAGCTAGTGCATGGCCCATTTCGTTATGCTGGGGAGAACCAGGCCCGAAGTCTCAGCGCCTTATCAATAGGCAGTGATTCTGGGAAAATCACTTATTCTCCCCGTACCTAATAAGAAAGGAGTGTGTCCTTGGTGTAGCGTTACTTGGTGCACAGGTAAAGCGCGCAAACACTCGATACCTTTCTGGTCGTGCAGCACTACCATAAACTTAAAAATATATATGGTACCAAATAGTCTAGCATGAGGGTGGGTTGCAGACGTATTAGGGCAATCTGCAGCTCACTAGCTACTTTTTAACAAGAGAAGCTGTTTTACATAGTATGGACGTCAGTGATCTGGCTTGTCATTCGAAGTCTGCAGCGTGCGCTTCACCTATTTCGGATACTTGGGGTCCGTAACAAGAATTACTCACACATAGTTTCAGCATGGGCACCCCCCCTGTGCCAGCCGGTTCGTTGATAGCCCTAGTCTGGACTGACACAGCTAGATCTCTACAGCAGCCGCCTGTGTCTCCAAAATACCGTAAAAAAAGTTCTGTGTGACACCATATGTGTTTGGCGGCAGTACTGTATTTTTGGTGACTTTCTGTGCTGGCCGGAATGTGCGGGGGCAGCGAGCTGGGTTCTTACTAGATCAAAGTTGGAGACGGGTGGTGTCAGGGAGGTCCTTGACACACTAAGCTAAGTGTGAGTGGGTGGTTCTTGGTGCATGGCACCACCTCTTATTGTTCAGCTCCGGCGCTGGGGAAAGGCTTCCAGTTAGCACTGTCGGTCTAATTTTAGAGTGTACCACTACAACATGCATTGAGGAATTAAATCTCATTAAGATTGCTATTGCCTGCTGCCCAGGCCGTTCTATTAGCAGTGGGAGTATGGAATAGTCTTTACTGTCAGGCCGTTAATGCAGTGGGCCTACGAACAGCTAGTATAGCCCGCTACGGCGGGCTATAAGGCTGTAATATGTTTTCCTTTGTGGAAGGGTTTTATTGGAAACATTCTGAATGAGACAAGTATTGGTATAGATACATGTTGTTAGTTGCAGGTACAGTAAACTGCCTACTTTTACTACCACTTCCTCGAACATAGCGGCTTGCCAAAACAGCATGGTTTTCAGAGTCTGATGTAAGATATATAGGCATGGTTGTCCAATCATCATGCTCATAGTGGTCCCTGTAATGTAATTCTTATCGCAGCCCACACGCTGGTGGAACTACAATCCATGCAAGCAACATATGGGGCAGTTTCCCAAGCTCGAGTTGAGTTAGTGGTCTCTCTTAACTTGACGGATGTTTCATTCCCGAAAGCCCTGAACCAGAGGACACCATCAATATTCACACTATTGTCCCCAAGCTGTCCTTCGATTCCTGGCTTCATGTTGAAAATGCATGGCTTTAGATTTCAAATTTACTCTTTTGCGGGCCACTCGCCATTTTACTAAGGAAGTAGGCCCAGGCTGATGGTGGTTTAGATAGTCACATGTGATCAAATATTGGTTAAAGGTTTGGATTTGGAATATCGATGTTATTATTGTGAGTTCCACGCTTGAGTCAAGAGGTGCTGCTGTCTTTCATCTTTGCCTTGCTATTCGAAAACAGCCGGTGTAATGTTTTCTTTCAAATCACAGTCGTAGTGGCAGCTTAGTCTATACAGAAAAGTCAGCAGCTTGAGCTGTTTTGAGTCAAATCACAGTCATAGTGGCAGCTTAGTCTATACAGACAAGTCAGCAGCTTGTGCTGTTTTGAGACAAGCTGAGGGCCTGGGTTTGTGTGTCATACATAACATCGTTAAGGTTATTCTCCCTGTTCCACAGGGAGGCATGGTACAGCCCAGAGTGACATGGTCTACCGAGACCTAGCCTGGCTCGCCTCTTCTGCGACCTGTTGAAGTTCGTTTATTATTTATGACGGTGATAGATGTTATCACGGTTGTTGGATAGGCACCAGGGCCAGATGACATTCAAGTGCATTGTGTTCTGGGAACCAAGGATAGGGTCCAATTTTGTAAGTACAAGGAGCGGTGAATATTTGGTGTCGCTCATAAGATGTCCTGTGCTGGGTGAATGATATCTGAGAGCTGTACTCCTGCGAAAAGGAAATTGCCAAATAGGCAAGCCAATGGCACATCAAGTGGTCATGGTGCAAAATCTCGAAAGTCACTTTGTTAGGGAATCCACCAATACTGCTCTATTTTATACATTCTACGATATTAATGTGTTGACGTGAAAATGTTCACCTTGGCCACGTCACGACCCCCAAGATTAAAACTACATGTGGTTTTCCCAGGGATCCTTTACATGGACACACTTTGGGGGAACAAGGTTTATCACACCAGGTCACAGATATTGGAACTCCCCACCTCTAGAGATTAGGTCTTGCAGAGACCTCATGACTTCCCGCAAACTCCTAAAACATGGCTAGTTAGACAGGTATATGAGTAACATACCACCCTAACAGGTTTCAGAGTAGCGCCAGGAAACCAATTTGGTACGTGTGCCCTACAAATTTAGTATAACATAACACAACAAATGTTGGATTGGTTTTTTCATAATCTTTTAGGAGCAGAACATAATGTGTTTATTGCACAAACTGAGAGATTCGAAAACAGACCTGTGGAACCACACAGGATGTTTCACTAGGTGACAGCAAGCCATACTGTTGGAATAAACAATTAACACAAAAAAAAAAACAAAAAAACAGATTTTACACTATTTTGAAATTAATTGAATGGAAGTCAACAAGTTTAACGATATTTTGGACGAATAGTTATGGTTAAAGGTGAGATACGGTTACATCGTTTTACAAAATCAAATCTAAAATTGCAGTGCAAGTTGTATCAGTCAATAACATTAACTAACAACATTATATAACGATCAGTACACAAACGGTAAATATTTTCAGTGCCTGTTAAAAAGACATTTGCACATATGTTCCCGATTGTTGGGGTTAGCATTAGGTTTTGAATTAGGGAAGGAGGTGCTGAGCCAATTCACGCATTAAAACTGATTGATTGCTACAAATATTAGTTCAAATTACATGCCGTCTTCAGGAATTAAGCTTTAATTTTAAGTAAATTAAAAAGTAGGAATGAACCGAAATATTTCAATAATATTTATCTTAGTTTGATTTATATGAACTATTGAAGTAAAAGGCTGGAATAAGACTCCATCATCTAATTTAATGTAACTTAATTTACAAGAATATGCAATAAAACTCGAATTATCTGGTTAGTTAAGATAGATCCCGAGAATGCCAGGTCATTATTGGCAGTAGGGAGGCCAAAACCAGGATATGTTGCGGAGATATTTGTCATTTGAAGTAAACAATAGGATAATAATTAGGGCTCCCGGTTTTCCGTATTTACGGATTTATACATATAAATACAGACGGAAATCGATATTTCCTTTGTCTGTATTTATATTTATAAACAGTAAAATACGAGTAAATGTTGCCGCGCTGCCTTGCCTTGTGGTCGGCAGAACTGCTGAGTCAGGGAGGGAGCTGGGAGCCTCGACAGGCAGACTGTCCCGTCCCCTGAGGACTGATAACACAGCCACGCAGAGTCTTATCAGTGCAATCGTTGATGCTGCCAAATGTTATCCATGCACACACACACACACACAGAGGCGCAACTAGAGCCAAATTTCGGGGGGGCTAAGCAAAAATTTCGGGGGGGGCTGCATCTTTAAACAGAAGGCAGAGTGGCGCTGATTTCGGGGGTGGGGGGGCTGAATCTAGGCAGAGTGGAGCTGCAGGGGCTGTTAGAAGGGGTGAAACAACAGCGAGGACTCATTAACATGCAAATGGTCTTTTTAAAGACCTGTGAAGTGCTCGGTGCGGCTTTGTGACTGCCCGGGATCTGTCTCATCCCGGGATTCCACACATGAGGGGGGGTGGGGGCTGAAGCCCTTCGAGTCCAATGGGTGTTGCGCGCCTGCGACGCACACATACACAACATTTCGCCATGCCCCCCAGCACTAAACACGAACAATGGAACACGCAGAAGCCCCCAATCACAAAGCCAACAGCTGCACTCCCGCCTCAGCCTTTGCAGGGCAGGCTGACAATGATAATGTGTAACCCCATCTCTGCTCTCAGCTCTGCATAATTTATTTATAGATGCAATATCTATTGCTTGCATCTATTTAGGAATGCCCTTTTTTAAATAAAATGCTAGGAAGTGAAACGCTATACGTGCTGCCTTAAAGATTAATTAATAAGCCCTACATAGAAAAGCTGCAGCGGGCTCAAACAAAACTTAATAGGCGAAAGATGGTTAATTGCTTATTTCTGCTCTGGGAGAATTAATTCTGTCATCAAGTTTGTTATTACTGCCAAGTCATAAGTGGCAACCGCACAGTGTAAACACTGTAATTTAACTGTATATCATAGAGGTCTTGCGGAGGCCATGTAGGTGAGAAGAGAATGTTTCAGAATTAAATTACTTCCTTGGTCTTTTTGAAGCCAGTTGAATTTACTTAAAGAAATGCTGCCCGTTTACTTGCATTTCTAATTTTTGTGTCTCAGAGTATCCTCGCTGAGGCTTTGGCAGTGACTATAGCTCTTTTAAATGAAGTGTGCCTTAGTTGTCAATGCTTCAACATAATTTCAGAGTGCAGCACATGGGCAGGAGTCGGGTAACGAATTGTACAAATGCTGGTGAATGTTCTTTGCTGAAAGTTGAGGTCAATGAATTTTCCCGTTTGTTTAGACCCCATGAGGCTAAAAAAATTTTCTCAATGTCATGTGGTGAAGAGCAATTGACAGCAAACTGTTGGGTTTATATTTTCAAGTTTTCGGATAGTAAAAATGTATTGCCCTCCAAGATCCATGCAATGTGCAGTCAGGGCTGTGACTAAATCCAGGCTTACGTTTCTTTCACTATCCTTACAGTAGAAAGCCACGCACAGGCACAGGGAGATTAAGTGATTTGCCCAGAATCACAGGATGCTGAGCCGACGCCCAGGCTCGATCGAACCCAGTTCCTCAGCTCCAAAGTCACCAGACGTCCTCTCCCCCCTCCATGTTTACTTTACATGTTTGTGCACAGTACCAAAAGAGTTGAAGCGGAAAATGTTTTATTCGCTTTTTTAATGCCACATTTAAATAGGGGCTCGTCAATGAACCCCAAAATATGTGTGAAGTATCTTCATACTTTTTGTTGTGAATGTTTTGAATCAATACAACACTGTTGTGCGGCAAGATTGATTTGGGAAAGTACGTGGGTAAAAACAGATTACTATCAAGGTATACCTACGTAACCCTCCAGTGCCTTGTTATAAAACCTGACTGCCGGGGCACAATGTCCTGTTACAAAAACATTGTGGACGTATGTGACCTTTTATATTCAGAAGTACTTTGCAGAAGTGCACAAGCGCATGCATTCTCAGACTATAGAAATGTCTCGGAGTTGTGAATTTGGCTTCTGTGCAAGTTCATAGTAAATGTTTCCCTGTCTGCCGGCTTCGGAGTGAGGGGTTTATTACATGGTTTTGTTAAGGCCTCTGGGGCAGGTTTCAGAGGGGTGAAGCTCTAACAGAATATTGTGGCCATTCCGGTATCATCAGCAAATATTGAACGGGTTTTCAGTGGTCTTCACTTCATTAACAAACCAGAAAGAGCCTCAATGCCCTCAAAGTCTCTTGAAATGCACATGTGCTTGTACTACAATGGCAAAGTTTTCAGCTGAATGTATTGTGTTGCCCAATAACAACCGGGCGCAGGTGCGCCTTGTCAATGTAAATAAATGTGGAAAAATACTAGCTGTAGCGTCGCCTTTTGCTTGTGGCAAAAATAACTATGGATAAATACAGAAAAAAAGCCCAAAAAATAAATATGGATAAATACAGACGGAAATGGCAAAAAAATAAATACCATAAAACCGGGAGCCCTAATAATAATACAATGTGAAAGGAAGCTAAAGTAGGGAGCGTTGGCCGAAAAGGTAAATACGGCAGAGCTAGCAGTTCTATCTATTTTTATTGCGTGCTGTAGGAAGGTGAGATTGTCTCAACGAATCACTTGCCAAGAATGCTGTCACTAGCGAAGGGTGGCAGTAACCATTCAGAGACAGTGTCATGAAGCAGCCAGGGACTGCGAGCATATGTTGCCCGTGTACTGGGGAGAGTACAAAGACAGAGGCTGGTGCCCCCCTACTGTCTGATGTTCACAGCTTTTTAAGCGCCCATCCCATCATTAGATACCCGTGATGTCAGCTTGTGTTGATAAACGTAGGGAAGGGAGTAACTCACACGTTACCTTCATCCTGCTTTATTGTGCTGTAGCTGTTGGAAACGCACTTCTAAGCCACAAAGGACTCTAATCTGGTCCAATTGAAAAGCACAACAGGATTTCATTGCCAATACCATAACCGCCAGTTTCAATGCCTTTTTGCCCATGCCATATTTTCCAGCCTGAGAAACAGAGTTAGGTGTTGCTCTTCTTCGCTCAGTCTTTCCTTGTAGCCCAGGGGCTTGAAACGTTCGCAAAGTTTGGTCCGCGAGCTGGAAGTTATGTATCCTTCAGAGGCAAATTCTCATCTGTAGCAGGCAGCGTTAAATATTTTGCCTGCCTAGAAATCATGCAAACCCCGAAGCAGCTGCATGGTGGGAACCATAAACACTATCAACACATCACCTTTTTAGACAAAGTGGAAAATGAAACCTTCTTCGTGCCAGGAAAGATACTGTTTTCCGTAAATACATCCACCTTCCCCTGCAGAAAACATAGTCTTCCATTGTTTATAACATTATGTTCAAGGAACGAAGGGTATAGATGGATTGAAGAAACTATGGTTCAGTTCTGGCTCTACAATGCAGGTTTTAGATCGTCACACAATTACGTTAGGTTGATCTGCAGTGCATCGCAAAGAAGTTAGGAACAGCAGTCACGTATAAGCTGAACAGCAGTGGGGCCAAAAGACATCCTTGCGCCAATTCGCTTTTGGAGGAAACCCCCCTCTGTTAGTCGGCGCTGGTGTTCTGAGTAAAGTTCCAAATTACAGAACAGGATCCATAATTTAGCCCACTAAAAGCTAGCTCGCAGGGGCAGGGCACCTATAACAGCGAAGCGAGGAAGGGGGGGCTCTGGCAGCGACAGAAGCCTCCCCAGAGCTGTGGCGGAGTTACAGGGCGATCTGGAGGCAGATGGGTACAGTAAGGGTACCTCTGCGACAGTCGGTACAGTAAGGGTACCCCTGTCCGGCACAGTAAGGGTGCCCGAGCCAAGGTCCGTGAGCCGAAGGAGGTTCTGGGAAGACCGCGGCGGCGCCCCGTTAGTCCTTCGGGCGGTTGGGGGGCCTGACCAACCGGGGATGTGCCATAACACGCTCCGCCCCCGTAAAAAGGGGGCGGGAGTATTAGACAGATCACGTGATCCAAAGGAGGATCTGAAAAGAATGTGCCGCGCTGTCGGGCATCGACCCACCGTGCGTGCTGGCTCGTAAGGCGGGCGGAGCAGCGAGGGGCTGCTTGCCCTGGATCGCCCGTAAGATAACCCACTCTATTGTCATACTTATGTTGTATGAAATAAACCTGCAGCAGTTCTTCACCCATAACGAATGTGTCACTGTAATCCTTGGGTGACGTCTGTGCATGCGTGTTGAGTGGAGCGGATGACGGTGTGGTCACTATGCCGCTGGCCGCGTCCCACGCAGGGGGACATTAGCAGGTCAGCCCTCTAGTGGCCACCCGTCGGAGCCTCCCCACCCCCCCCCTTGTTCCTCCTCTCTCGTGAGGCCGCGCCTTGGGAGGGGAGGCCCCAATCAATGGCCCTGCTGGGGGAGGCGGGCCACTGGGCTGGGCGGGGCCAGGCCTATTTATGCCTCCCGCCTCCGTAGATCGCCCTCTGCTTCCTGTTTGTCTCCTGGCCGCGCGAGATCCCACCCTTTCCGCTTACCCTGCGCGGCGTAGGCAGCGCGCAACTGGGATGTTATAATGTTTTTTCTTGTGTTGCAGGCGGAGTTACAGGGCGATCTGGAGGCAGAAGGGTACAGTAAGGGTACCTCTGCGACAGTCGGTACAGTAAGGGTACCCCTGTCCGGCACAGTAAGGGTGCCCGAGCCAAGGTCCGTGAGCCGAAGGAGGTTCTGGGAAGACCGCGACGGCGCCCCGTTAGTCCTTCGGGCGGTTGGGGGGCCAGACCAACCGGGGGTGTGCCATAACACGCTCCGCCCCCGTAAAAAGGGGGCGGGAGTATTAGACAGATCACGTGATCCAAAGGAGGATCTGAAAAGAATGTGCCGCGCTGTCGGGCATCGACCCACCGTGCGTGCTGGCTCGTAAGGCGGGCGGAGCAGCGAGGGACTGCTTGCCCTGGATCGCCCGTAAGATAACCCACTCTATCGTCATACTTATGTTGTATGAAATAAACCTGCAGCAGTTCTTCACCCATAACGAATGTGTCACTGTAATTCTTGGGGGACGTCTGTGCATGCGTGTTGAGTGGAGCGGATGACGGTGTGGTCACTATGAAAATTCCCCATTGACTTCTATTGTAGAAAATGCGATTTCATGCGGGAGACAGCTAAAATAAAGCCATTTTTGACATGAAAAATCGGTAGTCTCCCGCCTGAATCGGGTCTATTGGCTTGTGTGCATGGACCCATAGCGTATATAAGACAGTAACGCCAAAATCCTTCCTCTTTCTTTCCTGCTGCAGCAGCCAGTTAACTTATTACTTATCATTGGTTTATTGTACATGTTTGCAAGTGTGCACTTCAATTAGGCTAGTGTCCTCATATGGGTGCTGCGCTCCTTCTGCGTGACCTAGACACACCCGTAATTTCATATGGAGTGGGACAGACGCACTTCGCCTGGTCAAAAGGGGAAGTCCCATTTTTTTTCTGCCCGGCTCGCGCATGCAAGGGCAGCCAATAGAAGATAATGAAATATTTTCTAGCGAACGCGTCAATAATTTTCAATTCTATCAAGGACATGGAGGCAAGGATTATGCTTCTTATTTCTTTACTACAAATTTCAGCAGCCAATCACAGGAAAAAGAAAACAAACTACATTACCCATGTTTAACTGTACCTGCCATATCACATGCTTCAATAATAAGCAAAGCAAAACCAAAGGGGATGATGGACGGAGTGTTGAACATTGCAAGCACTCACCCCCAGTCAACTGATCTGGGTTTAATCCATCATCATTCTTTAGCTCACTCCACCACCCCAGTTCAGACATGGCCATATGCAAATCAGTCTGACCCTGTGCCTCATGGGAACAGTCCAGCCCGATCTGCCAAGCCATGTCTTCCCTGGACCGGAAACAATCATCCTGGGACCGGTTTCGGGTTCATAACCCTCATCAGCCAGGCTATCTTGAATCCAGTGGCAAAGTGAGCAAGGGACCCACGTCTGGGCATACCCTGCCAACTTAGGGCTTTGTTTGCCCTAAGTTGGCAGGGTATGCCCAGATGTGGGTTCATTGCTCACTTTGCCACTGGATTCAAGCTAGCCTGGCTGATGACCGCTGATTAGCCAGAAACCGGTCCTAGGATGCTTGTTTCCGGTCCAGGTAAGACATGGCATGGGAGTTAGGGCAGGACTGTTCCCATAAGACACAAGGTGAGACTGATTTGCATATGGCCATGTCTGAACTGGGGTGGCGGAGTGAGCTAAAGAATGATGATGGATTAAACCCAGATCAGTTCACGGGGGTGAGTGTTTGCAATGTTCAACACTCCGTCCATCATCCCCTTTGGTTTTGCTTTGTTCGCCCTAAGTTGGCAGGGTATGCCCATACGTGGGTCCCTTGCTCACTTTGTCACTGGATTCAAGCTAGCCTGGCTGATGACAGCTGATTAGCCAGAAACCGGTCCCAGGCTGCTTGTTTCCGGTCCAGGGAAGACATGGCTTGGCAGTTCAGGCTGGGCTGTTCCCATGAGGCACAGGGTCAGACTGATTTGCATATGGCCATGTCTGAACTGGGGTGGTGTAGTGAGCTAAAGAATGATGATGAATTAAACCCAGACCAGTTGACTGGGGGCGATTGTTTGAAATGTTCAACACTCCGTCCATCATCCCCTTTGGTTTTGCTCAATAATAAGCAAGCCACTCATTTGAGTGTAGATGCCACCATTTTGTGTACTCTTTCTTTGAGATAAGACCATAGGTATAGAATATTTCAGGGGGAAACAGGGTAATAGTATAGACACCAAAATTCCAATTTGTCCAAACGTGGACTCAAACCTTTCAGGCGATCCAACTGGGATGTCTAACAACCAACCAGGGCAAGTGAGAAAATTCCAAACTGGGCCTTCTAGAGCAAAGCAAGGCAACACGCCATATATACAACTCCTCTCAGGGGAATGTAGTGCATCAGATCAGGGTTATCATCTTGCCTGTTCTTCTGGTCTTTTCCTGAAATAGAAAGTAACCAAAGTAAAGTCTGGCCCTAAATTCCGTATTACAGACTACAGCTAACAATTATCGGATGGGAGAAGAAAAACAACACAACACAGTGTTACGACAGTTTTCAAAATTGTAGCAATGCACCAAAGAAAGAATGCATCTAATGGGTGGGATAATCCTCATCTCTGTGTCCTTAATAGAATTGAAAATTCTTGACGCGTCAGCTAGAAAATTTAGCATTCTATGTCAGGACCGGAGGCTCCGATTATACTAGTTTAAAGCTGTGTTACCACCACAGACGCAACATTAACAATAGGTTTATAGTACTATTTCTTAAATGTAGATTCTGAAGACCAGTCTTCAGCTCTTGCCTGGGAGAGATTCCGCTGTTAAGGAGATGCTATGATCGAGGCAGAAATTCCAGAAATCCTTGGCAATCTCTGTTAGTAGATGGGAATTTGTCCCCCCAACTTTTTGACGTATCAAACCACTGAGATGTTGTCCATCCTCAGCAATATACAACAGTCCGTCTTGATAGGAGAGAGACTAATGATGGCAAAAGAGCCCGCCAGGAGTTCCAGGCAACTGAACTGGAGACTCAGCTTTCATCTGACCACCGACCCCCTGTTGACACTGCACTGTACCTCGCCCCCCAACCCCAACGGCTGGCATCTGATTCTATCACTATTTCTGCGGAGGTCCGAAAATGGCTCGGTCATTCCAGGACTCCATGTGTTCTAGTCACCATGTTATCTCTGTCCTGGCTTCGCCCAAGAGAGGAACCTGTTCCATGTAAGAGAGACCCTTCCTCAAATGTTGAATCTCTGTAGGGCTCTGTAATGGAAGGGACCTAGAAAAACAGGCTGGATCGAGTAGGCCAGAAGCCCCACAATTCTGGCAACCAACCTCAATGATATAGTCTGTCTGCTTAATGCAAATCTTTCAGGGCAGAAGGATCAATTGTGCTCGGACCGCATCTATCTGGAATCCCAGAAATTCCATCTCTGGAGCCAGAGACAGGTCAGAGTTCTTCAAATTGATTAAAAATTTCAAACTCTGAAGAAGCTGAATGGTCCATGACATGTGGGTCTTGAGCGTCTGAGGGTCCTGGGTCATCAGCAGAAAATCATCTAGATACACAATTAGACATACCCTCGAGCTCTCAGTGACTCCACCACTGGTCGCATCAGTTTAGTGAAACACCAACGGGCTGATGTGAGTCCAAAGGGAAGGGACGTGAGAATTCCATGCACTGACCTCGCCATATGGACTGCAGGAACCGTCTGTGAGGACGGAAAATGGGAATGGAAAAAAAGGCATCCTTAAGGTCCTGTGGGACCATCCAGTCGTCTTCTTGTAGGATATACCTTAGCAAATGAATGCCCTCTGTTTTGAAATGCATGTACAGTATCCAAACAATGAAATTCTTGAGATTTAGGACTAAACAGTGACCTCCGCCCTTCTTTTCTTTTCAACCAAAAAAATGGAACTTATGAACCCTTTGGGATGCAGTACTGAGAGAAGGATTGCACCGTTGTCTAAAAGTGCTTGAATTTCTGTGTCCATAAAAGACTGTTCTGATGGGGAAAAATACATTTGCCTTCGGGGACCAGACTGATTTGGGGAGCCGTAAAACTCTAGTTTGAAACCTTGTATGGTGTCTAGTATCCATGTGGATCCGTTCCAGTTGTCTGGACACTTCGGAAAACAGAATAATTCTTAACAGAATATCCTGTGTCCTGGATGGTGCCTTGTTGGCCGCGTCAGGATCCGCGGTGGAAGTTGAAGCCACCACCTCTGGGTCATGTGGGGTAGAAGGTGGGTTCCGTTTGGTCTCCATACCAGCTACCTCTGCCCCGGGGGTAGTATCCCTGTTGAGAGCCTTGGTAGGGTCCTAGGCCTGATAAACGCCTTCCATAGCCCTGACAAAAAGGCCTCACTGGAATGCTCTTTTGAGTGACATCTGGGCCTTGTTAATTGCTGAGTACGTGGAGCAAAATCTGGAAAATTTCTTAACAAAGAGACCCCTGAACAAAAGACCATCAGCCATGGGGCAGGCTTCCAAGGTGGCTAAATAATTAGGTTTCGGCCTATCCTCATGAGAATAGATCTCCGGTGCTCCGTGGATATAGCGCAGTTGCTGTCACCTAGCAGGCAAATGGCTCTCTGCGCCCAGTCTATCAGATCATCTGTATTCACCGGAGCATTGGACTCATTGGCGTAGTATGCCAGCTCAAAAGTTTTTGTCAAAGGTCTTGCCATGTCAAGGAGCTTATCTTGGCAATTACGCCATGACCTTCTTAGGGCCCTTTGCATATTTTTTCATAAAAGTGACCATGGTGGGGTCTAGCTCTGGCGTATCTGTGACCTTACCCGCAAGGTCTGGGCATGGGCACTCAGTGCGAATGGACCTCCTTATTAAAACTTTGGCGGAGGTGGGATTGGACATGCTCTGCAGCTTCTGGAGGGGGGGCCTAATTGGAAGCTCTGGGGTGAATTATTTTTGTGGGCTCGAAGTGAAGTACCCTAGGGGTCTTGGCAGGGGCTGGTTTCTTTTTACTAGGTCCTGCTTTATCACCCTAATGGCTCTCATCAGTGTGTGAGGATGAATCCGATCCGAGGGTATCGGCAAAAAAAGAGCTACATGATTGAGAGGACTCTCCCGGGGGTAGCGCTATATCATGCTCAGTCTCTCTCTTACATCTCAGCTTCTCAAAAGCATCTGCATGTACCTCTGCCTGGGATTTAGCATTGGTTTTGCCTTTTGTTGAAGGGACAGCGTCATTGCTGGCTGGAGGGATTAAGGGGTACCAGCCCTGTTGGTGTGCATAATCATGCAAGTGCCCAGTAAAGGCACCTAGAGCCCGTACAAGGGCCTTATTCGCCGATTGTTGCACACTACAATCTAGTGCGTCTACTAAATCCAGCTCAAACTGGTCACCAGCATCATTCTGGTAGTAATCTACCTCAGCCTCGTAAGGCTCCCATTGTGCCATTCTCTTGATGAAGTATTGGTGCACAGGAGATCAAGAGAGAAAAGTGAGTGGAAAAACCCCTGCCAGGCAGGGGGGACTGCCTCGTATTAAATATGGAAGGAGCTGCCTAGAAAAACCCACTCTAGGCAGTGCCTGTGTAATTTAGTACAACCCTGTGCTCAATCTGCAGTCAGGGCGTAAGGGGAAGCATTCCTGTGTGCCCCCACACTAGAATCAGGATCGAGCTATGGGCATACTCTCCCCGTGAACCTCTTCCACCCCTCCATTTCCTTCGCCAAGGAGGGAGATGACTATACTGAATATGCTGACTATGAAGAGGTGCTTTATGAGCACCATATCCTCAGTTAAAGAAGTGCAGTTGGGCAATCAGGGCTTTGCCCGTCAAGTGTCTTCCATGAATTCCTCCACAGACGTACTGTTGAAGATGACGTCTTCGGTGCTTAAAGAACATGGCTATGGAAATTCATTTGTACAGGGTACTTTGGGTACCTCCTTCACTTCCACCCCAGGGGTGGCTGATGTGTCTTATCCTTCCTCTCCTGATACTTCGGATTCTGAGGAGGCGCAGGAGAAGATGCGTCAAGCAACTAAACGCAAACGAAAGACACATTTTTGGGATTGGATATTCTGGCCAACAAAAACCTTCTGTTTGACCCCAAATATATTGCATACCAGAGAGCTACGGAATGGGTGCCCTGCGAAGAAGTGTGCAAGAGAATTTGAAGCTGGGTTTTGAGTGAGAGGTGAGCAATACTTTAAAATCAGAGTGTCCTCGTCCTACCCTTCTGGGCAAGGTAACAAGTAACCCCAGTACTGGACCCTAACATGGCAACATTTTTGAAGAAGTTTGCTAAGGACGGAACTTGGAGGGCATGTCAGGACAAGCTCTTGGATGTGTTGGGACCACTCACCAAGATTTTAGATCTGGCAGTCCGGGCTAAAGGTTCAAACTCCCATCTTCACCCGACCGAAGGCCCTCAAATGGGCATAAAGAGCCCTGTGCTTTTTAGGGAATGCTAACCGTGCCCTGTCTAAAGAGTGACGAAAATCTTTTCTAATGAGGATCGACCCTCGATTGATGGGTTTGGCTTCCACAGAGGCAGGCACCCCAGCCAACGATCTTTTGTTTGGTGACAAATTCGTAAAGGACCTGGGAAAATATGTATCCACATTTTCTGCCCTAGATAAGGCCCAAACTTTACAGAATTGTTTTTCCATAGTGGTCTTTTTCTCAGGGCCAGACGCCTCAGGGGTCGGGCACCTGGCCGTGGATTCTACCACGCCTTTAGAGGATATGCTCACAGAGGGCGTAGTGGAGCCCCCCGTTCCAATTTCAGTCCCACCCACAATCGAGGTGGCAGAGGCAGACAGAACTGTGGAGGATACAAAGGAGGAAACAACTCCGGAGATGCCTCGTATTCAGGTAAAGAGTGTTCCGTCTTCTGAAGTTTTGGTGGGAGGAAGGATTTGTTTGTTTCACCACAATTGGGAGATTCTAACTCAAGATCCATGGGTACTTCAGATGGTCCAGGGTTTCACCTGGAATTCTACTCCTCCCTGTCCCAAAAACAGAAGCAGAGCCCTCTCCATTTTTCCCTAACAGACAGCGCTTTCAAAGACAACGATGTTGTGTCACTGTTGCAGAATGGAGCGATAATAGAATAAGGTCCTCACCCTCACGGGTTCACCAGCACCCTTTTTCCGGTTCCAAAAAAGAAGCAAGGGTTCCTTCTTGGTTTAAATCTCAAATAATTCAATGTGTAGATTGTGTATCGCTACTTCTAGATGGAGGGCATACATTTGTTGAGAGATCTGTTATTGAAGGGAGACTGGATGGTTTGTCTCGATCTCAAAGACGCTTATTTAGGGGTTCCTATTTTCCCGCCTCATCGGAGGTTCCTGCAATTTCAATGGCACCATCAATAGTTCGAGTTTATCACCATGCCCTTCGGCCTTTCCTCTGCTCCTTGGTGCTTCACCAAGTTGCTTAGACCGATGGTACAGTATCTCTGAGAAAGGGGAGTTTGTCTAATCATTTATCTAGAGGATATTCTAGTCATGGTACAAAGCGTAGAGGTGGTCTTACTCCATCTGTTATGGACGGCTCAGCTCCTTTAGGATCTGGGGTTTGTCATCAATACGGACAAGTCTGTCATAAGCCCTCCCAAATAATGTAGTTTTTGGGGTTCCAAGTGGGCTCAATTTTGACACAATTGTTGCTTTCGTTAAAGAAGCGGATTTCGATCAAGAAGAAGATGAGGAGAGCGCTTTCCTCTCCGACTATATCCTTGTGGATTTTGTCTTGCCTGGTGGGTCATTTGGCCTCTTCGATTCAGGCGATATGCTCGGGCCCTCTGCATTATCAGGCCCTGCAATGATTGAAGATATTGCATCTTTGCAGTAGTTTAGCCTACTCGGAACAGATTGTTTTGTCAATGGAAGCCAGGACGGAAATGTCCTTTTGGCTAGACCACATGGATGCATGGAATGACAAAGCCATTTTTTCATCGGTCCCGGAGGTTGTGATAGAATCAAATGCTAGTTGATGGGGCTTGTGAGCCTGTTTTGGCTCTGTGGAGATGGGGGCAGATAGTCTCCGGAAGAACTGCATCTTCATATCAATTGTCTGGAACTCCTGGAGGGTTCTTTTGCCATTCGGACTTTATCTCAGAAGAAAACAGGTTGTTGGATCCTAATGCGGATGGACAATGTGTCAGCTGCAAGGTACATCAATCATTTGGAGGGGCATGAGGTCCCGCCACCTTGAAGAAATAGCCAAAGACTTTTGGCATTATTGCCTTAAACATCCCAAATCGGTGATGGTGGAATACATTCTGGGCTGCTCCAATGTGATGGCAGACTGGAACTCCCATTTACTTCGGGACTCCAGTGATGGAGACTTCTCCCCAGGGTGTTTCAACAACTGGACTTGAAGTGTGGCCCGTGCACAATAGACCTCCTTGTGTCACGATTGAACACGCAAGTTCCCTTGTTTTAAAGCTGGATATCAGATCCCCAAGCGCTCAGCTCGGATGCGTTTCCTCAGCCTTGGTTGACGGGCATGCTTTATGCATTTCCCCCATTCGCCATGATTCAGCGAGTACTTGTGCAAGTTCACCATCAAGGAGTGGAGATTGTCCTGATCACTCCCTATTGGAAGGCACAGTCATTGTTTCTGGTGACATTAATCCTGTCAGGTGCACCTCCCGTACGACTTATCTTGTTCCTGGATCTTCTTTGGGATCCGATGGGATTACCACACCCGCTACTGACACAGGGGGAGTTGTCCCTCATAGCCTGGAGACTTTCCAGCGATGCTGGCAAGTGCCGGGAGTTTCGTAGGAGGCAATGTTTTTCCTGTCACAATCTTGGGCTCCCTCTACAAACAAACATTACGAATCAGCTTGGCTTAAGTGGGTTTGTTGGTGTGGTGAACAGGAAGTGGATCCCCTGGGATCAGGTATCCATATGATTGGTAATTTTCTATCAGATGTGGCAAGTCAGGGGCTGGTATATAGGACGGTTAATAACTTCCGTTCAGCTATTTCGGCTGGCCATCGTCATCTGGATGGTAAACCTGTGGGAGAACATCCTCTTGTTTGTAAACTTTTAAGAGGTATTCGGTTGGTTCGACCACCAAAACCTAGGTATTCCATGGTGTGGGATGTAGATATTGTACTTCATTTTCTCAGAGATTGGCCCGTGAAGGAGGGTCTTTTGCGCAAACAGTTATTGGAGAAACTCACTTTGTTGTTTTACCTTATTTCCTGCAGATGGGTCTCTGGTGTAAGAGCCTTGGATTTGGCAGGTAGAGTATTTACACCTTCGGGAGTTTCTTTTAAAATTTCTTAGCATACTAAAACTAATTCCAGATATGTGAATTATCCTGCCTTTCCACATCACCAGAAATTATGTGTTGTCAGGTGTTTAAAATATGAGGATTGTACTCGTGAATTACAAAATGATATGGCAGGTCAATTGTTGAATTCTTTGCTGAAACCTTTCCAAGCGGTCCCTTCAGTGACCTTGGCCCGATGGGTTAAATGGTTGTGGTTGTTGTCTGAAGCCGGTATTGATGTTTCCATCTTTGAGGCTCATTCAGTTTGGAGGGCTATGGCCTCAAAAGCTTTTACTACGGGCTCACGTTTGGAGGACATTATGGCTGCATCAGATTGGTCTTCTGATTCCACGTTTAATGTTTGTTTATCATAAGCCAATTGTTGATCTTGCATCTAATGTAGTGGCTCAACTTTAAACTAGCATAATCCGAAGTCTCTGTTCCTGCCATAGAAAAAAACATTTTCTAGCAATCGCGTCAATAATTTTCAATTCTATCAAGGACACGGAGGCGAGTATTATCCCACCCTGGGCTGTGATTAGTCGTACTCTTGACTGTTATTCATTGGCATGTTGATTACGGGTTTGTTGTATTAACAATATGATTGTGGTGATTGGATATGCCTCCACCCCCAGTATAGGTGATAAACTTCCTGGAAGTGGGATATTATGGCTTTTGTTCTCTTTTCAGGATCTGAGACCAAGACGACCTCAAGGGTCTTGAAGTGCGGTTGCGACGGTATCTGTTGATGACGGAGGAGTTCCTTCTTCGTTCATGGGAGCTGGTTCCTGGACTGTGTCCGATGGCCAGCTGAGTTTTGTTTATATAGGTTCGATGTTCATGGTCTTCAATTGGTGGTTGGCAAAGAAAGAGGAAGGACTTTGATGTCACTGGGTTATATACCCTATGGGGTGAACTGTGATTGGTGGATAGAAGAAGGGTGTAAGCCTTCTGGGTTATGTAGTTTAAAGTTTTATTCGCGGCTGTAATGCTTCAGTAAAGAGAGAGAAGCATAATCCTCGCCTCCGTGTCCTTAATAGATTTAAACATTCTTGACGCATCAGCTAGAACAATTTTTATTCTCAGTTCTCTGAAGATTTTAGAATTATGACGAGTGAGAAAGATACGGCATATTCAATGATACATAGTTGCTAACATTCCTTGACAAAAAAGTAGGATTTTCCAAGTTTCTAAATCATGAATTAGCATTTTCATGGCATCTCCAGAGTGACACCTTATGATCTTGTTGATGGACATTTGCCTTTTCTGCAGGATCAACGCTCATTTTTTGCAGAGCCCTAATTTTGCTGGCTGTATAAATGTGCACATTACCCGTGCCAACCAGTGGTAAAGTGCCCGTGTTTCCCCTTTCAACATGACGGAATTGGTCTACTCCTATTGGCATATCACCTATAAGACCCTAGTATCTCCAACA
The DNA here is from genome assembly GCF_964204655.1 of Triturus cristatus. Classification (NCBI taxonomy): domain Eukaryota; kingdom Metazoa; phylum Chordata; class Amphibia; order Caudata; family Salamandridae; genus Triturus; species Triturus cristatus. Next base: position 1,166,316,148 of record NC_140580.1, on the reverse strand, counting down.
GGTCCAAACCTTCCTAATAATATTTAAGAGTCACCACTAAGTAGGCCTTATTTTACATAAGCTGGGTGCTTTGCATTTAAAAGTAGGATATGTAGGGATTTAATGTGAAACGTCATTACAGTGAAAAAGCCCCAAAAGGCTGGCTGTGCCATATGAAAACACAGGGTTATATGATCACATTCAATCATGCTAATTTCAGTTCAGAAGCAGCTAGAAACAGTTCAAAGACTCCTTCAAATAGTTACTCAAAATCTAATTTAACTATGAAATCGAACTGTGTATAACGCAAACGGAAAGGCGCAGTTCTCCTCACGCTTTGTGATAGAGTGAACCCACAGAGCCCTGAGTGCCAAACCACCATTGGGCGCACCCCACACCTCGTCATTGCCCAGTTCCTAAATTACCGAGACCGAGATCTGATATTGCGGGAGGTGCAGAGACTGGGAGAGATCCGATATGCACAATCCCAAATCCTGGCATTCCCTGATTATTCCAGGGAAGTACTAAAACAAAGGCGGATTTTTGAATCAGTTAAAGTGAAACTGCGGGCAATGAATGTTCAATATATGCTGCTGTTCTCTGTGAAGCTCAAAGTCATATTTGGGGGTAAGGCCATCTTCTTTCAGATGCCAGAGGAGGCTTTGACCTGGAGAAAAGAACAGCCACCGCCACAACTGGACTGAACGGAGAAGAAGCAAAAACATAGTGCTGCACAAGGGAGGGGGGGGGGGGGGGGGGCAGAGCCAAAACTGAGAGAAAGAGCAGTGGCCGTCACAGTGGGATGGTAAATAAAGAACAGTTGGGGACCTCCGAACCAGGAGTCCTTGAGACATTCGCCATGGGCATTGTGATTCCGAGGAGCGCGTCATCAACGCTCACTCGCTATCTGTAATCCCCAGAACCCGCTCAGCCATACTAGGAGAGGGGCACTTGTTGTGCAGCGCTTCGAGCCAGCACAGAGTGTACCTTGGGTCTGCACTGAAAGTCTGCGCTGCCGAGCTCAGCCTTCATGGTGCCTGCAAGTGTGAGACGTATCCCACCAACAGTGCTCACCTTTGCATTATTCTGAGATATAGCGCAAGTTCTCAGTCAGAGAGCTTTACCGCGCTAACTTTGTCTCTGCTTTCTTATTGTGACTTACCTATATATTTTGTTTTATAAGAACAAGGGTACCCCGAAATGCGAACCAGGGGTGGTACATGTGGAAAGAGACAATGGTTCTTAGTGGCCTAAAAAGGTCCAGTTTTAGAAAAACCTTGGAAAGGGTAGGGGTTTTAATGAAGGTTTTTCAAACCATGATTTTGAGTAAAGAGAGCGATAGTTAATATAGAGCAGGGACAAGAAGGTCAAGATATGACAGATATTTATTATACACAGAAGTAAATTTCAGGTGCTCACATATTCAGTGACAAAAAGCGTGACATGAAAGGTGAAGGTGAACTTTAAAAACCATCGCATTGACAACAGACGTATGAACCACTTTCTACTTTGACTTAATATGAAGGGTTCATGTTGTAAGCGGTCGACGACGTTTCGACCTCAGTTATTTGAGTTCATCTTCAGGACAATTGTGAGCATCTAGAATTGTCTATGTAGATAACCAATGAAGGGTCTGAAAATGGAGCGAGGATTTTGTAACTGATCCAAAACCAGCCGGGTGCAGTCAATTGCAAGTTAAGGGGCCTATTTCAGAGCCGGAGGCTAGAACAAACGCGCTGTAGTCACTGGGCTGGAAAAGGATGATGTTCAAGTGCCGGGGAATTTAATTAATTAGTTTGCCGGTAAAGATGCAATGAATGCGGGCCTCGGGGCGGGGTTGGTCGAGAACTGCTCAGGAGCTTCTTCGCGCATTTTCAGCGCGAAGAAGCTCCTGAGCAGTTCAGGGCTTAGGGCTATTTTGCGTCCTTTGTGTGGGTAAATCACAGTATTACAACACGAAAAGATGATGGAGGGAATGCTGAACATTGTCATACCATCACCCCCAGTCACAGATTGGGTTTAAATCCATTGTTTTTCTGCTCAGCATGTCATCTCAGTTTTGAGTCAGCCATATGCAAATCAGCCTTGACTCTGCTCCTCATGGGAACAGTCTAGCCAGAACTGCCAAGCCATGTCTTCCCTGGACCAGAAACAAGCATCCTGGGACCCGTTTTGGGGTAACACCCCTCATCAGCCAGGCTAGGTTGAATCCAGTGGCAAAGCGAGTAAGGGACCCACGTCTGGGCATACCCTGCCAACTTAGGACAAACAAAGTAAACACAAGGAGATGATGGACGGAGTGCTGAATCTTTTCAGCCACTCACCCCCAGTCACAGCTCACTTCGCCACCCCAGTTTGGACCCAGCCATTTGCAACTCAGTCTTGACTCTGCTTGCCATGGAAACAGTCCAGCCTGAACTGATGGGCCAGGTCCTCCCTGGACTAGAACGCAAGAATCCTGGGACCGGTTTCGAGGTATCACCCCCTCATCAGCCAGGCTAGCTTGAACCCCGTGGCATAGCGTGCACGAGACCCACATCTGGGCATACCCTTTTTTGTGCTGAATCACAGTATCACCTACAATGACATTTGCACAGTGGGCACAATTGGCGCATCAAACTGTTCCTTTGAAATTCTTCCCAGACATGTTTTTCTTTTTAATAGCAAGGATTTCCCCGATGTTATGGGAGCACATTTAAGAGTGCAACTGAGGAACTTTCTTTTATATTTCCAAGATAACTACATCATCCTACAACCCCGTGATGGAACCCGAACAGATAATCACATCTTCAATACAATCATCAGTTTACAGCTCATAGATATGAAAGAAGCCAACAAGCACACTTTCTATTTCTAGTTAAGCACAGAAGTGCTGACCTCGGATTAGTGTGACCATTATATTGTAATGTCAATTCATATGTAATCCTCCTGACCCACACTAATACCACACACTCAGTGGTCCGCAGTCAACTGTAGCTTAATCCTCTTAGGCTCAGCTGCGGCATATCTGCTACGGGCCGTGTTTATCCCACAGTAGTGCACCAGCCCATAAACCAGACGTCATCAACTGACCAGGCATGGAAAGCTTGAAGAGATCCGTCACATGGTACTGGCTGATCCGAAGACCCTAAGTGAGTCCACCACTGCAGGTGTCAACTAGCAGCATTGTATGACCAACTACCTACATCTCACAATGACATTCAGATATGGGATGACCGTAACAAAGTCCATCCCAGCAGATCTCGTCCACCATGTCTCTCTACAAGCAAGCCTGCTCAACACTTTAGGACTATAAATATTTTAATAAGACATCAGGTTTGGAGTAACCAGCTCAGTAGCCGATGATCATAAGAAATACCATAAAGCGAGCTTTCTGAAAACCATAAACTGGGTGTCTCTCACACCCCTTCATCTACCACACTGCCAAAGATTTATTTTGCGTCCGTTTCATTTTTTTTTCTTTGTTTCAAATCTTTTTATTAAAGATAGAACAGGTTAACAAGAATTAGACGGAGAAAGATCAGTCTCGCACAGCGTTAGTGTCAGACATTTACAGCTGTTCCATTTCTGGTTCGATTTACACAATCTAATTTCTCGCATCTGATATACAATAGCAGTGGCCTACTTAACATTAAACATTTAGTTATAATCCGAAACCTGGCAATGGTGCTAGAGACTGCAGAAAAAAAGAGAAAAAATCCCAGATGTGGGAAAGGGGGGAAGCAAGGGACCGCCTTATTAGGTATGCTCGAGACTGGGCGTCTGCGTGGGCCGCCTGATGCCCATCAAGAAGCCCATCGTCATGTTATGGCGTAGGGCCGTCCTCAAAGAGTTGTAAAGCCTGAAGTTTTGGTGGAGTAAAACAGGGGTATTCCAATCTAGAAAAGTGATTTAACCGTGGTTGCCAAGTGGTTATAAATCTATTCGTGGTGAGTTATCCGGGCTGTGAGAAGCTCCATTGCCATAGTGTGCCAAAGGGGGGTGAACCATTAAGCAGTGGGCGGCGCGTCTGTTTTCTTGCAGTATATTGCTCTTGTCTGCTTGGCTGCTCCCAGCATGTGAGATATTATACGCCGATCAGCTTGAGTCATGCAAGGAGGGTTATAGTCCTAAACCCCAGGATTACCACTATTGGGTTCTCAGGTATAGGATAGCCAACTACATCTTTAATATGACTGAGGCTCTCTTTCCAATAGGTGGTTAGCAACGGGCAGTGCCACCATATATGCAAAAGTCCCCATCCGCGTTCTGACATCTCCGGCAGGTAAGTAGGGCATTAGGGAACATTGTGTGTAGTCACTGAGGGGTGTAGTACCTCTGCGTCATGATCTTATACGCGGTCTCTCGAAACGGTATACTTATAAATATTGTCAGTAGAATATGCCTCCTTTTACGCATGCCTTCACTCCGCATGCAATTACAATGCGGGCGTTACAACGACCGTATTGTAACAACGCATACCATTACCCAGCAAGTCGTAACGACGACTTGCGGAGGGGGGCGCTGGATGTTGGAATAGTATAATTTACTATTGCAACTCCAGTCTGTGCAGACAGTAGGGAAGGTGTTGAATTTTAAAGTTCCATAGGGGTCTGTAAGCAACAACTCTATCCATATGTAACCAATGTTTCTCGCTTTCGCGGACCACCCATTCAGAGATGTAGTGCAAGTGCGACGCCCAGTAGTATTCTAAGATGTTAGGGCATGCTAACCCTCCTTTGTCTCGAGGTAACATAAGGAGTTTGTTTGAGAAGCGTGGTCGCTTAACTCCCATATAAAGGTAGTTAGATTCTGTTGTTGGCATAATATATGAGGCTGCGGTATTGATGTGGGCAACAAGATTTTTGGTAACACAGTCATTTTCATTGTATTTAGTCGTCCCAACCATGATAACGGTAGGGACCTCCATGTACGCAAGTCTTCAAGGATTGTTTTTCTATAGTCCGGTTAGTTTGCCTGCGTACATGTGTTCACCGTGGAGGTTAGATTGAGTCCAAGGAATCGAATTGACTCTGTGGCCCACTGAAAAGGGGTAAGGGATTGGAGTTCGGAATCACCCCAGCAGGGATTGTGAGGTTCAACGCCCAGGACTTAGTAGGGTTGATTTTAGACCAGAGGCTACTACGAAGACTTGTAGAAGCTTAAGGAGAGCTGGTAATGAGGTACGTGGTTTCGACAGTGTAAGTAATAAGTCATCTGCAAACAGGGCTATTTTACGTTTCTACTCCTCCAAAAGTGATACCACTAATGTCACCTGATTGTCTTATAGCTACAGCCAATGGTTCTACCATGATGGCAAAAAGCAGGGGGGAGAGAGGGCAACCCTGTCTCATACCCCTGCGTATGTGTATCTGATTCGTAAGCTGTCCATTAGCCCTGACCTGTGCCTGTGGGGAAGTGTACAATGCCATTATCCTAGAGATCATTTTGGGGCCTATTCCAATCTTCTGTAGGACAGCCTCAAGAATTCCAATTCCACCCAGCCAAAGGCTTTTTCTGCATCTAGTGATAGCAGATAGGCCGGGATGTTCCAGCGGTGTGCCTTTTCTATCCATCTGACATTGTCCGCTCCCTGTCGATGCCGAATAAAAAAAACTTGGTCCGGGTCGATGAGTCCCAGCAAATATGGCTCTTAACGGTTGGCGAGTATTTTTGTATAAATCGTGAAATCTGTGTTAAGGAGTGCGTTGGGGCGATAAGAGGAGCATAGTGTATGGTCTTTGCCAGGCTTAGGGATTATCGCTACTTCTTCCATGGCCATAGTGGCTGTTGGGCCCGTAACCTCCATGAATAAGTTAAAGAGGCGCAGCAATTGGTCTTGGATTTGTGGAAGAAAAATGCGGTAAAGGTGGACCGGCAAGCCAACTGGGCCTGGCATTTTACCTATCGGCAACCCTTTTAGGGCCCACTTAAGTTCTTCTAGTGTAATTGAGTCTTCGAGAAGCTGCGAATTATGTTTTTCTAACAGGGTCCATGTGCAGTTATCCAGAAACCCCTGGATCGGAGTTGAATTGGGATTCTCTGGGGCATAAAGGCCAGAAAAGTATGCCTGAAAAGCTGTCAGTTTATCCCTTTCAGTCGTGGCCCACGTGTCTTTTGAAATGTGCCTTTGCTGCCTAGTCGGCGCGCCGGAATTGCTCCCACCTTATCTACCCCGTCATAGTATTTTTGCTTTAATGTCATCAATGAGCGTTCTGCCATGTTCGTTTTATGTGTTCGTAATTGACACCAGAGTATGGTCAGGCACCGTTTATTGACAAGTGAGGGTACCTCATGGTCCAGTTTCTCTAAAGTTTTTATGTCACTGGTCAGTTTGCTCTCTACCAGTCGGGCTTTTCGGTTACGCGTTATTGCAATAGATGTGATTACTCCCTTAATGGTCGCTATAAAAGCGTTCCATATTACTGGGTAAGGTGTTTCCGGAAGGTCATTAGATATGAAGTAGGTTTTAACTGCTGCCTTGATTTCTGCTAAGTCTACCGGGTCACGCAGCATGTGTGGAGGAAGGCGCCAGCGGGCATTATGTCATGGGGAGTAAGTGTGTTTTTGCAACAACAGTTCACGTGGCTTTGGTCTGAGACTGAGATATCTGACATGGAGGTAGCGATCACATCTCGCACTAGGGAGTGACTAGGGAGTGGGCGAGAAATAGGTGATTTATTCGGGAATAAGAGCGATGTACGTGTGAATAGTAGGAATAATCTCGCAAGTCATGGGAGTATAGCGCCAGGCATCTATACGGCCTAGATCTATATTCATACGCTTTAGTGTTGCAGACATGGCTCCAGTCCCCTGGTAAGAGTGAATGGTACGATCGAGCTCTGCATCCCATACCAAATTCAGATTGCCCCCAAAAATTATTTGGTGATCCTCATGCTGTACCTTCTCCCTCAAGAGATCTCTGAGGAAGAGATCCTGCGCCTGATTAGGTGCGTAGACATTAAGAAGGGTAAGCGTTTGTGTCCCCCAGTTGAACATCGAGCTTAATATATCTACCCTCCCCTCCCTTCACTACTCGCGATTTACCTTGGGTAATTCCATCCTTACACTGTATTGCATCTCTAGCCGTCTTCGTTGGCGAGGACGCCCAGCATTGTGTTGGGATATTTAGGGTGGGCCATACGTTGGGAGTCGGTTTTAAGGAGATGCCCCCTTTTGAAACATATCTGGGTCTTGAAGCAGTAGGTAACGCCAAATCTAGCGACCATTTGTGCGGGCGTTGAGTCCCTTTACGTTGAGGGAGAGAATCTTAAGATAGGGAACAGTGGTCATTGTTGGTAGACAGTGAATCCTCTTATGTCATATCGTTGGGTTGTGCGTGGAGTGATCTTGGAACAGCGCCCTGCCCTATTGGAAGTTTCACTAAGGTGCATATCAAGAGAAACCATGTCTATATCCCGGAGGAAATACAGCAAGACAACCCATCGCTCCAACAGCTTCGACTGTAGGGCCGGTCTATGCAGGATGCTGTGTCCCTCCCTCCAGTGTGGTGAGAAAGAAAAAAGAATAAAGAAAGAGTAAGAAAGACAATAACAATTAAAGGCCAACAAGTTTCATTCCAGTCCAAAAATGGGCAAGGTGCCAGTGCACAGTCCATTCCAGAGATGTCACTCTCTCTGGAATAGGATCGGGGAGGATCTAGAGAGAAAAACATGGTTCTAGACAGGGGTCCAACCACCCTGCCACCAGGCTAGTGCTGGGCAAGAGGAGCGATTCCTCATTGCGTAGATCCTTGCAGCATCCTTTAAAAAAAGCCACATCGGAGGTGATCCATGTATGTTAGTTCCAGCTTCCTAGCAATATTAGTCCGATGCTGCCCGTGAGGAGGTGGGCGACTTCTCACCTTATAGGGACTAGAGATGCAGTATAATGTCCTGTTTGGCTTGGGTGGGGGAGTGGTCCCCGCTGCTGGCCCCAGGTTTCTGTCGATGGACTTGGGCCCATTCAGGGTGTGCAGGTTCCCTGTCTGTTAGCGGCAGAGTGGATGGGCGGACTGCCCCGGAGGACCCGGGGAGCTGTAAGAGTTGTTTACCTCCTTGAAGAGAACGCAGCACCTGGCATTTGCTTTCCCAGGTGAAAATCAGGGCAAAGGGTGGCCCTATTGGTAGCTAATGCCCAGCTCACAAAGTTTATCAGTGATTACTTTAGAGTCTCTGTATCTCTGGAGTGTTACTGGGGAAAGATCCTGGAAGAGTTGAATGGTATACCCCTTGTATGTCAGTTCAGCCTTATTTTAAGAGGCCTATAGTATTGCTTCTTTCTCCGTAAAAAATGGACTCTAGTTAGGATATCAGGGACCAATTGAGAACGTCCAGGGGGGACAGCCAATCTATGGGCCCTGTTGAGTGCTGGTGGAGCTGTATCGTCGTCACCTCTAATGTCGTACAGCAACTCTGCCTTAATCGCCATAATGGCTGGTCCTTCCGCTCCCTTGGGAACTCCTCTGATTCGTAGGTTGTTTCGTCAACTCCCATTTTCCAAATCTTCCTGCTTGATCTGAAGTTCGATATGTTGTTCCTCAAGGGCAGACAGTAATTTCCAAAGTTGCTCCTGGTCTTCTGTGCAGTTATCCACAGTTATTTCCAGATCGTCTAATCTCTCCCCAATTCCAGTTATATTCTTCTTCATCTCTTTGAGGCATGACTTCAATTCTGTTTTAGGGAGCCAATTTCTGTTTCAATTTCGTGGAGAAAGTTATTCATGAAGGCCTGGGCGAGGGGCTCGGACACCCCCTCCGGGGTAGACCCCATGTAAGCTACAGTTGGGTTGTTATCCTTTTGTCACAAAGAGGTTACAGGGTTGTCTTTATAGAGGCTCGTAGCAGTGTATTTTCCAATCTTAGTGTGGGGCATAGTTTATGGGCAGTGGCTCCCTCAGTGAGAGGCCTATTCAGCTGGGCATGGTAGTTGTTCCAAGAAGGCAGGAGTCGCATGTCGATATCTTTTCCCAGATGACCAGACAGCATTCCAGTTCAGAAGGAGGGGTCCTTCATATGCATTCTCAGGCACCAGGAGTTGTAGTACAACATTCACTACGTCCGTATCCTGGGTAGGCCTTCCCCATAGGGTCTGGAGCCACTGACCTGCTCGATGTGGCTTGCAAGGGGGCTTCGGCGCCTGCCTTTACAATTCCAGAGCTATAATAGTGTGGGTTCTGTTGGTGTTCCGGAAGAGCAGTTTGACCACTACAACTTATCCTGCAGGAAGTAGAGGATACAGGTTCTCAGTACTTCTGTAGTAGACCTCACAGTGAGATGCCAACAGGCTCGCCAGCTTAATTGGCAGGCCCAGTGCCTCGTGAGCCAAGCCTATTGTCCCACAGTCCAGGGCACCCGGTGTCTTAAGTCTGTGCCTCACTTATGTATTCTGCAGGCCTGTCAGCTCTGGTTCAGCCTCGCCTTGTGAGTCTCGCGGGACAGCATCCCCTCTGCTGCTCACGCTGCCCCATGTGGGTTAAGAATCTTGCCTGCACACACTACCCATGGGCTGTAGTCCCGCAACAGGAGTTACCGGAGAAGCAGGTGTTAGCCAGCACGCCCCCGCTTGCCACAAAGGTCAGCCTTCTCCCCTCCAGTGGTCTGGTGAGGTACGGGCATCAGCTGCGGGGAGATTGGTCTATTTCAAGCCCCAGAGTTGCGTACTTTAATTTGGCAGGCTCCTGCTGAAGTCTGGGAGGGGGGGACGAGAACTACTCACCGCAGCCCTGCGCTACTCCGCTGTGTTTCTTGTTGCATGAGCCACAGCCCGCCGCACTATGCCAAAAAGTGAGTGGGCCGCGGCGTTGTTTGTTCTCCGTCTGGCCTGCCGGGTCTCCCAGGATGGCGGCCTCCAGGTCGTCCTCGGACAATCCTCTGCGTTGGTTGCGCTTAAAGGGTGAACTCGGCTCTCACTCTTCCACCAACAGTGCCGTCACAGCAACCTCAAGTCTTGGTGCCCGCCTCTTCCGAGCTGTCTACTAGCCTCCAGAGGAGAACCGCAAACGCAGTCCCTAATGCCAAGGATCTCCGGGTGTCCCAAGATGGCTGCTGCGGTCTCGACTCTAAGCGGCACAAAGTTCACTGACGGCCACCAGGCTCGGTGGCGCGAGATACTCATACAGCTGACGCATACGCTCTCCGATGCCTAATTGATCTTCTAGAGGGGCCCTCCAGTGCCGTGGTGCTATCTAATTCGCTATAAAAGGCAGCGGTGGCACAGAGACCCCCGAGCCCCCGTCCTACTCCATGCGCTGCTAGACCACACCTCCATGCGCTGCTAGACCACGCCAACATGCACTGCTAGACCATGCCCCCCCGTTTCATTTTTAATGAGTGTGAGTTCTTTTTTGTCATTTTTGAGCTCAAGTTTTCTAAGGTGTTTGCATTGCTATTTTTATTGATCCATTTTTTAAGTGTTTGCAGTTTGTGACTTGTGTTGTAGGTTAGATTGGGCTAGGTTAGGTATATATGTGCTTGTTTCCGTGCTGTCTTTATCTTTCAATTGATCTTTCTTACTTAGTAGTATTTGGCATGTTCTTTACTAAATCTGTCTGGAGCTTGTTGTGTTGTACATTGCTTTCCTTTCCTACCGTTCTCATCGTATATTCAGATGTTGAGTGAGAGGTCCTTCTTCGTGTTCTTCTGTGTTCTCTGAATTTTTTCCTAGCAAGAAGTACATTGTCACATTTGCCCAACATTTAACTCTACTTTTGTTTCAAAATCAGAATCCTATGAGTTCCTGATTTATTTTGCTTTGCACAGTTTTCTTTCATCTTTGGTGGTTTTACTTTGCTGCTTTATTTGCTTTTCTAATCATCTAGACTTGTTGCTTATGTAGTTTTGGTGGAATAGTATATTGTTCAAGGTATGGGAATATTCTTTCGGAGGCGCTGACGAGTCCCTTGTCGGTGTGGTGTTCTTCTGGAGCATCAACGCCTTCCCCGAAGATGTCGTCCGTAATCGCCGTCGACGAGTGTGCCATGGTTCTTCTAGCCCTTTGGTCTCGAATGGTTTTCTTGGACCGGAAGGACTTACACGCCGGACAATCTCGAGCCTCGTGTTCAGGGGAGAGGCAGAGATTGCATACTTTGTGGAGATCGGTGTGGGGGAACTTGGACCCACATCGAGGGCACTTCTTGAAGGGAGTCCTTTCCATTAGCCAGGACCAGAGCTTGGGTAGGCCCGAAGGCCGTAGTCGACGACCGGAATCGAAGTTTTTTGCCGATGAGAGGCGCGTCGAGTGGAGAGATCGCGATCAAATACAATACCGTGAGTTGGGGTGAGGATTGCGCGTCGATCGTCGAACTGGAAGCTGTTCGGAACCGGAGCGCGAAGATCACATCCGAGCCCGATGGCGGAAAAAAACAATCTGAGGATGGAGCCGAAGCCTATGCGCAATACGATCCAAAGGAGGAGTCACCGACCTCGTGACTTCCAAAGACTTTCCAAGAGGAAAAACGACTGCAAACATCCGGGCCCAACACCAGATGCGATCTATGCACAAGTGTGTAATCTGCAGCTCATATGCCTCGAACATATAAATACCATAAAACTGGGAGCCCTAAATATAATGCACTCTGCCTTAGGTCTGTAAGGCATGCTGCAGGGGTGACTTACCTATAGTGCATGCAGTGTTTGGGACATGACACACAAGGTGTGTGCCATGTCGTGTTTTCACATTTGTCTGCACCATTTTATGCAGCCTGCAATGAAAGTCTGCATGAGGTTGTTGCTGGGTCCCTTAGGTTGGCACTATACATGCTGTGGCCTTCAGAAACTCTCTTTAGTACCCATGTCCAAGTACCAGGGGTACCACCTACTAGGGACTCACAGGTGTGATATAGGTCTTGCCAATCATGGAACAATTGACAGTTACCTTGCTTTTCGGGAAGAACACTGGTACTGGGAGCCTGGTTAGCAGAAACCCAGTTCACTTCAGTCAAAGTTGCCTCAAATACCAGGCAAAATAATAGGGGTGACTATGTCAGAAAGGGGACCTTTCCTACACAACTCCCTTCAAAGTAAAGAGGATGAGACTAATCTTTTCCATGAGGGTTTTCATTGTCTAAGTGGAAAAACCTGGAAAGGCTATCCACATCGGCATGGTCAGTCCCAGGTATGTATTCCACTGTAAAGTCCATACCCTCTAGGGAGATGGACCACCTTAACAGTTTGGGGTTTTAAACCTTCATTTGCGTCAGCCATCTGAGAGGCCTGTGGTCAGTTTGTACAAGGAAGTAAGTCCCAAAGAGGTACGGTCTCAGCTTCTTCAGTGACCAGAGCACAGCAAAGGCCTCCCTCTCTATGGCACTCCAACACTGTTCCCTGGGGAGTAACCTCCTGGTAATAAATGCAACAGACTGCTCATGGCCATCATTGTTGGTCTGGGATAGGAACGCTACTATCCCGTGTTCAGAGGCATCAGTCTGCAATATGAACTGCTTGGGGTAATCTGGAGCTTTGAGAATTGGTGCTGAGCACATTGCCTCTTTTAAGGTGTCAAAAGCCTTTGACAGCTCACTGTCCAGTTTACCTTCTTTGGTTGCATATTGGAAGTAAGCTCTATGAGGGGAGCCACAATGGACCCATACCCCTTCACAAACCTCCTGTAGAACCCTGTTGAGCCAAGGAATGTCCTGACTTGTGTTTGGGTTGTTGCAAATTCCCAGTCCAGAGTGGATCTTGGGCTGTAAAGGTCGAACTTGGCCTCCACCTACAAGGTAGCTTAAGTATACAACTGTTCCCTGGCCTTTCTGGCATTTGCTAGCCTTGATAGTGATGTATTGCAAAACAAGGGAGCCCCGATATTTTAACCTGGGGTAGTCAATAGTATTGTAAGGTAACAGTAGTTCATGCTAGGCCAACAAGGTCTTAAAGCAGCAAGAGCTGTTGAATTAAGGAAGTGTTAACCACTAAGCCTATGGCATGGGGCATATTTATTCAATAAATGCCAGGAGGAGCAACAGTAGACAGATTCTAAATGTACGGAGGGACACAGATGGGCATTGACATAGTAAATTATTTATTTCTAAATAAAATATCAACGTTTTTTTGGAGATATAGTTCAAATGCTCACAAGAAAGTGAAAAAAGCGGGATTGTGACAGGTGAAGGTGACATTTAAAATATACATCGCATTGACAACAGACGGAAACTCCTGATATTAATTTTAACAGAAAAGGAGCTTTTTAGTTGTATAAAGGTCGAAGGCGTTTCGATCTCACAGATTTGAGATCATCATCAGGACAAAATTGTGGGATAAAAAATAAAGCAAAGGTACATATGTTTGAGTAGTCCCTGACAGATGAATTAAATTAAATCAAGTGTATACGAGGTGCTCACAGTGGATATATTCAGAGAAGTCATTTTTAGTTTAATCTGCAATTTTTTTTTTTTTTTTTTTTTGAAAAACCTTTATTGACATTGCAAATAAAGACAAGTATGGGCCTACAACCCTCGGGGCCGGCCGCCAAACAGTGAAGGTAACAGCGAGCAGATTATAATCACATGCAGCACCTCGGGAAGTCGATTCTCAATGCCAGTATTCTCTTATCCACTGAACAGCCCAAGAGGGAAACCAGGATATAAAAGGTTTTCATTTTACAATAAAGGAGAGAAGGATCAGGTGGCAATCAAGTTCTCAACAGCGAAAATTGGCAGGCAGAATAGTGAACGTCAAACAATAAATAGCAATCTATCAAATCAATGGCGCTGAAACAGGAAGTTCAGGATGTGGAGGGATATCACGAGCCGTTTGCGCCTGCAGTCTCCTGCCCTAGGACCCAGAAAACCCCACGGAAATGAGGCACAAATGAAAAACAATGATTGGCCACGAAGGAGACCTACCGCACTGACCCCAGAAAAGAAAGACAAAGAAGAATAAGAGAAGAAAAAGAAGGCCATAGAAACACGATAAAGGACTATAGAAGCCCCTCCCCCAACCCCCCACCCTGCACCTCTGCAGATGACTACGGCCCCCCCCCGCAGCGTGCCTGTCGCCCCAGAACCAGACCCGAAATATAGAAGAAACAGAGAAAAAGGGAAAAGAGAGGAAATCCCCCCTAACAGAAAAGGGGAGAGAGTAATAATAAACTGGAGGAGGGCCTTCAACCAGGCCCCCGGCTTCTCCCTCCCGCACAATATCTTCCTCCCCAACGAACATTAAACAGCAAAAGTTCGGCCATGTCTGAGGGAAATGGGGAGCAGTATTCACCGACTACACTATTAGTTACATCGTTAAAGCACACAACCCCCAAGCCCGCCCGCCTATGAAATGACAACCTCTAAAGGATCAGCCTTATCCTTGGCCACTCTTTGCGAAACCACCAGTGCATACCCAGCGATCCATTATCATGTCCGAGATTACAAGGAAGATGAGCGTCCAGAGTTGACCAGGAAGGGGCACACACATGTGGGGAGGACGTTTCGGAACACCAACACAGTCATCATCATGGGAGATCACCTTTCCCAGAACTGCCCCAAGGCCTGCGCCACACACGAGGTCCAGGAAGGAGGAATCAGCCAGAGCAGGCGACCGTTGCGTGAAGATTGCCTGGGTCGCCGGATGCCACGCATGGGACAAAGTCACCACCCTCCGCTCAAGTCCAAAATCTCCAGAACAGACCGACCCCACAGCCAGCCGACCACACGCTGCCACAGTGTCCCAAGTTTCCATCCGTCCGTTATTCACAGAGGCGGTCACGGCACTTTCCTCCTGTGAAAGGTGAGACAGTGCCTTATGTACCTGGGGACAGGAAGACCGCAATTGTTCCGACGCCAACACAATACCATCAAGCTTCCTCCCCAATACCCAAGCGCCATGAACCAGGGTGGAATGAAGGGCTCCGAGAGCATCGAGGAGGTCACCGTACCCCATCACGGCCCCTCGCACTCGCTCCGCCACGCTCCTCTGCGCCACACACTCCCAATCTTGCTGCGACCCAGCGTACAGGATGGTAGAGTCCATCCCATCAAGATGGCCGCAGGGCAGGGCCACCCCAGATGGGGACCGGGTCTCAGTCACAAGCACATCAAGTTCCATGTCGCTGCAAACAAGGGTCCGGAGGCAGGCGAGATGTGTATCCAGTGTGTGGTCACAGGTGACAGTCGTTCTCCCCCTGGGCCAGCGTCTGCGAAGACCGGGAGCAGCCCGTGCAGATCGGGACGAGCCACAGGCCGCGACCGATCAAATCATTGGCGAGGGTCCAGGCGATCGCCGATAACCCCCGGAATCGTCACCCCGGGTATGCACCCGTCACGCTATTCTCGGTGATAGGAGTAACCACAGCGAGATGTAGGCCGATATTCGCGCCGCTTCGGTATTCCGACTCCACTCGGTCACCAATGGCCGCTGTTGTTGAACTGCCGCCCGGCCATGTTGTCCACTCGAGGTCCCGGCCCCAGGGCTGCCCAGGCCGCAAACTTCAAACGAGCATTTCTCGGGCGGTACCGCCGCTAGAAGCTTCAGGATCACACGATCGGTTGCCGCTCTCAATCACCAACACGGGCATGTAGCGCAGGCTGAGGATCTCATGCAGGATATCTGTGCGGGATGCGGAGATTCACAGAGCCGGGAGCCTACGCTGCCATCTCGGTCGCCATCTTGGCTCCTCCCCCAAATCTGCAATTTTTAACTTAGTCAAGTAATGAACTAGCGTAGGAGAAGCGGAATCTAAACAATACAATTCAAACACTTGGATGAATAAAGTAGAAGAGAGATGAATCAATCAGGAAAACGAAGGAGTTGGAAAAATGAGTGGCGCTGCGCGCCTCAAGGACACTATTGGAGCAGAGTGAACTAATTATGTCAGAAGTGGAGCTGGTAAACCAAGCTAGTATCAAGGGGTTACTTACTTGGCGACCAGGAGGAAGCCAGTAATTGAAGGAACCCGGTGATATTGATGCAATAAATCATGAAGGGTCACGGGGAGGAATCCAGACCCGAAGGCGGAACCTAAGGAGAGGGGGTGAATATTATCAGGCAAGGGGCGTGTGCATGCCTTAATTAAAAGGTGAATTGTGCGAACCACTTACTGAGGCAATTATTGCCAGGGAGTTCCAGGGGCTAGGTTAATGAAGCCGGGTTGGCGGTCACGCTAGACGCTTACCCGGCCGTGGCAGTGAAGTCCATATTCACTTCTGTATTGGTGAAACCACCGTGTTGTCGGTGTAACTGTATTTCAAAACTGAAACAGGAGAGGAGTAAGAAGGGAGGAGGGGGTTAATTAAAGGAAGATTCTATGTCAGGACCAGAGGCTTCAGATTATGCTGTCTCAATTTCTTTACTGACTCACAGCAGCCAATGAAGACACAGTAACAGTAGTAAAAAACTTCATTTCCCATGAGGCTAGCGCTTTTCTCCGCTTGTCCAAGCACAGCTAAATTCAACTCTTTCAAGCCCAGGAGTGGCAAATTGAGTTTTTGGAGGCCCTGAGCCCAAATAGGCAGTCAGGGCCACACCCTCCGTTAGTCCTATCGGCCAGGAGCCCTCGTGGTACCTTTTTGGCCCCCTCTGCTCCAGCCTCTGCTCCTACCTGACGCCCTTAAGTTGTGAACTGCTTTGTGCTGTATAATTAAGCTTCCCTCTGGGGACCTGAGAACTTTTACTATAAAGTACCGATATGTCAGACTGTGACGTCTATGAAGAGGAAGTTGCGGCGTGTGACGACCCTGATGGGACAGGATATTATGATGAGGAAACCATGGAAGAAATGATTGATAAAAGATTGGACGCTAAGCTAGATAAGGCCCTGTCCTCTGCCCTACTACCACTAAGTCACCGTATAGAACAGTTAGTAACTGGTAAGCCTGTCCCCTCTGATACCCCTACTCCTGTCCCCCCCCCTACTCCAGAACCAGCTGGCCTTCCCTGGCCTCACACCAAAGTTGATACCTCCCTTTATAAATCCAAGGAACAGGCCACGACTGATGCCCCGGTCCTGGTTCCCGCTCCCCCGAGCACGATCCCAGACACGACCACTGACGCAGGCACTGACACCGACTCCTCCCAGGAGTCCAAACCGCGTAAACGCGCTAAGAAGTGCAAACACTCCTCCTCTCCCACCCTGCCCTCTCCTTTTTCCTTTGATCCGTCAGACATTATACACCCCCGCTCCGCAGATTGGGTTCCTCCCAGGCGGTAGCGGAGTATATGCCAGCTCACCTCAGGAAGAGTTTTGACAAAGACGTTAGAACCCGATTGAAATCAGAATGTCCCGACCGGATTTGGCCCACAAGGTAGCGATTACCCCTGACAGACTCTTCAATGACCACTTGTCAGAAAAAGTACAAAGAAGACCCCAAGAAGGGCATAGACCGCGCCCTTCGGGCGTGCCAGGACAAAGTATTGGATATTGCAGGCCCTCTGGCAAAGATCCTGGAATTAGCATTACAGGCTCAGGAAACTGGCACTGCCATTCACCCGGAGGTCCTGGCTGGGTGGACGCAGAGAGCTATTTGCCTCCTTGGTAATGCAAATTGCGCCCTCGCTTCTGCGCGACGTAAGTCCGTCTTGCTGCGCATTGATCCTCAGCTCGTGGAGTTGGCGACGGCCGAACCAGGCCCTTTGGCTGAAGGGCAGCTGTTTGGCGAAAGATTCGTCAAGGATATTGCCAAGTTTGTCAGTACCTTCACCTCTCTGGATAAATCCCAGTCTTCTCTTAAGAGTTTTTCATCAGGTCTCTGGTAGGGGACGCTCGACCGGCTGCTAAGTCAATCCCAGTCGTCAACGGGGTTTCTCCCCTCGGCGCAGAGGGTACACCCAAGTGCCTGACCAGGCGGGCTTCTACCCTTCGAGATCCCGTGGGTTCCGAGGACGTTTCAAAAGAGGTGTCAACAGAGGCTCCAAAAATTTCGATGCCCTGTCATCTGGTAAGTCCCCAGTTGTTCCCAATGATACCCCTCGGGGGCAGATTGTTTCATTTTCTTGTGAATTGGACAAAATTGACCGCAGATGCGTGGATTCTCCACACGGTCCAGGGCTAACAGATAGAACTCCTAGATTCCCTTTGTCAGATCGCCCCTCCCCACCCTCTTCCTTTTCTCCCTACAAGAGTAAGTTTTTATAGATTCTGAGCTGCAAGAACTTTCGACCAAGCAAGCCATTGCTGCAGGACCCTTCCTTCCCGGAGGTTTCTGCAGCAACATTTTCCTGGTGCAAAAGAAGGGAGGAGGCCAGAGATTGGTGCTAAATCTCAGAGTTCAACCCCTATGTGGTGTACCGACATTTCAAGATGGAAGGGATCCATCTGTTGAGAGATCTTCTGTTGGAACAGGATTGGATGGTCAGACTAGATCTGAAGGACGCCTACCTCACGGTGCCAATTTGCCCTTCCCATCAGAAACTTCTTCAATTTTTCTGGAAAGGGCAATGGTATCGCTATCGCTCCCTTACCTTCGGCCTGTCCTCAGCACACTACTAAAGCCAGTGGTAATGCGCTTGCGAGAGATGGGAGTAAGGTTGAAAGTTTATCTCGACGACATACTGATCCTAGCACAGGATCGAAACCTTCTTCTCACCCACTTGGAATGGACGATGTCCTTACTGCAAGAGTTGGGTTTGTAATAAATATCAAAAAGTCCATTGTTATACAAGTCAACAAATAGAATTCCTGGGGTTTCAGATAAATTCAGTCTCGGCTCAGCTTCATCTTCCCCAGACAAAGCTCAGATCTATCAAAAGGGAAATAACTTCGACTCTGTCCAAACAGATGATCTCATTAAGGGTGTTGGCGCGGATTGTGGGCCTCTTGGCGTCTTCCGTCCAAGCCATCTTTCCAGATCCCCTCCATTACAGAGCCTTACAGCGACTAAAGATTCATTATCTGCAAAAAAGGTTTTCTTACGACCACCTGATTCAACTCTCTCCAGACGCTCGAGAAGAGCTTCAGTGGTGGTTGGAGCACATGACGGTGTGAAACGGAAGAGCTATTTTTGGAGCCTCTCCGGACGTCATAATAGTCGGACGCCAGCCGTTGGGGTTGGGGTGCTCGATGTGGGGACTTTGCCACCAGTGGACGTTGGTCCGCCGAAGAGTTAAAGTTGCATATCAACTGCCTAGAGTTGCTGGCGGGCTAATTCGCCATAAAGTCTACTTCCCCGGTGAAGAGCAATTGCTATATCCTTCTTCGGATGGACAATGTGTCTGCGGTGCGATACATCAATCGCCTCGGCGGGACAAAATCCTGGATGCTAGGCAACATAGTGAAGGAATTTTGGCATTTTTGCCTAGATCACAAGATCAATGTGGTGGCGGACTGGAACTCCAGGTTCCTGAGAGATTACAGCGCTTGGAGGCTTCACCCCTCTGTTTGCAGAGATCATCGTTATGGGAGGCACGTGTCTGATAGACCTCTTTGCCTCTTGCCTCAACACGCACCTTCCCCTCTTCTTCAGTTGGAGACCGGACCCAGTGGCGAAGGGAACAAATGCGTTCCTTCAACATTGGGGACCATTACGGAATTATGCCTTTCCGCCCTTTGCTCTGATCCCGAGAGTGGCGCCGCACATTCGCCGGCAGGTAGCATCAGTAGTGTTGGTCACTCCATTGTGGAAGACTCAGTCGTGGTTTCCGACACTATTTGAGTTATCAGTGGATTAACCGTGTCAACTCCCGATCTTCCCGATGCTTCTCCAGGACCCAGTGGGAGCTCCGCATCCACTGGTCCTTCAGAACCTATTGGCCCTCATGGTCTGGACGCTCTCAGGAGACACGAGAGAATTGAGGGCCTTTCATCGGCGGCTGCCGAGTTTATACAACAAGCTTGGGCTCCATCCACCCGCAAGCGGTATTCAGCTTCACAGAAACGATGGTTGGGTTGGTGCTTTCAACGGCAAGTGGATCCCGTGGGATCAGATGTAAAGGAGGTATTGAATATTTTGTCGGAATGTGCAGAAGCAGGTTTGTCCTATAGGTCTGTGAATAATTTTAGGTCTGCCCTTTCTGCTGGTCACAATCCCATTGACGATAAACTGGTGGGGATGCACCCCCTAGTGTGTAAGTTACTGAAGGGAATTAAAGTGGCTAAACCACCACAACCTCGTTGCATCACGTTGTGGGATGTTTCTAAAGATTTGATGTTGTTGGAATCTTGGCCTGATAATAAAGACTTATCACTAAAACAGTTGTCGGCCAAGCTCACAATACTTTTGTGTCTGATCTCTTAGGGTTTCAGATGTTCGAGCATTAGATTTGGCTGGAATAATTTTTTCTCCATAGGGGTCTCTTTCATCATCTCAAGATGTACGAAGACCATGTCACGTTCGGTTGAGTATAATGCTTTTCCGCACAATGCAAAATTATGTGTTTTCCAGTGTTTAAAGACTTATGAAGAACGTACTCTAGCCCACAGAGCTGATACTTTGGGTCAATTGTTAATAGCTATCCAAAAGCCTTTCCAGCCTGTTTCCACAGCCACTTTAGCGCGCTGGGTTAGATGGGTCATGTCAGAAGCGGGCATTGATGTTTCAGTGTATGGGGCTCATTCAGCCAGAGGTGCTATGACCTCTAAAGCATATATTTTGGGTCCTAGGTTGGAAGACGTCCTTAAGGCAGCGGATTGGTCTTCGGATTCAATGTTTAAAATGTTTTATTACAAGCCTATTATGCATGTTTCTTCTGTTGTTGTTGGTGAGCTTTGAACCAGCATAATCTGAAGCCTCCGGTCCAGACATAGAATACAAAATTTTCCAGCTATCGCAACAAGAATTTTTGATTCTATTAAGGACACGGAGGCGAGGATTATCCCACCCGATGGGACATATGTGATGTGCTCTATCATAATGCATGACCTAGATTTGAACATGTTATTCCCACCCTAAAATGTTGAATCTCGGTGGTTTCCACATTTTTATGAATGTTTCTGTTTTCAGGAACCGACTAATCAAGCGTAAGGTTCTGGGTTTCCGGATATGGAGTATCCTGCTTTGGACGATGTCTACTGTTTCCTGGATTTCGGATCGTGTTCTCCATTGAGAACGAACTCTGGTGTTAGTACTCTCCATTGAGAGTCATGACTGTTATTGATGTTTCAGACATTCCAAGACTGGTTTGCAGAGAAAGAGGAAGCCAAGATGGTGCCTCATTATTTTATTGAATGTAGTGTATGATTATTGGTTGTTACAGGAGGCGTGGTTCAAAGCCTCATGGGAAATTACGTTTTTTTACTACTGTTACTGTGTTTTCACTGGCTGCTGTGAGTCAGTCAAGAAATTGAGACAGCATAATCCTCGCCTCCGTGTCCTTAATAGAATCAAAAATTCTTGTTGCGATTGCTGGAAAATTTTGTTTTGTGCAATGCTCGGGGCCAGGGCACAGCCACACTCTGGTGCTGAAGGGTACTTACTTGTGTCAGAACGCATTTGTAAGTCGATTTGAAGAGATGGGCAGCCGCTCTGTCTCGTGCCTTTGGGCGAGTGACTTCTGCTGGATCTGATGAAGGAAGCTGAATTATATAGCAATTGGCTTCTTGTAGTTGTGCGATGAACTAGAACGTGCGTTTCCTGAGCACGCGCAGTAGAGAAGGTGGAGTGGATGGCGGTGTTGGTTAGGTAATAAAGCATTAACTAGGGCCAGTGTCTACCGAGCATCAGACAAGAGATTTCTACTGATTGAGAGGACAACTAGATAGCGCTGCTAATGCGCATGCACGGTAGAGAGTGTGAATGAATGAATTGAGTTTTATAGAGCGCACGTAGCTGCCCTGAGGCGTCCAAGCGCTGAGATTACCAACTGAGGCTTAGGTTGCTTGAGGGAAGGATATCTACCCCAACTACTAATTGATGAACAGAAGCGTCTTCAGCTGTTTACGGAAGGAACTGAGGTCGGGGTTGGACCTTAGATGCTGGGGAAGAGCATTCCACAGCTTGGCCACATTAAAGGAAAAAGAGCGGCCTCCCGATCTTGATTTCTTTATTTTCGGCACAATGGCCAGATTGGCAGAGGTTGAGCGCAGCTGTCTGGCAGGATGATAAGGTGTAATAAGGGGGAGATTAATTGCTGGGCCTGAAGACCAGAAGGCCTGATGTACAATGCAAAGTGATTTGAAATTAACTCTTTCCCTAACGGGAAGCCAGTGCAGTCTCCTTAGGCCGGACTTTACTGATGATCTGCGGGGGATTTGTAGAAGAGTCCGTGCGGCGCAATTCTGTATCAACTGCAGTTTGCGTAGAGTGAAGTCAGGAGCTCCCAGATATAAAGCATTCCCGAAATCCAACCGTGATTGGATCAGGCCCAGAACCACGGTCTTTCTTGCTTCGAAGGGGAGTAGAGGGAGGATCTTTCTGATGACTCTAAGGATGCCGAAACAGATGGCAGATAATCTTATTGCCTGCTGGTCAAATGACAGGGACCTATCCAGCCAGACACCAAGGCTCTTAATGGTATCTTTAGGCACTGGGTCAGGTCCTAAGCTGGGTGGCCAAAGAGTATCGATGGAAGATGGTGCGAGACGACCTAGGAGCATGAGCTCAGTCTTGTCTCCGTTGAGTTTGAGACAAGACTTGGTCATCCAGCTCTTAACCATCTCCAGGCAGCCTGCAAGATCCACACACGCTAAGGATCCCCCTTCCTGTGCCAGAGACCACCAGCTGAGCATCGTCCGCGTAGGTAATGATCTTAATACCGTACGGATGGACGATCTCAGCTAGTGGCCTCATGTAGACGTTAAATAACGTCAGGCTCAACGATGATCCCTGCGGGACTCCACATCCCAGAGGCTTACTGGTGGAGGTGACATTGCCCTCATATACCTGGAAGGATCTATCATTCAGGTAGGACCTGAACCACTCCAGGGCCCCGTCAGATATTCCGGTGTCCAGGAGACGCTGCAAGAGGATATCGTGGTTAACGGTATCAAATGCAGCGCTCAGATCGAGGAGGATGACTGCCACCGATCCTCCCCGATCTAAGATCCTCCTGGACTCCTCTGTCACAGCCAATAGTGCAGTCTCGGTCCCATGCTTGGGGCGAAAGCCTGTCTGAGAGGGATCGAGCAGCTGGTTTTGTTCGAGAAAAGTTGTTAATAGGCCGTTTATGTATTTCTCCAAGATTTTAGTTGCCCAAGGCAGCAAGGAGATCGGGCGAAAGTTGTTAAGATTCTTGGTGTCCAAATTGGGTTTTTTAACAAGGGCCCTCACCATGGCCTGTTTCCAGGCCACTGGGACTGTGCTGGTGGAGATCGAGGTGTCAAGTACTGCTAACAGTGTAGGGAGGATGGTCTGAGTAGCAGAGACTAGAATATGTGGAGGTGCTGGGTCCCTAGGGGAGCCTGATTTCACCTGATGCATGAGGAAGGTGAGATGGTCCGCATCCATCTGGGGAAATTCCGCCAACACTGTAGGGCAGTTGGATATGTTTTCTTGTGGGGGACATAAAGGTGTCTCCTTCAAAGTAGTCTGCTCTGAGGATGGAAAGGAAGAGTAGATGAGATTAATTTTCTGGAAGAAGAAATTGGCCAGATCTTCACAGCGGAGCCGAGGGTTTTCGTCAATAAGTAGAGGCGTTGGGAGGTTAATAAGACTTTTTACAAACTTATAAATCTCCTTAGAGCTGGAGCTGGCCTCTGCGATTTTGTGTGAGTAATATAAGGATTGCACGCTCTTTATTTCTTTTTTATATGCTCTGATAGCCTCTCTATAAATAATGAGTGTCTCACAAAGCTATTGGTGAAGTTTTGACTCCCTAAACAAGGCCCGTGTCTAATGTGATTAATTAGGAAGGAGACAAGTAGAGGGATGGATAAATTAGGGAGAATAATGGATTACAGAGAGACATATTTAGATAATCATGGAATTATATGTTACACGTCAATAATTAAGATAAAAAATGGTATGCGCAGTGCAAGTAGAATTGAGCGAGTTGAGAGTTCTAGTAATTCAAGTGACTGAGTCCATTTATGCTGAAGGGAAGGAGACAGTTGAAGGACTGCGTTCCACTCTTCCAGAGAGTTTAAGCCATGATCGATAGAGCTTGTTATTAGAAACAAGGAAACCCAATTGTAGTGGTCAGGGACCTTGGGTATCAATGAGTTACAAACACAGTGGTCTCAGACTAGGATAATAGTAGAAGAGGGAATAAATATAGACTATGAATCAGTATTATATTATTGCCGTCCAGCCGGACAGGGTTAGTTTAATATTGCATATATTTGCAGCAAATAAAGTGGGTACAAACTCCTGTGTCCAGCAAGGTACATATAAAACAAAACAAGGGCTCAGGCAGAACAAATGCTTGTGCGTCATACATCAGATAGAACAAGCATGAATGTACAGACACCGTTACACAAAAACAATAGCAAATTAAATTGTGTTTACGGTGTACAGAGAGTCAACGATGTTTCGATCCCATGAGAGCAATAGTGGGATCATCATCATGCCTGATTAAAAATTGCCGTGGGATGTGACAATTCACCGCTGCATGGCCTAGCTGAGGCCAATTGTCTCAAGATAGTGTGGAAACAACGCTGGGGAAACGGTACTTCTTGGAACCGTGATCAATAATTGACAATCAGAATGTCGACAGGAGGACAGTAGGCGCGTGTCCTCATTTGACCAGGTCTCCGTGGGTGTGTCCAGCCAGAACCAGTTCTACCTGACGCGCCCGTATCTGTTCACGGTTATCTCACCGTTAAGGATTATTGCCCTATTGTTATATCCCTAACTGGACACGTTGCCGCGGTCTTTCCCCAGGATAGCCTGCACTCGTGCCTAACCGCACGGTCTAATTTACCACTTGTTTTCTATTTCTTCAAATGAGGACACACATGTATTGTAATGTCCTGATGATGATGTACATTCATGCTTGTTCTACCTAATGTATGACGCACAAGCATTTGTTCTGCTTGAGCCCTTGTTTTGTTTTATATGTACCTTGCTGGACGCAGGAGTTTGTCCCCACTTTATTTGCTGCAAATATATGCAATATTAACCTAACCCTGTCCGGCTGGACAGCATTAATATAGTACTGATCCTTAGTCTATATTTATTCCCTCCTCTCCTATTGTCCTCGTCTGGAACCACTATGATCGAAAGAGCGGCAGTTGGAAATCCATTTGCACTCAAGTCTATTCAGAGTCTCTTGATGGTCGCCACCTCTGTGATGTGGGCGTAGAGTGTCAATAAATTGCCACGTAAAATCCATTTCCAAATGTCCTTTCTCCATGAAGTGTTCCACCAGGGGGGCCGTGATGACTTTGCAGCCGATCCCGCTCCTATGTTGGGATATCCTTGATTTGATCTTCGGAGTCGTGTGGCCTATGTATAACACGTTGCAGGGACAACAAATTGCAGTAATGACATTACTGGAATTACAGTTAGAAAAGAAATTGAGCGAGTGTTTCACATATTCCAAAACTTTTATATTTTCTGTAAAGACACATGCCATGCAGTTGCTGCATTTGTAATGCCCTGAAGGGGGAGGGGTTGGGAGGATTTGGGGGGCGGGGAGTCCTAGATAGGACTGAATGGTAGTCCCGCTGTGCGTGGGCTTATAACCTCTCACTAGATGGTCCTTGATATTGCGGCCTATTTTGAAGGAAAAGAGAGGGGCTTTGACTGCAATGTTGACTGGGGCAAGGACAGATCAATGTTTTTGGATCATTTTAGTCAATTTAGTGCTGACAGGACAGCATGTGGTGACATGTGATTCTGGATATCGGTGCTCTTTGTTTGGGTTGTAGCAGAAATTCTCTGTGGGAATACCATGCCCGTTTCAAGGAGCGTGTTAGACTTGGCATCTTTTGGCGTGTTTCCCCTGAGTTTTTGCTTTCTGACCTCAGGTTTTGACTCTGTTTTTGCTGGCGTAGTGTGTCTGCACACATTTCTCACTGCTAATCAGTGGTAAAGTGCAAGTGCTCCTGTGGTAAATTGTGTTATGGATTGGTATTTCCATGATTGGATATTTGATTTACTTGTTAGTCCCTAGTAAAGTGCACTGAGTGTGCCAGGGCCTGTGAATCAAATGCTACTAGTGGGCCTGCAGCACTGATTGTACCACCCACGTGAATATCCCTAAAAAGGTAACTCAGCCCCGCCATTGCGGAGTCTGCACGCAGTTTGTAACTGCCATGTCAACTTGGCCAGTGAACCCACTTGCTAGTCCCTCACCTTCCCTTTTCTTACATGTCAGCCACCCCCAAGGTAGGCCCAAGGTACCCCTGTGGGCTGGGTGCAGTGTATGTGAAAGGTAGGACATGCCCTTGTGTGTGTGGCATGTCCGGATAGCGAATTACGGCCAATTTTGTTTTTCGCCTTTGCTAGGTTACCTGTTCCCCATAGGACAGAACGGGGAGTTTGTTTATAACGTCTTATACACATAACTGGACCGGGGAATAAGATAGGAAAATAAAGTTTAGTATGCCTGAACTCAGAATCTAAAGATGCATCTTTTCGTGAAGGTGATCTTTACACCCTGTGTTTGAAAATGCCACTTTTAGAGAGTAGGTATTTTCTTGCCCAGTCATCCCGTGTGCCTCTGATGGAATGTGGATTTCCTGTCTGGGTTTTGGATGACAGAAGGCTGGGGAGCAGGAGTAGGTGGGTCAGGAAAGGGCTGAATGGGCCTGGGCTGCAATCGGGGAAGGGGGAGGAAATTTCCTTGCACCTCAAAGGGCCTGGTCTGCCTCTGACCATGCCATCTCCACCTCCTGCCAGGA
Organism: Triturus cristatus; assembly: GCF_964204655.1. Lineage (NCBI taxonomy): Eukaryota > Metazoa > Chordata > Amphibia > Caudata > Salamandridae > Triturus > Triturus cristatus. The sequence goes on along the minus strand of NC_140580.1, from coordinate 1,166,289,545 downwards.
AGTCACACCAGAGAAGGTAGAACTGGTTCTGGCTGGACACAGACACTCTCTGCCTAAGAGATCAAAGGATTTTGGGAAATAAATATTGGGGCCCTGAACTTTAGAACTCTTTTGGACCATGCAGACTGCCAAGAAGAAGAGCTGGAGAAGCTGTGAGGAGGAACTACCACTTTGCTGTGTTGGCCTGCAGTGGCATCTTCTGTCTTGGGCAGTGAAAGGACTGGACTGAACTTTCTGCAATCTAGTTTGTGAGTTTCTCCTAGGGCTTGAGGTAGAGCTTGCCCCCTGTTCAAGAAGTCTCAGGAACAGCAAAGACTTCAAGCTCTTCTGCCCACAGCACTGGGGCATGTGTGTTTTGTGCTGCAACAGAAGAGAAGTAACCTGTCAGAAACCCTTTTTTTTCATGCGCAGGAACAGAGATGCCTTGTCCCGACACCACCCCCAAGAACCACCAACGCAGCACTGTGATAAGATGCGTTAATGTCTTCTCCAGAGGGGGTAGGGGGATTTGGATAAAATAACAAAAGAGAAGAGACTGCCACTGGTTGTCTGCTTCCTGATCTTATCTTCTTTCAGCTGTGCTGGCTTCTGGTTGGATCGTTCAGGAGGCTTGATAAATATTAGACTCATTAATTCTACTAATTTCCACCCTTCCTGTATCGACAGTCTTGTATAATTAACCTCTTTTACGTACCCGCTTTCTAACTCAGTGTTGCCTCTCTTCTATGTCTTGGACAGCATTTTCCCTGCTCCATTTACTCTCGCCTGTCTTTCCGAATATTAACACAATATGTTAGTTGTCTTTTCTTTATACCTCACAACATTATATTTAATTTTCAGGACCTTTATCATACCAGTCCTTTCTTTACTCTTAGGAATGTTTTAATTCTAATGTTTTGTTCTCTTTCACATTGCAGGAACATTCGTATGAGAGGAACTTGGTAAGTACTAACAACACTTATTTACATCATAACTTTTACTACGGTGCTAATTTTAATTCTAGACTTAGCTCTGGTCGCTTCACGTAAGTCTTCAAACTCTTCACTCGACACTCCTGTCAAATGTTGTCTCGACGCATGGAGCTGACGCATCTCACTGTCGTGTAACTCTCAGGCTAATGCTTCTCCTCCTTCAAGCGGTAGGCGGGTTATACAGCCTTACAGTTGCGCATCTATTTGATCTCCTCTTGAACTGCGCATGAGCTCCGACGAACACTACTTCAAGAAACGGTAGCGCTCGAGGAGAAAAAACACACTGACACGCTACCAGACTGCTGCTGAGGTATGAAGTTTCAGAAGTTCTTCCTTTCAGGTACCAACGGGGAAAAACCCTCACTAAACTAACTCGGACTCAAGGGGAAACGTTACCGCTAGGGTGACGAATTCAGGTGAAGTGCGCCAACGTTCTAAGTGGAGCGCTTCACATAGAGTTCTGAAACACTAAGAAAGACTAGAACGTCAACTCTGCCGTGAGCGTCGGCCATCTTAAGGTTCCTTACTTCCCAGGCCTCGCTCCAAGTCAGAGTTTTTAGGATCTTTTAATTCTCCATTGGTTGATTGGCACTGATAGTGCAAAGGGAAGGCTCCTTGTTGGTAGTAGTTCTGACAGTACCCCCTCGCAAAGGAGGTCCCTCCAATCTTGGCTTTTGAGCAAATTTTTGATGAAAGGATCGCATCAAACGGGGGGCATGGACATCAGAACATTTTTCCCAAGATCGCTCTTCTGGACCATAGCCTTTCCAGTCCACTAAATAGTAAACTGTTCCTTTTGATCTCTTAAGAGTCTAGAATTCTTTTAACCTCAAATTCTACTCCTGATTCTAATTGCACAGATTTTGGAGGGAGGTTTATTCTTACATCTTTGGACACTTTTTTTTAGTAGGGAGACATGAAACACTGGATGGATCTTCATTTCTGGTGGCAAGGTTAAACGATAAGTCACTGGATTAACTACTTTCTCAATGGGGTAAGGACCTACAAATCTTGGTTGGAATTTTCTATCCCCTTTGAGTCTGAGATTTTTAGCGTTCAGCCAAACCCGGTCTCCTACTTGCAGTTTAGGACCTTCCTTTCTTTTCCTGTCAGCATATTTTTTGTACGTCTGCTTGGCTTGTATTATGTTTTTTGTGGCGGTTTGATGGACTTGGGCTAGATTTTGTACTATTTCCTGCACAGCTGGGACTGAGATTTCTTTACCAATTACAGAAGCATTTGGATGCCTACCATAATTTAGATAGAAAGGGGAGAAACCTGTACAAACATTCTTAGCATTATTGTGTGCGAACTCTGCGGCCCACAAATACTATGGCCAATCCCCTTCTTGGCCTAACAAAAATAACCTTAAATACTGTTCTAGCTCCTGGTTGACTCTCTCTGTTTACCCATCTGTCTCCGGGTGATAGCTAGTGGAATATTTGGTTTCTATTCCCAAACTGTCCATGAAGGCCCTCCAAAAGCGAGAAAGAAACTGGGAACCCCGATCTGAGATGATCACTCGAGGAACACCATGTGCTCGCACTATGTGTACGCCAAAATGGTGAGCCAGTTCTCTAGCTGCCGGAAGTCCTTTCAATGCAACAAAATGCACCATCTTGGTGAATGCATACACAAATACCAATATGGTGTTAAAACCCTGACTGGAAGGCAGGTCCACTATCAAATCTACTGTAACAGTATGCCAGGGATGTGGGGGTGTGGGCATAGGTTGGAGATACCCTCTAGGTGACTGTCTTTCCGACTTTCCTCGCGCACAGACCCCGCAGGCTCTCACATAAGAGTGAATGTCTTTTGTCATTTGTGGCCAACAATAGTTTCTTTTAATCAGGTCTTCAGTCTTTTGTATGCCCTTATGTCCGGCTAATTTACTCTCATGATTGTTCTCTAAAACTAATTGCTGAAGCTCTAGAGTAGGCAGGTATAGTTTTTCTTCATGCCATGGTAATCCATGTTGAATTCTTCGGAATGGTTCTTGCTCTGCCCAATCATGCATTTCTTTCTGTGACATTGCTCCTGCTACCTTTTCCTCGAAGGTTCCCTGACTCACCGCCCCTAGTATTTGGTGTTCAGGAATGATGGTCTTCGATTCTTGATCGTCTTCAAACTTTTCCATATTTATTCTCGACAGAGCATCGGCCTTTCCATTCTTAGTTCCTGGTCGGAAAGTGATCACGAAGTAAAAATCCGCGAAATACAACGACCATCGAAGCTGTCTCGGGGTAAGGGTTTTTGCAGATTTCAGGAATTTCAAGTTTCTATGGTCTGTGAACACGGTCACCGTATGTCTCGCTCCCAATAGATAGTGTCTCCACTCTTGGAATGCGTCTTTAATTGCCAGTAGCTCCTTTTCTGTGATGGTGTAGTTAACTTCAGCTGGTGTTAATTTCCTCGATCTGTAAGCCACTGGATGGAGTTGTCCAGTCTTCTTGTGTCTTTGTGAGAGGACCCCTCCAGTTGCTAGATCTGAAGCATCAGTCTCTAAATAGAAGGGTTCACTGGGGTCTGGGTGTAATAGAATTGGTGCAGAGGTAAACTCTTTTTTAAGAGATCTAAAGGCTTCTTCAGCTTCCTCGGACCACTCAAACGGAACTCCTTTCTTGAGCAATCGAGTAAGGGGAACCAATTTGTGCGAAAATTCATTCACAAACCTCCGGTAAAAATTGGCAAAACCAATGAAGCTTTGCAATTCTTTCACACTACTTGGAGATTTCCATTCCAGAACTGCCTTAACCTTCTTAACATCCATCGTGATTCCAAATGGCGTGAGCACGAATCCAAGGAATTCCACCTCTCTTACACTAAATGCACACTTTTCCAATTTAACATACAAGTTATTTTCCTTCAACTTTTGTAGAATTTTCTTCACCTGGCCTGGATGTTCTTGTTCAGTTCTGGAGTAAATCAATATATCGTCAATATATACTATGACGCATTGATCGATATACTCACTCAAGACACTGTTTATAACATGTTGGAAGGCAGCTGGTGCGTTGCATAAGCCATAAGGCATGACCTGGTACTCGTACAAACCTAGTTTTGTTCGGCACGCCATTTTCCACTCGTCTCCTTCTCGAACCCTGATCAAGTGGTACGCCCCTCGCAGGTCTAGTTTCGTATAAATCTGTGCCTCTTTTACCTGGTCCAATAGTACAGAGATGAGAGGAAGAGGGTACCGATTCTTGATGGTGACCTTGTTAATGGCTCGATAGTCAATACAAGTTCTTAGCTCGCCTTCCTTCTTGGGCACAAAGAATAAAGGGGAGGAGACTGGAGACTGAGATGGACGGATAAAACCGTTGGCCAAATATTTCCCAATGTACTCCTTCAGGTGTTCATTTTCTTTTTCTGTTAAGGCATACACTCGACTGCAAGGCAATTGAGCACCTGGCTCCAAATCTATTCTGCAATCAAATGGCCGATGTGGCGGTAACTTCTCAGCCTCGACCTCGTTGAACACTTCCTCGAATTCCTTGTATTCAGATGGTATTTCACATGTGTGAATTACACACACAGAAATTTCTTGCTCACTCAAGGAGGTTGCCGGTCCTGATTCCTCAGTTTCCACGAGATGATTAAAACAGTTGCCTTTACAGAAATCTGAATTCATCTTCACAGTTCTCGCTCCCCAGTCAATACTTGGATTGTGTTCCGTTAACCACGGCAGGCCCAATATAATCTGAAACTGAGGAGCATCGATCAAATTGAACTGGATAACCTCTTGATGTTCCTCTTGAAATGTTAATTCCACTTGTTCCGTGTGACTAGTGATTGGTCCAGAGGAAAGATTTGTTCCATCTACTGCTCTTACTGGTTCACTTTTTGACTTCAAGATTGGTCTTAGTCCAATGCTGGCTGCATATTTGATATCGCAGAAGTTCCCTGTTGCCCCTGAATCGATCATAACTGATTCCTCAGTTAGAATTACATTCCTGAACTTTAATTTCATTGAAATCACAAGGTGTGGAGATGAAGACTGTAAAGTATTGGCGATATGGTGTTCTCCCGGAGTTGTCTTATCCTCAGCACCTACCAACCCAACTCCTCCTATTGGTGGTGCTTGAAGTTTTCCTTCTCCTTTGAGAACATTTTGGGCTTTTTTTGACAGATTCTGACAAAGTGTCCACTTCCTCCACAATACAGGCACAAGTTATTCTGCCGTCTTCTCTCCTTCTCCTCCTTGGTCAGAGGGCCCCGAACTACTCCAATCTGCATAGGTTCAGTTCCAGATTGACCGTCTGGTACTTTCATTGAGTCACTCTTAGTTCTGTCGAATCTTGGCGTATTAAATTTAAAATCCTTCCGTTTTTCACCCCTCCTCTCACTTTGACGAAAATCTATTTCCAGAACCAAATCGATTAAGGCAGAAACATCGGTAGGTCTATTTGGAATTTGGGCCAATACATCCTTCAGTTCGTCTTTCAGTCCGCGATAGAAGACTGCTGCTCTCTTACATTCCGGCCAGTCCGTTTCTACAACCAATTTATTGAATTGAGCAAGATATGCTACAAGATCCTTTTTACCCTGCTTTAATTCTAAAAGTTCGTTGTCGGTGGCTTGAGAAATTTTTTCGATCAAATATCCTCAAAAATTCCTTTTTGAAATCTTCAAAATTATAAAGAAGAGCATCGTCTCTGGTGACTAAGGGCATGGACCAACTAGCGGCATCACCGCTAAGGTATGACAAAATAAAGGCCACACGGGACTGTGCGTCTGGAAAAATCGATGGACGACACATAAAGTGCAAGGAGCATTGCGTCAAAGAGATTTGAGCCTTTTGAGGGTCACCACTGAATCTTTCTGGGGGGGCTAGAGGGATAACAGGGGATAAAGAATGAACTACATGAGTTGTTACGCTAGAAGTGGGGCCTAAGTGTTCACCTTCTGTGTCTGGGAATTTCAAACTGGATGTTGGATTTAAACTGGAAATCTTAGCTGCCAGCTCGACTGTTTCCCTCCTTGTGTCCATTACCTCCTGTCTCAAACCTCTATTTTCATCCCTAACTGCGGTTAATTCTTTTTGTATTAAATGTAGGACCTCACCTAATTTTTGCAATTCCAAACCTTCAGCCATTCTGTTCGGGCGCAATCAAATACGTGGGCACTTCACTCTGTCAGAAACCCTTTTTTTTCATGCGCAGGAACAGAGATGCCTTGTCCCGACACCACCTCCAAGAACCACCAACGCAGCACTGTGATAAGATGCGTTAATGTCTTCTCCAGAGGGGGTAGGGGGATTTGGATAAAATAACAAAAGAGAAGACACTGCCACTGGTTGTCTGCTTCCTGATCTTATCTTCTTTCAGCTGTGCTGGCTTCTGGTTGGATCGTTCAGGAGGCTAGATAAATATTAGACTCATTAATTCTACTAATTTCCACCCTTCCTGTATCGTCAGTCTTGTATAATTAACCTCTTTTACGTACCCGCTTTCTAACTCAGTGTTACCTCTCTTCTATGTCTTGGACAGCATTTTCCCTGCTCCATTTACTCTCTCCTGTCTTTCCGAATATTAACACAATATGTTAGTTGTCTTTTCTTTATACCTCACAACATTATATTTAATTTTCAGGACCTTTATCATACCTGTCCTTTCTTTACTCTTAGGAATGTTTTAATTCTAATGTTTTCTTCTCTTTCACATTGCAGGAACATTCGTATGAGAGGAACTTGGTAAGTACTAACAACACTTATTTACATCATAACTTTTACTACGGTGCTAATTTTAATTCTAGACTTAGCTCTGGTCGCTTCACGTAAGTCTTCAAACTCTTCTCTCGACACTCCTGTCAAATGTTGTCTCGACGCATGGAGCGGACGCGTCTCACTGTCGCGTAACTCTCAGGCTAATGCTTCTCCTCCTTCAAGCGGTAGGCGGGTTATACAGCCTTACAGTTGTGCATCTATTTGATCTCCTCTTGAACTGCGCATGAGCTCCGACGAACACTACAAGAAACGGTAGCGCTCGAGGAGAAAAAACACACTGACACGCTACCAGACTCTGCTGCTGCTGAGGTATGAAGTTTCAGAAGTTCTTCCTTTCAGGTACCAACGGGGAAAAACCCTCACTAAATTAACTCGGACTCAAGGGGAAACGTTACCGCTAGGGTGACGAATTCAGGTGAAGTGCGCCAACGTTCTAAGTTGAGCGCTTCACATAGAGTTCTGAAACACTAAGAAAGACTAGAACGTCAACTCTGCCTGAGCGTCGGCCATCTTAAGGTTCCTTACTTCCCAGGCCTCGCTCCAAGTCAGAGTTTTTAGGATCTTTTTATTCTCCATTGGTTGATTGGCACTGATAGTGCAAAGGGAAGGCTCCTTGTTGGTAGTAGTTCTGACATAACCCGACCGTCAATGACGCCGCTGCCGACTCTGTGTCTTGAAGGCAGCGCAACCCTGGTCTCACCGACTATGCCTACTGACGACGCCACTGAGCCACTGCTCGCACCGCGACCTGTGGGCACCGCACTCCGCACCGCCTCGCTTCACGACAACGCCTTGGTATCCCCGACGACGCCGCTCCACGCCAAAATCAACGTCGCTGCTTGCACCATGTTTCGAGGGCTCGCTCGTAAAGTTACACAACGCACAACCTCATCCCGCACCGCAGTCTTGGTCTACAGACGCCAGCACCATCGACTCCAGACGACAGTGCTCCAGCAACAACGCCGCTGCTTGCACCGTGACCTGCCAGCACCGCGATGATATTGGATATTTTTCTAAACTGGTGATGTGTCCTTTTGTAGTGCTTACACTGTATTACTGTTGGTTATGTGCAAATGCTTTACACATTGCCTCTAAGATAAGCCTGACTGCTCGTGCCAAGCTACCAAGGGGTGAGCAGGGGTTATTTTAGGAGTGTAACTCCCTTATCCTGACTAGAGTGGTGGTTTCTGCCCAACTTTGGCCCATGCCCTAGCCAACCAAAAAAACAATTTCTAACAGAGCGTTTTATCAGCGAGTTTTTTACACAGGACCTCTGCTTCTTTAAAGAAGTCCTCCTTAAATTTGCAGTTCCAGCAGATCCTGAGAAACTGGCCATAGGGGAATCCGTCCCGGAGTGCTCTCGGGTGTGAGGTAGTGTACTGGAGCAGGGTATTACGTTCTGTGGGTTTGCGGTATAGCATGGTGTGAAGTTCACCATCAAGGGTTTTACTGTCACATCCAGGTAGTCAATCTGAGCTTTATTAGGATTGTACGTAAACTTGGTCTGGTTGGCAGTTGTTGAGCCAGTCGCAGAAGTCACGTAGTTCAGCATTGTTACCCAGCCAAATCATAAAGACATCATCAATGTATCGTCGCCAGATACGGATCTTGGGTAAGTGTGGATTTTATTTGTTGAGAATGAATGATTTCTCAATATCATCAATGAACAAGATGACGAAATTGGGAACAAAAACTTGCTCCCATGGAAGCGCCCTTACACTGTCTGTAGTATTTTTCATGGTATAGAAATAGTTATTCGTCAGGGCTAGTTGTAGAAGGGAAATGATGAAATCAGTGGGGGCTTGGTGGGGGAAGGGCGTGTCTTAAGATGGTTTCTAATGACATCAATACCCTTGTCTTGTGGAATGTTGGTATAAAGTGATTCAATGTCCAAAGTGACAAGGAATTCGTTCTCAGGGTCAAATGATTCTACTTCGAATACATTTATGAAGTGAGTCGTGTCTTTCACATAGGATGCTGTACATTGTGCTAGGTCACGGATGAAGAAATCAATGTACTTCCCTAGGGGTACCAAAATGGAACCGCAGCAGGACAAGATAGGTCTACCTGGGGGTGCATCTAAGCTTTTATGTATTTTGGGCAATGTGTATAGCACCGGGGTGCGTAGGGTCTTGTTATTAAGGAGCAAAAATTCATTCCGGCTAAGGAAACCCAGTTCTTCTGCCTCGTTGGTGATAGTGAGGATCAGGTTCTTTATTTCTTGAAGAGGATTACAGGCAAGAGGTTCATAGTGTGAGATGTTGCAAAGCTAGCGAAAAATCTCATTGTCGTAAGCAGTATAGTGAGGCCTGCACTCTGCAGAGCATCTAGGGCATTTCCAAGGTGGATCAGGTGACCCTGCCAAGTGGAGCTATAGACCGAAATATTATCCCGATATGTTGCACTAAAGAACTCCAACCCAGCCACAACTTTGTTCACCAACATTTGGAAGATGGCAGGGGCATTCATTAGTCCATAGGGCATAACAATGAATTGAATATTCCCATCTGGGGTAGAGAATGCTGATTTCTCTTCTGCCCCTGGGGTCAGACCAATCTGCCGGGACCCTGATGTCAAATCTAAGGTATTGAGGAATTTGGCTGCCCCCAATCGGTAAATCAATTCTTCAGCTCTTGGGATAGGATGTGCAGCTGTCTTGGTGACAGCATTGAGACCTCTATAGTCCACACAAAACCTCAGCTCTGATTTTCCATCCTTGGAATGAGTCTTGGGGACTAAGACAACTGGGCTAGCCCAGGGACTGTCAGAGGGCTCAATCACCCTCAACTGCATCTTGCTGACTTCAGCTCTGATACTCTCCTTAACTTGGTCAGACTTGCTGTACATTTTGTTCTTGATAGGAGTGCTGTCTCCAGTGTTTACATCATGGGTACATCAGTGTGTCTGACCACGGGTTAGGGAAAAGAGCCCAGCATACTGCTCCAGGACATGCCTGCAGTCAGAGAGGTTGTCTGGAAAAACAACTCCTTCCACTGACCCATCTTTTGGGCTGTAGGAGAGGAGGTCAGAGACCGGTTCACTCTCTGCTTCCTGATCCTCATTAGTGACCATCAGCATGACCACATCAGCCCTGTCACAGAAAGGTTTCAGGTGGTTTACCCCTGACCCTGAGTGTTCCTGCAAGTGCCTAGGTCAACCAGGTAGGTGATCTCACCTTTCCTCACAAGGATAGAGTAGGAACCACTCCATTTGTCCTGGAGGGCCCTAGGAGCCACAGGCTCCAAAACCTATACCGTCTGCCCTGGTAGGAACTGCTCCAGTGCAGCCTTTTGGTCATACCAGAGCTTCTAGGCTCTTGGTTTGCCACATGGTTTTTGGTTGCTTTACCTATGTATTCAGGCATCCTTGAACGTAAGGCAAGCACTTAGTCCATAATGTCTTCCTTACGCTCTTTGAGAAGTTTCTCCCAGCCTTCCTAGACATCCTGTGAGGGGACCATTAAACATAGTGGTCCCCTCACAGGACGACCAAACAAAAGTTCAAAGGGACTAAAGCTCACTTCCTTCTGTACCACTTCACTGTATTCGAAAAGCAGGAATGGCAAAAGGACATCAGATTACCTTCTGAATTTTTCAGGGATCTCTTGATCATACCCTTCACGGGCTTGTTGAATCCCTCAACTAGATCATTGGGTTGTTGGTGATATGGGGTGGTAATCTTGTATGTCAACCCACATTCAGTCCACATGGCTTTTAGGTAGCCAGACATGAAGTTTGTAACTCTGTCTGACACCTCCACAGGAAAGTCCAGTCTAGTAAAGACAGTGACAAGGACCCTGGAAACTGCAGGAGCAGTGACAGTCCTTACAGGAATAGCCTCAGGATACCTGGTAGCATGATTCACTAGCACCAGAATAAATCTGTTGCCTGATGTTGTTGGAGGGTCAACAGGAGATACTATGTAAAGTGGAATTAAAGGAGTCTTTGGGTGGTTACCTTTCTTGCCACTGGCTTGAAAAGTAACACAGGAGTTCCAAAACTCCTTCACCTTCTGGAACATGCCTGGCAAGTAGAAGTGGGTGACTAACCTACTCAAGGTCTTCGTCTGGCCAAGATGTCCAGCTAAGTGGATGTCATGTGCTGGAGAGAGTGAGAACTCTCTGTACTGCTGAGGCACTACCACTCACCTAGTGGCACCAGGCTTGGGGTCTCTGGCCTCAGTATACAGGAGTCCTGCTGCCCATCAGGTTCTGTGGGAGCACTGACATCTCCCTTTTTCCGGTCTGTAGCTTGCTGTCTCAGGCTCCCAAGAGTGGGAGAGGTTCTCTGTCCATTGAAGCCCCCCCTGGGACTATGAGGTCTACTGTGTAAGGTCAAAGTTCCTGGGGCGCAGTTCCCTCTGGGCTGTCAGGTCATCTCTCTAAGGAGAGGAGACCTAAGCATGTGGCTGTTCAGACTTTGGTTTCTCAGGCTTCTTACCTGTTCTCTTGGAGGATTGGATCATTATTCAAGGCTCTAATTCATTTTCACCCTGGGCTATGCTCTGGTATTTACACACAACCATTCATGTATTCCCAGCATGGCTGTATGCATGGGACTTGACCTCTACCTCAGCCCATGATGAGGTCCCCAGATCATTCCCTGGCAGACATTCTACTGGAATTGCAGAGAACACAACTACCTTCTTTTGGCCAGTAACACCGTCAAGTATGAGGACACCATAGTCATGGGATGAATCTTAGTATGGTTATCAGCATTGCGGTTTGGATAGGTCTCTAAATATTGCTCTGGGGATATCTGCTTCTCAGTCACCATAGTGACACTTGGACATGTATCCCTCAGTGCTTCCACTCTAACCCCATTAATTTGTGGCTGTTGACTGTATTTTTTTCAGGTTACTGGGCCAGCAGCCACGGCAGCTACATCCACCCCACCATCTGAAATCAAAGTGGCTTCAGTGTGCTCTCCTGGTCAGGGCACACTAAGGATCCCATCTGGAGACTCACCATGCCAGTGGTGACGGAGGATGGACTGGAGGAAGCCTGTTTGGGACAGGATGAGTCCTCAGTTAGGAGTCCACTGGCTTTACAATTGATCCCACTTCTTACCCTGGTACCCACCCTTAGATTGTGAAGTGTCTCGGGGCACACCCTCCTGAGAAGGTATTTGGGGGCCTTGAAGACTCTTTACCGTTTTCCTTAGAGTGTCCCACATCTTTCCTTTGGGAGGGATTAGCAACCACGTTATTTTTGTCACCCCCTCCGTGAAACGTTTTTGACACCCTAGTCTTGACCAAATGGTCAGCTTTCTCCCCCCAACTCCCGGGGAGAAATAAAACCTAGGTCTACCAATTATTGATGCAACATTTCAGAAGTACAGTTACTCAACGATTCTCTTTTATAAATAAATTTTGAAGCCTATCATAATCTTGCACCTGACTTACCTTCTTTTTACACAACCACATAGTGTTTTGACTGAAAAGTCTACAAAATCCACTCAGGACAGACTCGAGGTTTTCTGAGTCTCCCTGTACTTAATGCTATACTCTTCAGTGGTGAGTCCAAAGCCCTAAATCAGGGTTCCCTTCATGGGGTTATAGCACTCAGCATCTGTCGCACTCAGTGTCAGGAGTCTATCCTTACACTTGCCTGAGGAAAGCTCACAGAGCAGAAAGCCTCAATACTTTTGGCTGAGTTTCCTCATCTTACAAGCCCTTTCAATGGCTGTAAACCATTTAGTGATATTACCACCTTCTACATATTTTGGGACAATCCCTTTGGGGATTTTAGGGTCAAAAGCTTAATCGTTCTCCCTATTTAGGATTTTGCTGCCACCAGAGATGGGTCCTAAGCCCATCTCAGCCCTTTCTTTTATAGCCTCAAGGGCTACTCTTCTAGCTCACTTTTGAAGATCAGGGTCTTCATCTTCTACTTCTTCTGGGTACTTGTAAGTGCCTTTGTGTGTTCATGCCCCATGGCAATGTCCCAAGCTTTACAGAGCTTCTTAACTTGCACTAACTTCAAATTTTTGTAGGGAGCAAGGTTGAGCTCCTGGCTAGTACCCTCGGTGTCAGACATGTTTTTAAAACAGTTGGTACATTATTAGGAAATAAAAAAAATTCTAACAGAATCTAAAAGTGGGTCTCTGTGGTGCGAACGTCACTCAAAGGCTGCTTGGTCTTGCAGTCTGTGGAATACAGATTGGGATCAAACAGGGTTGGGTTGCTGCAAGGGATCCGGTACCCCGGGTATTGGTGCTGTGTGTACCGGTTGGTCCTGACGTTTTCCAACTTGGTGGAGAGATGGAGCTGACCTTGTGGAGCACGACTACCTCTTTCTGGGCAGCTGCTGCGTTGGTGGAACCGGGAGCATGGCAGGAGGGTGTACCGGGCTTTTCTGCTTGGTGCCTGCAAGCAGCAGGGGAGTAGCTCCTCCACGCCAAGGGAGATTGATGACAATTTGCAAAGTGATGGCAGTTCACCGAGGTTCTTGGCAGATGCACAGTGGCAGGACGAGTGAGTCCCTTGGTCACGATTGTGGGTACAGGTAGGCAGAGTTTGGCGACAAAAAGTCTGCAGCTGCACTTCAGTTCTCACTTCTTCTTTGTCCTCCTCTTCTTATGTCCATCGAATTTGAGTTCCTGGTGTCAGGAGTGCCACCTAAATACCCAATTATGGAATGTGAAGGAGAGTGTAACGTAGTAGCCAATGGGCTACCTACCTTTGGGGGTGGCTACACCCTCCATATGACTACTTCCTGTGGGGAGTGGGCATAAGCCTGATCCATTGTATCCAATGTCACCAAAAAGTAAGATTGTGGAATTCTACTTTTTATGTTCACCTCAGGTAGCTCACCTTAGCGGTGTTACTAGCCCGATAGCAAACATTTGTTATGTTATTGCAATTTATATAGCGCTCTTGTACCTGTGGGTGTCTTGGCGCTTTCCAGTTCAACATACTATGCCAAGGAAGCTAGTGTCTAAAAAGCCACGTCTTGAGTGGTTTTCTAAAGTCAAAAAGGGTGGGAGTCATCCTGAGATGTAATGAGAGGGAGTCCCACTGCTTGATGGTATTACAGCTGAAACTCCTACCACCCAAGTTTGTCTTTTTGATTCTAGCAGTGGTCATCAAACTGCCATTAGCCGATTTCAGAGGTCTATTTGGAGAATACCAGCTAAAAATGTCCCAGAGAAAATTCGGACCTGCTCGATGCAGTGCCTTGTGGGCAATGCAGAGTGATTTGAATTTAACACGCTGGCAGACAGGAAGCCAATGCAGTTCCTGGATACCTCTCCTAATAAGACTGATATTTAGGAATATCCAGGACTAATCTAGTGGCGGCATTTTGTACCGCCTGCAGCCTTTTAAGTAGGCTGGCTTGGAGGTTGATATATAGACATTTCAGTAGTCTAATTTGGATAAAACTAGTGAGGTCAAAACCGTCTTCCTGGTGTTTTTAAGAATGAATGGAAGGATTTTTCTTAAGGTTTTGATGGTAAGATATGAAGAGACAACCTTGGAAACCTGGGACTTAAAGTTGTGTTTTTCGTCTATGATAACACCAAGATTCTTGGCTTTAACTACTGGTATAGGAGGGGGACCAAGGGTGTCTGGTCAACAAGCCGGAGACCAAGGTGGGAAGAGGTTTCCAAACAAAACCACTTCAGTCTTGCTCGAGTTCAGCTTCAAGCAGTGCCTACTCATCCAGCTGCTCAGTGCGATCATACAATCATGTAATTTGAGGGAGTGTAAACATCCTTATCCACTGACAAAATTACCAACTGGGTATCGTTGGCATAGGAGGTGGGAGTCAAATTAAAACATCCGAGCATCGGGGCAAGTTCGGAAACATATATGTTAAAGAGTGTCGGGCTCAACAAGGAGCCCTGAGGAACCCCACAGGGCAAGACAAAGGGTGATGACTTAAATTTGCCTAGGTGTACCGTTTGGGATCTGCCTGATAAAAATGATGTTAAAAGAGAGAGGGCCTTTCCTTCTATACCTATAGTTTTTAAAACGTTGGTGACAAACTTCTTCAAAGTAGCTAATTATCCTGCCTGTCGTGGTACCAAGTGGGCCCTGGCAGGGGGGGGGGGGGGGGGGGCATTCCCCCTGTCTGGGGAAGCCTGGGTCACATGTAAAAGGCGGCAGAGGCCTTAGAAACCTCCTGCCTTGATATGCTGATTGCTAACCATCCTGCTTGGAGGAGGTGACAACACCGGCCACAGCAGGCATTGTTTCTGTCCTCCGAGTGTGGGCTCCAAACTGCAGGAAGTCAGAAACCTGTCTGGGGTGGGGGGTTGGTCTACACCAGTCAGGCAGTACACTAGAGAGCACCTCTAAGATGCCCTCTGGGTGCATTTCTTAATAAATCGACTACTGGCATCAGTAAGGACTTATTAAGACAAGGTGTTTGATCCAAACACCATTGGTTTCAGTGAAGCCATCATCTAGCTGGGGAACTCGTAATGATCAGTTCCCAGTACATATACTTAAGATGGCTTCCCTGATCACTTGTACTATCTACTAATTGAACTAGACAGCAAAGGGGCATATCTGCTCATGCAGATATCACACATGTAATCTAGTGCACCCTGCCTTAGGGCTGTAAGGCCTGGTGTATGGGTGACTTACATATAATTCACGCAGTGTCTGGGGGCATGGTACACCGGGTGTGTGCTATGTTGTGTTTTCACTTTTGTCTGCACCATTTCACGCAGCCTCCTATGGCAGTTTGCATGAGTTTGGTGGTGGGTTCCTTAGGGTGGCACAATGCATGCTGTAGCCCTTAGGGACCCTAATTAGTAGCCACCCCATAGCTATCAGGTACAATTTACTAGAGACTTACAGGGATGCGAAAGGTCTTGCCAATTGTGTAGTAATTGCACAGTTACCTTGTTTTTGGGAAAAAACACTGGCACAGGGGACCTGGTTAGCAGAAACCAAGTGCACCTCAGTAAAAGTTGCATCAAATGCCAGGCAAAAAAAAATGGGGGTGACTGTCAAAAATGGGCACTTTCCTACAACCACAAATATTTCTGTGGTCTGATTGAGTCTCTGTCTGTTCATTGGTTTAAGGAAGGTAACAGATTGATTTAAGGTTAATTATACACACTTATTTTAATTAAGGATTCTAAAAGGAGGAACATGAACTTGTTTACTCTTTCTGTTACAATCATCTTAGGTAAGTCAAGAGGCCAGACTATTTCTCTTAATACCTGGCCAATTGAGCTGCTGTGGGTAATTTGTATAGTGGGACTAAAAGTGCCAATTCCATCAAATAGTCAACTGCTATCCAAAGTACTGTACACTCTTGGGAACAAGGATGTTCTACCAGAAAAGTCCATGGTAATGCGATTCAAAGGTTTCTGCAGTAGGGGAAGTAGTTGCAATAGAGCTTTAGTTTGTCTTGAGGCTACATTTTTTGTGCACAGTTTCACACAAGCCTCTACACTCCTCTTTAAATTAGGTCACTTATCACTTGCTTAGCTCTCTACCAACAATCCAAGGTCAATCAAAAAGAGAAGACCAAACCTTTAGATCCTTCAAAGACTTCTTCATTGATAACCTGATGCTTGATTTCACCTCTGGCGCTGTCAAAACTGCACCCGATGCCAACACCCTTCTAAAAAACACATCAACAATGTTTTGGAAAACTATGTAAACATCCAATTTCCAACTAGAACACGCAAGTGCAAGCCAAAACCTTTGGCACCCTGGTACTCCAATTACCTCACTGATAAAAAATACTCCATTCTTGGACACAAACGAAAATTGAGAACAGCAGAACTCCTGATGAACGCATGTTATTGAAGCACCCCTCGCACAACACGCAGACAAGATTATCATAGCAGACAAAGCAAAGTTCTGCATCAACACCATCAATGTAACCACCAACAGAAGCAGAGTGCTCAAGGCAATCAAAAGCTCCATCGACCCCCTGCTGGACCTTCCCACCGTACACCGCTTCTTCAGTTACAAAATACAGAAGATCCCACAGCAAAATCCACAACACCAAATTTGCTTCTCCTCTTACACCCACCCCTTCTTGTAGAATCCTGTAATGGCCATCCTACAAAGCAGTATCACACTCAGATCTCAGTGACATAATCAAGTCGTTCACAGTCACTTCCCACGAAGATGGTGCCTTTCCTTTGTTCTTCATCAATGCTCTCTCGCCCCTACTACCATTGTCAAAACCTCCCTCCCTCACAGCATCTTCCCAGAAGCTCTCAAGACATGGCAGATACTTCAACTCCTAAATGATCCTACACTAGACCCTGATGACCTTGCCAACTACCAGCCCATCACGTATCAGCAAGGTCACTGAAAAAAAAACTCTACGCTCAACTTGATCACATTGATGCAAACCACTCCCTGCACAACTACCAATCTGCCTTCAGATCATGATGCAGCATGGAGACCGCTACCATACACATCACAGAAGATGCCCTCCTGACTACAGATGAATATGACCATTGCTTCCTGAGATTGCTGGACCTCTCAGTTGCCTTTGACACAGTTGACCATGATGTCTTCATCCAATTCCTGGAGTCTTGAATGGGATTTACTGGCAATGTCCTTTACTGGCTCTCCTCCTACCTTTCCAACCAACACCAGTTCACTTACCTGGTAACCACCAGATCCTAAAAGATCCGTATCAGCCTCTGAGTCCTCCAGGGTTCTATATTGTCCCCTGTGATCTTCAGCCTCTACATGGAGCCCCTTAAAAATGTACTCACAGATAACAGCGTCAAAATTGACCAGGATGCCTATAAAGCACAACTCACATTGAAAGTCTCCGCTGTTCCAGACATCCAATACCTCCCTACTGCTTGCACCTCATCCAGTCATGAATGTCCAGAGCCTACTTGAAGCTCTAAGCCACCAAGACAGAATCCTTGCTATTTGCTAAGAGTAATAAGCAAGAAATAGTACAAACCTGGCTCAATGACTTGAATCTTGATGGCTTCAAACCCCCAACTTTCACCGAATGCCAAGTCACTTAGATTCATCCTGGACATCAACCTCAACCACGAAGAACACAATGCCAAGAAAACAAAGAGGGTTTGGTATCATCTCTCCCTTCTAAAAGAAAGCGAATCTGTTTGTTCCAGAAAGTGACTGCAGAGCAACTGTCCATATCCTTCAACTCTGGCATCTGGATGAAAGTAATGCCCTGCTCCATGGACTCACAGTCTCCACATTGACCCCCCTCTAAAGGCTTCCTACATGCTGCAGTCCGTCTCAACCAGGGTGAGAAGGCTCAGCATTGGAATGGGCTGTTCGACAACGCCACAAACATGGAGTACCAAGGTTGTCTGGCTCAGGTTGGTTCCGCTATGATAAGGATAATTCATCATTTTTCTGCTCATGTATGGAACGAGCAGGAGAGAAGGAAAAGTGTAAGCAAGTATCCAGGACTAGTTCATCCATAGTGCATGGACTGTGGGTGTGAGTACTTGAAGGTGCCGCTTTGGCTTTTTGAGTTTTTGAGAGTGGTGAACAGGCCGATGGTCTGAATGCCCTACTGACAGAAGTACCCGTGGAAGGCTTGTGGGTGGAGTTCCCATTTGTGTACTTGTTGATGCGTCCTGCTTAGCATGTCTGAAAAATCATTGTCTACCCAAGGCAAGTGTTTCGCTAACAAATGTACCTTGTTCAGAATTGCCCAATGCCAAATCTTTGTCCAGAGGAGAAAACAGTTCTTCCAAAGACAGACAACATGATCACCTAATACTATATACAGAAGGAGGGGCCACCCACTGTCAGAGTTACTAAAGGTCAAATTGGAATAGAAAGCCACAGAAACTTGGTTCGATCTGTTTGTATTTTAGGCTGACTGGATATAGACCTACAGTAATATGAGAGCTGCGAGTTGTCCGGGAACAGCTGCTTTTACTAGGGTGTGTGAGAGATAAGGTTCAAGAGATATTAGGACAGTGGATTTTGTAAATTACATCTTGATATTCAGCAATGAGAATTTTTTATCATGTAATGCAGTAAAGCTGGAAAATGTTTTGCTATAAATAGGTTACTAATAATAAACGTGAAGAATGGATTTGCTGCAGTGATATGTCAGAGATTGCGTGACACTGTTCAATTATTAAAGTAGCAGAGGTTGAACAGTACCTACTTTCAGTTTTGTGTTACATAACCCCACTTCCATAACCTAAAAATAGAATTTGGGGATACCTTTTCTGTATCATCTCAATGAGACCCTTGGTGAGGAACATGTGCACATCTTCCCTGAACAGCCGAGGATGAGATGCTAGGGTGAAATATGTCGTGTAATGGTATGGAATTCAAGGCAGCACTACCTGTGTATAACAGAGTATACACTGGTGTGAGGTAATTACCTCCCACTGGGGAAGGAAGAACCTCAGACTTCCACCACCTACCAACCTGTGGCTGGGGAAAGAAATGCAGAGTCCCTGTTTTGTGGCTGAGATGCTCTAATAGGAGCAGCCATCTCTGCCTTTGCCACGCTTCTTGATCCTGTAGTCACATGTGTGTGAAGGTCTCGGTATGCCCTGAAGAACAAAGGGCGTTACCTTCAGTAACGCTTTTTCTGGTGGATACAATATCTGCCTGTGGATTCCTCACCTTTTGAATACCCCCTGCGCCAGCATTCCACGGGAAAATTCTTTCCTAGCTCTCCCACATCGACGAGGACGTCACAATGGACCAGCTCCGCTCGCAGCACCGAATGACGTCATCGGAGCCACAAAAGGACCTCGTCGGCGTGCGGACGTCAGTTCCACCCATTTTTTCCGAGCCACCGAGGCAAACGGGCGGACCGACACATTTTCAAATGCACACATAGCATACCAAATATATACATATATATAAATTCACAAATGCATAATCAATAAAGGCATAGAGAAACAGCAACTAAATAAGCATTTATCATTAAAATATAAACATGATTAAGACATTAAAATAAAATATTTTTGGGTAGAAACAGGTGGACGACGGGGAGGCGGGTGGGAGCGTGAGGAATCCACAGGCAGATATTGTATCCACCAGAAAAAGTGCTACCGAAGGTAAGTAATTTGTTCTTCTGATGGATACATCTGCCTGTGGATTCCTCACCTTTTGAATAGATTCCCAAAGCCGTACCTCTCCCGGAGGAGGGTGTCCACCTGACTAGACCAAAAAATCCAGCAAAACAGAGCGAGTAAAATGGCCATCCCTCCTAACCTCAGAGTCCAAGCAGTAATGCTTTGCAAAGGTGTGGAGGGAGGCCCAAGTTGCTGCCTTACAGATATCAAGAACAGGAACACCTCAAGCCAAAGCAGAAGAAGTAGACTGCGCTCTGGTGGAATGAGCTCTGATACCTTCATGCGGTTCCTTCTTGGCCAGGGCGTAGCAAATCTTGATGCACAAGATAATCCACCTGGAAAGCGTCCTCTTGTGCACTGCCTTGCCTTTCATTTTCCCAACATAGCTGATCGTCCAGCCTCAGATCTCTAGTCCAATCCAAATAAAAGCAGACAGCCCTCTTTGGGTCCAACCGATGCAGTCTCTCTTCCTCCTTGGAAAAGGGGTAACCACCTTGGGAAGGAAAGCAGCCCTGGTCCTTAGAACCAACTTATCTGCATGAATGGTCAGGAATGGAGCTAGCTGTTTTTACAGAATATCTCAGCCACGCACAATTAAAGCAAACTTTACTTGAAAGTATTTGTACAGCAACACAGTTCCCTGAATGGCACTATCATAGTGCTTGCTGCAGAGATGTCTTCGTACACAAAGTGGACAATAAAAACAGGAAAGTACTAGATAATTGTACAAGGATTTGAAATTTGAAACTAGTGCACCAAAAATTGGATAGTTACAATTGTTGATCTTCCCATGTTGTGGGTTTAACCACAACTAATAACGAACTACAGCACAGTGCAGAAGTACAAAGGCATGTCAGAACCCCCCGCCACACAGCCTGTTGCCGTTACGAGCTTACACTAGGTGCTACAGGGCTTGTGATTTTAGATTCAGGGTAGAAACAAATACAGGGGACTGTTTCAGCCACCCTCAGACTCCACATCCCTCCCATTGCTTCATTTTGTAAATGAACACCTCCCTCTTAAACACGGTCATTAAGTTTACAATTCAAACTGTAGGGCTGGCTGGGGTGCTCATGAGGGATCTTAAATGACTAATCCCATATTAGCTTGCTTTCGTCTCACTTTTCCCACATTTGTTTAAAACCCTTTTCGTTTATAATTTGTGCCTGGCATCCGGTGTTTGTAATTGCTTACTTTTTGTGGTACGTAATAAACTCTTAAAGTCTGCTACACACTGAGCACAGGAACAATGAAAAACAAAAGAGTAAAACAAAGTAGGTCCAGTGAAGCCCTACAGTGATCCTCGAATCCTGAGCACTGGACATACAAGAAGTCTCTCAAACAGTGCTTTCTACTCTCACAAGCCAGAAAATCCATTTGAAAAGAGGATTTTGTGAATGAGCAGAAACCTTCTACGAAGATCATAAGCACAGGCAGGATTCCACCAGTCAGACGCTGGAGAAGAGAGAAGAGGAGGGGGATGCTGATAGTGTGAGGATAAAAAGTCCTCCATATGAAAGCTATTTACAAGTGTTCCTGAGACACATAACCCTACTAAGGTGAATGGCAGATGCTCTCTCCACACCAAAGCTAGCCTCAGTACCGCCGGTTCATCTTCTTGAACTTCTCATAGTGATAGTCATCTGTTGCCTTTTCATTGGCCGGACGTTTGCGGTTTGGTGGAGACCCTGACAGAAAGAAAGATAAAATATTTTAGTGAACAGGACAAGGTAGCGCAGAGATGTTCGTTATATTGGGCAAGAAGAAACAGTTTAAGTAATAAGGTGTTTTTGTAATGAGTTTTGTGTCTCTCCACAATCGAGATGTAGTTAAATGATAGTATTACTACTCTTACAAAAGGATTAGTACATTTCAATGAACATATACAACAAACATAGGATTTTCGGAGTAGAACTTTTAACATCTTTTCAGTAGGCCATGGGTACCATATACTAGGGACTTACAAGTAAGTTTATTATGCCAATCAGAAGTCTACCAATCTTATCTACCATACTGAAAGGAGGAGCACAAAGACTTTACCTCTGGTAAGCAGTTCTAAAGCCAGCAAAAACAGGGTTCAACAAAAGGCATACAGGGGTGTGGAATTTAATAAAATATCTACTTGTCCATGGGGCAGGTTACTTCATAAATCTACTTGTCCCGTAACAAATCCACTTGTCCCTTTTGTGCCATGTAATGCGGTGACAAATTATTGCAGAAATATCCTTATATAAGAGCTCCGAAATAGCCTCTCTGAATATGCCAGGGCTCCTTCCATAGCAGGGTATGAATACTAGCAATTCCCTTATGTTGCCACGTTTCCGCAGATCTACATACTGGCGCTGAAGTTAAGCAACAGTTTCAGGGTTGGAATGCCCTTTTGAGTCTGTGCAAACCTACTAACTTGCATGTTTTAAGGGTTTTCACCAACTCTTCTCTAATCTTTTCCCATACTGAGAAAGGTTGGATATTTACTCCTGACAACGGCAGACATAAAACTTCTTCCTGGGTTGGGAAAAAAGTGGTTGGAGGGGAAGTAAACTTGCAAACGCCCGGATTTTTGCATGAGCAAATCTACACATGCATATTTGCTCATGCTAAAATGCAGTTCACAAATATTTTCTAGGAGTACTATTTCTTGGCCTACTTCTTTAAAGTCTTGTGAATTCAGGAAAGTCGTATATCTGTACTTAATGCAAGGACGTAAGTGCACTTTTGAGACTTTACTTAATAATTGGCCCCTAATTAGGTCTGGCGTTAACCATGACATGTTGGGTTTATTAAAATGTCTCTCTCTGTCAGTTGGCTAGCTTCACTGTGAATGACAGCATTCTGTTCTTTCACAAGGAGCATCATTGACACACAGTCGTTTTGTTCAGTGCCAGGAACGACTGTGGCAATGTGTGCTTTTTGAGATCGAAACAATTTTTGCTTTTACCAATGTTTGTTATAATGATGAGGGCCCAGCAGCACCCACACCAATAAGGTTTTACAAAAAACATGCCAAAACAAGTCACGCATTGATAAAACCAAAAGACAGACAAAAATTTCAGACCAATTGGCTTTACCAATGCTTGTTTATTTTAGTTTCTCATAATCTTGTTAAAACCAGTTACAGTGATTTTCCATTATGAATATTTTTGGGAAATACTAGCATGCATCAACACATTTTACTAAATGATGCTGCAGAAAAACTCTACCTAAAATGTTACAGTAGTTCAGCTAAATGTTTTTGCTTTTTTTGTGAACATTTTATCTTGAAAGCTAAGAATAATCAATCTTGCTTTCAAGCGTCTCCATATATTTGCATCTAATCAGAGAGTATTCTGGGAGCAGTATGCATAGCCTCATAGTGCTAAAAAATGAAAGCGTGTGCACCCATTTTTATACTTTAATCACGGTCAGTAGGAGTCTGAGCTTACAACATGTACTTAGATCGCTCACCCTAATAATAAAGGTTTTCCATTTATGAACCATAAATACAAGTTTGAACAGCGTTAAAACATGGAAACAAATATTACCCTGATCCATCATGTGGCAGTCAAAGGGTTTGTGCTGCGGGGGGGTCGGGGGGCCTACTTGTCCCAAGGACAAAATAAACATGGAAACTTGTTGCCCTTGACCCCAAACAATATGTCCCGGGCGTCGGGCTATAGGAATTCACATCCCTGGCATACAACATTGGGGTGATCTAGTAGAAAGGGTAACATTTCCAACGAAGAACAAGAGGAAATAACACTGTTCTAGACACACAAGTTTATATTTGGTATTCTGTATAAATGTAATGTAATATGGTATTTAAAGAACATCTAAGCCCTCGACAACTGTTATTGTATGCTGGTTGCTTTTTATAAAGAATTTAAATAACCTGAAGTGCAATAGTTTTCTATAATCTCTATGCCCTCGTCATTTTGTATATTTTTTCTTCATTAACTGTACAACTAATTTAACATAAGTAGAAGGAACGATATACAAGTGCAATAAAGTAAATATATATGAGAGATACATTTGAATGATTCCTCTGAGAAGATGTTTTGTTGTGATGGGCTACTGATCTCACACAAAGCTATGCATTGCAAACTCAGTGTGCTCAGTGCAGACTGGAACAGGATATTAGACGTTAGAAGAGGAGTCTTTACCCAATGGGAATTATAAATTTGTGACCTTTAACACGTTGTAATACCACCTAGGGCTTTACAACACGTTCCTTGCATGTTGCAAATTTTGATATTCATTTAAGTGTGTGTGTGTATGCATGGTTATTGAATATGCTACTTACCAGTATGCATCTGTTCTTGGCATGTAGGGCTGCTGACATTCATATCTGTGCATAGATCGCCGCCTAGTGTTGGGTCCGGATGTTTGTACGTTGTTGTCCTGGAAGAGTCTTCGAAGTATCCTGGGATAGGTGACTCCTCCCCTGGACTACAGTGCGCATGGGCATTCTCTCCATCCTCAGATTGTTTTTCGCCATTGTGGCAGTGATGGAGTAGATACAGAAAGTGATGGCCATGCTTACAGTAATTCTGAGAGCTGCAGCTGCTACAGGCGCCGGGGAGGAGGGAGGGCGATATGAATGTCAGCAGCCCTACATGCCAAGAACAGATGCATACTGGTAAGTAGCATATTCAGTTCGAGGCATGTGGGCTGCTGAATTCATATCTGTGCATAGAATGTATAGCAGTGCCCTCTATTAGCGGCGGCTACCAGTGCCAGCTGCAGCGGTCTGAAAAAGGGTTTTGAGAACAGCCTGTCCTACAGCTGCCTGCTGTTTTGATTGCACATCTACACAATAGTGTTTGTTAAATGTGTGTGTAGTGGACCAGGTGGCTGCTCTACATATATCATGCAGGGGAATATTTCCTAGAAAAGCCATGGAGGCCCCTAACTTACGTGTTGAGTGGGCTCGTGGGGGAATAGTTAATGTGCGTTTTGCCTTTTGATAACAAATTTGGATACACTTAACTATCCATCTGGCTATCCCTGCTTTGGAGATGGCGTTACCTTTGTGGTGTGGGGCAAAGGCAACGAACAGTTGTTTTGTCTTCCTAAAGGGTTTAGTCCTGTCGATGTAATACATGAGGGCCCTTTTGACATCTAGTGTGTGGAGTGCCCTTTCCGCGACAGTTTGTGGGTTTTGGAAGAAAACGGGCAGTTCAATAGTTTGATTCATGTGGAACTGCGATATTACCTTGGGCATGAATTTGCGGTTGGTACGTAGTACCACCCTGTTGGCGTGAACCTGTATAAATGGCTCTTGAACTGTTAGTGCCTGCAGTTCACTAACTCTTCTTAAAGAAGTGATCGCTACCAGGAAAGCTACTTTCCAGGTGAGGAATTGAATCTCGCATGAGTGGAGAGGTTCAAAGGGTGGACCCATCAGGCGTGTGAGGACGAGGTTGAGGTTCCACATTGGAGCCGGTGGGTGGCTTGGTGGAATGACTCGTTTGAGTCCTTCCAAGAATGCTTTGATGGCAGGCACTCTGAATAGTGAGAGGTGCTGCCTGGTTTGCAGATAGGCTGATATTGCGGTCAAATGGACACGTATAGAGGTGTACGCCAGATTGCATCGGTATAGGTGTAAGAGGTAACAAATTATGTTTTGGATGGATGCGTCCAGCGGGTTAATGTCATTATTACTGCAATAAATGACGAACCTTTTCCATTTGGCTGCATAGCAAGCTCTTGTAGTGGGTCTCCTGGCCTCCTTGATGATGTCCATACAGTCAGGTGGCAGGTTGAGGTAGCCAAACTCTAGGACTTCAGGAGCCAGATTGCCAGGTTCAGCTGTTGCGGATCTGGGTGCTGAATCTCTCCATGGTTCTGCGTCAAATGCGCGGGTTTGATCCGCAGCCTTTGATGCGGCACCACGGAAAGTTCGAGGAAGGTGGTGTACCATGGCTGGCGTGCCCACGTAGGAGCAACTAGGACGAGTGTCAGGGAGTGTTGTCTGAGTTTGCGAGCCACCAGCGGTATCAACGGCGCTGGGGGAAAAGCGTACGCAAATCTGCCGGACCAGTTCATCCATATCGCATTGCCCTGCGACTGCGGATGTGGGAACCTGGCGGCAAAGCTTTGGCATTTTGCGTTTGCTTGTGGCGAACAGGTCTATCTCTGGATGACCCCACTGCTGGAAGTACGGCTGGAGTACTGATGGGTGTAACTCCCACTCGTGCATCTGGTGGCTGTGTCTGCTGAGCAGATCCGCCATCTGGTTGTCCTTGCCGGGGAGGTGTTCCGCCATGAGGAACATGTTCCTCTGAATGGCCCACTTCCACATGCTCTGAGCCAGATGAGACAACTGCGGAGAGTGTGTTCCTCCCTGTTTCTGTATGTAGTACATTGCGGTCATGTTGTCCGTCCGGATCAACACGACCTTGTTGCACAGATGTACTTTGAATGCCTTCATGGCCAGGAAGATTGCCATCAGTTCCAGAAGGTTGATGTGCATCTTCTTCTGTTGTGTCGTCCATAGTCCCTGCACTGTGTAGTGGAGTACATGAGCTCCCCATCCCTGGAGAGACGCGTCCGCTGTCAGTACTATTTGTGGAACAGGCTCTTGGAACGGTCGGCCCTTGCAAAGGTTTTGTGGATTCCACCAATGCAGAGTTGTATGCCCGACCGCTCACCAACACTAGGTCTTTCAACTGTCCTTGAGCCTGATTCCACTGACGTGCTAAGCACTCCTGAAGCGGGCGCATATGTAATCTAGCGTGCGGGACTATGAAAATGCAGGAGGCCATCATGCCTATCAACTGCATGAACACTCGCGCAGGAAGGGAGTGTTGGGGTTTGAACTTGGAAATCAGCATTTGCATGCTGTTGATCCTCACTAAATTTGGCTGAGCTGTGGCCGCCAGAGTGTCTATAGTCGCACCCAGGTACTGTTGTACGTGTGCGGGCTGGAGATGGGATTTTGGGTAATTTAGTGAGAATCCCAGACTGTGAAGTAGGTGAATGGTGCGGGACATGTGGCTGGCACATTGCTGGGCTGACTTCGCTTGAACGAGCCAGTCGTCCAGGTAGGGGTAGACGTGTATGTGCTGCCTCCCTAGATGTGCCGCCACAGTAGCTAGGCACTTTGTGAAAACCCTGGGTGCTGTTGTCACGCCGATGGGCAGGACTTTGAATTGATAGTGCTGTCCCTGAACAGTGAACCTGAGGCATTTTTTGTGTGAGGGGTGAATGGGTATGTGGAAATACGCATCCTTGAGGTCCAGTGTGGCCAGGAAGTCTCCCTGCTTGAGAAGCGGAAGGACTTGCTGGAGAGTGAGCATGTGAAAGTGCTCGGAAAGAATGTACCGGTTCAGGGGTCTTAGGTCTAGTATAGGTCTGAGTGACCCGTCCTTTTTCGGTATTAAAAAGTAGAGGGAGTACACTCCCGTACCCTGCTCGTGGACGGGTACGACCTCTATAGCGCCTTTTAGAAGCATACTTTGCACCTCTTGCTGTAAGAGCGTTAAGTGCTCTGAGGACATAGGATGGTTTCTTGGAGGTATTGTGGGTGGAGTGGAGGTTAGCTCTAGACAGTAACCGTATTTGACTATCTTTGACCCACCTGTCCGTGGTGATGGAGTTCCACGTGGACAGGAACCTTTGTAGCCTTCCCCTGACAGGTGTTATGTGGTCGGGAGGAAGGGAGAGGGCGTCACTGCTTGTTCTTGGGGGGAGGACCTGGTGTTGCCGTAGCCGCGTCCTCTGCCCTTTGTACTGGAGCCAAGATATCCACCCCGGGTGTTTTTATCGTAGGTGGTTTGGGTATTGCCCTTGTTGTATGTCTGCTGTGACCCCTGTCCTCTACCTGCTCCTCTATTTCCGGGGCGACGAAAGGAGCTGCTCCGAAAGGACGGAGTCTGGAGAGCCCCCATGGACTTTGCAGTGTCCGTGTCCTTTTTTATTTTCTCAAGGGCGGTGTCAACCTCCGGCCCGAATAAATAGTCGGGGTTGACAGGTTGGTTGAGTATATTATTTTGTACCTCAGGTTTGAATCCGGAGATTCGCAACCAGGCATGTCGTCGCAGCATGACGATTGTGTTTATGGCCCTGGCAGCCGTGTCTGCAGCATCTAGTGCACACTTGATGGAAGCATTTGTGAGTAGCTGTCCCTCTCTGATAAGAATTTCTGCACCTTCTTTGAACGGGTCAGGGAGATGTTGGAGTAGTTGCTCCAATGTGTCATAGTGCGCTCTATCGTAGCGAGCGAGGAGCGCTTGAGTGTTGGCTATGCGCCATATGTTGGCAGCCTGGGCGGCAACTCGCTTGCCAGAGGTCTCTAACACCTTGGACTCTTTGTCCGGGGGAGGAGCGTCACCTGTCGTTTGCGAGTGTGCCCTCTTGCGAGCATTCGCTACGACAATGGAGTCTAGTGGTAATTGGCCTCTGATGTAAGTAGGGTCCCCAGGCGCCGATCTGTATTTCTTATCGATCCTGGGGTTTATCACCCGTGCCCTTGTGGGTTCTTTGAAGATGTCCTTGGCTGGTTTGAGGACTCCTTTCAACATGGGCAGAGTTTTTACATGCCTTTCTGAGGATGCGAAGGTGTCTATAAGAAAGTCGTCCTCGACGGTGTCAGAGTGAAGCTGCACTCCATGATTATTCGCAGCACGTTCAATAAGAGCGTTGAACGCTGCAGTGTCCTCTGTGGGAGATGTTTTCGCCCCATAGAGTTGTGGGTCCTGTGCGTCAAGAGGTGCACCCGGGTCTACAGGGTCGCCCCAAGTTTGATCAGGGTCCTGTTGGTCATCAGGGTCTATGTCTCCGTGGTAGGGGACTTGGTCACCCATGTAGTCCTCCAACGCATCCGTGTAGGAGTGTGTGGGAGAGAATGATTGTGGATCCTGGTAGGGCGAGTTGAAAGATTCGCAAAGGACAGGTTCTGAGTCCACAGGCAGCTTTCTTTTTAGTGGGATCCGGAAAGGGTCCAAAGGTGGCTCCGAAGTTATCCTCCGTTCGTGGATAACCATCCTGCCGGTGTTGGCTTCGATGAAATGTGACGGAGACGTCTCAGCAGGTGTAATTGTGGTTTGGGTGACCCGTGTCCTGAGTTGGAACATTTTCGGGGCCGTGGATGGAGGCAGGCCAAAAGTAATGTTGGCTGGCGCCGAAGAGGCTGCTGGAGCTTTTATTGGGCCGGAGCCCGACGTGTCCTGGAGGACTGTTTTGGTTTTGCTGCTTTGTGCTGCAACGGGTCGCACTTGGAGCGCCCTTGAGGCTTTAGCGCCGACCAAGTGTGTAGAGGCGGCCGTGGACTTTTTCGGCGCCAGTGGGTCATCGAGTCGAGGGGCGGGAATGGCCGTCGACGTCTTCGATGCATGAGGCTTTGGTGTTGCCGTGGAAGCGATATGAGACGCCGCAGGCAGTGTGACCTTTGGTGTCGGAGTCGATGGCGTCGGCGCCGGGAGCCGAGCAGGTTTGTTGGCACCGAAGGCCTTTTTCCGTATGTCGACTCAGACGTCGGCCGCTTCAAGTTCGGCACCGAAGTCGCGCTTGGTGCGGTCGGTGCCGACGCGTTTCGCTGGCGTCGAAGGTGTGGAAGGCCTCGATCCGACCAGCACAACTTTTGGTTTCGGTTTCAATTGAATCAGTGCAGCTTTCGGTTTCGGTTTGGAAGAAGGCAAACCAGCCGGTTTAGGTAATAATGGCTGCCGCTGAATGTCCGGGGCCGAAGAACTGCGGGATAGGTCTCGGGTAAGGCCCGAAGGCGATCCCTCGACCGGAGCCATAGACTGTGGTACTGGGCTCTCTTCAGTCTGACCGGGTAGGCCTTGCTCGTCATTGGAGCTACTCTCTTCGGCCCCTAAGGCCTCATCGTAGTCTCCTACCTCGGTGTCGTCTTCATCTCTGCGAAAGAGTGATTCGTCGACGTCGTCCGATCCGGAGTCATGTTCGGAAACGGGATCGGAGGGTAGGATTTCCAATTCTTCGACATCTTCGGTCTCGGCGTTGAAGATGTCTGCCGGGGCCGGTGCCGCGTGCTGCGCTTCGAGTCTCGCCGCTCTTCGATTCCGTAGAGTCTTCTTGGAACGGAACCGGGCACAGGCCATGCATGTAGATTCGTCGTGATCCGGCGAAAGGCATTTGTTGCACACCGGATGGACGTCGATGTGGGGATATTTCGCATTGCATACCGGACACCTCTTGAATGGTGTCCTCGATTCCATCGTCGATGGACAGGTAAGATGCAAAAAGTCGGTTCTGAAAGTTAGTAAACTAACAAAGGTGGTATCGAAACCGATCGAGAAAACAGTACCGACGCGAACTAAAGGCCTTTTGGCCTCGACAAAGTTTTTCCTAACTTGAGTTAAGATAGCACATCCGAACCCAATGGCGGAAAAAAACAATCTGAGGATGGAGAGGATGCCCATGCGCACTGTAGTCCAGGGGAGGAGTCACCTATCCCAGGATACTTCGAAGACTCTTCCAGGACAACAACATGCAAACATCCGGACCCAACACTAGGCGGCGATCTATGCACAGATATGAATTCAGCAGCCCACATGCCTCGAACACATATATATACACACCTACACACATCACTGAAAAAAACAAAAGTTACAGGGACATTATAGTTAGGCTCAGATTTCACTCGTACATCAAAGAAATTCAGCAATTATAGTTAACTGAGCTAACTATAACTTACGCCCCTGCAATACACGGATTGTGACCTCACATATTACATTACTGATGACACGGTCAGTGACATCACTGAAGACATCTCGAATTAAATCACTGGTGACATCATGAAGTGAGTGTGTTTTAAGAGCTTATGGGTGCTAAACATATATACTAACCTACTACAAGAGTTAGAATAGTATAATAGTTGTACTATTAGTAAGTGATACTATCTCGAATATGTGTGATCTGAGTGGGTGTGACTGTATTGGTGTGTGAGTGGCTGTGTAGGTGTGTGAGTGCATGCATGAGTGACTATGGGTGAGTGAGTGGATTTCTGACTAGGTCTGTGGATTTCTGACTAGGTCTGTAGATTTCTGACTAGGTCTGTAGATTTCTGACTAGGTCTGTAGATTTCTGACTAGGTCTGTAGATTTCTGACTAGGTCTGTAGATTTCTGACTAGGTCTGTAGATTTCTGACTAGGTCTGTAGATTTCTGACTAGGTCTGTAGATTTCTGACTAGGTCTGTAGATTTCTGACTAGGTCTGTAGATTTCTGACTAGGTCTGTAGATTTCTGACTAGGTCTGTAGATTTCTGACTAGGTCTGTAGATGTGTCAGTGGTTGTGTGGGTGTATGAGCGGGTATCTGCAGGGCTGTATGGGTGTGTGAGTGACTGTTGCTGAGTGAGTGTGTGTCAGTGGCTGTGTCGGTATGTCAGTAGCTGTATGGGTGAGTGACTGGGTATGTACGTGGCTGTATGGGTGAGGAGTGGCTGTGAGTGAGTTGGTGTGTGAATGGTTGCATTGGAGTGTGTGAATGACTGTATGGGTGAGTGAGCAGATATGGGAGTGCTTGTATGGATGTGTGAATGGGTATGTCAGTGGTTGTGCGAGTGCTTGTATGGGTGAGTGAATGGCTGTGTTGAGAGGCTATATGGGTGTATGGGTGGCTTTAAAGGTGCATAAGTCAGTATGAGTAGCTGCATGGGTGAATGTATGACTGATAGTGGGTGTATGGGTGAGTGACTGGTTGTAGGAGTGGTAGTATGGGTGAGTGAATGGTTGTGTAAGTGGTTGTATGAGAGAGTGGGTATGTGAGTGGCTCTATCAACGAGTAAATAGATGTACGAGTACTTGTATGGGTCTGTGAATGGGTATGTGACTGGTTGGCTGGGTGTCTGAGTGGGAGTACGAGAGGTTGTATGGGGTGTGAGTGGTTCTGTGGATGATGTCATTTCAGATGTCATGAGTGATGTCACTGACCATTTCATGAGTGATGGAATATGTGAGGTCATATGCAGTATATATGGCCGCCAGGCCTGTTACCGGATTGAGGACATGCGTTTGTCACCAACGTGTAGCCGCATTGACTCTATCAAGTGCAAAGACGCCGTGGCTTTACATGGAAGTACCGACAATTACCGTGGGTCGCAGTCGGAGGAGGGAACGACCGTGCGGCATATGCTGGGAAAGCGGTGAGTGACGACGTCCCATTCTGTTGATTTACCGCATTATCTACTGCCCGTAACAGTCCTGAGGGTCTCTGTGATTAGTAAACATCTAGTAGGGCCCCCCTTTCGTGTAAAAACAAAACAATGTGTAGCAATACAACCATGTCGAGTGTGGTTGAACGAGAAGCAGCTGCAGACATTTTCAAACCTCAAGCTAGTGGAGGGAGATTAGCAACCAACAAAACCCACGCAAGTACGATGCACCCAGAAAGAAGATGATCTATCCATACATCCAGGGACACTTCGGAATCAGAAGTAGAAAATTCAGAAAATTAGCAATCAGCAGACAAGGATGAGGCACTGGGCACCAATGAACCAAGTTATTTTCAGGAATACAGACTGATGCGTGAAATAAAACAGAGACCAGCACCGAGAACCCACCCCCCGCAATAATACCAAGGAAAAAACGCAAAACAAGGAGGGGACAGAAATGAAGGGGGAGAAGAACCCTTCCAGAGAGTCACACGCAGTCGAGGGAAGAAAGGGAAATGGTAGTTCATCAGAATACCATGACAATCATCAACCTTTCCAAGTGGACTCTGAGCATCGATGAAACTAGGGTGCTGCAGTACGGCCTAACATTCTGTCCTACCATGGAACCAGATTACACCCAGATCAAGATTGATCTATTTAAATACATTCGAAAGTTGAAGCTGCAGAAAACTCATTTGCTTCATCCAAATGTGAATTCTAAAAACCCGTGGGGCAATAGCAACAGACCCCGACCTAATCAATGAAAACTATCTTAATACTCATATCCTTGGAAAATGACAACAGCGGTGCTGAAATCAACATGCAAGCTGCCTTGGACAAACATGTGAGAGAGATGGGGGATTATACAAGTAGGAGGGACAAGCCAACTAAAGCCCAAATCTAGAACTATACCAAAGACCCCACATGATGCAATAGACGTTTTTAATGAGGCTATTATTTCTGACCTTAAACTTATGACAAACACTAACCCATTGAAGAACAAATACAATCTCACCAGAAAAGAGTGGGAATAATTACAAGATCTCAAAGATGATGACAATTTAATTTTTAAACTGTCCAATATAGGAGGGAACATTGTCATTTTAGACAAAGATACCTATTACAGGGAAGCCAATAGACAACTTGACGATTTGATGTGTTATACACAGATACCCAAATCAGAATATCTTGATTGTATTCATACTTTCCATTTACTTCTTTCAGAATGGGAAACTGAAGGAATGATAACACACAATGCATTTCTTTTTCTATATTGTGAGAACCCTGTTCGTCCCACTTTTTATCACCTACCCAAAGTTCATAAGGATCTTGTTCATCCCACAGGGAGACCAATAGTGGCATTTATGCAAAGTCTCTTAGAGAATTGTTCCATCTATATAGATCTATTTTTATCACCGATGGTAAGGGACTTGGCATCCTATGTACAAGACTCACAGGATTTTTTTTTAGACTTATAGAGGGAATAACAATGGAGTCAGATATGATGTTGATTACTTTAGACATCACTAGTCTGTATACATCTATCCACCACACCCAAGGCCTACATGCCATTAGATGGTTTCTCGGAAAAAGACCCTTAAAATTTCAGCAACATAATCAAATGCTTGTAAATATGACGAAATTCTGCTTAGAACATAACATTTTTATCTTCGCAGGACAGTTATATAAACAACAACAGGGGACTACAATGGGCAAGTGCTTCGCCCCCAGCTACGCAAATCTTTTCGTTAGTTGGTGGGAGAAGCACGTGGCCTGGGCAGACACAAACGAACAATGGGTTGAGAACATTATCTTGTGGGTGAGATACATTGACGATCTCTTTGGCTTTTTTTGTAGGTGGCTCTATGCGTGGTGGCTCTGTGTGTGGGTAACTGTGTGTGTAGGTGGCTCTGTGGGTGACTATTTGTGTGTGGGTGGCTCTATTTGTATGTGGGTGGCTTTGTGCGTGTGGCTGTGTGTGGGTGCAAATGCAAAAGGTCTCACATTTGAGAGTGATTAAGCTATTGGCATTGTATATAACAATGCCGTTTCATTAAATGTTTTAAAAACAAAAACAAACAAAAATAATGTCATCAGCAATGACAATAGCTCTAACTTTAACAATGCCAAGATCATTGCATTGTAAATGCTTGTTTATTCCTATTACTGTGAAGGTAAGTTTAACTAAGTCTCAATATGCAGAATGAAGAGGCCTGCAAGAAGCTACAAAGTTGAAACACGTTTCTAAATACACTGTTTATGTAGTTTTGAAATCTGACCATAATCAGATATCATGCGACCTGCAAAAAAAGAGATTTGAGGGGTTCATAATATTTCACCTTTTTAGCTGCTGAAGGACAGCAATCATTTCAATCATTCTTCTTTGAACATCTTTGCAGACAAAACTCTGTGCTTACCTTCTATCATTCGCAAGGAAATTTAAAAACGGAAATATGTCACTTTTTGTAACATAGTTATTGTGCAAGATACTCTTTTATATTTACAAAGAGGAAAAGGCACTCTGTGCACTTTTTATACTCCATGTAAATATAACCTCATCATGCACACCACTTTGTGTTGAAAGGGTGTTCTATAAGTGTTGTTCTGCATGATTGCACTTAATATTCATAGAACAAGACATGTCTAGATTTATCATAAAGCATAAATCTTGATATGTGTGTGAATGCTGCACCATTCTAAAATTGGTGTAGGAAAGCACAACAAGGAGAATTGCTTTAATTTCTCCACATTTTTATATCTTCAATGCATGCTGAAATGTTCAGCATACATTGAAGGAGAAAAATGCATTTTCTCATTGTTTTTGTGCAGGAAGGTGTGTCTTCCTGCAGAAAAACAAACAGCACACGAAACAGATATCCTTGCACTATGGTGCAAGGGTGCCTGTGTCACCACATGGCTGCAGTTTAAGCAGCCGTGCAGAGAAAAGCATAGATTTGCAACATATTTATGTACATATGTTGCATCCCTCTGCTTCGGATGTACTACAGCACACTGCAGTTAAGGAGGTTACTGTGTGATGCTGCAGCACTTCCTCATACTCCTGCACTTATACATTCACCATACGCTACTAATGCATTAATTCAGTCAATCACGTACTACACATACATTCATCTAAACTAACACTAACAAAGAAATTTAGCTCTTTTTTTAAACCAGGAAAGTTAGTTCTAACAAGAACTTTTTTTTCTTCTTTCTTTTATTATTTTTTGGGAGTTTTCTGAACAATTTTTAAATTGTTTTGGTTTTTCTGCAAAAAACAAAAAACAAACAAGCATTTACAATGCAACGGTCTCGGCATTGTTAAAGTTAGAGCTATTGGCATTGCTCGTGACATTATTTTTGTTTATGTTTTTAAAACATTTAAAGAAACGGCATTGTTATTTACAATGTCAATAGCTTAATCACTCTCAAAAGCGAGATTTATTATGCAAGCATTATTTGGGAAGTTTGGCAAATCCATAATTATGAGGAAAACGCTGCAGCATCGCAAAATGCCAGTGGCCCAGACTAATATGCATGATTAGTATGTGGATTCCATGCCCATTCCAGCTTTGTCCTCTCTGCTGAAACTGCTGCCTGAAGTGTCAAATTTTATTAATACTAAACAAAAATCGCACTACCGTGCCAGGGCCAGACTTGGCGTTGATAATGATGGTTTGAAAAGGGAACTTTGAAAGGATACGAACTTGACCAATTCTGGTTTCAAAATATAAGAGAACACTGTAGAGGCATGCGTCTACCGACTGTTATATATAATTTGGGATATATTTATTAATCTGTCGAGTTCAGCCACTGCATGATTATATTGTTGTCTCTTTTTGAAACTCATGAGCAGTAACATTGTCGTGGTGTCACTAGGGCTTCAAGTGGATGCTTTTTCAATATTATATACAAGCCACAGTTACTGCTAATTTATCTTATGCAACTAACAACGATTGACAAAGCCAATAGTCCTAACTTGTTGTAGGTATCATGTTACTTGTTGTATCATTATGCCTGGATGCAATGACAAAAGAGACAGCAAAATAAAAGTCGTATAGACCCCGCGCAACACCGCCCCCCACCCCCACCCATTTGTTTGTATCCCACTTAAAGCCCTGGGTAGGATACTCAACAACAGGGCCGAACTGGAACCCCAAAGTAGGCCTGGCAATTATGTCGGACCAGCTGGAGGGTCATGGGGGAGGTTAACTGTGAAGCACTTGTGCTACAGGAAACGCCCGATGCCCGGGCAAGCCAGCCCGGCCCTGCTCAACAACCCCGTTCTCTCCCGCATTTACCTGTGATCAGGCGCGCAACACCCATTGAACTCAAAGGGCTTCAGCCCCCCCCCCCCCCCCCCGTCGTGTGTGGCAGCCCGGGATGAGACCGCTTCCCGGGCAGACACAAAGCCGCGCCTGAGCAGTTCACAGGTCTTTAAAAAGACCATTTGCATGTTAATGAGGCCTCGCTGTTGCTTCACCCCTTCTAAGAACCCCCGCAGCTCCACTCTGCCTAGATTCAGCCCCCCCCCCACCCCCGAAATCAGCGCCACTCTGCCTACTGTTTAAAGATTCAGCGCCCCCCCCCCCAAATTTTCGCTTATCCCCCCCCCCGAACATTAACTAGCAAGTGATTTCGCTGGTCGCTTTTTCACAAGCTCTGAACTTTGGCAGTGATGTTTCCCCTTGATAGAGAAGTTTCAGTTTCTGTATTTGGATTCCATGCCCATTCCTTCTTTGTCCTCTCTGCTGAAACTGCTGTCTGAAGTGTCACATTTTATTAATACTAAACAAAAATCGGAGGAGGAGCCAAGATGGCCGACGGGACGGACGCTTGAGCTCCCGGCTCCGTGGACCGTCTGGCTTCCTTCGTTAATCCTGATCAATTCTCCTGACCTGCGCCGCTCTACCGCCGCGGATTACCGGCACTGAAGTGACTGGCGTTCTCCTGACACCTTTGTCGGCGGGTTTGGTAGCAGACTCGGTGTTTGCTTCGACCTCCGGCGCTCCCCCTGGTCCCTGCGTAGATGGCCGCCGCTGGACGCCGAGGGATGTGGACGGGGTGCTGAGCTGGAATACTGCGGGTGGTCGCGGGGGTGACAACGCTGGCTGTGCGACTGGAGTCGGACCCTTACGTCCGGGTCGGACTCCCCCTCGCGCTGGCAGTGGTGTGGACGACGTTGGAGCCCCCTAATACTAGCTCTCCTCCGCCACCCTGAAGAAAAGCGAGCGGACTCCATTTTGAAGTGTCTTCCTGCGGCGAACGGCCGGTCCTCACGGCAACCGTGGGGCGCTCTCGCCCTGTGCAGTTCCCGAGTGGAGCACGAAGTTTTTCCGGTGTCTACATCCTCGGATCTCCGGTATACATAGTCACTTTTGTCCCGCCACTAAGTGCCTGCAGTGGAGATGACAATGGCGCCTGTTCTTCTTGCTGAGACGCTGGCTGACCCTGGACTCGCAGGGTCTGCGCGCCCATGTGCCCCGGAGCTGATTGCCGCATCGGAGGAGCAGCGGGATAGGGCGGACCGATGCTTGGTACAGAGAGACCCGACCTGTGGGGATGTATTGGCCGCCCTCGTGGCGTTAAAAGTGGCAATGCAGAGTACTTGCTGGGCGCTGACCCGGAGAATCGATGAGGCACTGTTTGCAATGGGACGTTCCCGGCTGGAGGATCCCCCGCCGCCCAAGTTTTCTCCTGGAGGTGAAACAATGTTGCAGAGCGGAGGGGCGGTGGCGCGGAGTCCTCCTGGCTACAATGTAACGCGTCAACCCATCGACACGGATACAGTTGCAGGGACACCCTCCACTTTGAACGCTGTGACTCTGCCTACGAACTACCTGTTGAGACCTAGCCTTTCACTTCTCTTGCCAGATGTTACCCTGAAGGCACCTATCGCTGGAGCTTCTGTGGCATGTTACTGCTGCGTTTGGGACCCTGCGGTACGATACGGCTTCATTGTCCCCTTTCCTCGAGAGCGGCCATCTTGTCTCTTTGTCCTGGCTGAAGGTGACTCGCAGCAATGGACGGGCCTGAACCACGTCTGCCGGTCCGGACAGGGGTGATGGCATGCTCGTTGTCGCTTTGGTTGGATCGGCAGACGGGGACCTGGACTGATACACGTTTTGCTATATTGGCTGAGTAGTTTTTAATGACCTGTTTTTTGCTGCATGTCGCTGTGATTTCGCCCCCTGTTTCCTTCTTCTGCCGGGGGGAAGACTTGTGAAGTACTGAAGTGCTGGGTGGTATTGATTCGGGACCACCGGGTTTACGTGGGTCTTTTGATACTGTGCTGTACATGGCGCAGGAGGTATGGGCGGCGCGGGAGTCCGGGAGTTCGGCAGTGGGGTGGGCTCCTCCCCGCTTTTCCTTTTCCTGGGAGTAATAGGGTAGTGCACTCTTCTTTTTCTATGGTCCTTTTTCCTTTCTTCTTTTCTTAATTCTACATTTCGGGTTCCTATGGGGCGACAGACACGTAGCTAGGGGGGGGGGTAGGCCATAGCCTCGGCATGCGTGTAGGGTGGGGGGTCTTCTTCGGCACGTTTTTTATTTCTATGGGCCTTCTTTTTCTTTTTTCCGTCCTTTCTTACGTCTTTTTCTAGGGTCAGTGGGGGGGGACTGCTGTTAGGAGGGTAGCGGCTGGGAGGCACACTTCGCTGCGTATCTATATCCTGGTATTATAGTTTTGTGCCGCCATTTTAGATGTGTTCACTGTTAGTTGACTCTCCTGTTGGCTGTTACCCATTTATCATATGATCGTCTGTTCTGTACACTGATCCGTTCTAGCTTCTGTATCCCCTTACAAAATTTTTTTTTAAAATTAACCTTGCTGTCTCCTGCCACTCGGTGCACGTGGATTTATTGTAACATAGGTCGTATGTTTTTTGTGCTGCCGTGCCACCGAGTGGACGTATACTTTGCTATCAAGCTTCAGAAGTGTCGAGGCCGGCCGGATGGTTGTAGGCCCGTATTTGTCTTGTACACAGTGCTAAATAAAGGTTTATTAAAAAAAAAAAATAATAAAATAAAATACTAAACAAAAATCGCACTACCGTGCCAGGGCCAGACTTGGCGTTGATAATGATTGTTTGAAAAGGGAACTTTGAAAGGATACGAACTTGCGAGTGCTTGCGGCCTGAAACAACAAGCGAAGTACCAGCAGCAACCCCAGAGGACCGAAGTTGCTGCGGGACCTGGAGAGCAAATTACCCGAGTCACCTCGAAGTGCAGGCATTCAACGCTGACTCCACAGCCTCGAACGGCCGAATGTAAAGCTATCGGCTGGGCCTGCCGATTCCGGACCCGGACTGCGGAGCTTGTCGGATCCGCACTGAAGTGCACTAGGGGACAGTGCGGGGACGTGCTCGTCCCGAGTCATGTAATAACCCGGACGGATTGGCCATTGCACTCGGAGGCTGTGGTGGAAGTACGCGGTTCGTCGCAAAATGGCGCCGAGTTGTAGCACCACAACATAAAAGGAAGTTAAGGAGGTCGAAGTACTGTTTGCCAGAGCGGAGACCATAGTCCAAGCATGGTTCATTGTGGCAGAGAAACCAGAGTTCTATAAAATAAATGTTCGTGAGGGAGGGGGTGGTTTTCGTAAAACGTGCCTGGCGCTCGGTAAAACAGCTTGAATTGTGTAACGATGACCCGCGAGCCGAGAGAGCGTGCACAAATGTTGATGTGAGAGACTGAAGACATTGAGAGTTAAAATCTGCAAGCGACAATTACTTTTATTTTCTTTGCTACATAAATGATCGAATTTAATGGAGGGCACCGAAAGACACCACCGCCTTTCTCCGAGGCACAGCAAAAATGCCTTGGAGAAAGGGAGCGTCCTTTTCGGATTTGGGGGCGTGTTTTGCTGTTGTCTCCTCCCTGAGACTTCTCGCAAAAAACACGCCCCTCGATCCGAAAAGGACGGGGCATAATCGGAGTGACTGGACCTCTTCTCCAGTGGCTGGCCAGCATTTAAGAGGCCAGCCAATGGAGAACAGGAGAGAAGAGGGGCGGGTGCAAGCCCCTCTTCTCAAAGTCATTAAATCTCGCGAGTGAGACTGCGCAAGCGCAGCCATCGCTAGCCGAGACCTAAACAGGAGAAACCAAACAATCAACTTCAGGGAACAATAAAAAAAAATAAAAAAAAAATAGCAAATGTGACTTTCTTGCCGGCGGCAGATCAGATCGATCGACTGCTCACCATAGCACAAAGTCTTATTGCACTTAGTGCAGAGCACTTTTAAAAATTGAAATTGAGGACGGATGTCCAAGGTTTGGGCTGATGGATGCACTCTTGATGTGCTCCGCTGCGATGAGGTGGATGGCGCAGGAGTGTTTCTCATCCGTCGGCACTCTTCATGTGCAAGATTGTTCGGATGAAGGGTCCTCATGTGCTTCATCATACTTGCCGTAAGAGTATTTCTTGTTAGGATCCCCTCTCGATAGGACTCTTATGCAAATCTTGCACGTGACGAAGGTGGCATTGGTCTTATTCTGCCCCTCGGGAAAAGTAAAAAGTTTCCACACCACTGAAGAAAAAAGTTTTTGGGTGGTGCCTCCGGCAAAAATTCATCCTCAGAAGTATGAGGTGATGCTGGTGATGCCTGCTGCCCTGAAGCCATTTTTGGTTGAAAAAAGTTAGAGCTAAGTGTAAACTTAGTCTAAAAAATCTTCTTCTCTCCAAAGAGATGGTGCTCTAAAGAAGGTCAAAGAAGAACGATTGAAATGGGTGGGGTCTTTCAATAGTTAGAAGAGGAAGTGTAATGAACCAATCAAATCTCTTCTTTTGCAGGTCACATGGGATCCGCGCACCGTGCGCTTACGCAGCACGCACCCAGCGCGCATCCGCAAAATTGAATTAAAAAGAAATATAGGATTAGATGTAAAAATATATTAGTTTTAAGACTAGTTTAGAGTTTGTCTTCAATTAATATTCACATGAAATACATATATATGTTTTTTTAAATGTTAAATATTTCACGGGATCCGCGCACCTACCGCGTCAGACGCATATGACGCACGGCGGAAGCGCGTAAACGTCGCGTTACGTACATAGAACGTGTCGCGTATAGGCTGGGAGTCGCGTACCTGTCGCATTACGATCGCGCACTAAACACGTACCCAACTTGTACCATGCACGGATGCTATCACGTAGGGATCGAGAACGGTGCGCGGATCCAAAGACATTGAAAAATATATATAAAATACAGTTTTGAACATATAGTTAAGAAAATATTTTGAAAAATATAAAAAAATATATTTGAAAACCCCATTAAGTTCAAATAACATTTTTTAATTTTTAAAAGAATTAATTGAAAAAATAAGTTTAAAAAATGGTGATAAAAAATTATTTAAAAAAAAAAAAAGATAATTAATGAAATTGACACTGAATTTGAAAAATATAGAAATCCAATCGAAATCATTAAACATGATATCTTCAGGGATAAGTTATAGATAGGAATTGGCATTTAAAAAACCTTTGAAATTCACTGAAAAAACCAAAGGTTTCAGTGGCGTTATAGTTAGGAATTGGCATTTAAAAAAACCTTAGAAATTCACTAAAAAGCCATAGGTTTCAGGGGCGTTATAGTTAGCTGGACATTTCCCTCATACAAACCCCTAGAAATTCCCCCGTTATGGTTAGTTCAGCTAACTATAACTCGCGCCCCCGCAATGCACTGCTGATGACGACACATATTACATCACTGATGACATGGTCAGTGACATCACTGATGACATCACTGATGACATCTCAAATGACATCACTGATGACATCACTGATGATGTCATCCATGTCATAAATTAGTGCATCTTCTCACACCCTAATGTTATATTAGGGTGTGAGAAGATGCACTAATTGATACACCGACTCAAAATTTCAGACGGCCATTTTGAAAACCATAGATACTCCAATACCAATAACTACATACTCACTCATTGACTCTTAGGTCTACATACATCTCCACTCACTCACCTGTACAGTCACTCATACACAGTCACTCCGTACAGGACTATCATATGCATTTATACACCTATATAGACACTCACACACCGCCAATTATCCATTGAGGTACTGACACACCTAGTCAGTCATGCAAATAATTAATCACAGTCCAATTTACTCACCTATACAGTTAAACACACTCAAGTTCACTTACTCATAAAAATACTAACAAATTCTGACACTCTTATACAATTACTAATACAAGCACACACTCATCCATACAGGCACTCCCTCAATCACACACTCTCACATATAGATAGTTATATACTCTTACACACATATACACTGCGTTTCACATATGTAGTTACTGACACATGTACAACTGAGATATACATTCAATCACTAACACACTCATACATACACTCACCCAACCATAAAGTCCATCACAGTTGCACTCTTAAAACCATGCACCATAGAATCACCCACTCACACATCTATGCACAGAGTCACACACACCCTACCCACACAAACACTCAGGCACCCAGATACTGAGACAACCAATCAATAACCCATATAGACACTCATATAGGTATTCACAAAACCATGCAGCCACTTATACACCAACACACATACACATACAGACATTCACACAGTTTAGTCACTAGTCTGCATTAAGATACATTTAATTACTCACTTATAGAGTCAGTTACGCACCTAGAAAATCATCCATTCACACACTTGCACACCCACTCATTCTTCAACAGGCCTTTCAATATATATATATTAAACATATTAAAACTTTACAGAAACACAGACTCACTGGATGACGTCATCAGTGATGTCACTGACCATGTCATGAGTGATGTAATATGTGACGTCATCAGCAGTGCATTGCGGGGGCGCGAGTTATAGTTAGCTTAACTAACTATAACGTGGGAATTTCTAGGGTTTTGTACGAGGGAAATGTCCAGCTAACTATAACGCCGCTGAAACCTATGGTTTTTTCAGTGATATATATTTTTAGAAAAACATATGCGGCCATGCCCCAGGGGATGGGGTCCTTGGGGCCGAAATGGTCCTTGGGAGGGGGACCGCACAGCCCCATTACCGTTTTTTTAAAATAAAAAATAAATAAAAGGCCACAGGCCTTGGGGGATGGGGTCCCCAGAGCCCACAAAATATTGAGATAAGGGGGGACACACAGCCCCCCTTCTAACAAAAGAAACCCCGGCATCTCGCCGGAGGGACCCCCCCCTTCACTAGCCTACCTGACACCTCCAGTAAGCCCCTGCAGAGTGATGCAGAAAGGGTATGTGGCCCGTGTCCACCTCTCAGCAATCCCACTACCTGGGGCTTACTGGAGGTGTCAGGTAGGCTAGTTGGACCCTAAGGACCTCCCAGCATCGAAGGGGACTTTAATCCCCATCCAAGAGCACGCCAGGGAGCGCGTTTGCAGAATGGTGGGCAAAGGGGGCGTGACCTGCTATGAGAACTTACCAATGCTGCTGTGTGGGACTTACTGGAGGTACTAGGAGGGGTAGTTGGCCTACAAGGACGTCCTTGGGGGCCAACTACCCCTTTTGTTACCTACAGTAAGTCCCACACAGTGGTATTGCTAAGAGGTCGTTAGAGGCCATGCCCCCCCTTTCTCCACCACTCTGCAAACGTGCCTCCTGGCACACTACGGGTTGAGGAATTAAGTCCACTTTACTCCTGAGGGACTTTGGGGGCCAAGAAACCCTCCTGGTACCTCCTGTAAGTCCTACGCAGCAGAATTCCTGAGCGTTGGTCAGTGGCCCAGCCTCCTTTCTGCACCACCTTGTTAACGCGACTACTACATTATTGTTATAAATTAGCATTTAAAAAACCTTAGAAATTCACTGAAAAAAACCACAGGTTTCAGGGACGTTATAGTTAGTTGGACATTTCACTTGTACAAAACCAGAGAAATTTGGCTGTTATAGTTAGTTGAGCTAACTATAACTCGTGCCCCAGGAATGCACTGCTGATGAGGTCACATATTACATCACTCATGACATGGTCAGTGACATCACTGATTACATCTCAAATGACATCACTGATGACATCATCCACTTAATATCTGATGCACCTCCTCACACCCCAATATAACCTTTCATACACCTACTCTAAAATACAGACTACCATTCTCGAAACCATAGACACCAATACCAGTTAGTACATACCCACTCACTGATTCATAGGTCTAAACACATATCCACTCAC
This sequence comes from Triturus cristatus, assembly GCF_964204655.1. NCBI lineage: Eukaryota > Metazoa > Chordata > Amphibia > Caudata > Salamandridae > Triturus > Triturus cristatus. The sequence goes on along the minus strand of NC_140580.1, from coordinate 1,166,245,542 downwards.
CTATACAGTCACTCATACACGCAGTCACTCATCAATACAGCAACTGATATATGCACTCATACACCTTACAAATACTCACACACCACCACTCACCCATAGAGTTACTCAAACACCTAGTATTATCACACTGCGATTTACTCATTATACAGTTACACACACACAAACACAACCTCACTTATTCATACAGATACTAACACACTTACTCTCTTCTACAATCACTGACACAAGCACACACTCGTCCATACAGCCACTCTCAATCCCTCTCACATATAGTCACTATTATACTTCAACACTCGCATATACTGCATTTCAAAGACATAGTTACTCACACATGTACCGCTGAGACATCCATTCACTCACCAACACAGCCATAAACACACTCACCCACCCATAGAGCCCTTCACAGATGCACTCATGAACCCATACACCCAGTGAATCACCCACTCACACATCCATGCAGGGAGTCACATGCCCCACACCCACCCACACAGACACTCAGGCACCCATACAGGTACTCAGACAATTAATCATTAACCCATAAAGACAGTCATGTAGCTCCTCACCAACCCATGCATTCACTTACACACCAACTGAAAGACTGATACATTCACACAGATTAGTCACTAACTCATGCATTCACGAAGACAGGTTTAATCACTCACTTATACAGTCAGTCACGCACCTACTAAATCATCCATTCAGACACTTATACATACACTCATTCTTCACTACACCTTGGCATATTTTATATTATATATATATATATGTGTTTCTAAAAAGTTTAAGAGTTATATATATATATATATATATATATATATATATAAATAAAAAAATAATGTGGACTGCTGCACTACAATTACCAGTAGGCACTGGGACTCATAAGAGTAGCCCATTGGAGGGCGGACAGTTTGAATAGAGTGCAGCAGGACTTTGAAATTGATGCCTTTGATGAAGGAAATGTTCCGAAATGCGTCAGGCGCTACTAATAAACGAGACATCACACAAGTCCAATGGAGGATTACTTACCTTTTGGGTGCGCTCGCACTTGCTGAAGCAACCGTTTTTTGATATAAATATATATATATATATAAAAAATACTTAAACTTTTCAGAAACACACAGTCACTGGATGATGTCATCAGTGATGTCATTTTAGATCATCCGTGATGTCATTGATCAGGTCATGAATTATGTAATATGTGACGAAATCAGCAGTGCGGGGGCGCGAGTTATAGTTAGCTCAACTAACAACAACGGCCACATTTCTCTGGTTTTGTACGAGTGAAATGTCCAACTAACTATAACGTCCTTGAAACCTTTGGTTTTGTCAGTGAAAAAAATATATACACACACACACATTTATTTTTGATCAGCGCCCCCAACCACTTGTTTTATTAATTTTGGAAGGGGGTAACAACTTGCATCTCTTTACCTCTACCTAACCCACTGTCCTAAAATCACGCTTACCTCGCTTTACTTATACCCAACCCTAAAATGCCCTTTACTTCTCCCCAACCGTAACCCTAAAATCATCCTTACATACCTTTACATCTTCTCACCCTAAAATAATCCATACAACCCCTAACCGCAACCTATCCTTTAACACTAAAATCACTCTAATCCCCTTTACCTCCACCCACCCCATAACCCTAAAACCATCCTTACACCCTCTTACCTCTATCCACCCTTCTCCTTAAAATCACACTTACCCTCATCCTTATAAGCAGTTTTCTCATCAACAATTTAATTGCAAATGTTGCAGTGACATTATCAACAATGTCATTGATGAGATATGGTTACCTTGGGGCATGAGTTATAGTTACTTGAGATAACTAGCTATAACTGGTCAATTTCTTTTTTTTTTTTAAGTTTAAAATATTTTGTTGATACTGAACATTACACCTAACTATGAAGTTACTGTAACCTCAGTTTTTTATAGTGAGGTTCAAGGGTTTTTTAACGTAAAGTAATATTTTGTTACCATATGTAATCTAACTCGCATGCAGCCAACCGAACGCTGCGGGGTTGGACGCAGGGCCTGGCATGCGGCAAACCTCCTCACAGGCAGGCAACCCACAGCACCACATGCGCATTGCCTTTGCCGTGGGTGCCATAGGTTTAGCCTTCTGGCCCCAGGAATCCCATTCTGTGGGGCCAAAACATATATATTAAGGAGAGGGGGCATGTAGCCCTTATGTCCAAGCCTCAATAGGCCCCTTGGACCTCATCCCTGGGGCCAAACTCTATTAAAAAGGGGAGGGGGCCGCGTGCCCACCTGGCCTCTCTAAATTATAGGTGGGTGCACCTACCAAACACTACTTTGATTAAGGGGAGGGGGCATGCGGCCCAGGGACCACATCTCCATGGCCAAATTAACTTAAAAAAAGGGGGTGGGGCCCCAGTGCACCCTCCCCGGGCCAAATTCAACAAAAGTTATGAGGGGGCCCTATCTTATTTAAAAGGGAGAGCGGGTCCCCCTCCTGAGCCTACTCAGTACCACGGATCTCCTTCATTAGTGGTGTGTGCTCTTGTGCCCATCCAGGGCACCCACCAAGCAAGCCCCAGCAGCCCCAGCCGGCTCGCCGCAGAGTGCTGAAGCCGGCATGCTCCTGTCTGGAGGGAGCAGCTATTTATGCTTGCTCCCTCTGGGCGGGAGCAATGTGTGTTGTTTGCCTCCCCGCAGGAATGTGGGTAGGGAAACAGAAGAGAAATCTGCTCCTAGCCGGCCGGAGCCTGTTTAAATCTCCCACCGGGTGGGAGCAGACTTGCACGTTTGCTCTCACCTGATCGGATATTTAAAAATGCTCCAGTTAGACGGGAGCAAACATATGTTACCTGCCCGTGCTGGTGCAGGCATAGAAAACTACTGTGTCCAAGGAGTGGGCACACCAGGACCCAGTGACTGAGCCAGCCTGGGGGATGGAGTCTTCTGGCCCTTTAAAGACTCACGGAGGGGGACATGTGGCCCCCTCCCTTTTAATAACTGGGACCCGCCCTTTTTATTGCTGTTTCGGCCCCAGGGTATGGGGGTCTCATTAGGCTGTGAGCGGGGGGATGTGAGGCACCCTCCCCTTTTTAATGCACTTCGGCCTAAGAGATAGGGTCTCCGGGGCCTAATTAGACGTGGGAGATAAGGCAGCGCACCCCCGCCCTTCTTTTGTACCTTGACTTTGGGGGATGGGGTCCCTTGGGCCACTCAGAGGCTCAGGGAGGGGGACAACGCGTCCCTTTGCTCAAAATAAAAACAAGTGCCATCTCCCCCGTCATATGCATTATCCTGTGCTCAACCCTCTGGTAGCTTGGTACAAAAGCATTCAGGCGCTTAACCTAAAGGTTCGGTGTTAAATATTTATGCATCAAACACACAGTAAAAGGGAAAACACAACACAAGAAAAATCCCAAACCAATGTTGAAAACTAGTATAAATGTTAATAAATGAAATGAGACCAAAACAACAAAAAATTAATTCAGAAGAACAAGAGATGAGCAATTTTACAGGTTCAAGTAAAAAATAGTGACAAGAAGCAGAAAGTGATAACTGTAGGTATCTGGTCACGCTAGACCACGACAAAGTCACAAGTTCAAACAGACTGTGATGGAGTGTGGGCCAGATACAGAGATCAGGTTAGTCCCACTGAAAAAGACACCTCCAAAACTTCAGGATTTCACAGGAGGAGCTCAACTGATGGCAGCCCAAGGTTCAGGACCTGGGGAAGCACCTCTTGGGGATCAGGAACTCACTCTAGCAGAGGCTAGCAGGGCTCAGATAGGTCCAGTTGCCGTTCCAGGCAAGGCCAGTTGCAGCAGGTCAGCTAGGCAATTGCAGGGAAGCCTCTGGAGCTGGTGGTGTCCCTGTAGCTCAGAACAGGAGGTCAGCTAACTGATCCTTGCAGTCACTCAATTTCGCCCGAGATGAAAGAAGCAGGTCCAGTCTTCCTGTTCAGAGAGCAGGGCAAGCCTCAAGCAGCAGGACAGTCCTCTGGTAGCAGAAGGGCAGTCCTCTGAAGAACAAGGCAGACATCCAGCAGCAAGAGCAGGCCTCCGGAGTAAAAGGCAGGCCTCAAGAAACAGGGCAGTCCTCTGGGGAACAAGGTAGTCATTCTGTAATGTCCACAGGTCCAGGAGTGTACTGATGAGTGGCTGAGGAGGTCCAAAATGCATACCTGGTGCCACTCTTTTAAAGTGTAGGAAACGTCTAGGCTACGCCCACATCTGTTTCAGGAAAGTTACTTCCTACCCCTGCCATGGCTCCAAGTGGTGTTGGGTGACAATAGGCTTAGTTCCTTTGTGAGTGTGCTGGAGGTAGCCCTTTGAAATGTAAGTGGAGTAGGAAACCACTCTGCCCCTCCCTTCCTGGCAGGATGGCCAGCTCCCAGCTACACCCAGGTCCTATTGTTCACTGTCCTGGGCCAATAAGTATTCCTGATGGAGGAGCCATAAACAGACCTAGTCACCTGGAAACTAAAAGAAGGCCTTAGAAACTTATGGGCAGGAAAATGCCAACTTTCTAAAAGTGGTATTTCTAAAATATATTCTAAAATCTAACTTAAAGAAGAATTTAAATGCCTATTAATTTGAGTCCAAACATGACCTTTCCACCTGCTCCCTAGCAAAAGTTACCACTTGTTAAATGTAATAGGGTAACCCAATGTTATCCTATGGGAGAGGTAGGCCTTACAGTAATGAAAACCAATTCAGGAGTTTTTCACTCCCAGGACAGGTAAGTATTAAAAGCACATGCTCTACTTTTTTAATACAATGTACCCTGTCCTATGGGTTGTTTAGGGCCCACTTTAGGGGTGGCTTATACTCCGGGCCACTGGAATTATGCGTAAGGGAGGGTCAAATTATGCGGCAGGGTTGAGTAAATTATATGGCAAGAAAAGGCAAATAATGCGGCACATTTTGTGATAGTATTACTTCATTATTTAGTCACTTTAATAACTGTTACACTGCCTGAGGCATTAGTTGTACCTCATTAGTACCAGTTTACCAACCAAATATAGCAACAAGCTACAGAAAGTTGACCAGTCAACCTTTGCGAAGGTCTTTCCACTGTGCAGCAGCACGGGTTACTGTGTTTTACTAACTTTTAAACAGTTTGAGCTAGAAACAAATTGTTTGGGGTTAAAATCTGAAGATTGTGCTGTAGATGATGGATTATGTGGCAAGCGCGGCAAATGTACAATTATGCAAACATTGCCATGGCTGCACAATTGCATAATTCCAATGGCCCTGCTTATACTTATATGAATTAAAAAGGAAGGCTTAGGCCTGACAAAATGTTTCTTGAGGTCGAATTGGCTATTTTGCAATTGCACTACAGGCTGCTATGACAGGCCTAAAACACTTTTGAAAAGGCTACTTTTAGTGGGTGGCACAATGAGTGCTGCTGCGAACTAGCAGCATTTAATTTACAGGCCCTGGTTACTCGAGGTACCATATACAAGGCACTTACAAGTAATATAAAGTACCAATCAGGTATAAGCCAAATGTACCTTGTTTTAGGGGGGAGAGCCCAAGCACTTTAGCAGTGGTAAAATGCAGAGCCAACAAAAACTGGTTAGGAAACCATGCGGAGATGGGGGCGTGGCTACGCAGCGTAGCGCGATGGCCGCTTGATAGGGTAGCTCCGTCTTACCTCACCCATCCCCGTTAATCCGTCACACAGATCCGGTCCCTATGGTCATCAAACGACAGCAGAGTGTCTGCTGACTCTGCCGTGACAAAAATTGCTGCCCAAGACAGCCGGGAACCGGAGTTCTCGCTAACGAAGATCTGAGGCCTAAATGGCGAGTGCAGCCAGGCGGTGAAGTGCCCCCAGCAGCCGCCGACGTAACGGCACACGGCCGGAAGCATTTGGCACACGGCCAGGAATTGCATCGGATCGGTCGCTGGCCCCGTTGCAGCGACTGCGGAGGCCGAAACAGCAAGGAATGACAGAAAGAACTCACGGGGGTGTGCCCGACACGTTGCAAAGAGAGACCGGCGGGAGGAAGCAGAACGCATCAAACGCCCTGACACCGGGCGCTGAGCCGCAGCCCCCGGGAACGACCAGACCGGCCCGCATACAATTCCCAAGACTCCCCCGGTACCGAGTTGAGGAGCAGCGCGGTGGTGCAATACAGGTTAGACTGCTTCCTGGCCACCGCGGGGCGGAAAGCAAACTCTGAAGGCCTGCAGAAGACGGCGCAGCCTGGTGTAGGAACGGCACGAACGCATGACACGATGTCTGGGACAAAAGGGTCCAAGGCGAACCAACAAAGTAAACTGGACCATTTTGCGATTCCAAAAATGACGTCTCAGGACCCATCAGCGAGAGACAGGACGATGGGTGATGCAGAAGAGAGTTCCCCCGAACTGACTCTTAAGGATGTCACTCATTAGGGTGGACCTCCATAGAATCAGCGAAAAGGTCAAACAACTGGAGGTCAAAACAAGGAGCCTGGTGGAGGACACTTCACAACTTCAGAGTGAAGTCCGAGAGCTTCAGAATTTCAGAAAATTGGCAGAAAGTAAGCTGGATGACTATGAACACCGCAACAACGTAAGAATACAGGGGGTGCCGGAACGGGCGGAGGGAAAAATCACAGGACCTTTTTCTAGAAGACCTTATCGTTAACCAACTGCAGCCTAGGGCCTGTCCAAATCCTTTGTGATCGAGAGGGCGCATAGAGTCCTTGGGGGGCGACTGAACCGGGGGGCGACTGAACCCCGGGGCTCCCCACGACCGTTGCTCGCGCGGGTACTGAACTTCCGCAATAGAGAGGTGATTTTGCAAAATGCCAGAGTGGGCCCGCCGCTCCGGCTTGAGAACGCTGAAATTTCCTTTTTCCCTGATTTCACACAAACAGTTTAGAAGCAGCGCAGATACTTTCTAGCTGTTAAAAAGTTCCTACGCGATAAAGGAACGAAGTACGCCATGCTTTTTCCAGCACGGCTCTGGGTGGAGAATGAGAGAAGGGCCTGGTTCTTTGACACTCCAGAGGCTGCGGCGGAATGGCTGGACGGCTGGCGAGGAGCTAGAGACCATAACCCCCGCTGAAACACCAGAAAGACCCTATCAGCGAGGAACTGCGCCCCCCCCTACCGGGATGCAGTGAAGCCCTCCTACCTGGCGATCGTTTGCTGGACCCAAAGACTGCTGCAGGTACCGGAACTCGAACACAGCAGCTGGCTAACTGGGCTTACAAATAACTGTTGAAGACACACTCTTGAGACATGGTACTTATGTAAGGGACTGTACATGATTGAACGCACAGGGGAGGAGGGTAGGGTGGGGTGGGATGCCTATCTTAACCCCGCAGTTCTACTTTTAGTTCACGTTTGGGCAACAGGCACTCTGCATGGTTGTGTTTATGGGCTGTTTACTGCCCAGAGTGCAGGGGAGCAGGGAGGGGGGTTGCTGGTATGGGGTTTTGAAGGTTTGTTCTGTTCTTGTCGAATCAGCACACAAAGATGTAGTAGCGTGGGAGGAACAATTAACTCACTTAATCAACTATGGGAGAGCACGGAGCTAGCAGCATTAAACTATTGAGCTGGAATGTTAACAGGTTGGGGGACAAGGTCAAATGTTATGTGGTTTTGCAATGCATCAGAAGACACGCTCCAGATGTGGTCCTTCTCCAGGAAACACACTTGACTAGAAACACCTGCATGGCACTGAGTAGGTGGGGGTACAAATTAATTGCACACGCAGGATTTACTTCTGGCTCACAAGGGGTGGTGATCATGACACGAAACTCCTTTTCTTTTGCGGTCCAATACACATGGTCAGATGACCTGGGGAGGTACATTGGCGCCACAGGGCAGTGGAGGGACGCACACTCACTTCCATGTCCGTTTATGTGCCGCCGGGTTTACAGAGCCACACGTTCAGGGACCTGGGGGGCATGCAGCTTTCTCTTCCAGAAGGATTACTGATAATTGGGGGTTGGACTTTAACGCGGTGGTCTCCGGGACACAAGACCGGCATCACCCCCCCTGCCCCTCCCCCCCAAGGCATTGGGGCATTGACCAGATGGCTGCCTGATTTCCTGGAGGCTCTGGGCCTCGCGGATACATGGAGAACATACCACCTGGACACTATCCAGCACACATATTATTCTGGGGCGCACAATAGCCTTTCTCGAATAGACTACCTGATTGTCCCAACCTCCCAGGTCATACAAATCCAAGAGGTTAGGCACATGGCGAGAGGCATCTCAGATCGTTCCCCCAGGCGCTAGGGTGGGGTGGGTCAGGCGGGGTGGGGCAGGCAGAGTGGGCCCCATTAATCCATGGCATCTTCGTGACCCGAAAGTACGTAAGGCCCTGCTTCAGGCTATAGATCATTATTTTCAGGAAAATGAGGGCACAGTGGACTCCTCCCCAAACATTGTGGGAAGCCTTTAAAGTGGTCATATGGGGACAGGCACTCTCCCTGATAGCTGGCGCTCGAAAGGAGAAAATGAAAGACCTTGTTGAGATGAAGAGGCGGTCCTCAAATTGGAAGAGGAACTAGGAGAGGAAGTTACGCAAGAAAAGCTCCACACTTGTATGTAAGGCCATAGCAACAGACAGGGCTAAATCCATGGGGAGAGAGAGCGTGGTTGGACAAGAAGAAACTAGCGTCCCAACTGGTGCCAGAGCGGATAGATGGAGACGGGCGATCCATAACTGATCCACACGCTATTGTCGACACATTTGCAAACCACTTCAGTGACATCTGCCGCACGCACACATCCTATACTGAAGCAGACTCACAATCCCTCCTTAGAGACATCTCCCTCAGGTTCCTGTCGGATCCGGACAAAGAATTCCTAGACAGTGACTTTACAAATGACGAAATCGTGTTGGCAGTTAGATGCCTCAGGCCGGGTAAGGCGCTCGGCCCTAATGGCCTACCAATCGAGCTTTATAAACTAGCCCCAGAGAGGCTAGCCCCATACCTGCGAACCATGTTCGCAGACAGTAAAAAGCAGGGGAAGCTTCCTCTAGACCAGAGGATAGCCACACTTATCACCATTCATAAGGAGGGTAAACCCAAGACAAATTGTGCTTCGTATAGGCCCATCTCCCTCCTTAACGCAGAACCTAAAATTCTTGCTAAACTTCTGGCTAACCGCCTGGTCAAAGTTATCAGTGGCATTGTGCACCCCGACCAGTCGGGCTTCATGCCCCAGCCTAAGACAGCATTGAATCTCTGGAGGGTACATGGGGTAATGGGAAGACCAGCGACAATACAAGAGCCGGTGGTCGTAGTTTCCCTAGATGCATCAATGGCATTCAATACTATTGAATGGCCATATCTTTTCGCGGTACTGGTGAAGTTGGGTTTCCGGACCTGAATTCATCGGCTGGATTAGGCTTCTTTACTCCGGGTCCCTGGCGCAAGTTGTAGTGAACAACATGAAATCGGAGGTGTTTGAACTAGGTCGGGGGACCCGCCAGGGTTGCCCACTGTCCTCCCTCCTATTCGCTCTTGCATTGGAGCCACTTGCTGCTGGGATTCGAAGAGACCTAGTCATACGAGGCCTGCGCTGGGCGGAATCATGAGAGGATCGAATTTCACTATACGCAGATGATATCCTTCTATTCCTCACCTCTCCACGAGTATCATTGATAGCGGTGTTTGATATATTCGGTTTTGGTAGATTCTCTGGGTATCCCATAAACTGGAGTAAGTCCATTCTGTATTTTCTCTACGGTGACCCCCCCCCCCACCCCCGAGGGTACCCCAAGGGATGCCCTATACAAATCACCACAACAGGCTTTAAATATCTGGGGGTATTTGTGACATCGAACCTACATCTCCGCTACACCCATAACCTGCGACCGCCCCAGCAAAAACTGAAGCGAGACATCTCGGTCTGGAAGGCACTTCTGCTCTCCTTGCTGGGTAGGGCAGCGTTATTTAAAATGATGTCCTTTCCCAGCTTCCTCTACGCATTGAAGAACTACCCTGATCCAGAACCCTCCAGCTATTTTAGAGAAACAGAAGGACTACAGAGAGATTTGTTGTGGGAAGGGAAGCCCCGAATTGCACTGGCCAAACCCACACTTACCTGGTACGATGGAGGTATTGGTCTCCCGGACCTCAAAAAATATTACTGGGCTTCCCACCTGGCAGCCATTAACCATGGTACCTATCGCTCCATGGATGATCCAGGCTACGCCATGGACCCTGGCTCCTCCCAGGGGGAAACTATAATAGAGCCATCTACTCTCGGCCACGACGTTTCCTGCTTACTGGACCTACTAAACATTCTGTGCAGGTCTGGCACGAAGCAACAAAAAGTCTGGGATGGGTGCGAAAACTAACGCTGGCGACCCCGCTCTGGGACTCGGAGACACTTGGGGATCTCTGGAAATTGAAGGGATACGACAAGTGGGATCTTATCGGGATCTCGACTGTCGGAGACCTATGGGCAAAGGGAGAAGTCATGTAATTTCACACCATGCAACACAAACACGAAATCGCGCAGATGGAGTATTTTTGATATCTTCAGGTCCGACATGCCTTACAGTCTTGTATTCCCAAAGGGTCCACTCCCCCTCAATACACACCTTTCGAGGATAGACTACTCAATGGCTATCTGTCAGAGAAAACAGTCTCGCTTACATACAAGAAACTGATAAACACCGGGACTTCCCTCCAAAAAGTAAGAGAGAGGTGGGAGGGAGATGGTCTCAAACTGGATGATGAGGAATGGCAGGAGGCACTCGCCTCTCCGCGAGAGATAGCGAACTCAGCTAGATTGAAGCTTGTTCAGTTGAAAATATTACACAGGATATACATCACTGGGCCCTGCTTGGTTCGCATGGGGAGGAGAATGCAGACGACAATGTGGTGGTGAAGGCACGTTTATGCATATCATATGGGAGTGTGAGTTCATTCAGTCATATTGGCGAATGATACATACTGTTCTCAGTTAGGTGCTCGAATTGGATATCCGACTTGAGGCGCCTTCAGTAACGTGTGGAAGCCCACAGATCTGAGTAGAATGGGTAAGATTTGGGTTACTCTCGGCCTCATGGTGGCAAAACGGAACATGGCTCAACAGGGCCCGACGGGCCATAGCGGGCACCGGCCATTTCCCCGGTGGGCCACCAGGGTGGGGGCCAGTTTTGGGCCCCTGGGGGGCCGTTTTTGATACAGGGCCGTTTTTGCAGCAAAATCGTCCCTGTAACAAAATTGACCGAAACCGGCCCTGGCAAACTGCTCGGCCGTACCCCCAACCCCCCAGGGGCCCTGCCGAGCACTTTGCCAGGGCCAGTTTTCGTTCCCAGTCTGGCCCTGTGGCTCAACTTTGGGGAGCCACAACCCCGCCAACAGTAACAGATTGGAAAAAGCACATGGACTGGTGCATGTTCCGTGAAAAGACAGTATACCTCGCTAGAGGCTGCCCGAAGAAATGGTCATTGATATGGGGGGCTTGGAATACCTACTGGGGGGAGATCTGTAATCCACCGCGAGAGTCTCCTATTGACGACCTGCCATCGCCTTAATTGAAATGTTCCAAGTATTGCTGCACCTCATCTCAACCCATACCATGATCAATATTGTGACTGATTGTCGTTTCCTCTCATGTATTTCATGTCAATTTGTCATATGATGTTTTGCTGATATGATAACTAATAAAAAGAATTATATAAAAAAACAACAACAACAACAAAAAAAACACGTGGAGGGATGGCAAAAAAAAGTTTAGGAGTGACCCTTCAGAAAGGGTCAAGACTATATAACTATATCTGTCCATCTATCTATCTGATGGCAGCTACAGACACACAATCCAACCAGGACCTACTGGATGTATGGTGTGCCAGCAGAGATACTCTGGTCTTATTCCGTGTCTCTGTAGGTGAACTGTGGAGTGGAGGGTGACCCTCAGACAGAATTTGGAAGTAGGCTGTAAGCCAGGGACGAACGAACGCACACACACGTCATAGACTTGGTGTGCCTCATACTGTCCAGCCTACTTGCAGTTATCTCTCCCCCGCCAATCATTGCACTTTGCATTGGGATGCTTTTTGGCAAATCTGAGACCTGGTCTTTTGCTTTAAACATGTGAGGATTTTAAGGATATTTTCTATAGAAAACACAATAAGAAGAGACAACTTCTATTACAATGGTTCCAGGCTTTTTTTCCTGAAGAACAAGTTGTCTAATTGTTGATGGCAGATTAATCTCCACTACGTAGTCTATCTTAGATGGTATATGAACAGAGCCACTAAGAGGATGGCACCTTCTTTTGAACTCCTCCAACCCACACACAAAAGCTTCCCAGGATGCCACATTCAGCCAGAGCTCAAACATGGTGGACAATGCGAAAACATAAAAACTACACTTCAACTTACGTTCAGGTTCTGGCTTCTCTGTGTCACCAACCCTCAGAGGCCGAGCCTTCGGTTCCTCTTTGTGCCGTTTGAGAGGTGTGTTAAGATCCTCACGGTAAACTAAAAGGAGAAGCAATACAATTTAAGGTCATAGCATGGAGCTTAAAAGGAAACAGAAAGAGTATATCAGACATTGAGACTAAGCAAGCAGAGCCTGCAAACCACAGAGCCCTGCACCAGCTGTTCATCACACCTACAGCATCTGCAGAGAACACAAGCCTGTAATATCTCGCATGTATACTTACTTTAAGTCATATCTCCATCAGCTGGCCACCAATCCAATACCCACTGCTTGCCATGCTGACACCAGGTACAAGGGACACTTAAACAGACTGTGAACCACAGTGACCTGCTGCATGTACATTCCTACAAATCCATTGGCTGCAGGATACACTCTTACTGGGGGAGTGAGCCAAGTCCACAACAGCTGCATAAGTGGCAACCAAACCTCTGGGGCGCATCCAACATCTGCTGGGAGGCACACCCCATTCCTGCTGCTAGGCGCCGACGCATACTCACTCCTGTTGCCAGGCACACTCACTCACACCTCCCGCAGGGGAGTGCAGCACAACTTACACCAGCCACGAGGAACACCCACAGAGTACAGGCCTCACAGACTGCTAGGTATAGCACACTCTGATTTGCAAGAACACCAGTCAGTTGTTGGTTTTGCGGCATGTCAATATTAGCACGAGACACACATGCTGGAACTGAAGTACCCTTAATGCAGTTGCACTCAAACACAACTGCATAAGACTGTTCAGGGGATCCAAGGAACGTTTACAAAAGTTATGCACTGTGCTTACAATGGCAAGGCACACACTTACATCGGTTGTGCTGCACATAATTTACAGCAATGTTGGTAGGAACAAAAGACGTTTCGCTGTCTTTCTTCTTATTCTGTTGCTCTTGCAACAGTCTGGCTTTGGCTTCTTCTGTAGAAATTATGTTCTTTATTTTTGCGCTGAGAGGTTAACAAAAATAAAATTAATAGATGAAGTTTGGATGGACAACATACAGATGCATAAAGCGAATTTCTTATTTTCTCCTATCCAGGTTTAGTCAACGTGCATTTCACTCCCAGTTAGAAGGTTGGGGGAACCTGCTCAACTTCTTTAGGGCACCTGAACACCCACTGTGGTCTTAACAACTCCACACAGACACCCATAAAAAGCTGGAGCTGGCTGTACGTACTCTATGCCCAAATCCACTTCTGGAATGCCGCTGAGCATCTGGTTGGACAACATCTCCTCAGTCCTCTTCGCAGATGAGACATTGATGCTATCGGGCAGCTCATACAGGCAGTCCTCTGCATTCTTCAGCTTCACCTTCTTCTCCTCGTTCTCCACAATCCCCTTCCTCTTCCTCAGCTCTGTTTCGATGTACTTCATCCTGCCGCCACAACCAACAAACAATCCTTACTCATCTTAGACAACTGGACAATTGTTCCTGGTAAATGTGTTTTAGTCTACACTGGCTGCCTGAAATAACACAACGGAAGCGACAGAAAGGAGAGGAGTAGTACACAAGTAAACTCCTGAACAAATAAACTGCTGTGCACTCAACAGTCACAGTCACGCATAGTCACTCACAGTCACTCTGAACAGTCCCTTCAACAGCCACGTATACAGTCACTCCAACAGTCATTCACAGTCATGCATACAGCCACTTCAGCGGTCACTCACAGTCACGCATAGTCACTCGCAGTCATGCACACAGTCCCTTTAACACTCACCCACAGCCACACATATAGTCACTCCAACAGTCACTCACAATCACGCATACAGCAGCTTATAACAACATCAATATCCACTCATGACAAAAACTTACACAGATAATTCAACTAGCAACTACAGTCATGTACAGCAAAGCACCCATACAGGTCTCAAAGTACAACCACATCAAGTGTTGGGAACAGGCAGTCTTGGATATGTGGGAATCATGGCAACGTATTGTTCATGGTACACCCATGATTTAGCCTGAATCCAATATGGATACCAGCACCGGATTTTGGAGACTTTAATAGCAATGTTGGAATATTTAATAAACAGTTGTAGGCTGTAGTATTCTGTAATACTCAGCCGTGCAATCCATGCCACTACAGCCTGGAGGTTTGATGCTGGTCTTTCCTGCATCTTAAGATCTGTGTGCTCAGTCTCTGAGGGTTGGTCCACCCTCCCTCCACATGGAAGGAATGCCACCAAATAAAACACTTAGATAATGCTAGTGGACAGTGCCGTGGGAGGTGAACACACTATTAGAGGGCGAGTATGCTGCACACATTCTGATCTGGGCACTTACAGACTGTAGGCTGCATCGAATGTAGCACTTCTACTTCTGGTAATGAGACTACAATGCTAGGTGTGTGCACGTGGGCTCGCCCAAGTTACCTTTTCAGGTATGGCCTTTGGGCTAAATGGGAGCTTTTAGTCCTGGGGTATATTCGATATGACCCTGAAGATAAGAAAGAGGACACAAATAGATTATCTATTCTCAGTAACCAATCTCTCCCACTCTGGCCACAACACCAAATTGGAATTATTTACTGATGTCTAGGAAGAGTCTTGGCTCAATGTGTCCAGAGGACACCGAGACTTCTCTAACACACAGTTCACACGTTGGGACAAGACCATCAAACTGAAGAACATCAACCAACCTTTTCTGCAATCCATCAGAAGGCCAGGGTCTGTTCAACATGCACAGTTACATACAGGCACTTGACCTTCATTGACTGCAAGATGTAAATCCTCATACTGAGGCTCTGCTGGCAAGTATGCACCCAAAGTCAAAAGCTAGAGGTGTCAGTAGTACGATAGGCTCTGCTTCCAGAAAAAGCGCCAATATTCTCCAACACCTCCACCCACCCCTCACAACCCCCCTCTGAATCTCAAAGCCCCCTCCCACATGTCCCCCAAAGCATACATGTCAGCATCTTCATCTCGTCTGTTGGTTTCTGCTGAGAAAGAGGTTCCCAGATTCAAATCATCCTCTTCAGTAATCCTAAAAAGAAAAACAAGAAAATATAAAATGAATAGATGTTCTTGATACACAGGAGCTGGCACAAGCTCTTCGAACGATAGAGCCCTCTGGGGACATCGCAGCTGCCAATGCCCAAAGCTTATACTGGCACTTATGCAGAGACAAGAAATGTCATGATCTGAAACTACAAACATGCTCCTATTCAGCAGGTTCTGAGAACGTTACATGATTGACTGTCACAGCCATACATGGTCTACAGCTGACCAGTGACCCTGAATGTTGGTCTTGTTCTCGTCCTGCTGGACATATAAGTATTTTCTGGCCAAGGCCTAATGTGTTTCACGTGACAGACTCTCTAAACTCTCCAATGAGCCCAGGAGTCAGCCTGGGACCCGACCACACAGTCTGTGGAGACTATTTCTATGCAGGTGCCTTGAAAAAAACCGATTGGCGCTGCACACAATCTAGTGCTTGGTTGGATAACCTTTAGCATGCAGGGCTAAAAACTACGCCTACAGTCCATGCAGCAAGGAAGCTAGACGGCCCTACTCTAGTTTAAGTCAGGGCTCTGCAGTCCACTCCACACTCACTTTTCCTTGCAGTCCTTCAACTTCTTCATGTCGATCATTCCTCCGGTTTTAATCTTGAAAGGATCATCCTGCAAACACAAAGAAGTCTGATTGCAGCAAACTTCAAACAGTCACAAAAAGGATCGCTTAGGATGTGCAGCTCCTGCCCTCTTTCCCTCGAGGCCCCCAGAGCGGCATACAGTTTAACTATCTATCAACTATCATTCATATAAATGTCACACATGCATAAAAACTCACTTCAGAACCTGGTTAATATGAAAACATAAACCTAAGGATAGTTGTGCATTCATGCCTGCCTTTAGGGTCAGATCAGATGTGGCCCAGGGCTAAAGCTTCCATATTGTCATTTACAAAATGTAGCATGAAGGCCATACTTAAATGGGAGGCTCAGTTGTGTGTGTTTTTTTGTCTCTCTCTCTCGTGTCTCTCTCTCGTGTCTCTCTCTCTCTCTCTCGTGTCTCTCTCTCTCGTGTCTCTCTCTCTCTCTCTCTCGTGTCTCTCTCTCTCTCTCTCGTGTCTCTCTCTCTCTCTCTCTCTCTCTCTCTCTCTCTCTCTCTCGTGTCTCTCTCTCGTGTCTCTCTCTCGTGTCTCTCTCTCTCGTGTCTCTCTCTCTCTCTCTCTCGTGTCTCTCTCTCGTGTCTCTCTCTCTCTCTCTCTCTCTCTCTCTCGTGTCTCTCTCTCTCTCTCTCTCTCTCGTGTCTCTCTCTCTCTCTCTCTCTCTCTCTCTCGTGTCTCTCTCTCGTGTCTCTCTCTCGTCTCTCTCTCTCTCTCGTGTCTCTCTCTCTCGTCTCTCTCTCTCTCTCGTGTCTCTCTCTCGTGTCTCTCTCTCTCTCTCTCTCTCTCTCTCTCTCTCTCGTGTCTCTCTCGTGTCTCTCTCTCTCTCTCTCTCGTGTCTCTCTCTCTCTCTCGTGTCTCTCTCTCTCTCTCTCTCTCGTGTCTCTCTCTCGTGTCTCTCTCTCGTGTCTCTCTCTCTCTCTCTCGTGTCTCTCTCTCTCGTGTCTCTCTCTCTCGTGTCTCTCTCTCTCTCTCTCTCGTCTCTCTCTCTCTCTCTCTCTCGTGTCTCTCTCTCTCTCTCTCTCTCTCTCTCTCTCTCTCTCTCTCTCTCTCTCTCTCTCTCTCTCTCTCTCGTCTCTCTCTCTCGTCTCTCTCTCTCTCTCGTGTCTCTCTCTCGTGTCTCTCTCTCTCTCCTCTCTCTCTCTCTCTCTCTCGTGTCTCTCTCTCTCTCTCTCGTGTCTCTCTCTCTCTCTCGTGTCTCTCTCTCTCTCTCTCTCTCGTGTCTCTCTCTCTCTCTCTCTCTCGTGTCTCTCTCTCGTCTCTCGTCTCTCTCTCTCGTGTCTCTCTCTCGTGTCTCTCTCTCTCTCTCTCTCTCTCTCGTGTCTCTCTCTCTCTCTCTCTCTCTCTCGTGTCTCTCTCTCTCTCTCTCTCTCTCTCTCGTGTCTCTCTCTCTCTCGTGTCTCTCTCGTGTCTCTCTCTCTCGTGTCTCTCTCTCTCTCTCGTGTCTCTCTCTCTCTCTCTGTGTCTCTCTCTCTCGTGTCTCTCTCTCTCTCTCGTGTCTCTCTCTCTCGTGTCTCTCTCTCTCTCTCCGTCTCTCTCTCGTGTCTCTCTCTCTCTCTCTCTCTCGTGTCTCTCTCTCGTGTCTCTCTCTCGTGTCTCTCTCTCTCTCTCGTGTCTCTCTCTCGTGTCTCTCTCTCTCTCTCTCTCTCGTGTCTCTCTCTCGTGTCTCTCTCTCGTGTCTCTCTCTCTCTCTCGTGTCTCTCTCTCGTGTCTCTCTCTCTCTCTCTCTCTCGTGTCTCTCTCTCGTGTCTCTCTCTCGTGTCTCTCTCTCGTGTCTCTCTCTGTCTCTCTCTCGTGTCTCTCTCTCTCTCTCTCTCGTGTCTCTCTCTCTCGTGTCTCTCTCTCTCTCTCGTGTCTCTCTCTCTCGTGTCTCTCTCTCTCTCTCGTGTCTCTCTCTCTCGTGTCTCTCTCTCTCTCTCTCGTGTCTCTCTCTCGTGTCTCTCTCTCTCTCGTGTCTCTCTCTCTCGTGTCTCTCTCTCCGTCTCTCTCTCTCTGTCTCTCTCTCGTGTCTCTCTCTCTCTCTCTCTCTCGTGTCTCTCTCTCGTGTCTCTCTCTCGTGTCTCTCTCTCTCTCTCGTGTCTCTCTCTCGTGTCTCTCTCTCTCTCTCTCGTGTCTCTCTCTCGTGTCTCTCTCTCGTGTCTCTCTCTCGTGTCTCTCTCTCGTGTCTCTCTCTGTCTCTCTCTCGTGTCTCTCTCTCTCTCTCTCTCGTGTCTCTCTCTCTCTCTCTCGTGTCTCTCTCTCTCTCTCTCTCTCGTGTCTCTCTCTCTGTCTCTCTCTCTCTCTCTCTCGTGTCTCTCTCTCTCTCGTGTCTCTCTCTCTCTCTCTCTCTCGTGTCTCTCTCTCGTGTCTCTCTCTCTCTCTCTCTCTCGTGTCTCTCTCTCGTGTCTCTCTCTCTCTCTCGTGTCTCTCTCTCTCTCTCTCTCGTGTCTCTCTCTCTCGTGTCTCTCTCTCGTGTCTCTCTCTCTCTCTCGTGTCTCTCTCTCTCTCTCGTGTCTCTCTCTCTCTCGTGTCTCTCTCTTCTCTCTCTCTCTGTCTCTCTCTCGTGTCTCTCTCTCTCTCTCTCTCTCGTGTCTCTCTCTCTCTCTCTCTCTCGTGTCTCTCTCTCTCTCTCTCTCTCGTGTCTCTCTCTCGTGTCTCTCTCTCTCGTGTCTCTCTCTCTCTCTCTCTGTGTCTCTCTCCTCTTCTTGTTCCTCTCTCTCTCTCGTTTCTCTCTCTCTCTCTCGTTTCTCTCTCTCTCTCTCTCGTGTCTCTCTCTCTCTCTCGTGTCTCTCTCTCGTCTCTCGTGTCTCTCTCTCTCGTCTCTCGTGTCTCTCTCTCTCGTCTCTCGTGTCTCTCTCTCTCGTCTCTCGTGTCTCTCTCTCTCGTCTCTCGTGTCTCTCTCTCTCGTCTCTCGTGTCTCTCTCTCTCGTCTCTCGTGTCTCTCTCTCTCTCTCGTGTCTCTCTCTCTCTCTCTCTCTCGTGTCTCTCTCTCTCTCTCTCGTGTCTCTCTCTCTCTCTTCTCTCTCTCGTGTCTCTCTCTCTCTCTCTCGTGTCTCT
This sequence comes from Triturus cristatus, assembly GCF_964204655.1. Classification (NCBI taxonomy): domain Eukaryota; kingdom Metazoa; phylum Chordata; class Amphibia; order Caudata; family Salamandridae; genus Triturus; species Triturus cristatus. The sequence goes on along the minus strand of NC_140580.1, from coordinate 1,166,226,506 downwards.
CTCTCTCTCTCTCTCTTCGTGTCTCTCTCTTCTCTCTCTCTCTCTCTCGTGTCTCTCTCTCTCTCGTCTCTCTCTCTCTGTTTCTCTCTCTCTCTCTCTCGTTTTCTCTCTCTCTCTCTCGTTTCTCTCTCTCTCTCTCGTTTTCTCTCTCTCTCTCTCGTTTTCTCTCTCTCTCTCTCGTTCCTCTCTCTCTCTCTCTCGTCTCTCTCTCTCTCGTCTCTCGTCTCTCTCTCTCTCTCTCTCGTGTCTCTCTCTCTCTCTCTCTCTCTCTCTCTCTCTCGTCTCTCTCTCTCTCGTCTCTCCGTCTCTCTCTCTC